>NC_054879.1:41282697-41901759 GCF_018320785.1 Cheilinus undulatus
AAGATGTTCTGGGTTTAAGAGTATCTTTTGGCTTTAAATGTCTGCAGTTATGATATCCATCCCAAAAACAATTAATACTGATATAGTTTTAAAATGACTTAACAATTGATCTGTTTTTACATAGATATAATTGTCAGCCAATATTAGTGTTTTTTTTAATCACTAATTGGTTAAAACTGGCAGAAATGATGCAAAAATGCTGGATAAAGTGGTGAAAAGGGGTTAGAGAGAAGCAATAATAGGTGACAAGTGTCAAAATGGGTTGTAGAGTGGCACAAAGGGACAGAAATTGGCAGGAAAAGTGGTGAAAAGTTGCAAAAATTGGTAAAAGATGAAAAGGGGGCAAAAAGTTTTGGAAAATGTGTTAAAAGTGGCAAAAATGTTGCAGAAAAAGTAATGAAAAGGGGTTAAAAAGTGGTCAAAATAGATGAAAAGTGGAAAAAAATGGGTTTTGGAGTGGCACAATGGGTCAAAAATTGACAGGAAAAGTGGTGAAAAGCGGTTAAAATGTTTTAAAAATTAGTAAAAGAGGAAAAAGGGGCAGAAAGTTTTGGAAAATGGGTTAAAAGTGGCAAAATGTTGCAGAAAAGTAATGAAAAGTGGTTAAAAAGTAGTAAAAATAGATGAAAAGTGGCAAAAATGATAAAAGAGTGGCATAAAAGGGATAAAACATGCAAGAAAAGTGGTTTGAAATCTGTTAAAGAATAGAAAAAAATTGGGTCAAAGAGGCAAAAAGGGGAAAAATAATCACAAATGGGTTAAAAGTGGCAAAAATGCAGGATAAAGTGGTGTAAAGGGGTTAAAAGTGTTCAAAATAGATGAAAAGTGGCCAAAATGGATAAAAGAGTGGCACACGGGATAAAACATGCAGGAAAAGTAATTTAAAAGGGGTTAAAGAATGGCAAAAATTCAGTTAAAAAGTGTAAAATTGGGTGAGAATTGGCAAAAATTATTTAAAGAGTGTAAAAATGGGCGAGAAGTGGCAAAAATTGGTTTAAAAGTGGTAAAAATTCACAAAAATGATATATGAGTGTCAATTAATGTTGCAGAAATGGCCGAATGAAGAAGTGAAAAGGGGCTAAAAAGGGTCAGAAATGAGTTAAAATTGGTACTAAATCACAACTGGGTAGGGACCGTTCTCTGGGATTTCAGGGTCCCATCCAATCCTTTGGGCAGACCTGCTGCTTTATAGATAATATGAATAGATAAACTGGTAATGCCTAAAAATTTCCAGCATTTTGAAAAAAAAAAAAAAAATACAAATACTAATACGATAATATGTTAATCAGACCAAAATAATGATCTAATTTTTGTTTATTTGAAAGTCTAGCCCCCAGAGTCTCTGTCAGGACTAACTCTGGCCCTTGTGCAAATGTTCCTGATGACCTGGAGCTATACTGTAGGAGCACAACAGCTCCAAACTCTATTTCTGTGGATAAAATGTCATTATTGATTGAACAGTTGAGCAGAGGCCTCCCTGTTTGTGAGGTATGACCTTTCCTATAGTGTTGCATGATGGGATCGATTATAGCCATACACATTATATCCATGAAGCACAGCGTTTATTTTCCTCCTGGCGTATTGATCTTGTATCATTTCAAGGCAAAGCAGAGAAATAAACCAGTATGAGGATTTTTATCAGGGAGACATTACATAGATCGATAAAAAGCCGCTTATGTTATTATATTTCATCTTTAACCAGGTACCTTTTTTTTTCAAAAATGGTGTATGAAATGGCGACGCAGCAAGGCACAGGAGAATGTTCTTGTTTGTCTCAGTTGATAACAACAAAAAGTGCCAATTAGAACAGTCCCTGCGTGTCGTGTGGAAAGGTCATTTTGACAGTCTCATATTTTCACTGAATGCCCCTCACACAGCGAGGAACACTTGCCAGCCATTCTCACAGCCAGAGCAACATAATGAATTTTATTTTAGTCTGAGGGAACTAAATGATGGCTGTTGGAACACACAAGTGTTGATGACAAAAGGAGAGGTTAAGCTGCAGATTATATTTATGAGATTTCTACAGTGGTTGATGCACAACAGTGTTATAAAAGTCAGAGTAGAAATACTGCTGGTCAAATATCACACCAGAATAAGATTCAATCAGTGACATTATCAGTTAACCCTTAGAGCTCTCAGCTATTTTTTCACCATTGTGTCTCACCTGGATTTTTAGTCTTAAAAAGCATGTCCAAAACACCCTTTTGTTCAGGACATTTTAGGCTTTAAGAATATGTGTGTTGTAGTAATGTCACTTGATTTTTGAAAAGTTATGGGGCTGTAAAGATAAGAAAAATTGGAAATTAAAGCTAACAGATTTTCCTGTATTAAAGGTCACAGTTTATTTTGGTCTCAGAGGTCCCCAAAACATGCCTGTGAAGTTTGTTGCTGAAAAAACACTCCAGTATTGGATTTTTGCATGTCTACAACCCCCTCTGTTTCAGCCCTGCTCAGAACGAGCTGTTTCTGTGTCTGTGGCTTTAAATGTTACTGATCTGCCTGACCCCGCCCCTGACTCCGCCCCTCTCAGGACATGGATGTGGCTTAATGAATGTGGCTCTCCTGGTTGAAACACCTGAATTCAATAGCTAACAGGTGTGGCTAAATACTTTTGTCCATCAGTTCTAAAATGTTGAAACTAGTAAGAGTTTTTTTTTATCCAATCCAATCCACTTTATTTATATTGCACGTTGTATAAACTGAATGTTTCCAAAGTGCTGCACAAAACATCATTAAAAAAAGTACTGTAAGAGTTATAGGGCAAGATCCTTTCTTGTTTGGGTGTGACAGTAAGTGTAGCTTTTGGTCATTTGAGTTTTGTTTAAAATAGAAAAATCTAAATCGGAAAAACAATGAAATTTCATTTTTACTGCCATAAACAGATCAGCAGGAGTTTGAAAATAAAGGCATAAAAGTCCAAAAGTAAAGCTTGGGAAAAGAAAAGATTGTCATGTGTCACCTTTTAAAGTAAAAGCCCCTCGGTTTTATAAAGGCCAAGACGTGTGGACTGTAAATTTAACTATTTAAAAAAAAATAGGGCAACTTACAAAACTACATTTTCTATCCATAACCTTTTTCCTATTTTAGAAATGAATCAAAGCAAAAAAACAAACAAACAAAAAAACCATTAATGTGCTACCTAAACATAGAAAAGATACTTAAATTTTTTGTACAAAATCTATTATATTATTGAACCAAATTGACTCTCTATGTAAATATTGAGATTTAAACTACGCACATGTGTCATGTTTGTCTCATTTTTGCCTTTTTAGATGAAAACAGATATATCAGACTCATTTATTCGGCACTCCTGTCATGTTGATGCCTCAGAAAGTAAAAAAAAGAACTCAACCAATTTCATTTCCGTCCTCCATGTTTTCTTTTCTAAATGGAAAATGGAAATAAAACCATTTTTAAAATTCTCATCATTTCTGTTAATGGAAAAGAAGGTTACTTTTTATTCAAATTTTCAATTTCAAACACAAATAATGATTAAAAAAAAATCCCTCCTTTTTACCATTCAATATCTGATTGAGAACCCCAAAATAACAAACTTAACATAACATAAAAAACTGTGAGCCTTGATGAATATTTTTCTCATAATCTCTATTTTTTTACATTCTGAGTTCAAAATCAGAATCAACCAAAACAACCAACATTAAATAAGTTTAATTTTGTGACAAACGAGTTTCTATGTGCAGTTAGTGTGGATGTGATTGTTATGCATGTGTGTGATGGAGCTGCTGCTAGTTTTGAGGGAGGAATCACAAAACCCTCTTATCCCCAAACACATCAGTGCTGCTGCATCGAAGTTCCCCACACAAAAAAGATCATATCTTACATGTTTTTTTTTTAAAGGGGACATATTTCACCCTTTAAAGACAAGTTTATATTGGTCTCAGAGGTCCCCAAAACATGCTTGTGAAGATTGTTGCTGAAAAAACATCCTGGTAGGATTTTTGCATGTCTAAAAACCCCTCTGTTTCAGCCCTGCTGAGAACAAGCTGTTTCTGTGTCTATAGCTTTAAATGTTACTGATCTGTCTGACTCCGCCCCTTTCGGGAAATGGATGTGGCTTAAAGGATGCTGCTCTCCTGATCCTTCTCTCAGCTGGCAGCAAAGAGGAGGATCAGGAGAGGAGGGCGGAACTCAGAACTTAGAAAGTGACAGGACCAATCAGCGTCGAGGGGCAGTACTTTCAGGCATGGCAGAGTCGTGTCGTAAGCAAACAGCAACAAGAAGCCCATGGAGATATGGCGGAAGACATTAGCGTGGATGCTGCTGAAGCGCCAGTTTTATCAGAACTTGATGAAATTTCTTCATTAAAGGAAGAACAAAGAACAGCAGTGAGTTGTGTTCTTTTCAAAAACGACAAAGTCGTGTACTGACATGTCTACAGTCGCCATGGTTCGAGTTATGCAGTTCTCTATGGAGTTTAGTCTTCGGTAGCGGCTACGTCACGTGTTTTGTTGCTCTGATTGGCTCGTAAAGATGTGACAGACTGAACGTTCATCCAATCACCCTCTGAGTTTTTTTTCAAAGGCTCTGCCCTTTCCCAAACGCTGTCTATGGAAGGTTTACCAGATGGATGTGTGAAACACATCCATCTGGCATTCCAGGTTACATGACACAGTGACCTGTCATACAACAAACCTTCATACAGATTTATTTTCACTTTACATCAGAGGGACTCTGTATCTGGTGATATCATGTGCACTTTTTTCTGTTTCTATTAAAGTTCTCTATCTGTGCATGAAAGATAATGTCCTTAATTTTAATTTCAATCTAAAAAAGATTGATAACAGCCTTATCGAGACCAAGTGTGACTGAACAGCTGCCTTTGACTGCTTTACCTGCCTGATAAGAAATGAATCAGTCCATTGTTTCACTGATTATTTCAAACTATCAGGCAGTTGTTTTTTTTAAACTTTGTGATACATTTTTTCTCTGTTCACAATTATTTTTTAAATTTTCCTGATAATATAATATTTCCTTGTGTCCTTTGTGTTCCTTATTAAGCTTTATTTATTCAGCTCATGGTGAAAGATGGCAAAGATCTCATGAAGAGAGAAAAATAGCAGCAGACTGAAATTATTTCAGCCCAAAACCAAAAGAGAAAGAGCTCAGTGGCTCTGTGGCAGCATGTTTTTGTCCCATAAATACCACTTTTATTTCTAATTTTCATCAAAGCCTGAATTGAAGAGAAAGGATTTGAAAGAAACATCTGGTGCAGAGATTTGGACTGATTTAAAAAATCAATTATTTATCAGGTTCCAACGACTGAGAGTATCAATTACTATTAAGTATGTATCTGTGTTGAAGCTTAATGGCTGTTTTATGATCTCTTTCCTCAAAAAGCCATAAAACACGACCATACTTTACATACTTAAGTAGCACAGTTGCCCATCACTCTACTCATTTAGCGTTAAAGGTCATAAGGTTTTATATCAGTAATGGTGCCTTCTGTCACTGTAATGAGGCTCGCCATAACACATCCATGACAGATCATTGACTGCTCTACTGGAGGTAAGGCAGCTCTATCGATGCCCAAGCTCAGACAGAATACTGTGAGATCTCGATACCAGTTCACACCTCGTCACAGAGGAGAGATTCATATCGAAGTGTGACAGCACAGAGACAAGAAAAAAACAACATCTCTAATTAATTAAGTGGGAGAAACGTCTCAGCAGGAGCCAGACACAACATCTTATATCTTTAATAACTGCTGTCAGAAAATAGGCTACAGCTCCCTCCTCCATTCATACTGTGTTAAAGTTTATACAAATTAAGTGCTGAACTTTGTCATCTTTATTTTTGTTGAGAAAAATACCTAAAAGTTAACAAACTGTTTTGACTTTTTTTTTTACAGCAGATGCTGTTAAAAAAAGTATTACATAACATCATAATGTCACTTATGATTATATTAGAGCTGCCTCTGATGGTTTTCATACAGAAAAGGAGAAAAATATGAGGCAGTAACATCTTAACAGCCTCAGTTTGTACAGTCAGGAAGTGAAGAAAGCCACATCTTTAATTGAGAAGCTGAAACTCAACAAAAGCTTTTTGGTAAAAATATTCCAAACTAACCCATTAAACAGTGCACACTGATCAACATAGAAGCAACAGGCATCTTTATTACTGTTTGCACAGTTTGCATCATACAAATGTCATCAAAAGTCCAATGACAGTTACTGACAGAATACATAAATGACTGTCCAGTGTGGAAGTGCTAAAGCACTGCAGTTCTTTGAGTGTCCACTTGAGGCTGGCTGCAGAAGCATGGGAAGTCAAATAGACATCTCATGTTAAAGAGATACTTTAACGTTTTAGCAAATTTACCCATTGCCATAATTCCTATAGTCTTAGTAATAGGTTTGTTTCCTTTAGTTGTCTGCGCGAGCTGTTTCTAGATCTGGGGGGACCGTTAAACCAGCTGCGCCGCGAACGCTATTTTAGCAGACGGAATTTTTGCTTTCCCTCATCATACTCATCAAATACAAAATCCAACAACTCCAAAACGCTCTCCTGGACAAGTTGTGACCTGCACATTCACCACGCTATGAAATGATAACGTACAACTATGTAACATTACGACACATGAAGCAAATACTCTGAACTATTTCTTGAGTGAACCACTGGATGGAGTGACAGTGCAGCAGCCATGTCTGGAGTGTAGTTCTGGCTTTGCATTTAACTTTAAAACATCTCCGTCTCGTAATGTTCCATGATTATTTCATAGCGTGGTCGAATGTGCAGGTCGTCTTTCTATGCACATCAGAAGTGACGCAATTTTGCAGGTATATTATGCGCGTTCTAAAAAAACCTTAGCACTGTGAAGGTCTGCGTCATGTGTTCTCCTGTCCTCTGATAAACAGTGAGATTTATTCAAGCGGAAGATAAAAGGTTTCTCCCTCTCTCTCCTCTGGTCCGTGTGTCACGGCACTTTTGCACACAGCCAGTAGGTCTGTGCCATTTTGTTTCACTGTTTTATTCACTGTGCCAAACACAATTGCTAAGAGGATGGACCCACTTTTCATTCGTTCTATGTTAAATATGCTCAATAATAATATTCAGAGAAGTTACTCAACCCACAGTGCACCAATTGGCACACCTGTTTGTCTTACGGACTGGCCAGAGGAGTCATGTAAGTGAGCTGATTGATCCGGAGCATTTATAAGTCGTGTGTCTGAGGTCTGGACTAAAGTCACGTTAGTTTGGAAACAGCTCCAGCTGTGCGTAAGGCAAAAACACAGGCACTGACTACCACTACTGATCTGATCTACTACTAGATATGAGAAGATGAAAAACATGTGGTGCTGGTGAGGAGGACGTTCTTGCTCCTCTGCCTTAAAACTCAACACCAGCGAGTGTTTTGACTTGCCAGATTTGTGCTTGTTGGAGCAAAACTCTGAAAAAATCTACCACGATTCGAGAAAATATCTGCAGCAATTTCACTTGGCGAAATTATGTTGCTGGTGTGGAAGCTTGCAATGACTTGCTACAGATTCGAGAAATAAATATTTCGTGCAATTTATTTGCTCGAAAAACCTCATCTGGTGGCAAGGAGCTTTAGGCTTCGTACTCCATAATCAAAAAAAATATGACTGCTTCAGGTTGCCATGGCTACTCCTATCTCGTAACAGCTGCTGCACATTAATTTGATAACAGTGTAAAGATTCTTTGGCTGGAACTACTTAGGAAGTTCCATAGGTGTCCATCAGAAGTCTGTGGACACCAATGGAACCTCTAGAGCCAATCAGAATCGAGTATTCACAACACCATGGTTTAGATGGATTATTTCACACTCGTAGGAAAGCTCCCATAGAAAGCATTTTTGAAAGGAAAGACTGTAAAAAAAATTCTCAGAGGGTGCTTGGACTACGTTGGCCAATCAGAGCAACAATATGAATGAGGTAGTTTGGCATGTGCAGCTGTGGTTGATGTCTGAACAGGGCAGTTTCTCTGTGAAAACCCAAGAAAGATTTTCTTCCAGTCGGTACACATGCAAAAACATCTTCTCTGCAAAGACAAGCTGTATGGCCCTTCACTCTTGCTTTAATAAAGAAATGTGGCCAAGTTCTCATAAATCTGCTGATATGGATAAGTGATATGCAATGTCACTTCCAATACTTTCCATTGTGGCCAAAACCTTCAGATTGAATGGCGGTAGATTAGAAAAAATCAGTAACAATGCAATTAAAAGCCATTTTGTGGTGTTTTGTGCCTTAAACAATTAAAACACCATAATTAAAAGCATATTTTGTTTTTGCTCTGGCCTCCTGCTCTTACATTTTCACTGGGACAGAGCAGGGGAAGAGAGAAGGACAGAGGAGATGAGTGGTTTTTTATCTCTCTTTGTTTTGCCCCCCTTGAAACAGTATTCCTCCTCATTCAAACCCACTGAGCAGTTTTAAGTGTCAAATGAAATCTCTGCTGTTGTTGGTGTGTGTGTTTTTTTTTTTTTGCAAACTCTGTCACTGCCCACCCAGCTTGATCCGAACCCTCTACATCAGGGCCATTTGATTACAAATTCAACTGGGCCAAATTTTAAAACCAAGAAATGTAGCCAGGCCAGACATGTTTGGCACCCAGTAAGCGGCTAGTAATGTCAAATTTTGAACCAATACGGATCAATTTGATTAAAAATATGCACTTTTTATTCATAGTCTCCCTTTTAAATTTGACAACATGACAAAGCACATGAAAAAGTGCATAAAAAACAACAACAAAGCTGTATTTGAACATAACCTGAGGTAGTAAAAATGTATTTTCACTTGAATAAAAATAAAATAAAATGAAGAAATAAAATTAAATTCTCTAAATAATAATTTTGGTCACAGCTTACCCAGGTATATCTGACAGTGCATAAAAACTAAATTTGCACAGCTGTAGCTATAGTTTTATACTCAGTATTTTGGGTCTACTTCTGTCAGCATCACTAGCAAAACAACGCTGTGCATTGTAGGTAGACTGTTGCTAGGTTACGCGGAGCGTTGCATTCACAGTCTGAAATACTGTTAACCTTTCACACATCCATCTGGGAAAGCTTCAATAGGAAATGTTTGAGAAAAGGCAGAGGCTTTGAAAAAAACACGGAGTGTGATTGGATGAACGTTCTGTCTGTCACATCTCTACGGGCCATTAAGAGCAACAAAACGTGACGTAGCGGCTATCGAGCTGTGTGCAGCTGTTCACTGCTGTTCTTTGTTCTTCTTTTAACAAAGAATTGTTGTCAAGTTCTGATAAAATTTACGCTTTGGCAGCATCCACGCTAATCTCTTCCGCCATAATTGCACCAGCCTGAAAGTACTTCCCCTCGTCGCTGATTGGTTCTGTCACTTTCTAACCGGGCCCAAACTGTTCAGATGGGAGCTTAACAAGATGGATTCGCCAGTGAAAAACAAGGAAATTGGCGTATCCATCTGTTTTGCAAGGTTAAAATGCTGTGGGAATTTATGGAAAGTTGGGAAACAGGTTGCCCTCTGCATCTCTGGCATGACCACAGGCTGGGCAACTTGGGGGTGGTTCTGGGCCTCACGTGGTGCCCGGGCCGCTAATTGAATATGCCTGCTTTACATCCCACTTCTGCTTTTTTATTCTCATTGTTGAGCTTGTACCCCTAAATATTTTTTCCTTGGATTTATTTAAAAGCTTTATGCCTTTCTTACAGAGATAAGACAGTGGATAACACCCATAATCTGAGAAAGATGAGATGCGGTAAAGGAGCATCTGTCCAGATTTGAATCTGGACGCTCGATTTAAGGACATGGGGCACGTAAGCATAACCCCAAGGCTACTGGCGCCCATCTGTGTCTCACCTTTAATATTCGTATGAATGATCCATGCACTGATGTGCACATATGTGACAGAACTGTTAGCCTTTAGCATGCAAAAGTAAGAGCTTTGGGAAAGATGCACCAAGCACAAGTGCTCCTTTTTGAATACAATGTGCGCTTCAGAAAAAACATACATTCCACCATTTGCCCTTCTCTCCACATCTAATAACTTAAATATAGTTTCATGTATTTTTCATAACATAATCCAACAATTTTCTGCTGCTGAGATAGTGTTGAATGTAATTTTGTAGCTTGGTGGTGATTTAATAATACTGTGATGCTGCAGCTGTGCCACGTATAGAGGACATAAGGACAGGGATAAAAAGCTGAAGCCCAGCTGCTGTGCGAGGCTTTCAGAAAAGTTCTATACTGTGTAGAAATTGTTGAGTCAGAAAATACAAACACAAACAGAGACAAATCTCTGGGTTGTGATTATCCTGGCCATTAATCTGCCTTTTGTTTGTATTGTATTTTGCTGCTTTGCTCTGTGGCTTATTCTGTTTCCATGCAGAGTGTATTGAGCTCTCGCTGAGGGACTAGTGGACCACATCCAGTCTGTTGAACGCAGACGGGGGTTATTTTTCCCGCAGAAGTTCAGCTATTTCCCAGCATGCTGTGATTGTGTCCCTGCGGGTCAAGAGAAACCAAAAGTTATTTTTCACACATCTCGAACTTGGGTGCCAGAATGACAGGACATTTTGGGTTAGACCAGCCAATCCACAATATAAAGGCATGGTCATTGAACTCACCAAGCAGCCAAACTGCAACATCAGTGAATATTCCACAATAATACATAATGATCCCTTTGTATAACATTGGTAAATATGTTTGTTTTGCTCAGATCCCTGGCTTATAGGCTCAGTTTTTACTGTACAAAGAGGGTGAAATCCTCTACACTGACTTCTCCCCAGACCCAATCTGCTCTGCTCTCCTCCGCAGTGGTGGGGGTTCATGGCAGAAGCACATAAGCGATGGGCATTTGATATCGCCTCTGCAGAACAGAGTCACATAATCCAGTTTGTGGCCAAAAAAAGAATAAAAATGTTAATTCAACTGCGGCCGAATAATCCCCTGAAATAACAAGCTTAAAAGCTAAAGCCCTCCATAATTTTATCTGCAATCTTCCATACACTGACACCACAATGACATCAAAGCAGGACAGGAAATGCATGGCTAACAAATCAATAGACAGAAGAGTCGCATTAAGGCTTAATTCGTGGCAAAGTGGGGCTTTAGGAAAGCTGTGGGGTTCAGCTCTGCGCGGGTAGGATTCAGAGGGAGACTGAATCAGAGATATACGGCCTGCTGTGTCACTCATCCCTTTGTGGTCTGGGGCTTGCAGCTGAACAGCAGAGCAAAGAAGTTCTACTTTAACTGTTCCTTTTCTCTTTATCAAGCACGTTAGAGGAAAAGTATGCTTAAAAAGAGAAGAAGAAGGAAAAGTCTGGTTCATGTATGACTTTCATTTAGCTGGTCATTAGAATGAAAGATCTTGACTGGAACATTGTCTTTCATACTGGCACTATAAAATGAAATATTTGGATTATGAATGCCTGCACCGTAACCACAAATGTAACCATATTTAGCCATGGTTATGTTGGTTGGTCGTCCAAGCATTTCAAGACAGTCTGGCTGCAGACCGTAGATCTCAGACGTCCCCTCTCGCTGTTAAAATCGTTCTTTGTCAGAATGAAAGTGCCTTAATTTGCCAGTACAACATATTTCCAGTTTCAGATTTTTTAAATTCAACTTAACTACATTACAAACATTACAGACAAAGCTACATTTCATAAATGAAACAGAGAAAAGGTCAAAGGTCTAATGACGGGGGAAAATTATATTAAGACCCGATTTAGAAGACGGTGGCTAGCTTGAGCTGTGCTAGCCTTAGCTTAAGCTAACATAGCTACACTGACTATGTAGTTTACTTTACTTTGTAAGCCAAGGTAGCTAAGTAAGCTTAGGCAATGTGAGCTTTAGCATAGCACCTAAAGATAATGTAGCTTTGTAAGCCACATAGATTATGAAGTTACATAGCTTACATAGCTAACGTTAGCTTGGGTAAGAGAGCTACGTAAGCTACATTTGCTACATTAAAATGTTTTTCATGGAGGACAAGCTGTTTTCCTGTAAGCAAACTGTTTACTCAGCTTTATTACATGTTTTGTGATCAGGTTTTGCAGGTCAGTTTTTCACTTTTCACTTTTGATATTCTGACCCTTACCTTAACCCAGGGCTTTTTAATTACAAATCTACTTGGACCAAATTTTAAAATGAAAAAATGTAGCCAAGCCAGACATTTTCGGCACCCAGTAAGCAGCTGGTAATGTCAAATTTTGAACCAATAAAGATCAATTTGATGAAAAATATGCATGTTTTATTTATGATCTCCCTTTTAAATTTGGCAACATGACAAAAGCACATGAAAAAACACATAAAAACACAACAACAGAGCTATATTTGAACATAACCCGAGGATGTTAAAATGTTTTTTTTTTCACTTAAATGAAAAAAATATATATAGAATGAAAAGATAAAATGAAATTCTGCAAATGGTAGTTTTGGTCACATCTTACCCAGGCATATCTTAAAGTGCATTAAAACTAAATTTGTACAGTTGTAGCTTACATTGATGGTCTGAAATACTGTGTGAATTTATGAAAACTAGCAAAACAGGTTACCCTCTGCATCTCTGGCATGACCACAGGCTGGGCGACTTTGGGATTGGTTCTGGGCCGTATGTGGCCGCTAACTGAATATGCCTGTTGTAAGCCAATGTAGCTAGGTAAACTTAAGTAATGTGAGCTTTAGCAGAGTAGCTAAAGCTAATGTAGCTTAGTAAGCCACATCGATTTTGAAGTTACCTAGCTTACATAGCTAACGTTAGCTTGGTAGCTTAGTTAGAATAGATCTCCATGAGCTTGGTGAACTTTAGCTTTGTTATCTATGTTGATCTGTTAGCTAACACAGCTTACAGAGCTACGTAAGCCATATTTGCTACTTTTTTTTCATGGAGGACAAGCTGTTTTCCTGTAAGCCTACTGTTTACTCAGCCTTGTTACATGTTTTGTGATCAGGTTTTGCCAGTCATTTTTTTCACTTTTCAGTTTTGGTATTCTTACCCTAACTCTAACCCTAACCAAAAGTTTAACCCAATCTCATTTTGAAAGTTTTAGCATGTATTTCTGTCCTGACAGATGCTGCGTCTCACAGATAAAGGTCACATGTTATGCAAAAATCCCTTTTTCAGGCTTTTCTAACAAAAATAAGTGCCCCTGGCTGTTCACAGTCCCCTCAAGTATCAGAAAAATCTGTTCCCTCCCCACCTCTTTATCTCCACCTTTCAGAAAATGTGTGCTGAAACAAGCCATTCTCAGATTTTCCCCTCATGATGTCATGTGGGATGTTAGCACCTCCCCCAGGTTTGGTTGACCCTCTCAGCTTGGAAGAAAGTCCCGCTCTCTTCTCTCCTCTCCTGATCATCCTCTGAGCCACATCCATTTCCTGAGAGAGGCGGAGTCAGACAGCTCATTAACATTTAAAGCCACAGACACAGAAACAGCTCGTTCTGAGCAGGGCTGAAACAGAGGTGTTTTTAGACATGCAAAAATCCAATACTGGAGTGTTTTTTCAGCAACAAACTCCACAGGCATGTTTTGGGGACCTCTGAGACCAATATAAACTTCTCTTAAAAGGGTACAATATGTCCCCTTTAAGGTCTGTGAGACACTGCGCCTTAGAACCAGATCTCCCTCTCAACCATTTTGGTCCAGACTGAAAGGCTTTAACTATTGGAGTTCATGTCTACAACCTTTTCCAGCAATGCCACACTCTTATTTTTTGACCAAATTACAAAAGTGATCATGTCTGAACAGTATGATTATATAGATAAAGTAAAGCGCTAAGGTGTTAATAAAACACACTAGACAAAATATTCTGATAATATATGTATGATAGAAAGACAGGGCTTGCCTTCTTGTTCATAAACACCACATTTTTCCAGCTTTAGAGGTATCTTTTCACCTTTGAGTGCGTCACTGTCGATATCTGAGCATTTAGTGGTTTTCTCAATGCAGTAATTAGCAATGGAGGGCTATGACCCCTTCTGACTCAAGGACACAGCGCTCTCAGGTCTTCCAGCTCTCCTTTTGTCCTCCCTAACACCTCCATTGCTCACCCTGAATACTGCCTGGGGGAGGTCATGGTGAAACGAGGCTTCTTTCTTTGATTTTTATCTGCATCTTACATCAGTCCTATATGATATGTCTCCATGTAGGCGCTGCGGCACGGAGGAAATGAGCGATGCATTACAGCAGGTCATTTCAGCCTTCACAATATCTCGTCCTGCGTGTCTTTATATACATATTCCAAGCACATCCTGACGCAGCTTTTGCAGCTGAAAAGCAGAGGGAGATAGTATAAGATTAATGTGAGGAAAGTCATGCCTTCTCATGAATCCAGTGACATCTGCTCTCCTCAGGAAAGATGTGGTGAGTATTACAGTGTGCAGCACATATATCATCTGAAGGATCCATCTGAATTTGTCTCATTTTGCATCTGGTCCTTGGAGGACTGCTTTAATAGGACTGAGTATTGGGCTCTTTTTAGCTCTGCGTAGTGAGAGGAGAAGGTGAGGCATGAAGAGATGGATCGGCTGGATGTTCAGCTCTGTCATGCTAGAGCTTAGGCAGAGGGCGAGGAGCAGACTGGGGTGAAAAGAGAGGCAAACATGAAGCCAAAGCTTGTATTCTCATTAAATATAACTTTAAAAATTGTGCATTCCTTTTAACTTTATCAAACAAAAAATATTTAGGTTATTCCAAGAAGTTCAGGAAATGTAGTTGTTAAGATGTTTTGAGAGAAACTCAAGAACCCTTTTAGAGAACAGCTTACGTAAAAATCAAAGCAGCGTTACAGCAGAAAATGCAAGCTCCCTTTTGTGATGTGTGCTCAAAACATTTTTCATTCAAACATCACCCGAGAGATAATCTTTCAAGACATTCCTTCTAAGGTCACAAAGAAAGGATTGAAGTTAGATTATAAAACTACAGTTGTTCAGGAGCATAGAAATGGCAGCTCTGCTCTGTTACTACAGGAGGAAAAGTGGACTTCAAATGCTTTCACTTGCCATCCTCTGGTTGTTTGTATTCTATCCTTCAGGAAGTCTTAGGCTTTCCAGGATGTGTTTAACCTGCCCTTTTGGCTGTGTCAGTGTTTGAAGTGGCATGTAGGCTTCTGCAACGGGATCAAGATGAAAGCTTTTGGGAAGAATCACACAAGGTTGATAACTAGTATCACTGAATCTTCATGCAAATAACTCCAGAATAAGTCATGTGTCCATTAGGGATGGCGATCATTAATTTTTATTGATACCATTTTCGATACTCCTTATTGATCCAAGTCCTTATTGATACCACTATGGATACTTTTCTATAGTTTGGTGGAAAAACAAAATGGAGACAAACACTCGAATGGTCTTAGCTGAGTAGAGCTTGAGTTAAAAGCTATAATTCATTCTGTAACATCTACTTTATATCCCTCAAATATAAACACGTTCTTCATATTCACAACTGTATTTATTAAGGTTTCTCATCCAAAACTAAATTTTTCCAATTTTATGTGGCATTTGAACACATCATAACATATAAAGTACAGTTGTCTAATTTACTGAGGTTACCTGAACGCATCGTATTTTCCGTGTTTCAGCTGTTAAGTTCGCTAATTACCTTCAATTCTGCCGATTTCACCAAGATCTCTACACTGGATTAATACTTTTGACAAACAGGACTTGCTCAAAATTTTGGAACACTTTTCAGCATTTATCTGAGCAGCTGAAGAAGAAAAATGTTCTGGGGGAGCTTAAGTGAGGGATATGAAAGCCAGTTACTCCCAGTGCCGGCAGATACGTATATGTTTGCATGCGTGTCGCAGGCAGCGTCTTTTTCGTCAAGCCAACAGATGAAGGTACCACACCCTGGTGTAATGTAATGCACAATATTGATGTATTTTTAGTTTATGTTCCCCTTGTAAGAACTGATGTATTTTACACCAATTGTATCTTAAAATGACGTTACGTCACAGAGCCTGTGAGACTCGATAGCAGTATCGATAAGCCAAAATGCTATTGATTTTCGGGGATATCAAAAACGCAGAACCGGGTCCTTATGCAAGATAGTACGCACGTCAAACTGAGACATACAAGTTCCTTTATCCTAGGTCATGTCCATGTGGTGGATACGTCATGGATTTTGTCTTAGTAACATCATCCACTGGGTTCTTCAGTAGTGTTTTTGGAGCCTTGGAATGGGGTCCCCACTCCTGAGCTTTTGTTTGAAACACATTTTTAGGTTCTTTTACTTATTTGGAATCAGTTGGGCTTGATAAGTATAAAATTAAAGTATTGCCTTTGAACAGGGAGTAGTTTTCACCAAAAATGATGTCTGCAAAGAGGACAACAGGTTTATTTTATTGTGAAATACTCACAAGTTTTAGATTTTTTGTTTTTAGTATGTTTTGGCCCTTTGGTAGGGGGCCATCTAGTCAGTAAGAACTTGTGTCAGTCATCCAGAGACTGACAGTGTAGTCTTTTACTGATGATCAACCTCAAGACCTTGTTCAGGACGGGTATTAGCTACATTTCCACTAAAAGTTCCAGAGAGCCTGGAAATTTTCCTTTAAATCAATGAGAGATTCTCAAAACATTTGAAAGAAAATCAGCATGAGCATTAGCAAATGTAGCTAAAGCGAAGGTAGCTATGTAAACTATGTAGATAACCTAGCTACATAGCTTAAGTAGCTAAAGTTAGCTATGTTATCTACATTGCTAAAGTTAGCTGTTATCTAAAAAGCTTATGTTGCTAATGTTAGCTTAGTAGCTCTGTTATCCATGTAGCTTATGCAGCTAACAGAGCTACATAAGCCACATTTTCAACGTTAGAATGTTTTCATTGTTTATTAATAACAAAAAAATGTCATGACACCCATTTTATGACAACAATGATATGTTAAATAACATTCAAATAATTGCATAGTTGCATTAAAAGGGTTTCCTGTGTTTAAATTATATTTACAGTCAGTTGCACCAGCTCATTGTTGGCATAGCAGTGAAGGGCAGATTGGAAATATACAAACAATTAAATCGTGCAAACTGTTCGTACAACATATTTAGATCAAACAAAAATCAAATGTATTTTTAAACAAAGCCTGGCAGTTAGGTTCATGAAATAACCACGCTGTAAGCATTACAGACTAGGAAACATTTTATAAATGAATCCAAGAAAAAGGTCAGCCTCTAGCCCTGGATTAAATTATGTAGCAACCCATTTTAGATGTAGATGTGGGAGCGATGGTTTGTTTTAGCCATGTAAACTTTAGCTAAAGTTAACATTACTACGCTAGCTATAGTTTACATTACTATGTAAGGCAATGTTACAAGCTTAAGCAATGTAAGCTTCTTAGCAAATGTAGCGAATGCTAACATAGCTACTTAAGCTTCATAGATAACGTAGCTACATAACTTACATAGCGAATGTCAGCTTTGTATCTTCACTACTCTAGATATCCATGAGCTCCATGAGCTTTAGCTTTAGCTCTCTTAGCTTTGCAGCTATGTTTTCTACGTAGCTTATGCAGCTCTGAGAGCTATGTAAGCCATGTTTGCTATGTTTGAATGTTTTCATAGAGGAGCTTTTTCCTGTAAGCAGACTCGACTTTATTAAATGTTTTGCAATCAGGTTTTGCAGGTCAGGTTTTTTTTTTTTTGTTTTTTTTTTTTTTTGTTTTTTTTTGTTTTTTTACTTTGTATGTTAACTCCTACTTTAACCCTAACCCTCAACTAACCGAGAGTTTAACCTGGTTTTATTTTGAAAGTGCATTCCCATTCTGCTATGGCAGACTAACTATTGGATTAAAATGCAGTCTGCAGTACACATATTTAAGTATGGAGAAGTAGTAGTATGTCATTGCAGATGCAGTGAATGTCTCCTCTTGAACTACAGTGGCTCTGAATGGACATTTTCATTGAGAGTCACAGTGGATGTATCTTATTAGCCATCTGCAGAATGTTTCAATGGTACAGCACTGATTCTGTGATGCTTTCTCAGTTTGAAATTTTATGATCTTATTTTGACAAACTTTGTGAACTTTCCATCAAACAGCCTACACACAAATCCTTACTTTTGTCAATTTCAAGAAGAGGGAACCAAATGTGAGAAGAAAATTACCAAAGATGACTGTTGCCTTGAATTCCTGTTACATTCAAGCGCCTCTGCATTACAGACACATTTCCTCTGATTTTGCCGGCAGGTAACCCACTTAAAGTTTGCCTCTTTAAACATGACTTCATACTGTTTATGGAGGACGAGTTTTATACCGCAGCATATTTTCACACAGAAAACAAACCTGAAACAGCAGGAGCAGATTTCTCATCACTTTGATAAAAAACTTGAGAATATTGTCTCCGGATGACTCAATTTGTAACCTGCTCTGAATTTTCTGTGCTCTTGTTAAATGGTTTGCAGACTTTCTTTGTGATAGTTCTGGGGAAAGGGGAAGAAGCTGTGAGAAAATAATCATAAAGTTAAGTGAACAAACTTTTTGCTGTATTTGCAGTTTAGGAATCAAATTGACATGTGGACAGTAATGAAAACATGAAAACGTACTACTGCGTGTTTTAAAAGCAAGATCTTATTGTAGTTTGTAGCAGTTTGCCTTGCTCAAGGGCGCATTTGCATTCATGGTGGCGATATAATTCTAATCACTACAGAGGAAACAAGTTTACAGAAGGATTAGTGCCTCCTGGTGAGTTTGAGGATTAAGCCGACAGCTCTGTCAGTCAGCTACTTCACTCCGAACCAGAGGGAAATCATTTACCAAGACTCTATTTGAGAAATTGATGACCTTACATAACCCAAAGTCCACATTTTCAGAGAACAAGAAGCTGTTTTCATGTTATTATGTACTCTTAATGGGAGCAAATACCCTTGAACACTATTCAGATGAAAAGAAAGAACAAAAAGCATTATATATATCCATTCATCCAAGCTTATTAGTCTCACTACAGTGCTATGGAGACATTTTAATGCACCTTAATTATTAAAACAGGTAGTAATTTGAATCAATTTGGTGTCAGCTCTCTGCATTGAACTCTGGGAAATGTGTTGTGACAGATAGCTCACATCTCCTGTTGACTGATAGCGCAGCAGAGCTATATTTGTAACATCAATAATACAGCTAGGAGCCAGTCCTCAAAGGCTTATTGGACTCATTAACTCTAATATCAGGTGTAATGGAAAATCTTGTACCAAGGTTGTTCTCTCATTTGTATTTTTCATACCTGCTGGAATAGATTTGGGTGACTGAAAGGAAAGTTATAAAAATCATTTCCTTGTTTTAAATTCATTTGGATGTTTTGAGGTGTTTTTTGGAGCATTCAACATAATTATAAGTCAGACAAGTGTGATTAAATGATACAAAGCAGACTGAAGATACTGAAATGAGGGAGCATGACAGCAGGAAATGGCAATACTTTAAAAAAGGACACAATCAAGGTTGTGGATTAAATAAAAATGAAGTTTTTAGTAACCATTGAAGATGGTACGATTCTGAAACCAACAAGGATAAAAAAGAATAAAATGATCCCTTATTAAAAGGAGTGGTTATAAATACTTAAATTTTTGTATTCATGTGTACATTTTCCCTAACCTGACATGCCAGATGGATCTGGTAAACCTTTCATAGACGGCGTTTAGGAAAGGGCAGAGCCTTTGGAAAAAAAAAAAAAAATCTGAGGGTGATTGGATAAACATTCTGTTTGTCACATCTTTACGGACCAATCAGAGCAACAAAACACGTAACGTCGTAGCCCCAAAACCAACCTACACCCCTATTGACGAGTAAGTGTTGACTCATGTTTATTTACTGGCTAATCCATCTTACAAAGGTCCCATCTGAACTGTTTAGGCCTGGTTCTAAATTGACAGGACCAATCAGCGTCGAGGGGCAGTACTTTTGGAGTCGTGATGTAAGCAAGCAGCAACAAGAGGCCAGTGCAATTATGACGGAAGACATTAGCGTGGATGTTGTCAGCAAGTCAGGTTACCAGTCAGGTTAGTGCTTATGTGGATGTTTCCTGAAATGATCCTATGTTTATGGAAAATGTTGATGATGCAAAAAGTGTTTTTGGCAACATCACTGGATACTCAAAATAGTACCTGGTGGGACGCCACTTTTAGTTTAATAGAGAAATTACCATGACATTAATGACCTTAAAACTGGTAAAGCATTGATTTGAGGGTACACTTCTATCCCAGAAGTAATCAATATGTCCAACATACATTGAATGGACAAAAATATTTGGTTACCCAACCATTACACCAATGACATTATACTCAATTACATTTACTTTAATATGGAATTGGCCTACGTCTTGCAATCACAACAGCTTTCACTCTTACTGGCAGGCTTTCCACAAGATTTTGGAGTGTTTTCATGGAAATTTGTGCCCATTCATTCTGTAGAGCATTTATGAGGTCAGGCACTGCTGTTTGATGAGAAGGCCTGGCTTGCAATCTCCATTCCAGGTCAGGTTCTTGCACATCAAATTTATCAAACCATGTCTTTATAGTCCCTTCTCTGTGCACTGGGGCACAGTCATGTCGGAATATAAAAGGGCCTTCCCCAGACTGTTGCCACAAAGTTGGAAGCATAGCAATAATCCAAAATGTCTTGGTATGTGA
The DNA here is from genome assembly GCF_018320785.1 of Cheilinus undulatus. Lineage (NCBI taxonomy): Eukaryota > Metazoa > Chordata > Actinopteri > Labriformes > Labridae > Cheilinus > Cheilinus undulatus. The sequence goes on from NC_054879.1 coordinate 41,303,273, forward strand.
AAGCATTAAGAGTGCACTTCACTGAAGATGAGGGGAAGTCAAAATGATGAAAATCAGTCCCTCTACCTCGCTCTTCCTTCCTCTTGGCACTGGACTTTGTGATATGAGATTTCTATGCAACCCCTTCCATGAAGCTCCCACCACAGTTTTTTCTGCTTACCTTAATGCTAGTGGAAGATTGGGACAGCTATGGAATCAGCAGAGTGTTGGCAACTTTTACGTACCATTGTCATTGATCCCGATCCGAGATTTTACATGGTCTCCCACTTGGCGGCTGAGTTGCTGTTGTTCCCAAATGCTTCCACTTTCCAATAATATAACTTAGAGTTGATCGTGGAATATCTAACAGGGATGAAATTCTACTAACCATCTTATTTGCAAATGTGGCATCCATCACAGTACCACGCTTGAAGGCTCTGAGCTCTTCAGAACGACCATAGAGTATCACAAATGTTTGCAAATGGACACTACATGAATAGGTGGTTGATTTTATACACCTGTGGGAACAAGTCTCATTGAAACACCTGAATTCAGTTATTAACAGCTGTGACCAAACACCTTTGTCCATATACTGTATTTAGTATTTGTAGTACAGCTAGAAAATGGTCTTTGAAAACCTTTTGGACTCATTAACTCCCATATGGAAAATGTGCTGTGTTTGAAGTCCAATTTGTGTTCATATACCTGCTGGAATATATCTGGGTGAAAACCACTGAAGATTCTAAGGTGTAAGTTTATTTTAAAGGGTGCAACCACTTTTCTGTGATTTCATATATATTTCACTTATTATATTGGAACAATCATGTCTTTTTCTGTAAAATTGAGCTTGAAATGGCATCAAGCTTTCAGTTTGATCCAATACACTGTTACAGTCTGCTCCTGAACCAACTCCTCTCTTCTATAAGGGCTGCAGAACAAACCTTTAATAGCTTTTCTAAGTGCTTCCACTCCGACATTAACCACTGTACAGTTTGTCCTAGAGTACAGTGTGTGGATGTGTTGTTGAAACTCTCTCAGACTGGGTACTTTGATTGAGTTTGTCCACTCCTTTGGCAGTTGTCAGTGCTTTGGCCCTGCACCCTGACCTGAGCTGACAGACCTGAAACACAAAAACAGCAGGAGCAGGAGGTCAGAAGGTTGATGTTGTTTGCTGTTGTGACGGCAGAGTCGACTAAAAGACGAGGTGATGATGGATTCTTGATTGAGAGTTGCCGAAGTTGTTTTAATGCCTGGAACAACCCCAGATACTAAAACTGGCAGGACTTAATAATGCAGTACACAACTCTGAAACTTAACAGGAAATGAACAGAAGCATGATGAATTTCAGAAAACAGCTCCCAAATAACTCAAAAATAGAAGACTTCTTAAAAGATTTTATTGATTTATGTGATCATGATTTATTCTTATATCTTCCAGTCTTTTATTGTTTCCAGATGTCTCAGCTCCACTCAGTAAGGAATTGAAAGATATGTGGAGGAGACATGAGGACAGACATTAAGACACCAAATATATGCTATAGGGCCATGTTATTGAGATCTGCCTTCATTTGTCAGCTAGTCACCTGGAGCTACTACCTGGCTGTGATATGCTTCCATGAGGAATTCGATTGCTAGACAGGAAAAGTGCGGTCATGGGTCTGTTAGAGGGACGGTGGTATTTTCTGTGGTAGTGTAATTTGTAGAAATGTTACAGTAAAGGGCTGACCATAAGGTCCAACAAACAACAAACCCTGACTCCAACATTAATCAGATCATCCTTTAGTCATATAGACATTTGTGTCTGTTTTATGTCTTTGTCTACATCTAAAAGAATAAACATGAGGTCTTTGACCTTTGACCTCCAAAATCAAACAAGTTAAACCTTGGATTACAGTGCATAGTAGTGCAAAACTTGACAAAGATCTCTCGAAGCATTCCTGAGATATCATGCTCATAAGGAAGGTTATGAACATTAGGCCCAATGATCTTGACTTTGGACCTATGCTCTCCAATATCTGATCTGTTGATCCTTATGCAGGGTGAACATTTCTGTTGAGTTTGAAGAAAATCCCTGAAAGCATCCATGATATATCAAGTTCACAAGCAAGAGACAAACATGAGGCCTCATGGCCTTGACCAATGAGCTGTAAATAGGGATGAAGATCAAAACTGTATTATTGTTCTGTATTTTTCAGAAAAACAGAAAATCAGCACATCAGAATTGTACAATAAATCAAACTAAAATGCGGTACTTCAAGAAAGAAAAGACTACCTTCCTGAGTAGCATGCAGTTGTATCACTGGTTTTTGTTGCTACATTATAACTTCCTTCTTCTAATCTGCAAAGCTGATGGTTTCACCCAGATCCATGTCTGTCATCAGGCAACTCCATCTTGCAACGCTCCATTCTGCACCATTAATTCCGGACCAGGAGACAGGTCCGGCCAATCAGCATCATTTGAGGAAAACGAGGCTATAAATATGGGCGGTTGTGAGGTTGCAATAACCTCACATGTAGCAATAGTTTAGCAGCAGTGCTATTACAACTGGACCACATTCCGTTATGAGTTTAAGAGCTACAACAGCACTGAAAGCTTTTCATGATAAAAATGTGTTTTTGCTCTTCAGCTGAGCTGCTTCAACATGAGTTTGCATGAGTAAAACACGGAAGGGGGATTGTTACAGTTTAAATCAGATTGGCTGCTGGTGGAGCGATTAGCCCTAAATGCACTTATTACTGCCATGTGATTGGCTGATTAGATATGAGTGTATAATTCTGCTTATTAAAAAGCACCTTCCTAAGGCTACATTCACACTGCAGTTAAAAGTGACCTGAATCTGATTTTTTACTCACATATGACTCATATCTGTTTTTTTCTGACAGTATGAACAGCCCAAGTCACATGACCTGACATTTGTAAATCAGATTCAGGCTACTTTCATGTGTGGTTCTAAATCAGATACATATCGGATCTTTTGAAAGTCAACTGCAGTGTGAACAGGCAAACAAAAAAAATGTATCTGAGAAAAGATCAGAATTGAGCATCAAGGCCTGCTGTGTGAACTTAGCCTAAGAGGACTGTTTTGCTTTAATTGTCCACTTTTGGAGTTTTGTTGCTTCTCTAAAACAACACCACAATAGTGTATTTCTACAGCACTGATTCTCAAGTGGTGTGCCTTGAGGCAAGTCTAAGTGTGTCTTGGGAATTTGTCTAATTTTGCAACAACTAAAGATGCTATAACGAGTGTCCTTACTGCATGCAAGCATCAGACAGCATTGCATGCTCACTGTCTATCTGTAGCCTGTTAAATATGCAATTCTCTACCCTGTAAATTGATTGTTTTCCACATGTAAAAATGGGACATCTCATGCTTTTACATAGGCCAGGCAAACACTGTGCGATTTTTGTCCGATTCAGCCGCGAATTTTGAGTCGCACAACTCACTTTGAATTTGGGCCTACTTTCAAGCAGATCAAGCGTTGTATGTCGTGTTGCACACAGGGGGGTACGACACCCAACCACTGCCCAACTGTGACCCAACAAGCAGCTCCTGACTGTTCGGATGGATTTCTGACATGTTTGATATTTTGGTCGTACAACTTCAGACACTCCAACAGTCAGAGCAGAAATGCGAGCAGAATAAACAACTTTGGGGTTTTCATCCTTTGTAAACTGTCAGAAAATATTCTAAATTACCATGAATACAGCTGGAATGACTTTCTGATGCCCTAATAGCCATGCTATGATAAAGTAAACAAACAAGCAGGAAATATTCCTACCCGCGGACCTGCAGCTGAAATGGATGGTGATGCTGTTTGTGTCTGTGGGATACAAAGAGATAGCTGAAGAGAGAGACAGAGGATATAACACTTCACCTTCAGTGTGTGAGACTTATTATAAAGGAAACTCTGCAGATTTCTGCCACAGTCTGTCTCGACTTCACTTGTACAGTGTAAGCACTCAGGTTGGGCACGACCATTGGACTGTATAAATCATGTGTGATGGTTGTGCATTGTAAGCAATTCAGACACACAGTATGAGTTGAGATTCTACCACGACTGTCATATGGTCGTCTTGAAATTGCACAGTGTATGCCCGGCTTTAGAAAGTGGAGAATCAGAGGTGTGGTACCTTGTATTGACTAGCCTCCAATGGCTGTGAGCCACATAGTTTTGTCTCCCTGTTAGCACAAGTCAGACCATAAAATTTCATAAATGGATAAGGAAAATATCCATGCATCAAAATCTCCACTTTGTAACACAAGCTAGCAAGTTTGGGGAGTGAGAAAAGTGGAAGAAAATAAGAATATCTTCTAGCAGGACACTCCTGGTGCCTTGTCATCCTCTGTGCTGCCTCTTTCTTTGTTACTTGTCCATGTTAATGTGAGTGCCAGAGAGGAAAATAGGAACAGGCTGACTGGGGATAAACTTTGCACCATTGTGCTACATTGCACTCCGTCGTTCTCAGGCCTTCAGGATACTACAAAAGGAAACTCTGTAGCCATCTGATTTTGCAGCTGGTGCCTGCTCACATTGCATGCAGTTGAGACATGTTGCAACACGAGTAAGAGACGCTATTTGTAAGGACATGAATGTGGTGTGCCTTGAGACTTCTGCTTGGTTTTGGTGTGCCTTGGGCAAAAATGTTTGAAAACCACTCGTCTACAGTATTCAATTGAGAATAATTGAGGCTGTGTGCTTTAAATTTCATGAATCTTTTATTCATTACATGCACAAAAAATATGATTTTCCATTTTTTTGAATCACTTCTCTACATCTCTATTATTGCATAGAATTTATTGGTATAGAAATTCCATGTTTGTAAATATAATCAATCTTCAAATGCTGATGAAATTTTTACAGCATTGTTGTCTTGGGCAGCATTTCTCTGACAGATGAGATTAATTCCTCTCATTTACTCTCATTTGACTAGAGGCGCTCATATTCCACCAGATCTGTGTGTTAATTATGCTGTTTAGTTGAACACAGCTGCAATGTGCTACTCCTGTATTTGTCGACGAAGGCATTTTCCTGCTATTGACTCCTAATAACGCCGGGGATCTCGATGATAATGAGTAAAAATTGACTTTGGCACATATTGATTTCAGAGGCTTCATTTCACAATTGCAGTGTCTTGAAAAAGCTGTGAGGCCGAAGAACAGATAGAGAAGCCATTTAAAGCCCTGATAACACTTTTCTTACAATCAATACTATTCCATTTAGAAAACAAGAGGTAGGTGGCGCATTTTATTTCATCATGAAAATACTATCTTCAGTTGTCAGTCAACACGACAAATCATGTAGTTAACATCCTTAAAAAAACTTTCTGCCATGTCTGCGTAGAAAAAGTGTTTCTAAAGGCTCAAAGGATGGTAGGAAAACATACAAAGCTTGCCATTGTGCCTGTTTTTACTTATGGAATATTATTATAAAAGCACCAAAACCAATGCAGTTAAACCACCTGACAGCAGAATCCTTGCCCTGTGTTAAAGGCTCATTTCAACCAAAACTATCAGGAACTTTGAGCTCTGGAGATTTCTCTTCAAGGAGCTAAATGCTTCCAATGGTCTGTTTCCACTGTGGCCTAAAGTCCTGGGAGGATTGTGCAAATCAAGCCTAAGAAACATGAAATAGCAATCAAAGTAACTGCACTACACCACCAGTCCAGTAGGTGGTGATAAGAAGAAGACGCCATGCACCGCGACAACAACACGCTGGCATTATCATTCATGCCACACTACAGTTAGCATGTTAGCATGGAGAAGATTCAACTTGTATTGCTTTTGATGCATTGCTGCATTGAATTGGATTGATTTGATTAAATGGGAAAGAACAGATTCAAAATGCCTGAAATGCTGAGTAAGCTCTGCTGATGACCGTACTTTTTTAATGGCCCTTCTGGCAGAAAGTTCATTTAAGACCCCGTCTTTGTCGCTAAAACTCTCAAAATAAAATTGGAAAAAACTTCCATATAGGGATGGGGTAAGAGTTAGGATGCCAAAAGTTAAAAAGTTTAAAACCTGACCTGCTAAACTGGATTAAAAAACATTTAATGTAGCTGAGTTCACAGTTTGGTTACAGGACAAAAGCTTGTTCTCCATTAAAACATTCTAACACAGCAAACATAGCCCATGAAGCTCCTTAGCTGTGTAAGCGATGTAGAGAATGTAGCTATGTAGAAAACATAGCTCAAGTTAATCTCACAAAGAGGCTACGTAAATTATGTAGCTGTGTTATCTGCATAGCTACGTTGGCTGTAGCTAGCTAAGGCTCAGTTTCCTGAAGCTAACTTGGCTGATGTAGTTATGTTAATTACATAGCTGGTCCATTAGCTGTGTAAGCTGTGTAGGGAATGTGGCTATGTAGAAAATATAGCTCAAGTTAATCTCACGAAGAGGCTATGTAAATTATGTAGCTATGTTATCTGCATATCTACATTTGTAGTAGCTAGGTTTACTAAAGCTCACTTTGCTGAAGCTATCTTGGCTGATGTAGTTATGTTAATTATGTAGCTGGTCCATTAGCTGTGTAAGCTGAGTAGGGAATGTAGCTATGTAGAAAACCTAGCTCAAGTTAATCTCACAAAGAGGCTATGTGAATTATGTAGCAGTGTTATTTGCATAGCTACACTGGCTGTAGCTAGGTTTGCTTAAGCTCACTTTGCTGAAGCTAACTTGGCTTATGTTGTTACGTTAATTACATAGCTGGTCCATTAGCTGTGTAAGCTATGTAGAGCATGTAGCTATGTAGAAAACATAGCTCAAGCTAATCTCACAAAGAGACCATGTAAATTATGTAGCTATGTTATCTGCATAGCTACATTAGCCGTAGCTAGGTTTGCTAAAGCTGACTTTGGACTTTGCTGAAGCTAACTTGGCTGATGTAGTTATGTTAATTATGTAGATGGTGAAGCTAAAGTGAGCCAGTATTCGAGAAGCTACTTCTAAAACAGGTCTGTACATAATATAAGCTGAGATTAGACGGCTGATCTTTATCTAATTTCTTTATGAAATGTTTCCTAATCTGCAATGTTTGCAATGTGGTTATTTCATGAATGTGACAGCCAAACAAATTGCGGCCTCTCCAATCAAACAAAGATGGCGTCTTATATGAACGGTCTGCGAGAGGGGGTGTCAGAGATGTACGATCTGCAGCCAGGCTGTGTTGAAAATGCTCAACTTAAAGTAAGGAGGCAGATTTTAAAATACACTTCAGTAATGAACTAGGAGCTTGTAGAAACCATTTGTGCTATCAGGTACAAAGAAGACAGATGGATAGAGAGTAAATATGCATATGACCCATCAGAAATGTCCAACTTTGCCCACAAAGTCCCTGGACCTTTGGAAGGTACTGTATGTATGTATGGACCCTCTTGCAATTAAAACTGAGTTCCTGAAAAGGTTCCTAGTTCCTGGGAGAGTTCCTGCTGTGGAAAGGCCCCTTTATAAAGCTGTTAATGTTAACGCTGTGATTTTTTTTAAAAAGCAGTCTAAAGTCTTCTTTTCATTTCTAATGATCCATTCACCCTACCATAAATGAAATGAGCAACACTACAAGGGATGAGTCTCATTAAAGATGTAGAAATGTCTTCAGGCCAAACTATTTTTCTCCTGTACAGAGAGACAACCCACTGTGACATTATTGGTTACACAAGAGTCCATGAACACTTGCCTCTCAGTGTCTGAATGTTAAAACAATTTACTGTGAGAATTAAATGTCTCACTTCCTCCTTTTGTGTAAATGGCACCATCTGAGGGATTATCCATTTTGTTTTCTAATGAAAGCTTTGGGAGTTACTATGAAAATATCAGAATTAGGTTAAATAAAACTTCACAGATTCACAATCATGATATTTTCCCCTTCTATTTGAAACAAGACTAAGGTTTATTTTGGTGTGTCAGTATGCAGATACTATTAGCCTGCTAAAACTATCAGCACTATAGACTATGAAAAGAACAGCAAGATAGGTCTTGAGAAGTGAAACTGAAAAAAGACTCCCCCTGCTGGCTGCAGTAAAGCTCCCATTGGCCATATTAACAGATGGCAAATGAGACATCATATTTACCTCTCATCATGTTGATTTATGCCAAGTGTTCACTCATATTTAGTTGCTTCAAGTCAGTATTTAGTAGATGCACCTTTGGCTGCAATCACAGCACTGAGCCTGTGTAGATAGGTTAGGATAGCACATCTTGACACTGCAATTTTACTCCACTCTTCTCTGAAAAACTGCTAAAGCTCTGTCAGGTTGCCCTGGGATTGGGCGAGAACGGTCCTTTCAAGTCCAGCCACAAATTCTCTACTGGATTGAGGTCTGGGCTTTGACAGCCACTCCAGATCATTCACCTTGTTGTCTCTAAACCATTTCTGTGCAGCTTCCATTGTATGCTTCAGGTCATTGCATTGCTGGAAAATAAGGGCTCATTCATGCCATAGCTGTTTGGTTCGCTTTAAACAAACTCTGGTCCATTTTCCTGTATAGTCTAGTTCGTTCAGAGTGGTGTCAAAGCTCACACGAACTCTGGTGCAGACCAAACAAGCAGATTCTGGTCTGCTTGAAAACAAGGGGTCTGGGTTGGTGCGGTTTGTTTGAGGTATGAAAGCAAAGCGGACCAACTTGTGAAACAAAGGCAGGAAGTGGCATAAAGCGTAATGATATATGGATGTACATGTAATTTAATGCATTCATATTCATGTCGATACCTTGTTTGGCGTCTGTGTAGCCTTAGCAACACATCTTAGTCGGAGCTGATTTATTCGCCTCATGTAAAGAACGAAATGCTGGACAGCTCACCACCTCTCTGGCTGCTTGTATTGCCCCAATTCAAAAGTGGAAACCCCAAGACAGCTTAAATTCTGTGTTTTTTACTGTTTATGTGGAAAAGGAGGTGAATTTCCAGTTTCATCTTCTTCTACGCCTTCTTATCTTCTTGGTCGCCATTTGTTTGTGATGACAGCGCCCCTAACAGCTGTTCAGACGGTTTGGTCTGCTTGACCAAGAGCAGTGTGAATGCGAACCAAACCACAGGAGAGTGCAACAATGTTGCAATTTCTGTTCCAAAACGGACCGAGTCCCCCTGTCTATCAGGTGTGAAATTGACCAAAACTTCTCCCAAGCTGTAGTTTTCGAGCAGACAGAATAAGATTGTCCCCCAGTTTTCCTATATGTTGCTGCATTTATTTTACCCCTTTACTTCTCCAGGTTCTGGCTGCTGAGAAGCATCCCCACAGCATGATGCTGCCACCACAGTGCTTCACAGTGGGGGATGCTGTGTTTGTGGTGATGTGCAGTGCCTGGTGCCCATCTATTGAAACCTAATCAGTTAAGTCCCTAAAGTAAGAATCACGTGGGGAAAATGTTCTGAAAAAGTGCATTACTCATCTCTGAGATGCTGTTGATTAAAAATCAAAAATTTCCTTTCATTCATGCTGATAAATCATGAATTGTATTCAAGCTTTAAAATGACATTTTCTTGTAACAGTTTCCTAAAACTGAAAGCCCCCCCCCCAATAAGGAGAGCAGTCTTGCACCTGTTAGCTGTAAAGGACTGGCAGGATGATCCGTGAGCTTACTTGGAGCTATGGTCCGCTAAAGCCAGGCACTTCTTTGTCTGATGGAGTCAGTGGAGCAGAGAGCGACCCGGCTGTCAGTCTGACTCTGCACATCAAAGCCTGTGTGAGTAATTGCTTAATGTGGCAGAACTGCACTACTGACAAACACGCTGTCTCCCAGACAAGATCAGTGTTCTCATCCTCCACCGGCATCACTTAATAATGAACAAATCAGAGAAATATCCACCTTTCACTCCACCGCTTTGGAGATGTTGTCCCTTTGTGAATAATGCTGATTATTTCACTCTGGTACTGATCATATAGGAACACATTTATTCTTCTCAGAGCTCACTGAAATAAACCTGATGACTGTTTTATTAAAAAATACATTTCCCCCTGATTTACTCCTGATTCCTTATTTTCTCATGCTGCAGTTATTGGATTGTCTTAAAGTGATAGCTTGATATTTTTGAAGAAGGGTTATGTGAGATACTGTATTTGTCAGAGGTGATGCTGGACAGCGTGACACCTTAAAGATGACTTGGCCTTGATTTGTTATTTGTTTATTTGTTGCCAGGCAACCAGGGCAGTTGGCAGCAAGAAAGATGCACTCTTGAGTTAAATCTTGGAATTTTAGGGTTATTTCACAATTAAGTTGACAACATACACTATATTGCCAAAAGTATTCACTCACCCATCCAAATAATTGAAATCAGGTGTTCCAATCACTTCCATGGCTACAGGTGTATAAAATCAAGCACCTAGGCATGCAGACTGTTTCTACAAACATTTGTGAAAGAATGGGTCGCTCTCAGGAGCTCAGTGAAGTCCAGCGTGGTACTGTGATAGGATGCCACCAGTGCAACAAGTCCAGTGGTGAAATTTCCTCGCTCCTAAATATTCCACAGTCAACTGTCAGTGGTATTATAACAAAGTGGAAGCGATTGGGAATGACAGCAACTCAGCCATGAAGTGGTAGGCCATGTAAAATGACAGTGGGGTCAGCGGATGCTGAGGCACATAGTGCGCAGAGGTCGCCAACTTTCTGCAGAGTCAATCGCTACAGACCTCCAAATTTCATGTGGCCTTCAGATTAGCTCAAGATCAGTGCGTAGAGAGCTTCATGGAATGGGTTTCTCTGGCCGAGCAGCTGCATCCAAGCCATACATCACCAAGTGCTAGAGCAGCGGATACGTGCTCTCTGGAGTGACAAATCGCGCTTTGCCATCTGGCAATCTGATGGGCGAGTCTGGGTTTGGTGGTTGCCAGGGGAACAAAGCAAGGTCCATAAAGACATGGATGAGAGAGTGTGGTGTGGATGAACTTGACTGGCCTACATAGAGTCCTGACCTCAACCTGACAGAACACCTTTGGGATGAATTAGAGCGGAGACTGAAAGCCAGGCCTTCTCATCCAACATCAGTGTGTGACCTCACAAATGTACTTCTGGAAGAATGGTCAAAAATTCCTATAAACACACTCTTAAACCTTGTGGAAAGCCTTCCCAGAAGAATTGAAGCTGTTACAGCTGCAAAGGGTGGACCGACGTCATATTAAACCCTATGGATTAAGAATGGGATGTCACTTAAGTTCATATGTGAGTCAAGGAAGGTGAGCAAATACTTTTGGCAATATAGTGTATGTTGAAACCTATGACAGCAAAGAAGATGCATTGTCCAGCTATGGGTTCAAACATTGAAACATAGCCTTGTTTGAACATAAGTTCTTATTTACGACAGGGTTGACATTTTCCTAACATTTAAGGTGTTGCACTAGCTGAGGTAGTTTCAACGTAGGCTTAAGTTATAACTTAAATCTTACAACCCACCCCTGTGTAAAGTCCTCTGTAAAATATGGCTGTCATAGTGATAGCTCTGAGAAATAGTTTAACCTGGAAGGCGATGAGGACTTGAGGATTTTACCGGCAATTTGGTGTGTGCACTGTGGTCTCCATGATCATTAACACTGATGTTATGAGCGGAGATGAATTCTACCGTCTACTGTCATAACTCATTCTATTAGCAATTTAACCACTCGATGTCAGTGTTATTTTTTACTGACTCTAGGTTTAAGCTGTAGGTTTCACACTACTCACATATGCAAAATGCCTTGTCATATTTTTCATCCACACTGGACGCTGTTTGGTAGCATAGGTTTTTTTAGCTGTTAGCATCTGTAGCAAACACTGGGATAAAAATGCTTTTCAGTGATTGGTTAAAGTAAGAGAAAACATCATATGTGCAACAATATTTTGGTCTCTACTAGTTAAGATCAACCTTACATCTCTGGTGGAACCGAGCAATGGCACAACTTAAGTTAGCACTTAACTAGTTTCAATGTAGGGTTTAGTGTGGACTTTACACCACAACTTAAGGCAGAACTTACACATAGCTGGTGCAACAGGCTGCAAGACAAAGCCCTACACTCATGCCAGAGCTGACATTCACTGCTTTGGCTGTACAAAAAGTTTTTCTTTTATCATCTTAATGGGGTTATCCAAGAAATTAATTAATCACATCTTTATTTCTCACCCAAGACACAAAAAAGGCCTTGTCCTTGCTAAAAAACATTTCCACTTAACACTTCACACTTTAAGTACAGTGACTAAAGTCTGAGGTAATTATGATGGCAAAAATCTGATCAACTTGGCCGCTCACTTGCAGTTTTATTTGACTTTTGTTGCAAAGACAAACACATGCACACTGTCACAGTGGTGAATAATTTATTCTTCTCTATTTCTGATCCAGATAGCTGTGTGTTGTTTGATTAACCTGCTGATCTGACAGGCTGAATAGGAGTCTGGTGTGTGTAAATACAGGCCGTAGGTCGCTGCCCTGCACAGCGAGAGAGTCTCAGCTTGCACATCCTGCTTGCTCAGTGCCAGAGAGAACTCAGCGGCCAGCAAAGCGGGATGGAATAAACAAGACTTTTATAGATTTCTGCTGCTAAGCTTTCCCAGTCTTTCTTTCCCATTATTTGGTTATAATGCAACACAATTTAATTAATTTCTGTTGGGGAATTTGGAAAATTGGGTGGTAATCTGCAGAGTGAAATTAAATGTTAAAAAGCTTTTTTTAATTAGAAATAACTCATGGGTGATTGCTGAACAAATAATGAGAATCTTGTTTGTTTTGTTGACAAATTTCAGCCAGTGCTTCATTAGTTAATAACACATTCCAGTAATGTGATTGTTTTTTCAGTAAAGCAGTCCTTTTGTGAGCCTTTTTCTCTGATTGTTGCAGCCTAATTTTGCAAGTTGCACTGATTGAACAAAATTGCAAGGCCGTGCAGAATTTGTGAACATTGCTTGAAATTGTGTGAATGGTTGCGACAGCCTAACATCCTGGAGGGACTGATAAGACAGCCAAAGCAATTTGAATTTCAGTCCAAACATCAAACAAATTTTCTGTTTTCATTTTCTGCTTAGTCCCTCTTGTTTTTTTTTTGTTGCATCGACTGCAGGCTGGTATGTTGGCCAGCAGATTTATGCTGAGGCAAAAAGAGTTGTTCCTTTAGAGATTTGGTTCTCAAATGTTGGTTTGCAACCCAAAAGTGGGTCATGAAAGTGTTTCGGTCTGTGCCTGAAAAAAGTAAAAGTCTAAGATGCACTTTGAATTTAAAGGACTCCATCTCTCCATCTCTTTGTTCTGTCACATCTTTGTTCCATCTCCAGTCCAAGCTGATCTCATACATGCTCTATGGAATGAATGGACACAAATTACAATAAAAACACTTGTGAAAAGCCCTCCAATAAGAATGGAGGCAGTTGTAGCAGCAAAAAGCGGGGGCAACTCAGTCAGGTAGCCAAATACTTTTGTCCTTATAGTGTATGTCTAAAGTCTGAATTTGCTGGAAGTGACTTGCTTCCACGATAGCAGTAAATAGCTATAGTAGGCAAAGAGAAGTGGGCAAAAATTTGGTCAAAACATTAGTGACAGAAATTGCTGAGAAAGGGCAAAAACCAGAGTAAGTGCCAAAAAAGTAAAAAGAAAAAAAAAAGTGCCAAAAAATGTGGAAAAAGTGGACAAAAATGGCAAAAGGCTGCTATTGTGGCAGAAAGTTAAAAGGACATTTCAGAAATCGTATTAAAAAAAAAGTGGTTAAAAAAAAAAGTTGGGATGGCTGAAATAGGTCTGCTTCCCTTGCAAGGCTGATGGATTGTCTAGATTTCATGACTTTTACCAGGCAGAACCATCTAACAAAGCTTCAGTCTGAAACGTTTGTTCTAGGTTTGAGAACGGACCTGACCAATCAGAATCTTCTGAGGAGACCAAGGCAGTAGCTATAGGTGTAATATAGTTCTACTGGAGCCAGCAACGTAGGCCTCGTTTACACGCCAACTTTTTGCTTCGTTTTCCGTTTTCGTTTCCAAAAAGTTCCACGGTCAGACTGCAACTTTTCCAAAACGATCTCCGTTCACACAAGACTGCGGGAAACACCAAAAACGATGTAGTATTCATTCCAGGCCAGTAGATAGCGGTGTGATTTTCTTGCCTGCGCCAGATTCTGACTTGACCCATACGCCCTTCAACGGTGTATGGGTCGGATCAGAATCTGCTGAAGGCACGAAATACATCACTGCTGATCCGAGTGATGGTGAAGTAAATCAACACTTTGTTGGACAAGTACAGTTAAATTCAAAAGAGTGAGGACCACGAACAGTACACTGGTGTCGGCCATATTTGTTTTGTTTTGGGCTTCCCATCCGCACGTGCATTATAAGCCTATTGTGCATGGATATTTACTGCAGCTGTGCGCATGTCCGTTTTCAGAAAGTGCTGGTTTCCCTGTTTACACGGAGACAGAGACGGGGGCGTTTTGAAAAACTTCCACTCTGGAGCCCGTTTCCGAAAAGTTCTGCTTTCAGGCACCAAAACGCTGCTGCAGTGTAAATAGACAGCCAAAACACTACAAAACTTTTCACTTGAAAACGTTGTGTAAACGGGGCATTAAGCTTCAATTCAATGTAGGAATAACTGTTGGAAAATGTTTTGATGAAGAGCAATTCGCACTAGAGTACAAAGTGAGACAAGCAACCCTGCTCTCCCCTATATTCCACTGAGATAATTAAATTCTTTCTGAAGCCAGTCAGGAGAAGAGAAAAAACTTCCTTTTTACTGAGAGAAGCTTTTGGTGTGGTTGTTTGCTCTTCTTTTATAACAGAAATATTCTCCTCTTCTTAGAAAACTGCCCCTATAGCTGCATCCATGCTATACTCACCAGTGGATGCCGTTGTCTACAGGCTTGCAATCACTTTGAGTAAACCACACCTGAACTCCCCGGATGATTCTGATTGCTCTAATCATCCTCTGACTGCATTTCTAAGTATTACAGCTTTAAGATTTGCAAGATGGAGCTGCCTGATGGCAGGGGTGAAATCCATAGCCACACTCAGAGGTCAACTGGGTTTGTTGGGTTTAACCGTACTCTGTGACACTGCGACAATGAAAAGTTCTACTACTGTACAACATTATCTAAGACAGCAATAACCAGCAGACCTTTTTTGCTTTTATTTACCCTTATGAATATGGAAATGTGAGTGTTTATGTATACTGTAGCTACAATCCTATATGAATAACCATTCAGAGTTAGTTACGTACATTCTCTCTTCCATTCATTGTTCTTGTAGAAATGCAGACTCAATATGTTGTTCAGCATCACCTGTACCTCCATAGAAAGTGAAGCACATCACCTTCATAGTTAAACCAGTCTCATTATGACTGTGTTTCATGCCTCTGGAACATTTTCCTGTGAAATGATGGCTTGCTGTATAGAAGGAGTGTGTTTACATGACTGTCCTTGCATCATTTGTCATTAAAATGCTTTCTACTGAGCGGTCTGACAGAAATCATCAGTCCTTGATCACAGCTATGGTTCCTTAAACATGAGAGCAGTGATTGCTCATGAATAATTTACTCTGCAGTTATCATATTAGTGATAAAAGCCAAACAGGAATCACACAGATGTAGTGGTGGGTGTGCAGAAGCTGAAACGTGGAATATTCCTTCACTTTATCATCATTAAAGACAGTGGTTATTAGAATAATGAGAAGCAACATGGATGCATGCTGAAAGGAACATGAAGAAACCATGTTATTAATTATAGTCTATCTATCCATCTAAACCTGCTCACGCCTGCCCATAGAACTGTACGGGCCCCTGGGTTGGGTGAGTGTAGCATTCTTGCTAACAGCTGCCTTATTTTAGAGCTGAAAAGTCTGTCCAACTATTATTGGGTTCTGATGTTGAAATTATTGATTTATGACACATTTTTATCCTTTTTAACCACTTTTTTCCATCCATTGTCTCTTTTTGGTCTGCTACTTTTTGTAGATTTTGCCATTTTTAATCCTTTTTCCAGTGTTGTAGTACTTGGTCTTGTCTCGGTCTTGGACTGGCGGAACTTGGGATTTTCACCAAGACCTGTTGAGACCAGCACTGATCTGCTATTCTTTGACTTCATTAATGTGATAATAAGGTGAAGCACTTGCTAAACCTGCAAAAACTCAGACATCAGTCCATCTTATTTCCAGTCAGAAATACCTCTGAACACTTCCTTTAGGCCTCATTCACCTGACAAATCTAGATAGGAACCTCATTTTCAGATATTTGAAATAATTCCAGACTTGTCAGTGGCTTTTAAATACATACAAGAATTTAATTTTTTACAAGTTACTTGAAAAAAATTTGTTAAGACTTGAGATTTTTGCATGTTGCGCTTTGTATGACTTGCAGGCACCTTGTTTTTAATCTGTCAAATGTATGAAAAAGAAAACTAAAATTAAAGAGAGAATGCTCTTTAACTGTTCAACCATGTCATGTTTTTATAAAATTGTTTTTTATGGTCTTGGTCTTGTCTCCATCTCGACCCTCAGAAGTCTTGGTCTTGTCTTGGTCTCGGTGCACTCTGGTCTCAGGCAAGTCTTGGTCTTGGATAGCTTGGTCTTGAGTACAACATTACCTATTTCACTACCTTTTTGCCATCTTCTAAGCCATTTTGCCACTTTTTAGCCCATTTTCACCACTTTGTCTGCCTAATGTTGCCACCATTATTGCATTTTTGCCACTTTTAACCAATTTCCCACCAACTATTTTATCTATTAACCTATTTTTTTGCCACTATGAACTCCTTCTCACCACATTTTTCTATTTTCTTATGCTATTTAACACAGTTTTATGCTAATTTTTGCTACTTTCCTGCTATTTTTTTTGCCTCTGTGAACACATTTTTCCCATTTTTAACCCATTTTTTATTGTTTTGAGAAAAGGGGTTTATATTTTGAAGAAGGCTATATACTTAGGCATAAATTAATACAAAGAATATTTGTTGTTTCAATAGGAGTAGTTAATTTTCAGGTACAAAGAAATACAGTTATCCCAGCTTCACATTAAAATGGACCTTGATGTTGCTGACCTCCATGGCCCCCGTTGAAATGGGCCCCAGAAATCTCTCCCCCTTAGCCCCCCCTCATTGGTTGTACTTTATCACTGTTGTCTAAACAAATGTAAAACCCTGTAGAAATAGCATCTATGAGTGTCACTGGTGAAAAAAATTAAAAAAGAGTTTATCATAATGTAGCCTGACATACTGACAGACATCCAGTTGTTGCAAATTCTTAACAGAGTTTTTCCAACTTTTCAAGTATTAAAGGTCACATCTCCAAAGGATGGACCGCTAATTGCACCAGAATTTGTACCTGCTATTTTCCCTGTTTTAGCACCTGATCCACATTGAATTTGCACCAATCATATTCCAGTGCAAACACGGTCACAACGTTTGGTGATTGAGCACACTTTGCTCCAAAAATGACCTTTTTTAGGGTTAGGAGTTCACAGTCAGTGCAAAAACATGCTTCTAAACCGTAGTCAAAAGTGGAGATGCTCATGGTGCTCTAAGTCAGCGACCCATAGCGTACTGCACTTTAGCGCCTGCTCCACTTGTTTTTAATCACAGCCTGGTATTGATTCTACTGTCAATAACCTACAAGACGCAGACTTGGCTGTGGGAAGTCTTGACCAATCAAACCAGGCTTATGGGTGCGTGTCATGTTACTTTGAGCAGCAGAGAGAGAATCTCCATCCACACACCGGTCTCTATGGTGTTAGATAGCACCAGCGTTACTGCATGTGACAGTTAGCACTGGCCTTTGTGAATTAGATTCTCTTTGCAACCAGGGGAAGAGGCAGTTTTTGCACCTTTTTTTAACATTCCTTTTTTATTACATTAATGAAAAGGGACAAGGATGCTCATCCTTTAAGTTTGGCCTTTCTGCATGCTTTGTGGACTATAGGCGCTCTTTGTCTTACTTGTGCAGGTTTAGTAGGCACAAAAGCAGCGCAGTCCTTAACCTGCAATTTTCACATAGAGCCTGCGCCATGCACCGAAGCACTGCGGGTTTGCTCCGACTGAAGGTGAGCGACCTCGCCACTGGAAACAAGTCTAGAGCGCTGTGCTGTGGCACACAGCCCTGATTAGTGGGCAGAGATCTTGGGAGAACTGAGATTTCACACAGGAACAGTATTTCAACGGCAGACTACTTTACCTTTTGGGGTTAATTTATCATCCTTTCTGGTATAAATCCATGATATTATGGCTTCCGCCATTGGGTGAAAACATTAGGAAGTTAAAAGGTTCATGTTTGCTTAAAGGATCTGTGGTTTTATGTAAAATTCTTTGGCTAAATGTCCCTAAAAGTTAACTTTTCCTCATCAGTGGTGCTGTTGTAGCTCTGTGACCCACTGACCTCTCGGTGACCCTTTGGTCTCACTGCAAGACGAGACGTAATGTTGATATACGTAGTGATGATTTACGTTCGGGAGTTCATGCGTTGTGTTGTATTTTGAAAAAACTGGATATTCTACGCCTGTGAGTTCCCGTTTAGAGCATTCTGGTCGACGGGAATGGACGGGGTTTGGCAACGACTGGCGCTGAAAATAGACCTGCAGCATATCTCGAACAAAGTGGCGCTCCAGGGACGTGCTGCTGCATGACTGGAGCGCGGGCAGTGGAACTGCTCTGATAGACTAGAGAGGGAGCGATGTGCTCCACAGTACGATTCCCCAGCATTAGAATTACTTGTAAATATCTTTGCTCACTACATATTAACCCCTTCTTACCCCCAGATGTGCATAAATGCATCAAATAAACTTCTTTCATAAACAAATGACAAAAAAAACATCAGTTATCAGGAGTAGGAAATGATCAGTTATCGTATCGGTTGAAAAAAATACTTATCATGCATCACTAATTGAAACATCTGAATTCATTAATTAACAGGTGTGGCCAAATACTTTTGTCCGTATTGTGTATGTTACTTTTTAACTTCTCTTCATCAAAATAGCAACAAACAAAAGAATGAAATGAAATAAAAGAACAGCTCATTTGTTCTCCTGTTCTTAAAATCACTGCTGTTGATTCTTAAAAAAACCATGTCAAAGTAAGTGTTTATCATTTAATTATGTATTCCTTATTTCCTTTACAACAACCTTTCCTCTCATGTATTACAGTAACACACACATACACAAACACAAACACACACTTCGCTCTAAATCCAGTCTCTCAGCGGGCCAGGGATTATAGCCGTGGTTAAAACCTTTCCAGTGCTGCTGGCTTGATCCTCTGTGCCAAGCAGAGACAGAAATGTGCTTCAGAAAGTCAGATAATCGGCCTCATCGACACGACTCCCTCTCGGCCTCACTCATAATAAAGAGGCACAAACAGTAGCACACTCTTAAATGTTTAAACCCCACCTGAATTAAAGTCTGAAGCAAACTAATCTTGAAGACATTATTTTATAAAGGCAGCATTGTATTAGTCCATTGTTCAGCATTTGAGTTGAAGGCAATCCTGCTATCCATCATTTGATAGTCAAGCAAAAGCAGAACTGAACACTAAAACCTTTTAATATCATGATTAAAGCCTTAAAATTTTCCAAAGACCATATCAAAGTAATTACTGTAAGTTTTATTAAGCGTTACATTAGTGTTATAAGCGAGGATAACATAAACATATTTATTAGCCATACCTCAGTCCACTTCTCAAAGAGAATACTGAAGCTCATGAAAAGAGCAGTGACATTATATGGTCATAAAAGTAATATTGTTTTTGATTTAATGTACTCATTATAACTTTGTCTGGCTCAATAAGCAGGAACAGTCAAATGATTAATGTAGTGGAAGTTAATGTGTAAATACTATGGGAACCCTCCCCTCCAGCCTGAGAATGAGAGCTTTTCTTCACTGAAGACTCCTCTAAACATGAGTCACTGCAGTAAATGTTGAACAACATGTTTCTTCTTGGTATTATCCAGTTGTAATGTCTTCATTCACAGCTTTAACCTTGGTGTCTTGTATCTATTTTACAGTTGTAGTTCAATTGGACTATCTCTCTGATTTGGACTCAAACCCAGGTTGTTCATCATAATCCCATCACAGAAATAAAACTCAAAGAGGAGCAAAAAGCCGATTAATGCTGTTGGATGCTCAATGGGTTACAATTGACAGTTACAAAAGGGGGTTACAACAGACTTCCCAACATGGAATTGTGTTTACTTGGTCAAAATATGACATATACGGCTGCCTTGTACTATACTTAGTAGGCACTGGATTGCAGTTTCGAAGGTTGGCTTATTTAACTTTTGTAGTTTAACTTATTTATTTTTCGTGGGTTGGATGGCCTTTCTGTAGGTGTGCTTATTTAACTTTTGTGGCTTGGATGGCCTTTTTGTAGGTTTGCTTATTTAACTTTTGTGGATTGGATGGCCTTTTTGTAGGTTGGCTTATTTAACTTTTGTGGATTGGATGGCCTTTTTGTAGGTTGGCTTATTTAACTTTCGTGGGTTGGATGGCCTTTTCGTAGGTTGGCTTATTTAACTTTTGTGGGTTTACTTAAATAACTTTCAAGGGTTGGCTTTAATGAACTTTAATGATTGGCTTAATTAACTTTCGTAGGTTTGCTTATTTAACTTTTGTGGGTTTACTTAAATAACTTTCAAGGGTTGGCTTTAATGAACTTTAATGATTGGCTTAATTAACTTTCGTGTTTGACTTGCTTAACTTTCGTGGGTTTGCTTGGTTAACTTTCATGTTTGACTTGCTTAACTTTCGTGGGTTTGCTTGGTTAACTTTCGTGGTGGGCATATTTTACTTTCTTGGGTTGGCTTCTTTACTTTCATGGGTTCGCTTTCATGGGTTGTTTTGACTTTGTTAACTTTCTGGCTTATTCAACTTTCGTGGGTTGGCTCATTTAACTTAAGTGTTTTTACTTTTTTAACTTTCTGGCTTATTTAACTTTCGTGGGTTGGCTCATTTAACTTGAGTGTTTTTACTTTCGTAACCCTCTGGGGATGGCTTATTTAACTTTTGTGGGTTGGCTTATTTCTTTTTCGTTGGTTGGATGGCTTAACTTTCATGGGTTGGCTTAATTAACTTTCATGGGTTGGCTTTCCCAACTTTAATGATTGGCTTATTTATTTTTTGTGGTTTGTATGGCCTTTTTGTGGGATGGCATATTTAACTTTCGTGGGTTGGCTTTCTTTACTTTCATGGGTTTTCTTATTTATCTTTAATGGGTTGGCTCATTTAACTGAAGTGTTTGACTTTCTTAACTTCCTGGGGTTGGTCTATTCAACCTTTGTGGGCTGTTTTCCCTAACTTTAGTGGGTTGCCTATGTTTGTCAGAGGATTTTTTTTAGTAGTTGCAGCAAGATCAGAAGGACAGATCATGTGAGTTTCAATCCACTGAGAGGCATCAGTCAGGCAATGCTGTGAGTATTTTGTGTCATTATGAATTATATTTTATAAGGTATTCTAAGAATGTCTTGTTTTGTTTATAGTTTTCTTTCATGTGATTGAGGAATACAGTTCTTGTGTTACAATAGCAAATATGTGATTTTTTTATATCTTTATTTGCACTTTTCTACACCATGTTAATATGGATCAAATTTTACATAAATGAGAGATATTTTAGTATGACTATCTTCATTGACACTGGTTATATTGTGTTTATTTGTAAGTTTACACTACAGTGAGTATTTGCTGAATTGTTTAACTAAATGATCACACCTTTGTCCATAGAGAACTTTTTTAAAAACAGCATATTCCATTTTTCCTTTTCTTATAAAATATTTTAAAATGTAGGGCTTAAGTAACCTAATGGGACTTTTGTTACTGTTGATAAAAATGTGAAGAAAACATTTCTTGTTCATGAAGTCAGTCATTTGGTTGGAAAATTTTAAAACTTGCAAGGAATTCTTCATGTCAAAATTTCTACTAAGCACCCCAAAACTTCTGACCCTAAAACTGCCTCAACATTCAGTCAATCATTCAATCAGTCACTATTTCCAAAGCCCCAAATCTTAAAAAATATGTAGGAAACTGGGGTGAGAAGCTAAGCAAGGTCGTATTGCTATCTTGTGCTGGCTAACTACAGCAGCCAATCATTTCCTAGTTTCCACGGTGCAGAACCATGTCTCACATTCACTCCTCTGCGGGCCTGTACTACATTTTGGTCTGGTTTCACAGTGATGGACTAACGGAGTGGGTTTTCCATCCGTTAGTCATTACAAACAGAAGCAGAGCATCACTGGATAGTGTTTGGACATCAGTGCCTGTGGATAGATATCATTAATAATTTCCCATCCCTCCCCCCTTCACTCATCACCCAGAGGGAGGGAGCTACCTCAGCATTCATTGTGTTGCTGCAAAAATGATGATGACAGTGATGGTCATGATTGAACGATGATGTAATTCCATAATGAGGTTAAAAACTACTACTGCAGAATTTAAATGATATTTTCAGGACATTAATGGTACATTACGGGGCTGAAAGTCCGAAGCTATGTGTGAGAGAGCATCAGAGAGACGTGGGGCTCTCATGGC
Source organism: Cheilinus undulatus (assembly GCF_018320785.1). Classification (NCBI taxonomy): domain Eukaryota; kingdom Metazoa; phylum Chordata; class Actinopteri; order Labriformes; family Labridae; genus Cheilinus; species Cheilinus undulatus. The sequence goes on from NC_054879.1 coordinate 41,325,681, forward strand.
AGTGTATAAAGCTCTCAATGTCTTCAGCTCTGTGTTATGTGATGTGACATGTACCGTGGTTTCCACTGCCAGCCTGTGTATTTGCGTCTCTCCTCTGGCTGTATTATTAATTCAGGGACCATGTGAGAACACGCCTTGTCTCCTCCTCCGCTGTCTCTCAGAGAGATATTTGAAAAGGAAAGATTAAAGGGAGAGCATAATTAGACAGGAGGATTTCCACTATCATGGTAATTGAAGCTGTGCTGTCATTTTACAATGTCTAATTGGTTTCAAATTACAGAAAAGCAATTAGGACAGCAGGGCGCTGCTTGACAATGTAAAGGAGCAAGCAGATTTCCTTTTAAACCTATACTTTTCATCTCAGCATATCGTGTCCACTTTATTTTCCCTGCAGAGCTACTTAAGTCCGAACACCAAACACCTCACTTTAAAGTTACAGTAGAGAGTCCGTTCTATGCAGTTTAACCATTTCACACTGTTAGGAAGAAACGCAGAACTCTGTTATGGTTGTCACACCATTACATTTTTACTCTGTGTAGCTTCCTCTTAAATCATTGTTTTGCAGACAGACCACTATGGTGAGACACCACACCTCTTGGAACATAAGGGATGTAATTTTCCAGTACAACATCCAGGATTAAATACTATTAGAGGATTAATTACTATTAAATACTATTAGAACTGTTTTAGAAGTAGTTAAGCGATCAATGGCTCACTTTAGGCTACCATAGCTTAGCTAGATACATAGTTACAATGTAAGCCGGTGTAGCTACATTTGCATTAGCTAAAGCTAAAGGGAGCCACCATTTGTATAACTACTCCTAAACAGGTCTAGCATTAGCACATGTAGCATAATCTAACATAGCTTTGTGTAGATTAGCTTTAGCTACGTAACCTTGTGCCAGCGTTTTTGGCCACTTTGAGTCATCTTTCAAGACCCACAGAATATTTTGTAGTATGACTCTGAAAACACCAAATAGCTCAAATGAAAGAAGAAACTCTCCATTTCATCATGGAAAAAACGTTTGTTTGCATCTTGTTCTGTTCTTGATTTATCTGAAGTTGAATAGAGGCTAGTTTCACCAAAAATACCACTTTTTTTTCAAGAAAGCTGAGAAAAATGCATTTTTGTGAAAGAGTGATTTGAATGTTATAATTTTGCCTTCAATGCCATAAAAGACATCTGAAAATTGTATTACAAATGTTATTTTATTGTCATGTCATTCACACTCTGTAACTGGACGGCCTCCATGTGACCCCCCCATATACTCATGTCCTCTCCTTCTTGCATGTCCCCTGGCGCTACCTGTAAATTATAGAAGTAATATCATAGCTATATAATATGTTTTATATATAATATATATAATCTATAATATAGAATTTTTTGTTCTTACCTCTTTCCTGCCAACAGATGGTGTTGTAGAACTGCATGGGGCTTGCTCTTCTCTCAAGTCTGCTTCTGAAATCACAGGAGCATGTTTGATGGTTTCATTCGATAAATTTGGCTGAATAATCAGTGGGTTCCTAACGTTAACTTACCTCCATCGCTCTGGGACAGAGAACAAGATCCGCTCCACTCACTCGGCAACCATTCCTCAGTCTGGGTCGGATAAGTCTGACTCTAAAGTGTCGTCGCTGTATGCATCCAGCTGGCGAGAGGTTGCCTTATTTCTCCGACGCACGGGGGAGACCTCGCGGCATTCTTTAGCCTCTTGGCCGGCCAAGGCAGATGAATAACCGCGCTGATCCCTGGATTCGCTGTCGTTAAGTTCAGTGTCGGTTTCAGTGAGTAAGCGATTTCTCAGGCAAAAGTTTAAAGTTTCTTCCAGCGTCTATTTTAGAACTTTTAGCTTAGATTACCTCCGTAACGATCGCTCTGCTCTTTGACCCCTGGGTCTCCACCTGTGATCTCTGTGGCTTTGATCTACAGTCTCTTCCGACTGTAGTGTTCTGACTACATATCCCAGAAGCCCCAAAATTACTCACAGAGAGAGCCCCCTTGTGCCAGCTGCCGAAATAACACTTTGACGTATATATACGTCAGTGGCACTCAATAAGTTAAGAAGCCAATGTAGCTTTGTTAGCTTTAGATTTAGCTATATTAATTGTGTAAGGTTAATCAGCTTTATTTTTTTTTAACTCTATTCATAAACAAAGTCTGGTTAAAGTTCATGAAATAACCACAAACATATCATTTCATAAATACAACAGAAAAAAGGGCCTTATGGCTAATCCAGGATCAAAATATATTAAAGACCTGCAGCAGCATTTAAAAACACTTGGTTATGATTGAAAAACTGGCCACAACTTATTGACAAGGAGGTGCTGGTATGTGGATCCAGTTGCAAACCATTGGTCAGGTGTGTGCGTTTGTTTGAAAGTGGTTGAAACTGTCCTTTTGTCTGTCGTCTCCCACTCTTTAAAATCAGTTAAGATTTAGAAACCGTCAAGAGTGTAGGCCGGTCTCTCAAGGAGGTCAAAGAGGTGCTGGCCCCGCAGCCAAAATTAGACGACAGATCTCATTAAAGATACACGGCCATTCAGATTTGACTGAAGATGCCGCCATCCCTCAGCTGCATTCGAGCTGAATCCTCCAGAGGCGCGTTTATCCTTTCCAAGGCACACGGCTTGTCATTTAGCTCCTGCCCCTGATAAAGATTTTCCTTCGCCTTTCTCCTCAGCTGCTCCTGCTCGTTGCCACTGCCAAGGTTACATTTTGTGTTTGTGACTCATGCACCTTTGTGTTGCCGTGCACGGTGCAGGAGCGTCTCACAGAGCATAAAGGCAGTGTGGCCTTTGATGACCAGCCTTGCAGTGTATTTTACTTGTTCTGATTTCACCTCAAACCACATTTTGAGGTTGTTACAGCAGTCGGCTACCTGGGAAATCACTCTGCTCACTGTGTTTAGGGGGTATATGGTTCTCCCTACTATCTATAGAGTGGTTTTTTGTGTCTTTGCTGAAAGAGATTGTTGTGTCAGTGGCTGTGTCCTTACACTGGTTTCAGGACTATGATGTCTTATTTTACTCCTCAATCCTTATTTCTTTTCAAATAAAACTAATGTAACTAAACCACTGAGTCAAAAATAGGAGCAGGTTTTACTTGTAGAAACCAATGTGGCCTTGCTAGCAATTAGCATCAAGCAGGAGTGGGGCCAGAGGGGTGCTCATGGAAACGCTGCACAGCAAATCATGAGCTAACTTTACAAAAATCAATCAAAAGGAGGGGAGAAATAGTCTCAAAAATATTCAGCCATGTACCCAAAATGCTAATGCTTCCTAAAACAACAGGAAGAATGTTTCACTTGGTGCCCCATGTCTAACATCTTTGATCTGTTTTCTTGGACACAGCTTTATGATTCTACCAATAATACCAAATAAAATCAGAACACTTCCAAACATCCAGTCTGACTCATATGCTGATGCTGCACTTTTATTCAGAATCATCAAACTGCTGTCGTGACCACTGCAGTACTCTGGGATAGTGTTTGTTGACAGTGTGATTTCTGTGCCAGTTATATTACCAGTCGAGTTTCCAGTCCTGTGGTGCTCAATCAAGGAAACCATAGCAGTGGTCAGCATCATGAAGTGCTTTAATGCAGACTCTCTCATTTTCAGTGAGCTCTCCACGTTTTACCATTTTGAACAGGAATGAGGAATTTCAAACTGAATTCACCTTTTTACACCCAAATTTGAGCTGGCTCACTGGGCTTCTCTGAGAAGTCAGAAAGTAAGCAAGCATGACATTCAACCAGTAAAAAAAATAAAATAAAATTCTGTTCAGGAATGCAAGTAAATAACTGTCATTTGACATATTAATCAAGAAATAATAATGTACTTTACTATTTTTCAGTTTTTTTGTAAATCAGTAAAGTTGAAAATTCATGGATAACAATAATAATTATATTTTAGCATTAAAAATATCATTTGGGTTAAAGAGCTTCTACATATTGGTGTATTAACCATTGCAGAAACATAAAAAATGATTTTGGTAATCACCAATTCTGTTAATTTAGGGCAGCTGTGGCATAAACCTTACTTTGGGTGGTGGTCTAATAAATTTGTTAAGCACTGTATATTGAGCATCACTTGATTAAACTGCAACTATTCTTTAAAAGAAAAGGAAAAGAGAGAAAACCTGGCCAAAGCGGGTTGAATATATAAGTTTGCATGAATCAACTCCTCCCAGTCTTATTAATACTCATACACCATTAGACACTGGCGGTGGGGCTGCTGCTATTTTTAATTCCACTCTCTTAGTCCACCATAAACCAAGGCTGAATTCTACGTCTTTTGAAAGCATTATTACAATTCTCATCTAATTTCAAATCCCACTCAGTCAGTTTTATTTGTTTTACTTTACTGCTTTCTTAGGACCTTATACTGAGTTTTTAATCTGAATTCTCTGAATTCCTTTCTAGATTAGTCTTTGGCACTAATTATTGTTGGAGACTTCAACAGCCCCATGGATGTTAAAAATGATAGCTTTAGCACTGCTTTCATGTCATTATTAGATGCAACTGACCTCACACAAAGCATCCATAAACCTACAGCCTATTAAAGGGGACATATTTTACCCTTTTAAGACAAGTTTATATTGTTCTCAGAGGTCCCCAAAACACGCCTGTGAAGTTTATTGCTGAAAAAAACACTCCAGTGTAGGATTTTTGCATGTCTAAAAACTCCTCTGTTTCAGCTCTGCTCAGAACGAGCCGTTTCTGTGTCTGTGGCTTTAAATGGGGTCTGACTCTGCCCCTGACCACACCCCTCTCAGGAAATGGATGCAGCACTTTTATCCACATTTTCTGAAAGGTGGAGTGTTACAATCAGCTCATTGTGGGTAAAGGAAGTAACATAAAACCAGATGTAGTTGGTAAATTAAAGGTATTTATTACAAAAGTAAAATTGTGCTTAACAAAAGTGAGGCAAAATGAAAGGACCGACGAGTGCTGCTCAACTAATAACCAAATAAAACAGAATCTAAACTAGTGTTTTAAAACTAACTGGTGATACAAACTGAACATAACTCCTAACTAACTACTCTAACTACCCAAATCTAATAACAAAGGAACAGTACCCCTAAACCTAGTGTGACTAAACAAATAACAAAACCTACATGTGTGTGCCTAACTAAACTACAACCTGGCCCAGTGCATCAAAACTAGTGCCTCAACAAACAGAATCTTAACACAAGTTCAAAACACTAAACAAATCAAACCCAAAGAGGCTCAGTGGCGAGCTCAAAACTAAGGTGAAGCTGCACATCAACTGCTGGCAGTCAAGGCTTTTATGAGGGTTGGGCTGTTTGATGTTGCTCCTCATTGGCTGATTGGTTCTACTGCAGCTGCTCACTGATCACCTTCACCAGCAGCACAGGTATCAGGAATCAGCCTAGAGAGCACCCAAGCCACTCAAACACACACACATGCACAGACACTCCACAGAAGTAATTAGTTACACGGGGTGGGGGCGGTGTGGCTGTGGCCGTAACATGGAGAAAGAGACGGGGAGAGGAAATAGATTTTTCTGGTACTTGAGGGAATTGTGGACAGGCCAAGGACACATATTTGTGTTAGAAAAGCCTGATGATATGTCCCCTTCAAATACTGCTGTTGCTGAGTTCATGGTTATTATTATAATAGGCCACATCTGAGACTACAGTCCCTAAACCTGCCCTTATTTTAAAGTCCATCCATCCATCTTTTTTACCGCTTATCGCGCCGCAGGTAGCAGGTCTGGTTGTAAAGTGCCTTGAGATAACTTTGGTTATGTAAGGGGACTATACAATATTGATTGATTGATTGATTGATTGAGGAGATGGAAGATTTGGCCCTTGAATCAGTTGAGGCGAGTGTTTATTTTGACATCTATTTTAATTGTAGTCTCAGTCTTAGTCTGTAGAGTAAAATCCTTTTAGTTTTAGTCACATTTTAGTCATTTCTGCCCTTCATAGTTTTAGTCGAATTTTAGTCGATGAAAACTCCGCAAGGGGTAGTTATGAAGTTAGGTGGTTTAACCGTTACACACATACTGTAGGTAGGCCATTGCCTCTGGCCAATCAAAATTTATTTTATGACTTAAGATGAATATCAATGATTTATTTGGGATATTCACAGTGCTCAGAATGTGTAAAATAGCATCAAAATTGAGTTTAATACACCAAAATAACCATTGGGAAAGACCCCTAGTGAGTCCAAGCCCCTAAAAAAGCCCACTATGTCTTTATAATAAGCAAATTATAGCGAGGTAGATCTATATGGAAATGTTAGATCCATAAAATAGAGGATTATTGTGTGTTAAAGTGGCATGAAATAATAATGTGATGACTTTAAGTTGCATTGTTTCTCATATAGGAGATGTTTTTCAAATACTGCAGTTCTCATTTGGGTATGTCCAGTAATTATGCCGCTCTATGGTTTTGTTAATTGAGAATGAATGCTTAGAAATATCTCTTGATTGCTTTGAGCTAAATGATGAAGAAACTCAAATTGCTCTGTACTTGGTGACGCCAAATCACTAAAAGTGCCCCCGGTAATCCCATTTGTGAGGAGAGTGCATGTCAGACTATGTGTGTAGGTTCTTCCATGTTCAGGGCCATGTGAACCCATGGTGTATGCTACAGTGAAAAATCAGGTTTTAGTAAGACTGTGGCCTCTGGATTCTTCCCTGTTCTTGGAACATTCTCTATATAACTGCTGTAAAGCTGCTTTCAGGCATTCTCTAGCTGGCAGAGGGCACAGTGAGGCACCTTCCAGCAAAACAAGCCAATGTATAGGCAGGACTCAGCAGCGCTCTACTGCCTATCACCCTTATAGAAATAACACGCCTACAAATACTGTGAAGCCTCAAGGGTGTCTCATTCATATATTGGAGGTACAAAGGCCATGTCTGTGTTTATGGACACATTTAATGATTATTTGCTATTTCTTCAAGCAGAGGTGAACTCAGGATGTTTGAGGGTCAGGGGTGAAATGATAAAAAAGGGCACCTGCTGTATGCAGTGAGGCACAGATGCACAAAAAGTTAATCATACGTTTATAGTGGAAAAGTTAGAAAAACTGGGTTGAGAGTAAACATTTTTATTCTGTGATTATACCTAAAAGACCCCTGCTATAAAAAACCATAATGGCCACGTATTTCACAAAAATAATAAAGTGAGCATGTCGATGAAAGTACATGTTATACTTAGAAGCCTAGTCAGGATCAGGATAGTCTGGGTGAATGGAAGCAGTTTTCTCTGTCAGTAGCTGCATTTCCATTACCCTTAGAAATATGCAAAATATAACAGCGCAATAAAAAACTGGTAATGGAAATACCTGAATTTCAAAAAAAACCTCTCAAATATTGCTAATAAGTATATACGCTCTCATAAGGAGGTTTTCCAGATGTTTTAATATGGAAGTATTTTGCAAAAGTGCAATGGAAACACTTTTTCTGCATTTACATGTCACAGGACGTAATGTATGGTGTCACATGACCACATGGTGCAGTATAGCTCTCACGAGATGAGATTTTATGAGAATTATGAGGCTCATGCCCAAAATGGAAACACATTCAAAGTGCAATTGTATTAAATATCTTTTATTTAGTAAAAACTGTAGTGGAAATGCAGCTAATGTGACACTGATAGGCCTGTGACGATAACTTTACTGGACGATATGTTGTCCCACAAATTATTGCCAATAAATGATATTATTGTCAACATTATTTTGAGACCAAATTAACCACTAATGTGATGATGATAATATATCATAATAATGCAAGTACACCCTTTCAAATGCAATAAACATTTATTTCTCATGAGTATTTTTTACCATTGTAAATAAAAAAAACAAACACCATTTTGCACTGTTCCATTTGTCAACCAAACGCCTCAGTGAGCGTTGACTGTCGGGGTAAAGGCTCTGCATCTCGAGGTGCAGTTTTTTCCCCAGCTGGGTAAACTGGGTTCATGTGGTTATGTTTTAGGTGGGCATGCAAGTTTGTTGTGTTGCCTTTTTTTTTTTTTTTTTTTTTTTTTTTTTTTTAAGATTTATTTTTGGGCATTTTTGTACCTTTATTAGATAAGGGAGGACAGTGGGTAAATTTGGAAACAGGGTCAAGAGTGGGGGAGAGACATGCGGTAAAGGGCCTCAGGCTGGATTCAAACCCAGGCTGCCCACATATATGGGGAGTCCCTTTAACCACTACGTCACCTGCTCGCCTTGTGTTGCCTTTTTCTGTTGCCACCACTTTCGAACAAATTCAGCATACTGGCTCGTCCGTGTTGATGGGCTCACCTTGCTCATTCGGTTTGAAGCCAAAATATTTCCAAACCAGGGCTGTGGCATTTGGCTTTGCAATCATCTTTTTTCCTCCTAATTTCTACTACGTTACTTTGCATTGCTCCTCACAAGGCTCACTTGCTGCACCCTACGTATGTATGCTAGCGGCCCCGCCTCCCCCGACAGAGACAAAGAGACTGGATGACTGACAAGAGGGTTCACTCCGTTCATTCCGCTATGGAACAAATGCGCCCAGGTGCTGAGACCGATGCACAGAGTGAACACTCTTGTCATCCAGCCTGTTTGGAGGCGAGACACGAGGAAAACAAACACGCATGCACATGGCAATATACCAAGGCTGGCAAAAGTGTTGAGTTCATTTTCATTTATCATGCGATTAATTGATTTATTGATTATCGTCCCAGGTCTAGGCACTGACAGTATTTTTAGGGGCTTGGTTAGGGTAGGGAAGAGCATTTTATCACATTTGGTCCAATGGGAGGGTACCTAGGAGGGCACTCAATCATTTTTCCACAGGTGAGGCACCTTAACAGAAACTGTGCAATGTTTTGTCCACTTGAAGGGAAACTTAGAGGGCACTTTATCAAGTTCTGTCCACTAAGGGGTAACCTTGAGGAACCTTTATCATGTGCTAACCACTGGAACGGCACGGTAAAGGCCGGATTATGAAGGTTTTTCATCTGGAAGGGGATCCTGTTGGCCAATTTTTATGTTTCTCAATGAGGGAAACACTGGAGGGTACTTAATCCTGTTATGTACACTAAAATGACACCTCTAATGGCACTTTATCATGCGCTTTGAAAGGGGGTCCAAGAGGGTGCTATTGCAGTTTTTCTTTTGTTTTTCTTTTAAAAATGTCAAAGTGAAAATGGATTTTTAAAAAGTAATTCAAATATAACCAAAAAAAAGACACAAGGTAATTAAGTTAATGTGTAATTATTCACCCCCTTGAAAGTGACTGGCCTAAATGAACAGAGGTCCAGCTAATTGGTGTTAATAGATCACCTAAGTGAAGTAGTATAAAGACACCTGTTTCTGGAAGGTCCAGTCACTGGTTAATCAGTATTCCTGGCAACCATTACACCATGAAGATAAAAGAACACCCCAAGCAACAGAGAAAAGGTTATTTAAAAGTATAAGTCAGGGGATTTATATTGAAGAAAATCTATGGCACTGAACATCCCCACGAGTTCAGTTAAATTCATCCTTTAAGAAATGGAAGGAATATGGCATACGTGTAAATCTGCCTAGATCAGGGCGTCCTCATAAACTGAGTAAGCGTGCAAGAAGGAGACTAGTGAGAGAGGCCACCATGACTATGACTACTCTGAAGGAGTTACAAGCTTCAGCAGCTGAGATGGGAGACACTCTGCATACAACAAGTGTAAAGCAGTAAAGGCTTCATGGGGAAGAGAAAGCCACTGTTGAAGAAAACTTAAATCTGGACTAGAGTTCACCAAAAGGCATGTGGGAGACTCCATGGTCAAAGTTCTTTGGTGTGATGAGACCAAAATGGTGAGAGATTAGACAAGACACTAACACCACAAACACACCATCCCCACTGTGAAGCATGGTGGTGGCAACATCATGCTGTAGGGATGCTTCTCGGCAGCTGGCCCTGGAAGACTTGTAAAGGTAGAGAGTAAAATGAATGCAGCAGAATACAGGAGAATCCTGGAGCACAGTCTTACTCAGTCTGCAAGAAAACTACAGTTTGGGAGAAGATTAATTTTCCAGCAAGATGATGACCTGAAGCATAAAGGGAAAGCTACACAGAAATGGTTTAAAGACAAGAAAGTGAATGTTTTGGAGTGACTGAGTCAAAGCTCAGACTTCAATTTAATAGAGAATGTTTGGTTGGACTTGAAAAGGGCTGATTCCTGTGCAACCTGACAGAGCTTGAGCAGTTTTGCAAAGAAGAATGGAAGCGTCCAGATGTGCAAGTCTGATTGAGAACTATCCACACAGACTCAGTGCTGCGATTGCAGCCAAAGGTGACTCTACTAGATACTGAAATTAAGCGGGTGAATATTTATGCAATCACTTTGACTTTTATATTACATATTTACCTCCGCCAAGGAGGTTATGTGATCGAGTGGGTTAGTTAGTTAGTTAGTTTGTTTGTTAGTTTGTTTGTTAGCAACATAACTCAAAAGTTATGGACGGATTTTCATGAAATTTTCAGGAAATATCAGAAATGGCATAAGGAAGAACTGATTAGATTTTGGGACTGATCCGGATCACCGTCTGGATCCAGGAATTTTTTAAAGGATTCTTTTCTATTGGGAGATAGGGCTAATGGCAGAGGTCTGCGCTGTTACCACTTTACACCAGGAGATGGCGGACATGAGTAACTTCAATCCCAGCAGCAGTTGTGGGTGTGTTTCTGTTGAAAGTTTTGGCAAGAATACTCACAATGCTGGGAGGAATAGAGGAATATTCACCCTCTGCCATGACTTCCAGTAATCTGGTGAGACCATGGGTGAGACTGTCAGTGCATCTGTTGGGACCGAGAGGCAATGCTTCCACCATGACAGTCCACCTGTGGAAAAGCCAATACTTTGCCTCACCATGTTTCCACCCCACCGGGGAGGGAATAAACGGCAAATGCCAGGGTGGGGGGCACATGGGGACAGATCCAGGAATCTTTTAAAGGATTCTTCACTAGTGGGAGATAGGGCTGATGGCAGAGGTCTGCGCTCTCTGAGTGCTTTTCTAGTTTTATTTAATTGATATTACTTTGTAGAAATCTGTTTTCTCTTTGACATTAAAGAGGCTTTTTTTGGTCAAAAAAGCTAATTTTATTGACCATAATGGATTTATAAAACCAATAATAGGGTTAAGCATCCAAGGTGGTGAATATTTTTTATAGGCACTGAATAACCCACGTATAAGCTGTTAATATGGGCTTCTATGGCTTGGAAAATTTGCTATAGATACAAGTAAGTTTGTGAAGTTTATGCTGGAGCAGCAGAGCGACATTAAAGTTGTTAATCTTCACTCCTTAAATTTAAAACGTGTCCAAAGAACTGCATTTTTTGTCTTTGTTCATCCATAAACTTGAAAGCATGCTCAGACTGTAATGCATCATTTTAGTAAACTCCTCTGAAAATAGTGTTCAAGTCCTTGATTCTTGATGACAGCAATGTTAAAATTAATGTTACACATCAGCCATTTATCCTGTATTTATATGGGTGACATTTCCTTTATATCCTGTCATCCATAGCATAAAACAAAGACAGAAATGTTTCTTCTTTGAAGGCCAATTTCCACCTTTGTCGTTATCTGCCACTCCCACTACAAGCACTCTCTGTATGCACACCATGTCAAGTGCTAGCTACGCCAGCTTCCTGACAAGTGTATGAAAGGTCCCATCGTTCTTCTTGCTCCTTCCCAGGTGACACCCACTGTCCCCATTCCGTCACCATCAAAAAGCCGAACAAGATGCCGAGAAACTCAAAAACGGTCCATTATGGGCTGCCTGGGGGGAGCGCAGACGCCATTAAGGAACGGTATCAGTTACAAATAATGCATGTCTCCAGTCTCATTCTCATCTTGTCTTGAGAGGAACGGGACAGCGCAGAGATGTACAGATGCACCGCAGAGACCTTGCATGCTGAATGACGCCCTCACTCGTGCAGACCAAGGACATCTCTTCACCGGAGAGATCCCAGGCAGGAACTCTCCTTATAATCTCCCTCAAACATTACTCATTACAGCATATTGAGACTTTCTAGGATAGACAGTGTTACACATCATAATGTGGACTGATAAAAGAGCGTCCTCATCAGTCTCAATTGCCTCACCGCTCGTAATATCAATGTCACTTTTCATGACTGCTGGAATTAAAGTCCGCAGGGAAAGGAGGAAGTCATTACCCAGAGAAGTCATTTCTCTTTAAACATCTTTGCACGTGGTGTATGCTGCAGCACTCAGCAGCTTTTTTTCCTCACAAGGTTAAGCACAAAGCACTTACTGAAACATCTCTAAAGTGATGAAAGATGCACTGATCAAAATGAATTACAATCAAACGCGTTCGCTAATGCTTCTGTCTGTTCAGAAAAGTCTTCACACAAAGCCAACAACACTGCATTACACCCCTGTAATAGATTTTCCAATGATAACAAAACGTTACCTGCCTGTTTGTGGCTGATTCATCGCAGAGATGTAGGTCCAACTCATTGCTTTGAATCATATCTGTGTGCAGAGATTGGCATAGTTATTTCAGGAGTCCAATAACATCCTTTGACAGGTGCAGCTACAAATGGATGTAGTTGTTTAAGCAAAAGCCTTTAAAACATGCCTAATTGCTGCAGAATTTAATGGATGAATAGCTTAACCATAACAGACTTTTATTGTCAGACCTTTTCTTTCATACAGTGATGAAAGTCAACATTGAAACCCCTTTGCTTTTATCCGCGTGACAGTCTCAAGATGTAATCTCAAAACTCCAAAGGCTCACTTTTTTTCCTGCAAGATGCCATTAAGTTCCAAGGCGTTTATGCCTTTTTAATGAGAGGGCTAAATTGCCTTCATACGCACTGATTTTTGTGCAAATGAAAGCCTCGTAGACTATGAATGTCAAGTAGACGACTAAATGTTCCACTGCACATTGTGGGGGCATCGGGCTGGTGCGTGAGGATTCACTCTGACCAAGTCAGGCCGTACTCTTCACTCGGATTGTAACAAGTATGGCAGCTCTGACTTTACACTGCTGAGGAAGTTTGACAAGATTTGCTTCAGTGCAAAAGTCAGGAAAGTCTGTCACAATATTTTACCCTTGTTTCCTTTTGATCAACAGTGGCTAGACACCGAACTCCTGCTGTGACAGTGTGATGGTGAAGTTAATATCTTAAACATCCTCAGACACAGCCAGGACAGGTATCATAAGTTATATAACACTGAAGAGATATTTTCTAAGAGCACCTTTGACAGCTACAGCAAGCTGAGGCTGTTTGTCTGATAGCAACAAAATGTTACCACCTAACTCGGTTGGGCTTATTTTGTCTGAGATGACAGTTCTTTTAAAGGGATATTAAGGTATTTTTTAACTTGGGTTGTGTTAGATCAGGGATCCTCAATCACATGTGGCTCTTTTATGTCTTAATTCAAAATATTATTTCCCCAGAAAACCTTAAAACAGAGAAACTTTGACAAATTTTCCATTTCAAGCCACATTAATCAGTTTCTCTCCCACACTTATCCAGTAGGCTATAATTATCGAACAAAATTGTCAACCTTTTTTTTTTGTCCATTGCCATTATTTGCAGTTTTTTACACCTTTATTCTCTTTTTGCACCATTCAATCAATTTTTTTGCTGCTTTTAGCCCATTTTGACACTTCTTTTTGACACTTTCATGCCCCTGTAAGTTGCCTAAAAATTGCCATTAAAAGCCACTTTTTTCCTATTTTTGCCCATTTTTGCCATACTTTCTGCTTTTTGCCTGTTTTCCCACCTTTTTGCTGCTTTTTTAATACCATTTTTGCCACCCATGACTCACTATTATTAACTTTCCACCCATTTCTGCCACTTTTTCTCCCCACTTTAGTCACCTTTCTCTCATATTTGCCACCTTTTTGCTGCTTTTTGCCCATGTTAGTCACTTTTCACTCATTTTTGCCACCTTTTTGCTGCTTTTTTACTATTTTTTCCACCCATAACTCACTATTATTAACTTTCCACCCATTTCTGCCACTTTTTCTCCCCATTTTAGTCACCTTTCACTCTTTTTTGCCAACTTTTTGTTGCTTTTTCACCATTTTTTGTGTGTTAGCCACAGGATATACTGAACAGAGGCCCATTTTAGAAGAGACAGGCTAGAGAGCAAGCTCATATGCTGGATGACGAGGTTGCTTGCTGTGGGTCTTGTAGATAATTTTAAGAAGAATAGAGCAACGACACAACAATCTAGTAAATGTTCACAAAGAAAATTCTCAACACTACTTTTTGGTCAGCAAACCATTTATTGAAAGTCTCTGTAATGTGATTAAAAAAATATGGGTTTGTTGTTTGACAGAATGCAGTGTTATCAACAGTTACTGAAAAATAGCAACTACTTACAGCTACTAGTTACTGCTAGCAAAAGTAACTGAGTTAATAGCTGAGTTACTTCATTGTGAAAGTAGCTAGGTACTTTGAAAAGTAACTAAGGCATTCCTTTTTTTGCTTCAATCGTAGTTATGTACAAATCACATTAATTTGTGTTGTTGTGTCAGTGTGAGAGGAAATAACCCTTGAATTTTATAGAACATTGTAGCCATTATCATTATGTAGGAAAGTGGTGAAACAATAGAACACAGTAGAAATGTTTCTTAAAGGTCACATATTATGCAAAATACACTTTTTCAGTCTTTTCTAACAAAAATATGTGCACCTTGAGGCACAGGTGGTCGAGTGGTTAAGGCGTGTCCCGTGTACGCAGATGGCCCAGGTGTGAATCCGGCCTGAGGCCCTTTGCTGTATGTCTCTCCCCCACTCTCATCCCTGTTCCCGACTCTATCCACTATCCTCCTCTATCAAATAAAGGCACAAAAATGCCCAAACCTTAGAAAAATAAGTATATATATGTGTGCCCTGACCTGTCTATGATCCCCCAAGAATCAGAAAAATCCATTTCTTCCCCCACTTTCTTTCTCCACCTTTCAGAAAATGTGTGCTGAAATAAGCCAAGAAACCCTGACTGCAGTGTGCAGTTCGGGGCGGAGCTCAACGGTGCTCGATGTAGGCATTCCATTGGCTGAGTTGGAGCTCAACGTCAGCGTGCTATTGGCTGAATCCAGCATTTGACTCGACCCACGTGTTTGCGGTATTTAGAAAGGTATTTACTGATTTGTAGTTTATGTAGATGAGTGGGAGAGAAATTGAGGTGTTTATTAGGATTTATTTTTTGAAAGAGTAGGGGAGAGACAGAAACGAGGTTTCAGCTGTTTGTGGATGAGGGGAGGGAGGAGGAAGACAGCTGGATATGGTCTGGAGTAGATGATTGTAGACAAGATGCTTTTTTATGAAAGTCAGTCGTGCCCTCGACCTGTCTTTTGAACTGGGAGAGGCTGATGGTGACGATATTTCTTCCTCATCATGAAGTCTAACTTACCTCCATTGTTCGTATTTTGATGCTGATGTACTGTGTAACGATTTGATTGCTACCTACATAAATGTTGAAAAATGAAGTGAAGTTGTATGTAATGACACTGAATGCGATTGGTTTATGGAACGTTGAGATGGGTGGAGTCAAACGTTGGACCCGCCCCGAACGTTGCGCACCGCCTGAACTGCAAACTGCAGTCAAAGGCTTCTCAAATAAGCCGTTCTCAGGTTGTCTGAGATTGTCTCTATGTCAGTTGGGAGGTAGCCCCGACCCTGGGTTTGGTTGGCCCTCCCCGCTTGGAAGAAAGTTCCGCCCTCCTCTCCCGATCTTCCCATAGACTGTAGAAAGAAAAGGACATCCCTGTGTGATGTCAGCCTACTGCTAACAATAAGCGGACTCAACAGCTCTTGAAGCCAATCTACAGGGGCTTTCATGTTGAAATTGTGGTCTCAACCTAACTTTGGATCAACCTAACAGCCCGCCCACTAAGCATGACTTCCTGTCAGCTAGCTACCTAGCATTCTGGTTGACAGAAACGTAGCTTCTGCCTGAGCTATCTGTCAATGAAACGAGACGCACCAATCAGTCCGCAGTGAGGTTTTTCCTGAATATTATCTAAACCATTGTGGTACAAAAAAAATTGTGAAAGCACAAGAATACATCAGCTAATGAGACACGTTTGGTTTTTTGAATCAGGCTGTAAACCAGTTTATTTCTAGTGTATAAACCAGCTGTTTAACAGGTGTCCAGACGGGACTTCCAGTGTTCCTGCAGCCAGCCTCAAGTGGACACTCGCAGTATTGCAACTTTTGCACTTCCGCTTTGGCTTCATTTTTCGGGACTGGAGGTTGCCGCTTGGATCTCCCGGAGAGTGGGATCAAAGGAGCCACATCCACTTCCTGAGAGGGGTGTGGTCAGGGGCGGGGTCAGACAGCTCAGTAACATTTAAAGCCACAGACACAAAAACAGCTCATTCTGAGCAGAGTTAACACAGAAGGGTATTTAGACATGCAAAAATCCAACACTGGAGTGTTTTTTCAGCAACAAACTTCACAGGCCTGTTTTGGGGTGCACTGAACAACAACATGGCATTCGGCAATTTCCATTGAAGTTAAAGAAAACAGGCAAAGAGCAGACTGTATTAAGATAACATGCTCAGTGCTTTTATATCATTGTAGCATTAGGGGGTGGGACAGTTCCCTCAGGGCTCTCATATGTTACAGGCCCCCACATCGGCTGAGCCCAAAATAAACCCAGCCTTGAAAGTTCTGAAAAACTTTCTAACAGTCTAAATCCAAATTCAGTCACACATAGCGCTCAATCTTTTCACATGTTTACAGCAACTTTATTCTAACGTATCTAGTTTTTGACACACATTTCTGATTTTGCGTTACAGGGACTTTAAGCACAACACAAATAGTCAGTCTTCCTGCAATGGCTAATACACTCTCTCTTAGCAAGTACCTCATTCAGCCCTCCTTCAAAAATACCAAATGACTCACTTTAGGCCTTTTTCAAACAGACACCCTTGAAAATGTTGAGATCACTTTATGTCAGGCTGCCTTGGAACCTTCCTGACTTGCCTTTTCACAATTAAACCTCACAGTAGGAGACTTGCAGCAGAAGGAGGAGGAGGGGTCTCAGAGGCAGCAAACGACAATAATGGGCAATGTGGAAATGGCTGACAAAGTAGCTGCATCTCATACTACTTGTTTGTGCACAGGCAACCAAAGGATGGAGCAATTTTTTTTGCATGTTTGGTATTTTCGCCAAAAAGTGGATTTGACTAGCTGTTTTGCTGTCTGTAGTCATTTATCCCACTCTAGAGTGCACACAATGTACCTGTAGGTAATACTCAGAGACTGGCAGTTACTAGCGAACCATCACTGGGATTATGGTCGGCATTGTTTAGAGGCATAGTTACATTTTTAGGCTGTGCTACATGCATAGGCCTCTGCAGAGGTTTCTTGCACAGTGACCTACTGCACATCTTTGAGGAAGAAGCTTAATCCAGGCTAAACATGACAGCTTACTACATTTGTTTCAATGCTACATGTAATTCACAATACATGTTTTAAGGTGCCTACCTACCTGATTATATCCTGCTGCATTTACACAGTAGTTATCCAAACTACAAGGAATTTTTACAATGATGCTGCAGTTTTTTAGCATCTGTGAAAATGAAATTGTTTATTTACTTGAAAATGGGTTATTTGGGGTTTTTAACACCTTTATTAGAAGGACAGGACAGCTAATAGAGTAGAAAATTGGGTGGAGAGAGTGGGGGATAAATTGCAAAAAAGGAGCTACAGGTCATATTTGAACCCAGAGGACTACAGTCTCAGCTCATTGGATGCAACCTCACCACTGGACTGTAAGTGTCCCGAAACCTTATATTAAAGTGATCTCTTCTAAAGGGTTGCCCACAGGCCAATCTCAGTAGCCATCACCAGCTGTTGCTTTGTTGTAGCCACGGCTAAGACATGAAGGACCTCTGACAAAGTCTCTTTTCCATAAATCTCTACAAGGCTTTCCACATTTTTCTCTTATTTTCCTTAATATTAATGCAAATGACAGGATTTTTTTCAAGTCATCAGCCGTTAGAGCATAATTTAAATGTTTTTGAACAAACTTCATAATGATAACCATTATTTTTTTTAAAATAAAAAACTGAAAATGCACTGTTCCACATTATTATGCAAAACAGAGTTTCAGAACATTTTATAGGTTGTAAAGAAATGAAAATTGTCATTCATTGAATTTGCAGCATATTTACTGAAATCAAAAGCTATTTTAATCAAAAACATTATAACAGGCAAAGTTACTTGTTAACATAGAAGACATTTGTGGCTGATTCAGAGCACAGACAGGTTTGTGCAGATAAAGGCATAATAAGGAAGGTTTCTGACAGAAGAATACATCACTTTAAGAGAGCAGCTGCTAAAATGTCATTCAAACAGGTATTTTAAGCTGCTGGTGCCTCTGGAGTCCTACCAACCTCAAGGTGTAGGATCCTCCAGAGGCTTGCAGTCGTGTATAAACCTACTATTCAGCCACCCCTAACCAATGCCCACAAGCAGAAACCGTTGAAATGGGCCCAGAAATACATGAAGGCTCATTTTCAAAATGTCTTTTTTAACGATGAGTCCTGTGAAACCCTGGATGGTCCAGATGGAGGAGCAGTGGATGGTTGGTGGACGGCCACCATGTTCAAATAAGGCTTTGACAACAGCAAGGAGGGGGCGGAGTCATGTTCTGGGCCGGACTCATGAGGAGAGAGCTGGTAGGCCCCTTTAGGGTCCCTGAAGGTGTGAAAATGACCTCGGCAAAGCATACAGAGTTTTTTTTTTTTTTAAAGATTTATTTTTGGCCTTTATTTGATAGGACAGTGGATAGAGTCGGAAACAGGGGAGAGAGCGGGGAGAGACATGCAGGAAATAGTGCCACGGGCTGGATTCGAACCCGGGTCGCCTGCGTATATGGCATGCGCCTTAACCACTCGACTACCGGCACGCCAGCATACAGAGTTTTTGACTGTCCACATTCTTCCATGGTACAAAAAGAAGAACAGTGCCTTCTGTAGCAAAATTATCTTCATCCATGACAATGCACCATCTCATGCTGCAGAGAATACCTCTGTGTTATTGGCTGCTATGGGCATGAAAGGAGAGAAACTCATGGTGTGGCCTCATCCTTCCCTGACCTCAACCCTACTGAGAATCTTTGGAGCATCCTCAAGCAGAAGATCTATGAGGGAGGGAGGCAGTTCACATCAAAACAGCAGCTCTGGGAGGCTATTCTGACATCCTTCAAAAAAAATTCAAGCAGAAACTCTCCAAAAACTCACAAGTTCAATGGATGCAAAAATAGTGAAGGTGATATCAAATATCACCTAATGCTGCAAATTAAATTAATGGCCATTTTCACTTCTTTACAACCTATAAAATCTTTTAAAACTCTGTTTTGCATAATAACATGGATCAGTGCATTTTCAGTTTTTTATTTTTAAAAAGTGATGTTTATCGTTATGTAGTTTGTTCAATAAAATTTGAATTATGCTCTCACAGCTGGTGACTTGAAAAGTATTCTGACTGTCATTTTCATTAATATTTAGGAAAATACGAGAAAAATGTCATTTGCATTATAATGTGGAAAGCTGTGTGTTGTTAAAAATTTGACACGTTCAAACAAGAATGACCTTAGTGTTGAGAATCTGTGTAAGACTTGATTGTAAGTTGCTGTGCATGCAATTCTGTTTTGATCGAACAAAAATCACTGCTGATTGTCGCTGAAGATGCACTGGTTACACTCAGCTGTAAGAGCATCTTACCACTGTCTGTAAAGACAGACTGACAGTCAGTGCAAGGAATGTTACCTCTCTGGTGGGGAAGGAGCCAGAGCTGGTGCAGGAGGTGGAGCAATACCAACTAGATATAGCTGGGCTCACCCCCACACAAAGCTCTGGTTCCAGATCCAAACTCCTGGAGAAGGCTGGGGCAGGGGCAGGGTGTGGGGAAAGTCACAAGTCCCCTGCTAAGTCCTGCTATGTTCTCCCCGGTGTGTGAGAGGGTCGCATCGCTGCAGTTGACAATGGCAGGGAGTAAGGCTCTGACTGTGGTTTGTGCTTATGCACCAAATAGCAGTTCAGAGTGTGCAGCCTTCTTGGAGTCTCTGGGTGGGGTCCTAGAGAGAGTCTTGCCTGGGGACTCATGAGAAACCTGAAGAAGGGGCAATTAGGAGGAAAGGCCTGCCTGATCTGAACCCGAGTGGTGTTTTGTTGTTGGACTTCTGTGTTAGTCATGGGCTGTCCATAACCAGCCCCATGTTTGAACATAGGGATGCTCATAAGTGTACCTGGTACCACAGCACCTTAGGCCAAAGATCGATGATCGACTGCACTGTTGTTTCTTTTGATCTGCAGCTGTATGTCTAGGACACTCAGGTGAAGAGAGGAGTGGAGCAGTCAGATCAGATAGTAGGGGAAGCTAGGAGTTAGGGTTAGGGTAGAAGTGCAGGGGAAGGGTTAGAGGATTGAGGTTATGGGTAAAAAAGTACTTGATTCATGGAGAATTGCTACAATATTACAAGGGTTAGAGGATTAACCCCTTAATGCCTGTTGTTGCATATTTGATACACACTTTTATGACACCTCTATCTAATCAATATGCTCAACAAATTACTCAAAAAAACTTCTGAATACAATCTGATAAATGATAAAAATGCCCTCAAGTGGATTATCAGTTACCAAAAACACCTAATGAATGAAATGAGATGCTAAAAATATATTTGTTAGATTTTATGGAAATTTGGATTTTTTTAAAATTTAGTAGAAAGTTAAATGAACATTTCGGTTCCAAAAAATTATAAATATCTGGCTATTATTTATGTTTTCAGGCTTTAAGGGGTTAAGTTAAAAGCACATGGTGAAGGTTAGAGGGTAAAACTCAGGGGTAAAATATCACCTATTATTAATTATCAGAGATTTGGGATTTGAAAGTTCTGAGCATTTGAAAAAAAAAAAAAAAGGAGAAATTACTGGATAATTAACACTAATTACTGTTAAGTTATTTGGTTATTGGAGCAGACTAAAATAAAGTGCCGCTGCTGTATAGAGTAAATAAAATGAATAATTTCATTCATCGACCCTAAAACTCCTGCAAGGAAGCAGTAACTCTTATCTCCTTGGTGATCTAGTCTTGAACATTACTTGTGTCCTCTAACAACTCATAACTCATCCTGCCACATTTTCCAGTCCAGTGTTTCACTCACTGTGAATCTTTTCTCTGATAAATGTCATCAAAGCCTGGTTTGGCACAAGCTGTACCGTCCTTTATCTGACACCTATCCTGCAGCTGCTGTTACAAGCTTTAGAAATACTGTAAGGGTTCAGTTTTGTCGCTGATGGTCTTGTTTGCTTTTGTAGGTCACATCGAGGCATCAATATTAATTTCAGTGTGTTTCATAACCAGCTAAAAACTCCTCACAGGGGCTTTAAAGGAAGTTTAGGGAGTCTTTTTATTCCTTTAAAAACAGCTCTGAAAGTAATGTCACACTTGCTGTAGCACATCTTCCCCCTCATGATTCAACCTGTGTTAAAGTCTTGAATAGTCGTCCTTCATGCCTTTCTTTGTGTTTGAAGCGTCTGCTTTAAGTCAAGCTTTCAGAAACTCCTCATTGGATTGCTTCTATATTGAATGAGGAGCGTTCACAGTGCTTATTCATACACCTGTGTATATCAGTAGTTGGACTCTATAGTGTGTATTGAATGTAAAGGTCTGTCTCATAGAGAACTGAGGTTGTTTAGCTGAGGGCAGTGCTACAGGCGTACTGCACTTGTTTTCATATAAAGTCCAGCTCTTCACTGCACAGCAAACACCCAACTAATCATCATGTACTTCTCTGGCCATGTTTAAGGCCTGTGTGATTGCCTGTGGAGCTTTTAAGCCATGTGTGAATGTAAGGTTTTTATCACTCAGAGCTGTTCTTGCAAGAATGTAATGATTCTTGGTTACCACATTTTGCTATCATATCAATTTTTGATTTGTGAATCAGATTCTTTAAAATGTTTTTTTTATGTCCTGATGAGAGAAAGTCCCTCATTTTCCTCTCTACTGTTAATGGTGGCAGCATGACCCCTCTAATCTGTTTTTTGCCAGCCAACAACAAGCACTATGAAGAAGTCATCTCTTCATCTACTAACTGTGTCTCAGCTCAGGAGAAGAATCCTGCAAAGACTGACCTGACACGCCAAATGGATTTGTTTCACATATCCATCTGGAAAACTTCCCATAGACAGTGTGTGGGAAAAGGCAGAGCCTTTGAAAAAAACTCAGAAGGTGATTGGATGAACATTCTGTCTCTCACATCTTTACGGGCCAATCAGAGCAACAAAACACGTGACGTAGCCCTAAATCAAGGTGCACCGCTACCAAGGAGTAAACTCCATAGAGAACTGCGTAACATGAACCATGGCGACTGTTGACATGTCAGCACATGACTTTTTTTTTTTTTTAAATAAAAGAACTCACTGTTGTTCATTGTTCTTCTTTTAACGACGAAATGTCATCAAATTCTGATAAAACTGACGCTATAGCAGCATCCATGCTAAGCTCTTCCACCATAATTGCACCTCGTCGCTGCTTGCTTACGTCTTGACTCTGCCGTGCCAGAAAGTACTACCCCTGATCGCTGATTGGTCCTGTCACTTTCTAACCGGGCTCAAACTGTTCAGATGGGAGCTTTGCAAGATGGATTCGCCAGTGAGAAACACGGAAACAGGTGAATCCATCTGATTTGCAAGGTTAATAAATGACCTTTTAAACCTAAATTTGTTCAACCCACTTAACCGAACATGCCAGAAATACTTTCACATGCACTCATTTTACATCATCTGGGAAACCCACCATACAAACCATTTGGGGAGGGCAGGACTATTTGATAAATTCTTGAAAGGTGACTGGATGAACATTCTGTCTGTTCAGTATGGGCCAATCAGAGCATCAAGACAAAATGAGATCGTAGATGCCTGGGACCCTATCAAATGTTGTAACTTGTTGTTGGATAAAACTCATGCCAAGGCCAGTAAAGTGCAAAACTATCTTTTCTGCCATGTAAAGCTTTCACTGTGGCTCTTTGCTCTTGTTTGTATAAAGAAATTAGATCCAGTTCTGATAAAACTGCTGCTATACTGTAGCTACATCCAAGCTAATAGTCACACCAGTAGCAGGCATTGTACAGTACACTGCATTGTTACAGTACAACTAAACCCTGCCTGAAACTACTGCAAAGGTTGGAATAAGAGCAAAGACTATCATGTTCTTTGTTCTTTTTTAATAAAGAAATGTTTCCCATTTCCAATGAAAGTGTCTCTATACTACAGCTGAATCTAAGCTAATCCCTACACCGGTGGCAACCTATTCTGTTGTCTTCTAGAACAACAACCTTGCCTTTAGCTACCGCCTAGTCCTCAAGTGGTGCTGATTGGATAGATCCGTATTCAGAAATTTTTCAGACTGGAGCAAGATAAATCTACCTGACAACAGGCATGGAATCTTGCCAATCAGTCTGTTCTTAATTAATTTTCAGGAGTGCAAAACATTTTTTGATATCTTGCTAAAAATGACAGCTTTGAAGCACAGATGGTTCAGTTTGCTAAATTCCTGTCACCTTGATTCTCTCTACCTTCACTTCTTAACATCACAGGTGGGATGGTGAAAGATGGGAGAAGAGGTAGCGAGTAAAAAGAATACATACGGAGACACTGCTAATCCTAGTTGTCAGCAGTTCAACTTAAAAACTGGTTTACTTATCCACGTGGTTATTTCAGCAAAAAATAATAAAAAGGCTTCTCCTTTAAACCCTTATCGCTCACGTGGCACGGATCCATGCTGCAGGCATATCCCTTTATAGATCACTTGGTAACGTTTGAACCAGAGGTCATAGACACTTGACTGTTTTTTTTATCTGAAAGCTCTCAGTTGTGCCTTTCTTATTATGTTCTCCATGCATTCATAGCTCCTATAGAACATTTTCTAGTGAGCCTGGAACTTGGCTGACTTTCCGGAGTCTCTGAGGATGATGTTGTAAATAACAAGAAATGACAAGTTTTAAAAAACGATTATACTTTTGAACCGTAAGTCATAGCCACTTACTCTTTTTTCCTCTGAAAGCTGACTTTCCTGTCATTTGTCTTCTACCCTTGATGTCTCTGTAGCCCTAACGAATGCCTTTCTAGCGAGCCCTGAACTTTGTTGACTTTTCAGGGTCTTTACAGATTGAATCCATATTGTTAGATCCGATAATAAGTGTCTTTTTATCCATTTTTAATCCACTTTCGATCACTTACTTTGGCTTTTTCCCAGAGCATCGCCATGTTGTTTACCGCAATGCATTGTGGGAGTTGTAATCAACCAGTTGCGTCTCTACTGCTTTGAGGAATGGCACAAATGAATCTAACAGCAAAAAAGTGCATGGACTTTTCTTTGTATATATGTAGATATTTTGAAAACCGTGAGTCACAGAGTGTTTATTTTTTTTACCGTTTTGTCCCCAAGAGATAGGAGAAACATTTCTGTGCAAAGAAAAGGCTTAGTCACTGATGAATTCTATGTGTTATGAATAGAAATTGCTGGGTTTCAAATTCTGATTTGTTTTTTCTTTTGTCTTTAGAGTCCTATAACTTTTTAAAAATTCAAGTGGCATTACTGTAGTAGATATATTCTTAAATCCCAGGTTGTCCTGAACAAAAGGATGTATAGAGCTTGACTGTGCACCACAGGGTTGATGTTTTATAAGCTTTTTAAGACAGAAAGTCCAGACGAGACATGATGGGGAAAAAAATAGCCGTGAGCTGTAAGGGTAAAAAGTAGAAATAGATTTTATTTAACATTGGTTGGAAAATAGAAGGAGACGTAAGATTAATTTTCTTCAAATAGACAGAATTTCCAACACAGATTTCACTGTTAATTGTTTACTTGTTTTATCAAAGTATTTTCACTAAGAACATAAGAGCATTTTTGCTCCGTGTTAATTAGATTCAATTATCTTATGATGTTATTACAGCTGTTAATCAAACTAACAGAACATGTTTACTGCCCTGGAGTCGATAATGCTCTGAAAACTGTTTCTCTGCACTCAGTAACCCTGTTGTGTGGCACGCTCTGTGTTCTCTGGTCACCGATTTTTTTGATAAAATCTGTTTTTCTTCTTTGCTTTCTTCTCTCTGATGTCAGGTCTTAAAATAAAAATTCAGACCAGCCTGAAATTGTTTGCTGAGATTGAATCAGACATCACATCATGTTTCCTTCCTATCTCATAAACTTTGATCATTACCACGCTTTACCTGAGCCCGGAGTCTATTGGAAGGAGACATAAATAGCTAAGGGAGAGGAAGGGGAAATGATGGTTGTTTATATGCAGTGCCTAAAGTGGAGGAGCAGTGGAGAGAGGCGACACGCGGCAGAGCGAGCGATCAGCACGGCAGATAGAGAGGGAGATTGACGAGTGGAATCAGCAGCGTGATTAATGTGACAACCTTTAAGAAAAGGTTATGGATCCAGAGGGAACACTAATGTCTTACACTAATGTCGGACATGGAGGAGAAGCAGAGGGGAGAAAAGGGCAGGAGTCAAG
Organism: Cheilinus undulatus; assembly: GCF_018320785.1. Taxonomy (NCBI): domain Eukaryota; kingdom Metazoa; phylum Chordata; class Actinopteri; order Labriformes; family Labridae; genus Cheilinus; species Cheilinus undulatus. The sequence goes on from NC_054879.1 coordinate 41,351,186, forward strand.
TAAGGTGCAAAATTACAGGAATAAGCCATTCTCTTGGTTACTGTATGTCTGCTCTCTCTGGACTCCACAGTCACCTCAGTGTAAGGTCGATTCTGGAGCTTTACAACTGAGGCAAATTTAACTACACGCAGCTGTCCTTTACACCCTGTTTCAAATTATTATGCAAATTGGATTTTAGTGTCATAAACATTCAATTTTTAGTTTTCAACAAAACTCATGGATGGTATTGTGTCTCAGGGTTCTTTGGATCACTGAAATCAATCTCAGACACCTGTGATAGTTTGCCAGGTGAGCCCAATTAAAGGAAAACTACTTAAGAAGGATGTTCTACATTATTAAGCAGGCTACAGGTTTCAGCAATATGGGAAAGAAAAAGGATCTCTGCTGATGAAAAGCCTCACATAGTGCCTTGGACAAGGTATGAAAACATTACATATTTCAGGAAAACTTATGCGTGATCATTGTACTGTGAAGAAATTTGTGGCTGATTCAGAACACAGACGGGTTCATGCAGATAATGAGGAAGGTTTCTGCCAGACAAATTCATCGATTAAGAGAGCAGATGCTAAAATGCCATTACAAAACAGCAAATAGGTATTTGAAGCTGCTGGTGCCTCTGGAGTCCCACCAACCTCAAGGTGAAGGACCCTCCAGAGGCTTGCAGTCATGCATAAACCTAACCAGCCACCCCTAACCAATGCTCACAAGCAGAAATGGTTGAAGTGGGTCCAGAAATACATGAAGACATTTTCAAACAGTCTTGTTTACTGATAAGTGCAGTGCAACCCTGGATGGTCCAGATGGAGGAGTAGTGGATGGTTGGTGGATGTCCACCATGACCCATCAAGGCCACAATATCCGCAAGGAGGTGGCAGAGTCATATTTTGGGTCAGAATCATGGGAAGAGAGCTGGTAGGCCCCTTTAGGTGTGAAAATGACCTCAGCAAAATATAAAGAGTTTCTGACTGACCACTTTCTTCCATGGTACAAAAAGAAAAACCATGCCTTCTGTAGCAAAATTACCTTCATGCATGACAATGCATCATCTCATGCTGAAAAAAATATCTCTGTGTCATTGGCTGCTATGGGCATGAAAGGAGAGAAACTCATGGTGTAGCTCCCCTTACCTCAATCCTATTGAGAACCTTTGGAGCATCCTCAAGCTAAAGATCTATGAGGGTGGGAAGCAATTCACATCAAAACAGCAGCTCTGGGAGACTATTCTGAAATCACACAAAGAAATTCAAGCAGAAACTTTCCAAAAACTCAAGTTCAATGGGTGCAAGAATAGTGAAGGTGATATCAAAGAAGGGCTCCTATGTTAACATGTAACTTTACCTGTTAAGATGTTTTTGATTGAAATAGCTTTTGATTTCATTAAATATGACCTTGTAATGCTGCAGATTCAACAAATTATCATTTTCAGTTCTTTACCAACTGTAAAATTTTGAAACTTTGTTGTGTGTAATAATTTTGAACAGTGCATTTTAAGTTTTGTATTTTTGAAAAAGAAAAGGCAGTTATCATTGGGAGGTTTGTTCAATACAATGTGAACTATGCTCTAACGGTTGATGACTTCAAAATTCTACTGACTGTCATTTGTCATTTGCTATGCTATTTGCTATGCTAAATCAGAGAAAAATATCATTTGCATAATAATTTGGAACATAAACACTCCGCCCAAGGGCATGATGAGGAAACCCCACCCAGATTTGAATTGGCAGAGGGCAGAGCTTAGATCGATTGACTCTTTAAAGAGTTAAACTAACACTGATGGATCAACACAATCAACACATTTCACTCAGAATGGAGTCAAAATTAAACTTTAAACAACTCTGACATGTTTAACCCTGAGATATCAACACTGTAGTTGAATTTGACATTTAACTCCCGGGATTTACGCTAACATTTTTTGATGAATAACTCTCTTGGTGTTGAATAAGACTTCACAAGAGTTAAGATGACTCTATAATCTGTCAACTGTACCACCAAAAATCCAACACTTTTGATTTTTTCTGAAACTGGGCCCAGAGAGTGATAGTAAAACTCTGACAAATTTCTTTAATTCTTTATTCTTTAAGACAGCAGAGGAGTGTCAGAGAGGGATCAGAGCTGCCACATCGTGAGCAGAAATCACTCATAGACTGTAAACAGGTGGAGGTTTTACACACCACAGAAGCATCTGCACACACACACTACCTACCACACTAAATCCTAACATCCGTCAGTCCTTCTGCTGTAAAGGGAGATGTTCTTTCTTTACTTATTTACCATTCACTGTGTTAGCCTTTGCTCTGAACAACTTCTCAGCTCACTGAGAGATATAGTTGTGCGTTTTTCCTCGTCTTTCTCCCACCTGCAACAATATACAACTCCCACACATGTGGATGTCTAGATGAGAAATTTCACTTCAGTTCTGATAGCAAGCGCTGAGAGTGTAATCTCTCTCAAAGCAGTCTGTAATCAGGGAGTAGCAGTGGGCTGACATTGTGACATTGAGGCTAATTACAGGCAATTAAAGCTACTCGCCTGTTGCACTGACGTGCTCTTTATGCATGTCACTGGGGTTTAGGGGTTAAGTGATGATACTGACACATAAAGGGCTGGGTTTTTTACCATGCAAGTGGTAGTTACAAAAACTACATGGAAGTTTAAAATATTGTATCTCTTTTTTAACCTTTGCTGTCCAAAATTCTCAGTTGTAGGGAAGAACAGGGTTGGTTGTCACACTTTTTACTTTAGTATGTATCGCTCATCATCAAAACATCCATCAATAGTCATTCCTACATTGAAGTGAGGCTTGAGGTGTTGGCCTGAAATGTGTGTCCCTCTCATTTTCCAACTTATCTGGACAAATTGCTAATTAACTATGAAAGACACCCTGACACATTGTGACAACCAACCCCATCACAGGGTTGGTTGTCACTCGTTTTACTCTAGTGTGTATTGCTCACTATCAAAACAGCCATCAACAGTCATACCTACGTTAAGCTGATGTTGAGGTGTGTGTCCCTCCCATACTTGTGGTAATTAACTATGAAAGACACCCTGACACATTGTGACAACCAACCCCATCACAGGGTTGGTTGTCACTCGTTTTACTCTAGTGTGTATTGCTCACTATCAAAACAGCCATCAACAGTCATACCTACGTTGAACTGATGTTGAGGTGTGTGTCCCTCCCATACTTGTGGTAATTAACTATGAAAGACACCCTGACACATTGTGACAACCAACCCCATCACAGGGTTGGTTGTCACACACTATGGGGTTGTTTATCACAATGATATTTTAATGGGAAAAATCTGAAAAATAAGTCAAGGAGGCAGAATTGAATTTGAAATTTTAAACGCATTGACAATTTGACAAATACATGACTTAATGCATCTTAAGAAATAGCCAGAAACATGAACAGGAACATTTTGCACCAGCCTATAGGCCTACAGCAACATAGGGAACAAAACAAATAGATCTAACAATAATAGTCTACTCAACTGGACTACACACATTCACTCTCACATGTGACAACCAACCCCAACTGAAATTTCGTGCTAGCATCAGGGCTAACAACCGTCTAACAACAAGTTAGCTAGCTTAAACAATCTAATCTATAGCTTTACCTTGATTCTTTTCAAGGGTAAAGGCCTTTGCACAGTGTGTCAGTTTTTTCGTCTGAATTTTTCGCATGGTAAAAAGTAATATCGAGCTCATATTGTTCCAACCATGTTTGCATACTGATGTTGACATTTTCGTCCGTCATATTTTTTTTCAGAACAGGTGCGATTTTATGCAAAATTTCGCATCAGTCCTAGTCATTTAAACGGGTGACTGATGATTCAAAACAGTGCCTGCCGCCTCCTCCTCGCGTGCTCACCACCAACAGACCTCTTCAACTTCTCCCTCATTGAAACCTCAACTTATACACTAAAGTTTGCTCATTTATTATGTGGATATCAACCATGGAAATATAAGTGATAGATGGGTGATTGAAGATTCAGATCAGCGCCTGTTGCTACATTCTCTCTCGCTCCCTCAACCCCGCCCAACCCCGCCCCATCTCTCCCCCTCTCTCACATCGAAACCTCATTTTCAACTCTGTAGTTTGCTGGTGTATTATGTGGATAATAGCCATGGAAATATGACAGATATAGGCATGAGTTTGTAGCCTACCCACAGGTCATAACAGAGGGTGAATTAAAAAGTTGTTTCCATCTCCAACCTGGCTCAGCGCTATGACGCATGAGCGTGTGCTTGTGAAGCTGTCTGTCCAGGATGGATCCAGCGAGATTTTAAAGGAGCAACAGAGTCACAGGTACGCAATACGAAACAATTTGCCACATTCTACGAATTTTTGCAGTGAAGGCACAAAAAAACGCATCGGACGGATCCAAAATCCAAAAAAAACAAAAACAAAAAATGCATCCGCAAGTAACGGACCCAGTGAGTAAAGACCTTAACAATTGTTTTATTATAAACCAACTGTGTAAAAGCCTAGAAGAAAAAACACAGAGGAGATGAATATTTACAATTTAACTAACCTTGCAAAGCAGATGGATACACCCGTTTCCATGTTTTTCACTGGCGAATCCATCTTGCAAAGCTCCCATCTGAAGTGTTTGGGCCCGGTTAGAAAGTGACAGGACCAATCAGCGATGAGGGGCAGTACTTTCAGGCGCAGCAGAGTTGTGACGTAAAAAAGCAGCAGCAAGAGGCCGGTGCAATTATGGTGGGAGAGATTGGCGTGGATGCTGTTAAAGCACCAATTTTATCAAAGCCTCTCCCTTTTCCCAAACATTTCCTAAAGAGTGGTGCAGAAATGAGTCCTAAAACGCAGAAGTAAGTTAGCATTTTAGCACTTCCGGTTCCCTCATCTGAAAGTCTATGTGAATTTTGAATGCGTTTTCAGTGAAATGCCTGAAATAAGGTCTGTGGTGAACACAAGTTCAGGAGAGTTTAACGTTTTATCCTACGACATAAAATACATCTGAAACATGCCCCACCTTTGAATTGTGTATCTTCACGTCTTAATAAAGGCGGTTGCTAAAAGATGGCTAACAAGGACTACATACGTCATCATCCGAAGCGCGGCAACTGAGCCATTCAGTTGTATCTGCGTGTGATGACGTAAATTCAGTCCGCTGTTGTAGTTCAATATAGCATGACGTTAGCTTTTTACTTTCGACAGTTAGATTAATGAACCAGATACGATTCTTATATCATCAGTTTATGAAGATTACCTTTATGAACAAAACGTGTAAGTTTTATAAACTTTTATTGGACACAGAGCTTATTTTCAGCAATAATCCAAAAACCCATTAAAATATCCCAGAGGCTCGATGACGAGGGAACCCATGCTACGCGAACTTCTGGGTTTGCCTACAAAATTATGTCACAACTGTACCACGGATGTGTGAAACACATCCGTCTGGCATGTCAGGTTACAATTTGACATGAAAAACACATAAAAGTCCTCCCACTCTAAACTCAGCTTTCCTCCACAGAAGACCACACAGGTGAGCTCTGATCACAATTCTGGAAATTTCCATACAAAAATTTTGGGAGACAGCACCCTCTGGTGGTGAGCTACAAGTGCGACATCCAACTTGCGTGACAACCAACCAACAGATTTCAAACAAGCTCTATTAATTAAACATTTCCCATGTGCACTGATTTAATGTTGCACTTGGCTCAGGATTTCATTTTCCTGTGGTCTGATGTTTCTTGCACAAAGAAGCTCTCAGATTTTGTCAAAAGTGGTATTATTTTATTATATTTCTGAAAAAATACCATTGATGGTAAATGACCATCAAATCTCTCCCTGTTTCTCAACCATGTCTTAAATCAGTGTAAGGTATTTCCATTGTATTAGTAAAACATTAATTTGCCCCATAGTGCCCTGTATTTTTGAACTCTTTTCATATGCATTAACTTTAAATTACACCTGGCTCAGGATCTCAGTTGCAGCAGCTCCGCCCTTCATCCTTTGCTTTAGTTTCCATTTTCATCTATTCTTTGAATTCCTCCTCCATCCCTGCTTAATGGGCCCTGTTTAGTTTGGTGCAGTTGGCCTGATGCTGCTGCTGCTTTCGAAACAACTAATCTGGGTTAAAATTAGATGCTTCCTCTCCATTATTGATCCATTATTAACTAAAGTATAACAGGGGTCTTGACCTCCAGTCCTGAACCCTCATACGTGATGGAACATCTGAACATCACATTTTTAAGCAATATTCAGAGTGACCCTGGCATAAACTCTCTGTGATCACCACCAATATATTTGTATAAATATTTACACAGGTTTGGTTTGCAGCCCTCCCGTCTGAAGATTTGCTCCCACGCTAATACCAGCTTGGAAATCTTGGCACATGAATCTGGCTCTGTCACAGTTTGCCATGTGAAACTGTATTATCATTAATGTCTATTTATAGCTGCACTTACAGCTGTGAGACTAATAACTGCAAAGCAGCAGCAGAGTTTAAACTTACAATACTTTTGATAGTGAGGGTGAAATCGCTGCAGGGGTGGTACTGATGATAACACAGGCCAGAGGTAAGAGAACCCTGTTAGCCCCCCCCCGACAGCCATCCGTATCACTCAGGGAAAGCGTTCTCCTTCTCCTCCTCTTCCACCTCCTGACAGCTCTGCAGACCCGCTGATCCTGATGCTTTTTGACACTGATGGTGCACACAGCTGACCTTTGGGCTGACGAGAGCACTCAGACAACACTTGCTGCATGTGTTTATGTCCCTGAGACGCTCTAATGAGGATGTATCTGCAGCCAGCCGACTCCAGGAGCAAATGCCAGGATGCAGCTGCTGCCACCAAGGCTGTAATCACAGCTTCATGTCTGACTCATAGTGCCGTCACTGGTGGCATCCCTGTGGCTCTTCCATAGATCAAATCTTCCTAAGATTAACCGAGAACATTGTCTGCGATCTAGCAGTCTGTTCAGTTTAATAATGTTGCAATGTGTGCACAAATTTGAAGATGTTGATATGATGTGGGTGAGAGTTAGATAGTGGTTAGGCTTTAATTCTTAGATTTGTGGTTAAAATACAATATATACAACACGATAAAATACAATATTATAATTATAATACAAAATACCCAGCAGGGCTGGGCCTAGTTTATTAGAACTTGATGTAAATGTTTATGTCCCACCTCAACTTCCACACTTTGACATAACACCTCATTTTCAACCTTTCTCCTTTTTTTCAGTATACATAAAACAGTTTTAATCATTCTTTGCTAACTGTAGAAATTACACATTTAATGATTTTTACAGGGAGGAACCATTAGCAAGAACCCTTGTTAACAGAATATTACCACCTGACATGGAGGTGATAAAAAACCTTTAGGCTCGCTTCTAAGAAAAGTCAGTTCATGTGAGGATTTTGAAACTAATAATAAAAGTAAGTTTCATCATAGGATGCTGCTCATTTTGATTATCCAGCAGCTATAAAGCCCTCACAAAAAATATTAGACTTTATTTAAGGAATGCCACCTTAGTACCTCACAAAAAAAGTAATTGGGAGATTCAGAGGAGAGCAGCCCTCTCAAAACATTTAGTTCAGAATGACGTATCGTAAATGTAAAAAGTACAATGAAGAGAAACTTGAACGAAAGAAAGCTGAGTTTTTGCTTTAAGCCCTGAAAATGGGCCACCACCAGATAGCTGTTAGCATGATCCTGTTTAAACAGGAAAAGCATTTTATCTGTAGTAGCTAGAGCCTTCATTATTTTTTGCAACAAAAAGCAACAACTGCTTTTGAATTCATTGGGGTTTAGATGTCCATTGCTTAAAGGTCAAATATTATGCAAAAATGACTTTTTCAGGCTTTTCTATCGATAATATGTGCCCCTGGCCTGTCCACAATCCCCCTAAGAATCAGAAAAAGTGCCACTTTGCCACTCACTAGTGCCACTGTGAGAAAACTACAGTGACACTAGTGGACAGGATTATGTAAAGCACAAGGCAATCATATTTATGCGGTTGGAAGTTTGTGGTATGGTTATGCAGCTACTGCTGTGGGCCCCCCTGTGGGTCTTGAGTCCCTGGGCAATTGCCCAGTTGCCCTAATGGTTAATCCAGCCTTGCCTAACCCTCAAAAACAGCCTAGTCCTATTATCCCTCCCCTGCCAAACTTCACATTTGGCACAACAGTCAGGCAGGTAATGTTCTCCCTGCATCTGCCAAACCCAGGCTTTTCCACCTGACTGCCAAATAGGGAAGCATGATTCGTCACTCCACGAAATGTGTTTCCGTCGGCTCCACAGTCCAGTGTCAGTGTGTTTTACACCTGTGGTTCTCATCTGGTCAAGCTTCAGGACCCACTTTCTTTCTTTTTTTTTTTCATCAATGAGAAACTGTGACCCAGATTTCTGATATTTTTCCATCAATCCATTTTTTTTATAATTAAGACAAGTCCAGTTTAGACCTCATACACCACAAACATGTGACAAAACAAAGAAACTGGACAATACAAGCATATTTTAAAAGAGTTTCAGAGACATTTTTGGCACAGTTTTTTCAGGTATACATTTTCGACACTTGTAAATTTTTACAGCTATTTTTAATTTTAGTTGTAGTCTTTTATTAGATGTTTTTTAGTTTTAGTCACATTTTAGTCATTTCTACTCTGTTTAGTTTTAGTCTAGTTTTAGTTGATGAAAACACCAAAATATTCTAGTTCCGTTGTAGTCTATAAAAATTATAAAAAGAACACAACTCAATGCTGTTCTTTGTTCTTCTTTTGACGAAGAAATGTCGTCTGAAAAGTTCTGATAAAACTGGCGCTTTAGCAGCATCCACGCTAATTTCTTCCACCATATCTGCACCAGCCTCTTGTTGCTTCATGCTTACGTCATGACTCTGCTGCGCCCGAAAGTACTACCCCTGATCGCTGATTGATCCTGTCACGTCCTAACCGGGCCCAAACTGTTCAGACAGGAGCTTTGCAAGATGGATTCACCAGTGAGAAACACAGAAACAGTGTATCCATCTGCTTTGCAAGGTAAGTGGAAACGAATAAGATAGAAAAACCTGAATTCAATGAGTGGCCAAATACTTTCGTCCATATAGTGTATCTCTCTCTGCTGTCACCCACTGCCCGGTAGTCTTAGTGCTCACTGGGCTATTATCTCTTGTATTCACATCAGGGCTGAAAAGTGAAGCTGATGTAAAAGGGCTAAAAACTGCAGTTCCTCGAGTGTCCAGTAGAGGCTGCTTGCAAAAGCAACAAGGTCACATAGACAGCCATGTTAAACTCAGATTTTTGCACCAGAAATAAACGAGGTTGCAGCCTGGCTTAAATAACGATTTTGGTTTTCTGTCTCCTTGCGGGGTGGCATCTGGTGCCCTCTATTGACCAGCCACAACTGATACACGTAACTTTTAATTTGGCTTTTAGTCAGCATAGGCAGGGGCTAGGACTTTTTGGTGTTTGAAAATTATTGGCTACCATGATTTAAAAAGGAAAGACTTACATCTGAATCTTTGGCTATGTGGGGGATTCTTTCAAACTCTTCGATCTCAAATCCTTCTGTCTATGGGCTTGCCTTGAGTATAGGTTGAACAAATTCTGTGGTTGTGAGGCCTTTTAAAAATGTTCTTTACAATATGCAAATAAACAATGTGAGCACTGAATAACCATTTTGATTGCAAAGTTCAGAGGAATTGTTTAAAAAAGGAAAAGACAAATTATTTACAAGGTTTGCAGATGTGTCAACTAATTAATAATGGAGTTAATTCAACTCATAAAGAGTTTCAGAGACAGCCGCTCCATTCTTATCAGGCTGTCGTGTTATTGAAGCAGACTGATAAGCTGTGATGTAATCTCAGTGTTTGAGCTGATGTAACAGGATTGTAAGGACAAGACAATGGAACATTTGTTGTTAAAATTCAAAAACAAACCCCCAAATATTTTTTTTTCTCCTACAAAAACTCTAAAATGCAGTTTGGGTAAAATATTCCAGTGCAAATACAATTTCTGAACCTTCTTCATGTGCATTCAATCCAACCCTGAAGGACAAAAACACAGCAGCAGTGAGAGTTTTTGTGCAGCTCTTTTTCCTCCGCTCCTGGGTGAGATTGTGTGAGCGTTTGTTGTGCTGAAAGAAGTGAAGCGGCACGGAGAGTAGCTTTGGAGCCAGTGTGAAATCTCAGTGCCGCACTCCACTTTATCCACCCAGAACTGTTCCCTCGCGAGACAGAGCTTGCATCATCATTAAATATTCACATGAAAAACTCATAGGACATCACCTTCAGAGAGGGTTACCTGACCAACACCTGTCCGATCTTTGTTTTCCATCAGACTGCGCTTTGACATATCTACGCTTCAGCAGAGTGGGTCTCCTAAGAGGTCATCAACCTTGGCATGAAGGGCAGATTTAATCTCCTGTGGGTGCTGCCACTCTCACGGAAAACATCAACTTCACAGACAAGATTGTTTACAGTGCACTTTGATATTTAGGTCTTCTTTTAGTGATGTTGCCCTTAATTTCAGACTAGAAACTTTCTGGCTCAGTCCTAGTTTAAGCTGAGGGGTTGGCTGTCTTTCATGCAGGGGTGTTTCCGGGGGGGGGGGGGGGTTCAGTGGGGTGGCACTGGCCCATTTTATTCTAATTTTAGTCCATATAAAGTCCTCACATTTTAGTCTTTACTTTTAGTCCAAGCATTTATTTCTTGCTTAAATCTGGTACCAAATCATGGTAGTGTGTTCTATGCTCTCTGCTAAACCTGGGGTCCCTGCTTTCTACAGCTGAGAGGCAGAATAGATACAGATGCCTCTGATTTCAGTCACCTTGATGAAAAATAAACTTACTTTAGATCAGTTTTGGTCTTAACAGATCTACTTTTGTTTGTCTAAGTCTAGTTTTTGTCATGGAAAAACGGCTGTCAACGAACATTTTTAGTCATAGTTTTAGACGACAAAATTAACACTGGCTTAAGCTACATTGGCTCATGTGGTTTTGTTAACTACATAGCTAGTGTAGCTATATTATCTTTAGCTAAAACTAAAGAAGCTAATCCGAGCCACCATTCATGTAACTACTTCTAAAATGGATCTATGTGTATTTTTGTTTTTCATTTGTTTCAGTCTATCGCAAAAATAAAGGAATTGGCCCCACTGTACCAATACTTTTGGAAGGGAGTGTATATCTGTATGTGGCCCTCATTGGGCTTAGGGCTTCCATAGTTATCACCATTCTGGAGGTACACACATGCTTAATGCCAGCCCTGCACAGTTTCCCACTGGAATAGTTCTAAACAGCCTATTCCTCATTCAGCAACTTCTCCTTTGTAGTGACTGAAGATGCATTAAATCTCTGCACACAAGGCAGTGGTTTGTATGTAAGAACTGGTCTCATGTATCGCTTCTTCCCCATCAAAATGCCAGCTGAATTGTTTATTACCCTGTTGTGAATGAATGACAAATAATGGGTAGGATACCCACTTAAAAGTGCAACAGATGTGATGTTTCAAAACTGGAACCTCATTATTCTGTTGGAGTGACATATTTAGAATTAGCTTGGGTCAGTTTTACTCACTTAATGTATGTCTGTGGGTTAGCATTACCACTTGATTCCCAATTATTTTCACTGTTGGCAGGTGGGAGGAAGTCTGTGGACTGTGGAAAACTTCCCAGGCTCAATTTTGTAGTATCATTATTTGGCTGCAAGGGTTGACTGTCAAGGGCAATTTAGTGGAAGTTATAATAATATCATTAGTGAGACTTTCAGTTTTCCCATTAGCATTCAACCTTGAGGTTTCACGCACAGACAAAAGTCACCATCTGTCAGCACAACACAGCAAAGCCCTCTGTGATGATGATGATGATGATGTGCTCACAGCTCTCTCACTGTGTTTGTTTTGGCTGCAGGAACTTTTACTACATCACCATGCTGCGTGACCCGGTCTCCCGCTACCTGAGCGAGTGGAAACACGTCCAGCGTGGAGCCACATGGAAGACTGCCCTCCATATGTGTGACGGGCGCTCGCCCACCCAGGACGAGCTGCCCAACTGCTACAACGGAGACGACTGGTCCGGTGTCACCCTGACGGAGTTTATGAACTGCCCGTCCAACCTGGCAAACAACCGTCAGGTGCGAATGCTGGCTGACCTGAGCCTGGTTGGCTGTTACAACCTGTCCTCCATGAACGAGAGCCAACGCAATCACATCCTCCTGAGCAGCGCCATGAGCAACCTGAAGAACATGGCTTTCTACGGGCTCACCGAGTTCCAACGCAAGACGCAGTACCTGTTTGAGCGGACGTTCAGCCTGCGCTTCATCGCCGCTTTCACGCAGATCAACAGCACACGAGCCGCCAACGTGGACCTGAGCGAACCGGTGCGCAGACGCATCGAGGAGCTCAACTTCCTGGATGTGCAGCTGTACGAGTATGCTAAGGACCTGTTCCTCCAGCGGTTCCAGTACAGCCGCCAGAGGGAGCACCAGGAGGTGCGCTTGAAGAGGCGAGAGGAGAGGCGCTGGCTGAGGGAGCAGAAAGAGCAGAGCAGGCCGCCCAAACACAAAGGGGGAGGGAACAGAGGGGGGAGGAGGGGAGGAGGGTTAGCGAAGGAGACTGAGGTGGACTTCCCCGCCACTACTGAGGACTACACAAGCCAGGTGGCTCGCTGGTGAGGCCAGGAGAGAGCTGTTAAAGAGAGATTCCTCACAGACTGATCAGAACATTTCACTTGACTCTCTCTGTCTCTCTCTTTTTGCCTCACCGTTAATCCGTCTCCTGCATCCGTCTGTCTCTCAGCTTCAGTGTGATCCGAGTGCTCTGCTGTCTCCTCATGAAAACTGCCAAGTCTGTGAGTCTCACAGCAGTTCTGCCTTGGACTGCCCTTTGGTGTCTTAAATCTTTAAAAACTGCATTTTTGTCATTATTTTTTGCCTTTTTTAATTTATTTCAAGTTGAGCAGTTTAACTGAGGTAAAAGAAAAAAAAGGATTCAAAGAAGCTGCCATAGACTGTCGCTTTAATTTTGACATTCTCTGCAAAATTCTTGGATGTCATTGAATTTCTGTCTTTGTTTCAAAGATGTAGTTAAAAGACTGAAGGTTGCATGTCGCACATCCACAATATACTGACATTTGGGAAAAGTGATTTCTAAAACATATACAGTTCTGTAAGCCAAAGTTAATTATAAAAAACACAATGTATTTATTGTATTTTTATTTCTAAAAAAGCCCTCTCTTAGATCATGTTGTATGCATGCAGTAAACATGTTTTAAATCAAATTATGGAAGATTATCTGATGCTCTTAATTTGGTAACAGTCCAATAAATGTTATTTTCTCAAATGCAATACATTCTAGATTGTGCAGATGTATTATTTATACCAGTGTTACTCAACCCAGCTCAACCAAAGAGCCAAATTGTTGAAAAATACCTTTGCAAGGGCCACGATCTAAGTGGTGAAAGGTGGCAAAAACAGCTTAAAGTAGCAATAAAAATAAGTTAAAGGTGGCTAAAAATGGTCCAAAAGTGGCAAAAACATGGCAAACACTGAGAGGAAAGTGACCAAAATGGGCAAAAGCCGTCAAGAGTGCCAAGAAAAGGCAAAAAAAAAAAAAAAAAAAAAAGGAAAAAAGTGGTATTTGATGGCAAAATGTAGCTTTTATGGGCAAAACATGGGATAAAAGTGGCAAAAATTGCAAAAATGGGCAAAAAAAGAGGAAACAAGTGGTATATAATGGCAAAAAATTAAATGGGCAACACATGGGATAAAAGTGGCAAAAAAAAAACGGGGGAAAATAGCAAAAAGAAGTGGCAAAAATGGGCAAAAAAGAGGAAAAAAAGTGGTATTTAGTTACAAAAGTAGCTTAATTGACAATTAAGTTTGACAATTAAAGCCTTCAGTGTAAGTCTGGGAAACAAACTGATCAATGTAATTAATTCCTGAGGTCAAAGTTTCCCTTTTTTAAGGTTTTCTGGGGGAATAATATTTAAAATTAAGACAAAAAAGAGACACAAACAATCACAAAAGAGCCACACGTTGAGTATCACTGATTTATACAAATACAGATCACACTATGATTCGCAACATCTTCAGTACTTCTAATGTTTCCACTCTCTTATTGTTTCGTTGTACTGACAGGCACTACGTCTATGAAATTCTACATCTATCTCAGAGACAGGTGTGTAGGAGAGAATGAATCCATCTAAAATCATATGCAAACACCTGCCAGTGTCCAGATTGCACAGATACATTGGCAACATTTTTTTAATTGAAAGAGAGATGCAAGGAAGAGACAGGAGGAGAGAGGAGGCACAACTTAGTGAATGAGAAATCCTTCACTTCACAGCATCAGTCTGAGCGACGTCAGGTACTGATGATCAGCTGATTCACCTCACAGACCAAACATTAGCAGTCCTGTATTTGAAATAATTTCAAAAACCTTTATGATGACTCAACATAAAAATGGTCCAAAAATTAGCCATAAAATGTTTTGAGAAAAGCATTTTACATAGCTGATAATCAGAATTACTTTGGTTTATAAACTCAACCATCATTGTTAATATCCTCGTCTATGTAGCCTACAGATCCATGTTATTAGGTGATAACTGTGGCTCCCTTTCACATAATCTGTAATCTGATCAATAATCCACCACAGAGCTCTGTAAATTTGTGATGATTTTTTTTGGTTAAATAGGAACAATAAACAAATTTCTGCCTAAGTGAGGCTGTAATTCTGTGAGATTATATCATCCTATATAAAGTTCTTAAGTGCATAAACATATGTATTATTTAATTGATCTTTGTTTAAGGGTTTTTTCAAGTAAATAAGTGTAAGAATAAAATAAACAGTCATGAACCGTGCAGAGGTGCTGATGCTGCACCTCCAAACCAATCATATTGAGCCTTTGGTAAAGAGTTCCGCGGAGGATAGACTGGTGTTTCCTCAGTCTGAGCTCCTCCAGGAGTCTCCTCCCTCCTCCATCCTCAGCTCCTCCAGGTGCATTTAAGGAATTGGAAGATCCTTCATCATTGTGGAGGGACAGTCGAGGAGAGAGGAGGTGAGAATGGGAAAACTTTGTAACAAGAAGCACCCTATGTCTGCAAACTGTCTCTCATAAATATGTTGGCACTTTAGCCCAGAAAAGTTGTCGACATACACTATATTACTAAAAGTATTAGCTCACCTTCCTTGACTTGCATATGAACTTAAGTGACATCCCATTCTTCATCCATGGGGTTTAATATGACGTTGGTTCGTCCTTTGCTGCTGCACAGCTTCAATTCTTCTGGGAAGGATTTCCACAAGGTTTAGGAGTGTGTTTATGGGAAT
Source organism: Cheilinus undulatus (assembly GCF_018320785.1). NCBI lineage: Eukaryota > Metazoa > Chordata > Actinopteri > Labriformes > Labridae > Cheilinus > Cheilinus undulatus. The sequence continues at coordinate 41,366,487 of NC_054879.1, forward strand.
TTTTGACCATTCTTCCAGATGTGCATTTGTGATGTCACACACCGATGTTGGACGAGAAGGCCTGGCTCTCAGTCTCCGCTCTAATTCATCTGTCGGGTTGAGGTCAGGACTCTGTGGAGGCCAGTCAAGTTCATCCACACCAAACTCTCTCATCCATGTCTTTATGGACCTTGCTTTGTGTACTGATGCACAGTCATGTTGGAACAGGAAGGGGCCATCCCCATACTGTTCCCACAAAGTTGGGAGCATGGAATTGTCCAAAATCTCTTGGTATGCTGAAGCATTCAGAGTTCCTTTCACTGGAACTAAGGGGCCAAGCCCAGCTCCTGAAAAACAACCCCACACCATAATCCCCCCTCCACCAAACCTTAGACTTGGTGCAATGCAGTCAGACAAGTACTGTTCTCCTGGCAACCGCCAAACCCAGACTCATCCATCAGATTGCCAGATGGAGAAGTGTGATTTGTCACTCCAGAGAACGCGTCTCCACCGCTCTAGAGTCCAGTGGCGGCGTGCTTTACAGCACTGCATCCGACACTTTGCATTGCACTTGGTGATGTATGGCTTGGATGCAGCTGCTCGGCCATGGAAACCCATTCCATGAAGCTCTCTACGCACTGTTCTTGAGCTAATCTGAAGGCCACATGAAGTTTGGAGGTCTGTAGTGATTGACTCAGAAAGTTGGCGACCTCTGCGCACTATGCGCCTAAGCATCCACTGACCCCGCTTCATTATCTTACATGGCCTACCACTTCGTGGCTGAGTTTCTGTCGTTCCCAACCGCTTCCACTTTGTTATAATACCTCTGACAGTTGACTGTGGAATATTTAGAAGGGAGGAAATTTCACCACTGGACTTGTTGCACAGGTGGCATCCTATCACAGTACCACGCTGGAATTCCCTGAGCTCCTGAGAGCGACCCATTCTTTCACAAATGTTTGTAGAAACAGTCTGCATGCCTAGGTGCTTGCTTTTATACAGCTGTGACCATGGAAGTGATTGGAACACCTGATTTCAGTGATTTGGATGGGTGAGTGAATACTTTTGGCAATATAGTGTAGTTTTTGCATTTAAGTATTAAAAAACACGGCATCTTTCCCGTAAGGCATGTGAGAGAGCTATAAACCCAGAAAGAAATGTGCACTGTCTTCATACAAATACATTGATAACATCATTTTTACATAACATTTTCAATATGCACTCAATCACAGCCCAGCAAATAAAGATCTACATCTATTTCACAAGTTATGTGTAAAAAAGATTAGTTCATCGAGAAATACAAGTCAACTCCTGAGCTCTATTTTTGCAGAAATATCTTGGCAATATTTTTGCATGGAAATATTGCCTACATATATTTGAAATCAAACACAATAAAGCTCATTAACAACATCCGTTTGACATTCATAAGAGAGAAATTCACCAGCAAAACATGCAACCAGCAAATACAAACAATATTTTGTAACTTTATGGAAATGCACAGGAGTTTGCTAGCACTTTTTGACACTTGAAAAAAAGAAATTATCCAAATCTTGATGTTTCTTCTTCTGTTTTTTAGTTCCCTCTGGAATGAAATCATTTTTTCTTCTATTTTTACAGCTATTGTATTGAAATTTCAGTTCTAGCATAATGACTTTCTTTGTTCACACTTTTTTGCCACACAAAAGAGGGACAAAATTACCAGGATTTCTGTACTTGTTCGTGGATTGTTTTTATTACACCAAAAATGGCCTAAAAAACAAAGTACAGAGTGAAAAGAAAAGCCTTTTTGTTCCTAATTTATCTCTGAAGTGGTGGGTTGCAGAGATAAAAGGTTGGTAAATAGTTCAGGTGATGAAATGTGTCAGTGTGGCTGCTGTGTGGCCTGACTGTGAATGAGGTCATCAGCATTCAGTCCTCACGCCTCCCTCCCTCGTCACACTGGCTGCTTTTACATGTTTGCAGAGCTGACGGCAAACTGCACTGTGGGGCAGAGAGAGCGCTCCGACACCAGCAGAGAGCCAGGCCTACAAAGACCAGTGGCCTCAAAGCAGGGAGATGAGGTATAAAACATACCTGTCATTTCTTCTGCCACATGGTTTCCAGTCCTTTCAAATCCAATCAGCAGAGTGATGCACAAAGATGAAAGAGGCCTTGTTCAATCTGGTTGAATAGGCTTCAGTGATGCCTTTTATGCCTCTTATCTTATTTTCACTCAAAAATCCCTTCTTATCCAATTAAATGTTCACCAAATGTCAACACTGAGGTGGTACGGCTGCTGTTACTTTGGCAGTAATGTGGTGTTTGAGTGATTCATGACACTAATTTATGTGTTGAGCAAACTCACATTTAGTTAAAGCTGTGTGAATAAACTCCACTCTGTATGTGGATGGATGGATGGATAGATGGATGGATAGATGGATGGATAGATGGATGGATAGATGGATAGATGGATGGATGGATGGATAGATGGATGGATGGATGGATGGATGGATGGATAGATGGATGGATAGATGGATGGATGGATGGATGGATGGATGGATAGATGGATGGATGGATAGATGGATGGATAGATGGATGGATGGATGGATGGATGGATGGATAGATAGATAGATGGATGGATGGATGGATGGATGGATGGATGGATGGATGGATAGATGGATGGATAGATGGATGGATGGATGGATGGATGGATGGATGGATAGATGGATGGATGGATGGATGGATGGATAGATGGATGGATAGATGGATGGATGGATGGATGGATGGATGGATAGATGGATGGATGGATGGATGGATGGATGGATAGATGGATGGATGGAGAGAGGGAGTGATGTATGTATGTATGTATGTATGTATGTATGTATGTATGTATGTATGGATGGATGTATGGATGGATGTATGGATGGATGGATGGATGGGTGGATGGATGGATGGATGGATGGAATGATGGATGGATGGGTGGGTGGATGGATGGATGGATGGAATGATGGATGGATGGGTGGGTGGATGGATGGATGGATGGATGGGTGGATGCATATAGAGATGTGAACTCTTTTTAGAGATCTGGATCATTTGGCTTATCTTAGTAATAAAACCAGTCTACCAAGTTGTTCCTCTATGGAGCCCCAGACATGACACGGACAAAAAAAAGTTAAATTGTGGCTATAATATAGCTATAACGTGCTCACAAAATGCTAATTCGTGGCCACAAAATACCAATTTGTGGCAAAGTATAACGTGCGCACGTAATACTAATCAATGATGTTAATATCATTCCTGGACAGCTGGGTAAGCAAATTGAGTGCACCTTCTCTAAGGTCTAAGGTAGAGTCAGTAGAGGGGCTAAAGCTACATGATGGACAGGGATAGTATGATTGAATTTTATTTAAGGCCAGGCCTTGCCTCCACATGACTATTCTTGGTTGTTCATGGCTGTCTTCAACCACCTTCAGGTACAGGGGGGGTCCCCAGTCTCTGGCACCTTTATTTTGGGGGTCACAGGCTGAAAAGGTTGAGAACCACTGCTTTAAATGAGGTGAATATTTATGCCATCACTTATTTTACCTTACACATCTTTATTTTCTTATCATAACTTTGTAGAAATCTGTTTTCATTTCGACATTAAAGAGGGTATTTTGTATTTTTTTTTTTTCAAAAACTGCATATTATAATGATCATGACTGATTTAAAATCAGTGAAAGAGTAAAACATCCAGAACATCCATGTTATATTGTATGCAGCACTGTTTCCAGTGTGCTGTATACCTCTGATTTTCTTAATCTATACCCAGAAAACTCTGGAAATATCACGGTGCCAAAGCCAGCTGTGAAAAGAAAGAAAGAAAGCAATGAAAGGTGTTGTAATGAGAGTAGTCTTGTAAGGATTTAAGTGAGCTTTAGTGCACAGAAATGGAGTTGAGATGATATTTCAGCGTCTTTGTTGAAATTCAGTGAAAACAGCTGAAGTCTAAGCCCTGTAAGCTCTGAGATGAGCCGCCGTACACCAGGAGGAGTTGACTTGTTGGGGTGTCTGTGTGTTTATTGATCATATATCTGTGTAGTTATCACCTACACCTGTGTTACTGCCTTCAAACTTTCAGTGAGATCCAGACCGGTCACCTAAAGATTGACTCAGCAGGCAGGAAGCAGAGAAAGCAGTGAAAATATCAGCTAAAGCTGAAAGTTAGTGACTCTTTGTAAATACCACCTGCTGTTTACTGTGACATGAAAGCAGCGTGAAAATCAGAGCTCAACCAGCTGTTTGTCCCCAGCTGCAATTAGAGGTTGCCATGGTGACAACAACTGCCCACCAGCTCCTGGGTCAGGCAGTAAATTTAATAGAGATTAAAGTGTGAGGGCACCTCTTAGACTCTCGCTAATAATATGAGAAGCCAAACTCCTATCTCCCAGACTTTTACATCCTCAGAGAGAGCAGAGTCTTTTGAACACGCTGAGCTTGCATTTGTGTTTTGAATTGCAAAAATGTGGGAAATTATGGATCTTTGGCTCACCAGGTGTCTTTATACTACAATCACTTGAGACACATTCACTGCACTCAGGTGATCTTCATTTCACTAATTGTGAGAATATTAGCACCAGTTGGTTGGACATCTGTTGAATTAGGTCAGTCACTTTGAAGGAAATCACTTATTTTACCTGACATATTTTTGTTTAATTGCCATTACTTTGTAGCAGAGGTGTAGCACAGGGGGGAAAAGGGTACTGATTACCATGGCCCACAGTAGGGAGGGGCCCTTGAGGAGCCTGCAAGTGTGTTTTTATCTATTTTTTCTTTGTAATTAGTGTCATTATTGAATCAAAAACAACAAAATGAATCAGTGGATAGATGGAAATTTGTATCAAATAGAGTAAAATAAATAAAGGGGGGCCTCAACTCCTCCCTCAAAAATGTCCAAATAGTACAGTCCAGTGCTGCGAAATAATGCAAGTAAATTCAATTTAACCATAGTAAAAATATTGCTCATAAATCGGAAATTATGCTCCAACAATACATTTTGTTGCTTGCTAGCCAGTTAAGAGGGGACCTGTGTAATATTCTTTCTGAGGGCCCAAAATCCATAGCTACATCCCTGCTTTGTAGAAATCAGTTTTCACTTGGACAATAAAGAGTTTTTTAGGGATTTTTTTGTGTCGAAAAAGTCAAATTCTATTGACCATGATTGGTTAAAAAAAAATCAATCACCTGTCAGAGAGTAAAAACATCCAATAGGTTAAATACTTTTCATAGACACAGAATTTCCTAAACTGGGTTTGACTGGCATTTTACTTTGAAATGCAATGCTCATAAACTGTTTTAGTGTGTTGCAGTGATTTGTGTTTTAATATGAGTCACATACTTTTCAGTGTGTAAAAGGGCTGGAATCTAACAAATCATGCAATGAAAAAGAGGAGGACAAAGATGTTATTTTACATGCTAGAGCTGCAAATATATTCATTTTTCTAGGTTTGACCTCTGGGAAACTTAAGACAAATTAACAAAAAGCTATACAGTGCTTAACAAATTTTTTGACCACCACCCAAAGTAAGGTTTATGCCACAGTATGTTTCTGCAATGGTTAATGCACCAATATGTAGAAGCTCTTTAACCCAAATGATATTTTTAATGCTAAAATATCATTATTATTGTTATCCATGAATTTCAAATGTACTGATTTACAAAAAACTGAAAAAAAGTAAAGCACATTAATATTTCTTGATTAATATGTCAAATTATTGTTATTTACTTGCATTCCTGAACAGAAAAATGAGTTTTAGTGGTTGAATGTTATGCTTGATTCATTTCTGACTTCTCAGAGAAGCCCAGTAGCTGGCTCAAATTTGGGTATTAAAAGGTGAATTCAGTTTGAAATTCCTCATTCCTGTTCAAAATGGTAAAACGTGGAGAGCTCACTTAAAATGAAAGAGTCCGCATTAAAGCGCTTTATGATACAGCTGTGGCATAAACCTTACTTTGGGTGGTGGTCTAATAAATTTAAGTACTGGATATTTGCTGTTGTTTGCAAGAACTCATCTCTTCCGAGATGAGATGTTTAAATCTCTTAGTGATTACATCACTTTTACTTGATTTTGTGCTAAAGTGCTTAGCCTGTGATAGCAAATAAAAGAAGATTGTATGGAGCATGGGTGTCAAACTTAAGGCACGAAATACAGTTATACCCAGCCCGCAGGATCATATAATATTTTCATTATAACTGGCCTGCTATAAAAATGTAAATTTAACCTCAATGATTCAAAATATCCTTGTTAAGTCATGAAAAATTGAAAAACTAAAGAGTAAAAATGTATCAGATAAAAAGTCAGGAATGTGGGGAAAAAATAATTAGTGTTTTCATTTAATACTTTCAATATTACGTCTCAGAATCACAACTTAGACCTATTATTTTGACTTTTATTTCATATCTTAACCTTTTCAATTCATAATTTTAACTTTTATCACACATTTTGACCTTGCGGATTCACAATTTTAAATTTTATGTCATATTTTCACCTTTTTAACTTAATATTTCAAATTTCATCATATGTTTTGGCCTTCCAGTTCCTAACTTTCACTTTTAATATCATATTTTTACCTGTTAGACTCAAAATCTATGATTTGAACTCTTATTTTGACCTTTTAAACTCATTATTTTGCCTTTCTATCTCATGAATTTACTTATAAAAACATTATTTTGACTTTTATTAATGTGTTTTAACCTTTTGAACTCATTCATTTAATTTTTTAATCTCAGAGTTTGAGCTCTTAATGTTATCATTTTGACTTTTTTTACATCTTAAAAGGGTTTTTTGCCCATAATTTGTCACTGGTGAGAATGAGTTGACAGTTTATGGTATAATGTTGACCCCGTTAGGCCCTCAGGTTAAACCTAAATTCAGAATCCGGCCCCTGCTGTGATTGAGTTTGACACCTGGTATAGAGAATCATGTAACAGAATGATGCACGGCTGCTAAACTGAAATGTTTTCATTTTCAGCTAAAGGTCAAGAGGGATTTAGGCCGAATGGATGTTTGGACACAGCTATAGACTATTCAAATGTGGATCACACAATCATCTGAGTTTTTTTTTTTTTCTATGATGGTATAAAGAAAATACAAGGTTGGCAGGTTTCTGTGGGACTCCACTTAAAGTTTAGGGAGACCAGCCTGTTTTAAATCATTCCAGGCTTTTTCCATCAAAATAAGAAATCAGAAAACATTTTCACCCATGAAGCTTGGCATTTTTATGAAAGGTAGTGTCTTCAATAAAACAGTATGTTTTGAAAATATGGCACCTTTCAAATGAAATACAATGAGAGTATAAAATACCTCCATTAGAACACGGCGCTTTAAAACATTCATTGAGTCCTCTTGCTATTCCCCTGCTCATACATGACATTACATCTCTGCATCTACTGACACACAGAAGCGTCTGCCTCACCCTCGGGTTCAGTGTGGATGGCTGGCTCAGCATTTCAGCCACAAGCAGCAGAAAGTCATCTCTACACGACGTACGGCTGTGTTAGCTCCATGTTGAACCATTGAGAGTGTGTAATGAGTTGAAAAACGCAGCGTTGCTCGAGGAGGGGACTCTGCTTTCTGTGATTTCTTTACAGTCAGCACAAAATCTGGCATGGAATGGCAACACTAGTGTACAGAAGAAAAATATGTAGGTCTTGAAACATTTAGAGTGAATATCATTATCAACCATACGGTAGCCCTAAGAGAACATGCCCCATGTGTTTTATTTTACTCCTTTTGTCATTATAATGACTCAGTTTCAGTAGATTTCTTTAAGTGATGTTTTATTATGGAAAAGCCAGTGTGGTTATCTTGCTATAACATGAATCATCATTATCTTTATTGATAAAAACAAGTGTAAAGCATTTTTGCATCAGATTGCAATGCCAAAGCGGTATACAAATTTATTATTGCAATAATAATATTTTTAAAAATATTATCATTGGTATATGTATCAAAATTTTGGGTTGAGCTATACAGTCATGGTAAAAAAATAAATTCCTATAATAGGAAATAAATTTAAAATAATATAAAGGTGTGTAGGCAGTCCTGTTGGTGGTGTTGTGGTGTTTGAGGCATTTTTGGTCAAACAGCTCATGAAATATGCAGCAGCATTTGCACACTGTTGCACGTCCCCCAGCAGATATCAAATCATCTGTTTGCTGATGAATTATTTTTGTTAAAAAGTAGAAAGGACTTAACTCTGATGCCCTTGCAGGGTGGTTTAAAGTGCGGTTGTTTCCACCTCCTGTTGGCTGCAGCGGGTGCACAGTCTTCTTTGTGGATCCAGCTTTGTCCATGGTGTTTTCTTCCCTCACCATTCTGTCCAACTCTTTCTGTTTTCTTATCTGAATAAAGGCCCCAAGATATTATTAGTTCCCGAAAAAATTATGTACCTTATAAGACAAACTTTTCAAACTCTTACTCTTTGGATTTTTAGTGTCTGCTCAAATAAATAATACAAAAAAAGCTTTAATTTTACATGTAGTCGTATCTTTATTACAGTGAGTACAGAAACTCATCTCATGGTTTTCCAATCACAGCCCTTGATATATATTTGAGAGAAGACTGACATCTACTGGTCGAAATGTGGAATTACATCTCTTACTGTCTCCCCTGATGTTGCAGCAGGGGTGATTACTGTTGCTCAGCTCCTAAAGATATTTTTTCAAGTGTTTGGTACACCTGTCGAATCACTGATGTCACTGAGGAAGAGATTTTTATGTGCATCATTTGTAAAAGTAATTGAATTGAATTTGTTTTATTTGACAGGGATGATGTAGTTAAATAAAGTTTCACAACAGAGCATGAATCTGATGTGCTGCATAGAGAGTGTATAATAATTTCTAATTCCAACTCTTGTCCGTAGTTGGGCCTTTGAGTAAACAGTTCATAACATGTACAACATAATAATTATTATTAATAATAAATAACATAAAATAAAATTATTAATAATAATAAATATCACGAAATAACAAAATAATGATAATAATAATGGTAATAAAAAATTGTAATAATAATAATAATATTACTATTATTATTATTATTATTATTATTATTAAGGTATTAAGATAGATGTATGGATTTACCTTCACACCATTATTATTATCATTATTATTATTATTATTTTTATTTTAACAATAGTAATAACAATAATGATAACATCATCACCATCATCATCATCATCATAGTTTTAAATATATTTTTAAAAAATTAACAGCAGTGTGGGTTATCACCCTTCAAAATGTGAACATTTTTTAACAGAATATGAAGTGGTTTATTATCATGACATTTATATCTCCATCATCATTGTTTGACACTCCTACCTGCCTCCAACAGATCAGCACCTTTACCTGCCTTATCACACCACCATTACAGCTTTATTAAAGGTCTACCTGTGGCAAAAGTGAATAAATGGGCTAACCCTGACATCACTGCAGACAATGATTCATTTCAGGCCTCTATTTTCTGTCTGAGATCTGTCTGTAGTACTGTTTATTCAACGATAATGAAATAATCATGGAACATTAGGAGATGGAGATGTTTTTAGGCTAAATGCAAAGCCGGAACTACACTCCAGGCATGGCTGCTGCACTGTGTCACTCCGCCCAGTGGTTTACTCAAGAAATAGTTCCGAGTATTTGCTTCATGCGTCATAATGTTACATAATTATACGTTATTATTTCACAGCATGGTGAATGTGCAGGTCACAACTTGTCCACGAGAGTGTTTTGGAGTTGTTGGATTGTGTATTTGATGAGTTTGATTAGGGAAAGCCAGAATACCGTCTGCTTACATTGAGTTGGCACAGCAGGTCCGAACTCGGCAGCGGCCGATCTAAAAACAGCTTGCACCGACAACTGAAGGTAACGAACCTATTACTAAGACTATAGGAATTATGGCAATGGACGAATTTGCCAAAATGTTGAAGTATCCCTTTAACTTAATTTATTAGACCACCTGTCATATTTGTCTCAGAGACCATCCAGCATCATGGAGTGCTTTAATACGGACTCTTTCATTTTCAGTGAGTTCTCCACATTTTACCATTTGAACAGGAATGAGGGATTTCAAACTGAATTCACCCAAATTTGAGCTGGCTCACTGGGCTTCTCTGAGAAGTCAGAAATGAATCAAGCATAGTATTCAAGCACTAAAACTCATTTTTCTGTTCAGGAATGCAAGAAAATAACTATAATTTGACATATTAATTAAGAAATATCAAAGTGCTTTACTATTTTTTCAGGGTTTTTTTTGTAAATCAGTAAATTTGAAAATTCATGGATAACAACAATAATTATATTTCAGCATTAAAAATATCATTTGGGTTAAAGAGCTTCTACATATTGGTGTATTGGTGCAAACATAAAACATGATTTTGGTAATTTCCAATGCTGTTAATTTAGGGCAGCTGTGGCATAAACCTTACTTTGGTTAGGGTTAGGGTGGTCTAATAAATTTGTTAAGCACTGTACATGCAAACACCTTGCACTACACCGCTACTTTCACTGAAAGATTATTCTGTGAAAGGGGCTGCTGTTACATATTCCTGCCAGTAGATGGCAGTGTTGCACTCAAAAATAGATTTAGGTGCATGTAAACTGTGTGCAGTGATGCTTTCCAATTTCACACAGTGTTCCAGCATTTAGATTAATAAATATTATTTTAAAATGATGTTTAAGGAGATAAATTATTAAATGATCTGCCTGAAGAAAAATACATTAATGTTCTTGTAACTGTTAAAGGATAAAACATCATCATAATTGATTTTATATTTCATCAGTAGTGTTAGGAAAAGGAAGGTCTCAGGGAATACTTTGGACATTTGAATAAAATGCTGAGTAGGAGTATAAAAAAAAGATAACATGTCAGTGAACAGGTAAGGTTATATAAATAAAACATGGAGTACTTATTCTCTTCTCTCATCTGTCTGATACATATTGACTATGACATTTCCTTCAAAGGAAGTGATATGGTGACCTTTCTTGATGCCACATCTTGTGTTTGTTAAGAGATCATGTCGCTCTGACAGTGCAGACATTTATCATGTGTAGCCTCAAGAAAAAGGAGGGGAAAGCAATCAGTTTGCCAAAATAGTTTCTATCCATCCTTTCATCTCTGTTTGTGTTTCGACAATGGTGAGATTTTAATCAGAATAAATGGACTGGAAAATGTGGCCACTATAGGTTTAGAGCTCAGGATACACTGCTGCAGACATAGGCCACAGCATTAAATAATTAAATTAATCCTCTAAATGATTAGATTATTTGTAAGGTAAACAACCACCAAGTCCTTGGTATGCAGAAAGGATGTGCAGGCTGTAGTTTTCTGATACATTTATTATTTTTTCCTAGTACTGTTTGCTGCAAAATTAGTGGCTACAAACAATAAAATTTGGTTTGTTATGACCCTCTCCAAACATAGCAGACATAATGTCTTCACATAAGTATTATGGGTGAAAAATTTGTTTCCATCCTTATGGCAGAAACATGCCAGGATAGCCTTTCTTCTCCATCTTCCTTCCTCTCCTCCTTTACTGATGTTATCTGGGTTAGCATCCATCTTATTTGACCTTGAGCAGACCTATGAGACTGAGCTACATTGTGTCTCATTCTAGTCAAGGGTTTTTTATGATTAGACCTGCTCTGTGAATAGCTCACGTTTTCATTTTCCCCCTGGAGGCCTAAATTAAAACATTTGACACACAGCTTTCTAGGACACTGGGTATTTAAAATGCAGACTACTAGGCTGAATTTTGACCTCACGTCATTTATGTCCAAATGAATTGGTATTTTCAAAGATTAAATGTTTATATTTGTGACTGACAGCGTGTTCTTATTAAACTAATCCAAAAAGACCCACATGGTTTTATTGCTGTTCCCTTGGTAACAAGAAAACCCTTGCCCTTTTAGCCTACTGGCATTCGTGTGGACTGTACCACTTTGCGGTCATAGGGGGATACCAATAGTTATAACTTAACGAGTGACCAACTGAGGCTAAAAATTACAACACTGAATCATTTCCTCACAATTTATTTTCTTATATACCACACTGCTTGTTGATTTGTTTATCAAACGTTTCGTATTTAATGACATGTAGTTAAAGAGACTTTTGAGCGCACCAGCGGAAACCCCCATCACATTAAAGTGACGACCGTACAGTAAGCTGTCAAAAGCTTGTTGCTTAAATCTGTGCAGTGCTGTAAAGTGATGAGGAAATGAGGACGGGGAAGATGACCAAATAACAAGCTTTAATTCTTCAAACAGAGCAAGAAACGCGTTATTAGACAGACATATTAAGAACACTTGACATCTTGTTTTTTTGTTAGTTACCGTGGTCGTGTCGTCTGTCCTGGCTGGTGCGTGATCTTCTGGGAAGCGGTTCATCCGTGATGATGAGGTAAGCAAAGGTGCTCTCCTCAGCTAACACTGTGGCTAACGTTAAGCTAATAAATGTGAACGTTAATGTTAATGTTCCTCATTACGGTGGACTCAGTGACAGCTGCGTCTTTAGCTCGCTAGCTAAGTGTTTGTGATTAGCTAGCTAGGATGATAATGCAAAACTGAGACTTAATCATGTTGAAGTCGAAGTACCGAACTGCGTAAATAAAACAGTGTAATGGCAGATAATGCCAGGTGTGTCACGGTAATGGTGGAGGTGTCTTTTGCTTCTCGTTTGCTACGTTTAGAAGTTTGAAACAAAACTGTACATACTGTAATGCTGTAATGGGCGGGACATATCGAGACAAGCAAAATTTCCATTTCCCCTTCCGTAAAATATGGTCAACAACACCCAAAACACTATGTCATGCCTTAATTATCGGATATAAAGAGTTAGTCTCACACTAAATGCTGTAAACTATATTTCAGAACCACCTTTTTAAATCTGTACAGTTTTAGCATCCTCAAATCCTTAGTAATTACATACCAGCCAGTGTCTGGTATGAACATCAGTAGCTAGAAAATGGGTCACTAGAGCACCTTAAATATCTTAAACTATTATTATAAACAAGAGTTGGCAAGGTCAGACCTCCTGTTTGAAATAATAGAAATATTTTAAACTTATTTTGAAGTGGTAGAGTTTAGGTCACGTTAAATGCTCTGGCTGTAAAAACAGCAACGCCATGACGTCATTTTTTACTGCAATGCATTCTCTATTAATTACCAATTACATACAGCTGTAATACTGTGATCTATTTTTAGATTTTATCATGTATTTATGTCATAAAGGTGTTCATGCCTGATGTAATATGAAATCCCCTTGGACCCCACAGGAAAGTCATTAGATTTTACATGAATTTAAAAAAAACATCTCATTGAAGTACACAATTGTTGTACTAGAGTAGAAGTTCAGTTACTCTGGTTAAAATTTACTTAAGTATGAGTTTAAGTACTGGTCTATAAATCAACTCAAGTACAGAGTATTTAATTTAAAATTTACCGTGAGTACTGTGTAGCTACTGAGGAGTTGTATCGTGTAATATGATCTTTCCTTATTGGCAAGGACAACAAAAGAATGGATCTTAAACCAGGTTGTTCAGGTAAATACACATTTATAATAAAGCAAAAAAACAGCAAAATTGAGAGTATTAATGAAACTCATATAGAGTTCAACGTAACACTTTAAAAGTGTCTAAATTGGTCCACTCTGCATAAAGTTAAACTACACTTCTTAAATCAAATATTTTACAGTATGACAGAGCTGCAGTAACTCTTGAAAATCTGTAGCAAGTTGGGTCTCCTCTGATTAGAACAAAGCTGAAAGTCAACCTAATAGCAAGGCAATGTTATGGATCCTAAAACGTGCTCTATGCATCACCAAGTACCAGACAGGAACCCTAACTCAGTGGATAACTTCATCCATGATGCAGATGTGTCACAAATTATAAACAACAATATTAGAAACATAAGCAAAAGAACCCCAGCAGTCATCGGCTGTGGAATCATTCTCTCTATATATATCTGTGTAGTCACCAGAGGGCATGGGTTTTGTACTCAAGTAAAGTACAGTTACTCTGGTTAAAACTTATTTAGGTAGAATTAAAGGTACTGTTTTCAAATTGTACCCAAAAAAGTATAATTACTCAAAAAAACTACACAATTACAGTAACTTGAGTAAACGTAATTAGTTACGTTCCATCCTTTATCTACAGCTTTAATTCATATGAGTTGCTTGTAAGATATAATATACTGTGGTTGACTACACCTTTACTTGTGTACATTTTTGTACTTTTTTCACCTTAATTAACAACACAGTGGCACATAAAAAGAAAAAGAGTCCACATCACATCCCAAAACAGCTGTTGTACTCAGTCAAAGCTAGGGCTGAACAATTTGGGAAAATAATCTAATCAGTTTTTTCCCCAAAATTGCGATTTAATATGCAATTAATTTTTAGGTTCCTCATCTTATGCATTGTTCAACAAACACAGGCAATAAATCATTCTAGATTATAACCAGCACAATGTTAGATAAATTAAAGTAGGTATGAAAGATTTGAAAAAAAATATCTAAATGTGATTTGGCTCATGTAGCAAATTTGATATCAGTTACTTGCTATACTAAACGGGATGATATTCTTTTCATGTTACTCTCATTTTGATTAAGAAAATCCTGTACATGAACAGCAAAAGGAGGATTTTTGTAAACTATTCTCATAAAAATAAACTTAAATGTCTGCAGATTGTGTAGAGCGGAAAATCTCTGCTGCAATTTTTTTTAATCAAAGTGATATTTTGACATATTTCAGGTTAAGGAAATATTGCACTATCTGCGATTTGAAAATTGCATCAAGTCATATTGTGATTTATTCTAATTTGCAATAAATTGCCCAGCCCTAGTAAAAACTGAGGTGTTGATATCTCAGAGTTTACTGTTTCTAATGTGATTCTTTACTCCTCAAGTGTAACTTTAACTCCATTCTGAGTGAAATAGTCATCAGTGTTGGAGTCATGTCTAGATGTGTTCTGCGTTTTGCTCATGTTTCTGGTGGACTGTGTTGATCTTCAAGTGAGACCCATTTGCACCATGAGTGAAGTTATCCACTGAATTAGAGTTCTCGCCTGTTATAGGTGTTCCTAAAGGATGCATAGTGTTTATTTTTCAGTGGTATTTCTTACAATGAGGTTGACTTTCTTCTAGAGCTGGGCGATTAATTGAAAGATAATCGAAATCAACATTTAGAGCCTATAACCGACATAAACCTGCCTTGTCAATTATTTCAATTTTTTTCCCTTGTAATATCTCTCTCTACTAGTGCACCATCCCCTTAAAACAAACTACCAGCTGTGCAGTCACATGATAGGTAGCCAGGTGTCACAAGGCAGGTAGCCTGCTGGAAACCCAAGAGAAGAAGAAGTGCTAGTTTCATTTCAGTTGATGTGTATTTTAATTTCAGTTGTCTCAATAAACAACCATAAATTGATCATCTCTGCATTTTCCTTTCAGTTATTAATTTGAAAATTATACGAATATTTAATAAAACAAACAGAGGCTGGGGGTGGAGTAATCGTTCATTAATCGTAATAATGGTAAAAAGCCCAGTTAATCGTGATTTAGATGTTTGCCATAATCGCCCAGCCCTACTCTCTTCTCTGTTCTTTCCAGAGGAGACCCACCTGGCTCAGCTACTGCAGCTCTGTCATATTGTAAAATCTTTAACACTTTTAAAAGTGTAGTTAAACTAAAGCATGGACCAATATAGAAACTTTTTAACTGTTACATTTAAGTCTTCATGATCTGAATTAACACTGTCAAATTTTCAGTGTGTTTTACTTTATTATAGAGGTGTGACTGTTTCTAAACTACCTGGTTTGAGATCTGTTCTCTTATTGTTCTTTCCAAAAAGGAAAGATGATATTTTACTGTGCAACTCCTCAGTAGCTTCTCAGTACGCAGAGCTTAAAGTAAACGTTATATTAAATATTTCACACTTTTACTTCAGTAGATTTTTAGACCAGTACTTCTACCTTTACTTACAAAAAATTCAACAAGAGTAATTTTTACTTGAGTAGAATAGTCATGTACTTTCCACCTCTGTATAAAGCAATATTTCAGGTTATTACTAAATGCAGCTGTAAATATGATTGCCTTACAGGACTGACTATGCATTTGCATAAGTGTCTTCTAACACGAATATCTGAATTACAGTAACAAAGTGCCCAAGTTAAAAACATGGCTTACTTGGGAGTTAAAATTTCATAAAATAACATTGGAAACACTCATAGATTAGTGGAGCAATTATTGCTATAAAGATTTTTACAGTATCAGAATATGAGTCTTTGATGCAATACTTGTAACAATCGAGTAATATCAGTATCTTTTTGGGTTCCATTGCAGCAAAAATTAAAATTCAAGGAGCCCAGTAACTGTTGTTTTTGTTGGCTTTAATTATCAAAAGTTGCAGACAAAATCCTTCACACTGTCTAAATATTACAAACACCTGGGCATGCTTTGATTCAGCAATGTTGCTAACATAATTGTACAATTCTGACAGTGTTGAGTTTTCTTCCCATTTTTAAATTGATTCCTTCCTCTTTAATGCAGCTTTCTCACAGAAGACTGGATTTTCTAAATTGTGAGTTTTTTAATACATTTAACCATCAAAATTTAAAAAAAGGTTGTGTTGCTTTAAAACATCATATCAACCATATAATGCAGTGAAAGCTTACATTTAAACTGCATGCACTAGCTCTAAGGCAGGGTCAGAAGCTCATCATGAGATACTCTACACTGATGTGCTACACAAGCACAAAAAAGTGC
Source organism: Cheilinus undulatus (assembly GCF_018320785.1). NCBI lineage: Eukaryota > Metazoa > Chordata > Actinopteri > Labriformes > Labridae > Cheilinus > Cheilinus undulatus. The sequence continues at coordinate 41,383,240 of NC_054879.1, forward strand.
AGAGAATTGTACAGCTTTAGTAAGCTTACAGTTGTATAAGACTGTCTCACTATTGTGGTCATAAAGAGAGGCAAGATCAAGTGTATAATTGAGTCTTCTGTTAGAAATAAAACTGTTTTCATAGCTTCAGGGTCACAGCAGTGCTGTGCAGTCAGCTTTCACACAGTACACCAGCTTCTGCTTTTCTATTGGCTAATTTCTGACTGGGAGGGTCTTACTGGAGGCTGGCACCCAGGCAGGAAGGGGGTGGCTGGATTTGTTTCTGCCGGAGTTGGACACACAGTCTGTTTTTACTGTTGTGGAGAGAAAATCTTTACTCATTGAATCTGTGGAACAGAGAGGGGGATAACTGTTACTGCTATGATCAATATCTTAACAAGTTAGCTCCTGAAAGTTGAATCTCTGAGGCAGATTCCTGCTCGTGGACAGAAGTTCTTTAGTGCTGCATGAAGTGAGAGAGGTAGGTTGTCTTGCTCTGTTTCCTGACTTGCGTGCAAAGGAATTTGCTGCAGTATGCTGTGGAATAGAGCTCAGTAAAGCTGAGAGGGTGTTAAAGGAGAAGATCTGGTTCAATAACAGCGAGGTTAACTCTGAATCTCTGCTTCTCCACTCTTTATTTGATGGTAGACCAAAACTTTCAACTCTAGTAGAGAATTATTCAGCTCATGAGTGAATCTCCCTTCCTGCCTGCTCAGCAACTTCCTGTGTGTTTAACCACTTAGTGACTGTGCTGTCCTGTGTTTGGCTCTAAACACGATGTGTGTTTAAGCTGTGCTTTCTTTGTATTCTCTGTGCGCTTTGCTTAGGCAAGAGTCAGCATATCAGACTGTAGCCTTTGGGCACGCAGTGCACCATGTGCCCTTTTACAGTATTAGCAAATAGAGAGTATTGGCGTCATGGAAAGTAGGTTATAGTGGGCAGAGAGATACAATGTATTTAATTTTGTAAAACATGTTTAAAATGAAATCTAGGTGTAGTTGACCATTTATATTGATGGATACTGATCATGTTGAATATGTCACAAACTCAGCGGAGTAAGCTTTTCATAAGGTTGTGAATTTGAGATCTGGAAATGTTCATATCCTGTTATTGATCCATTGATTACCTTGACACCACCATGACAAATCCCAGACTAGCACATCATCCGTGACTCTCTGTTACTTGTTTACTTACTTACTTATGGCCTACAGATATTTAATGTGAAATGTGCAGACAGACTGAACAACGATCAAACTAATCAGTTTCAAACTCAGCTGCTAAAATGAGCATGAGGCAACGGTTCATACAGATGTTTATCTTTAGTAATAGGAATCACCATAATGAGGAATTTATGTGGAATAAACAAGAAATAGATAAATTTGACACAAGGCTAATTAGACATTGTTAATTTAAGGGAGACGTCTATCTTTGCACAGCGTTTTAATAAGACTGTTGCCCGTAAACTGGTGATAAGGAACTATCAGGCTAAGTGTAAACAGGCTTATTACTGCCATGTTTAATACTGCATGTATTATACTCACACATATTGCCAGACTTCCTAATGAACGGGGACTTTCTTGTTTCAGACCATGCTACATTTCTTCATAGACTAATCCAGAGCAGAGCATGCAAAATGTCACAAAGTGGCAAACAATAACCTCTAGTTGCTGTTCAACATGTTCAGTTTTATTTTTTGTGCAGTCAGTAACGTAGATCTAGTTTAAAGTGCAGCTGTCAAACGATTACATTTTAAATAGATTAATCTCAGGATTTCTGTAGTTAATAGTGATTAATTACAGCCTTTTTCAGAGGTGTGAATCTTTAGGCACCTTGTGATTAAATTTGATTCACAGGGCTACAATCTGCTTCTTAATCGATTATTGATGCATTTTGATGCACTTGGTTTTTCTTACATTTCTGTTGTTCTCTCTGTGCCAAACATAATAAAAACATTACATTTATGTTAAGAAAAAAAGAGATAAATTAAATTTCCACTATCCTCTAATGGTAGATGTGTGTAAACTGGAAAGTTACAACTGCACTGAACCAAAGGTAGCAGCATCCTTTCCTTGAAACATTTCTGAAATTACAAACATAAAAATGTCCTTTTTCACAGATGAACAGCTGGTAATCTAAAACTTGCTGTTACGAGCTGCATGTCAGAGTTCCACCTTTTTATCCCGGCTATTCCACAGTAAATATGTAAATAATCAGTCATTATCGATTATTGGACATTTATAAATTGATTCAGAATCTTCCACATCACGATGCATCTAGGAATTGATTTTTTTTCTCCCACCTCTAGCCTTTTATCAATATTTTGCATTCTAAAGTGTTTATGTGTCATTTTTGGATCTTTCTACCATCTTAAACTGATGGTATTTTACTTGCAGATCTGTTTTTACAGGTAGATTGAAGACTTAACCATGGAAAAGGAACTTTTTATGGATTAAAAAGGAAATAAGTGAACATTTAAAAAGGTTTTATAACACATGATTCAGGTGACTCCTGACTAGGGCTGAACAATTTGCAAAAATAATATATTTGTGATTTTTTTTCCCCTAATATTGCAAAAGCGATTTAATATGCTATTATTATTAGGTTCCTTAACTTATGCATTTTTCCACATATTCAAGCAATAAATCATTCTATATTATAACCTATATTAAGTCAGGAACACTCATCATACATTAATGATTTTATTGTAAAATGGATATGCGGTTTAACTTGGCAGAGAAGGCTCTGCTCTAAAGATGCTCCCTGGGTTAGTCAAGCAGCTGCTTTGACTTTCCAGGGATCACATTGCTAGAAACCCTTATATGGATGGATACATACATGACGATGTGTATTGTAAACAATGGATTTATTTTATAAGCAATTAATCCATAGTAGTTTGAATCTGAATATGAGGGTGCAACAAGCTTTAAGCTATAATGGAGGTGGCTGGGGTGGAGGATGTGAAGCTGGCTTTCCCGCTGCTAGAAGAGAATGAGCTAGTTACTTTTGCTTTAACGAAGGTGATTATCATTTTTATGTCACTCGTTTTGACTAAAACAAAACAAACATATGAAACATAAAAAGGAGGATTTTTGTACACCATTATTTTAAAAATTGACAATTGCATGTTTGCATAATGTGCATAAAATCTCTGCTGCAAAAAATGAATGTATTAAACTGCTATTTTGACACATTTCAAGTTAAATAAATATTGCAATTTTGGTGATTTGTAAATTGCAACAGACCATATTGCGATTTAATCTTATTTACGATTAATTGCCCAGCCCTATTCTTGACCTGTCTAATGAGCTGTCTGTGAGTTTTTAAGTAAAATGAGACATTAAGGAGCAGTGGTGGGATTATTTTTGAAAGGGACCATGAGGTATACGACTAATTCTAATTTTAAAAAATTGGTGCACTAATTGTAGATTGTAATTAATTGTGATAAGTAAGATTAATATTGACAGCCTTACTTTAAAGTGATACAAAATAAGAAAAAAATAGCTGGAAAACTCAAATTGTTACCAAAAAACTTCCAAACTGAATTCTTGTCTGCCTGCATGACCAAAATAGAACTTTCCTAAAATATATCAGTGAAATAAACTCTCGCCAAAATGAAACTTTGTCATGTCTACTCGAGGTCTCTGCCTGTTTAGAGTCATTTTTTACTTGCTACTGCTATTTTGTGAAAGCTGACAAGTGCTGTGCTCATGGTGGATCAATGCAAGGTCTTTGTGAATAATATAATAAAAGGAGAGCCTAGACCAGCTCTCTTTGATGACTGTCTTCAATAACACTGGCGCTCTACAGATGAATATTGACTGATTGATTTACAGGAGAAGATGCACACAGAACCTCGAAATGTTCCGATTATAGACTAATAGGTGCATAGTAAGTGTGTTAGTGAACCAAATGCTTTGTTTTTATTTTTCAGATCAGTGACAGGAAGTGCCTTTGAAAGGATATCATCGACCTGTGGTTTCTGCGTGTTCATCAGTGGCCCATGCTCTCTGTAAGGCCAGGCTCAAGCTCCAACATCAGATACCTCCGCAGCAGCCTTTTGCCACTTTGCACAACATCAGGACCTAAAAGTATAGCAAAATAAAGCCATAATATAGTCGGACAGAGGATAGTTACCCAGGAATGTATGACTAAAGTGATGAATCTGCTTTCTCAGTGTGCTTAATGCTAATGGAGGACTCACCAGGTTGTTTTATCAGAGAACTTTGTATATAGAGCCAATTGACATTGTGGTGTTAAAGGCACAAGAAGACTGACTTTGAAGATTTTGATTTATGAATACAACCTTTGGATATGGCGTTAAACCTTTCCTCAGTCAGAGACACAAAATGGCTAACTCTGGAAGTGTGCCGACAGTTCCAGCGAGGAAACTGTTCACGTAGTGATGAGGAGTGCAAATTTGCTCATCCACCCAAGAGCTGCCAAGTCGAGAACGGGAGGGTTATTGCCTGCTTTGATTCACTGAAGGTAAGAAATATTGCACATGGTGTATTACCTGTGACACCTTTATGACACTTTACTGAATGGAAGTAAAATGAGCCCGCCCAGGAGAAGGAAACTATGAAATGAAAAGTAATTTTCTGTATTTTTCCTGAGTAAATGTTGTCACCTTCTTATGTCCTCGTTTTAGATTTTTTTAATTACCCAGAATGCTTTTAGGACTGCAGTTTCAATGCAGTAAAATGGAACTGCAGTGAAAGGCAATCTACAACTAGTTTAATAAAGTTAAAGATCTACCAGGTGAGTTTGGAAAAACATCACTGACCTGATGCAAACTTTTCTACGCTTCAAAGTTCATGAAAGTATAACACAGACTGTCATAAAAACATGGCTGTGCTCTTCTGCCATTCATAAATAAGTCACTTTAATATAAAACAATAATACTAAGCACTCTCTTCCATAATGTATGCCTAAAATATTAACAAAGCCATAAGTGTTCAAAAATCGAGTCAAATACACGCCAGATGTTTCTCTTATCACCTATCTAATGTAGACTTTGACATTTCTAGCAGCCAGCTGTACGGCTGTATTTGCTGTTTGCCCAGTTGCCCTGAATGAGACTAGAGCTGCCTTAATCCACTCTCACACATTCACTATCACAACACAATGCAGCTCTGCCCCCTGGGATTATTCTCATGTTGAGTCATCGTCTTATCTCCTTACTGTAGGCAGCTTAGACGCTTCTTGTCCGGATGCTGGGGGCCTCTCTGTGCCCTAGTGGGTCAAGGACTTTCATTCCTTTATCTGTAAAAATAAGAAAAATCTCTTGGTTGTTTTTAAAAAGATTATTAAGAAGGAGTAATGACTTTAGAGTGAACGGGGAATGCCTGAACATCATAGATTTTGGAAGATGTCAAGGGGTTAAAATCAAAGTTAAAGTTTTTAAATGTTTAACCTAAAATCAGCCTCTTTCCACTTAGATAGAAGGATTAAAATGCACACAGGAATGACCCATCTAGCCACAAAGATATATTAATACTAATGAAAATCAGTGTGAAAAGGAATGATTCACATTGTGCAAATAGTAGCTGTGAATTTTTAAATTTGCACAAGACACATTTTTCTTTTTTTTTTTGAAACTTAGCCCTTTACAATGCATTTTTTACAGTTTGATTATCCCCTAGATTAAGGTGCAAAGATCCATCCATCCATTTTCAATACCGCTTACCCATTGGGGGTCGTGGGGGGCTGGAGCCTAACCCAGTTGTCATTGGATAGGGGCGGGGTACACCCTGGACTGGTCGCCAGTCAATCAGAGGGCTATATATATAGAGAAAGACAACCAGGCCCGCTCACATTCACACCTACGGCCAATTAGAGTCACCAGTTAACCTGATGAGCATGTCTTTGGTGGTGGGAGGAAGTCAGAGCACCCGGGTGATGCATGGGGAGAACATGCGTACTCCACACAGAAAGGCCCTGATGGGGAAGCAAACCAGGGACCTCCTTGCTGTGAGGCAACAGCGCTAACCGTCTCTGCGTGCAGCCCAAGGGATGCAAAGATGCATGGGTTAAATTTGAGTATTGCTTGCATCTAGCACACTGAATGGCTGATTTAGAGAAGAGATTTATTATTGAGCAGAAGATGTGACCTATTGGACAGACTCTGATCTGTTTTTATTATTATTATTTATTATATTTATTGTGGGAGTGTTACATTTAAAGAGGGGCTGAAAAACATCGGCAACGGTTTTAACAATTGCCTAAATGGTTTAAAACATCGGTATCGGCATTAGCCCAGATTTTTACAACCAATGTACCTCTACTCCAAAAGTGAACTATAGTTAGCTTTAACTGTTTTAAATGGACATAGTTTAACTTTGAGTTTATGGATCTCAGAAGGCTTTACAGTTTGCCAAACCAATGCCACATTAATACAAACATATTACCAGTCTAACTAGAATTATGAGTCTGACTCCATCAAACTGCAGTCACGGTCTGTTGCATGGTTGTAAATAAGAGGTCAGCTTGTGAAACATCAGTTATTGTAGCCATGTGATGATGTCACAGCTCATCATTATGAATGGGCTATTGTCTACAGAGTTATTTAATGTCTCGTTCTGTCTAAGGGTCTGTTATAAAGTCAGCTTGTGCTGCTTGTTATCACCCTCGGCCCTTATTTCAGTGGTCAAGGTTCTTTATTATTACCCAAAAGGTACGTTTGTTGTGCAGACAGAAGTTTTGGCATCCCAAAGATAAAAACAACAAACAAATTACAACAATACTGATTTACAATTCAAGACAATCAGACAAAATATATTAAAAACTAACATTAAAATGTCAAAACAGACACTTTAATTAGAACCAAATCACTATAAAGTGCTTTTGAAGACTCCCTGTAATAATACATATTCCACTGAAGTTATTTATAAAAAGGACTCATAGACAGGGGATCTTAAAAGTGTTAAAAGTTGATAATCAATTTAGCATGTATGAAGTGTTGTATGCAAGACTATAACGTCTTTCATTTTGAAGCATTTAAATGTATGTGTCTACCATGGTTGTAGTCTAGTTTTTCTGCCTTTTTTTTTAAATTAAATACAAACTCAAGACACATGATTAATTAATTAACATGTGCCTGTATTTCTTTGCTGTATGCTCTGAGAATTCTGAGCCACTTTTTAAAACGAATAAGACTCCATTATAGTGAGCTGTACCTTATCATTTGCAACAGTTACATGGTTTTCGCTGACAGCTACTTTGTAGTATCAAACTGAGGTGTTTTTCTGATCTCCAAATGCTCATAAAAGCTTACTTTTCATGCTACAAAAACAAATACTACTGGCATTTTTGTATATAACTGCATTGCCTATGAAACAGGTAAGAAATTAAAGCTGCAATAGGGTCTTAATGTATGACTAGAGTCTTAAAAAGTGCATTAAAAGTATTAAATTTAATGTCAGGTTTTCTGCATATACCCTGATAGAGCTGGTTGCTTGAAATATGCTCTGCTGATCATTGTTGTACTCCTTTTTTCTGAGCTGGTTTGTCGACTGATAAACTGCTCTAACCATGATTATTTTAAATTTCACTCTTGTACACAAGAATTTTGTATAAAAACTTCAAAAGGTCTCTTCTCATTCAGAGAGTTAACTTTATTACACTGAAGAATGCGCACATGCTTGTAACCACAGCAGCTCATGACTTCCATTAATGCTGTCTGGCTGATACACAGATAAATCCAACTGTAGCTGTTTACTTTGACCCGCTCTAGTGACTGACATGTTAGAAGATGTCTCTTAAACACGGTTTTATACAGATTTGTGATAAACCTCAGCAGTACAGAGCATTCCTATTCAGATGCATATCTTAATGCACATCACTCATATCTAAAGCTGACTCTGGCTGCCTTTCCTGCCTAAAAATATCCTCTCTGAACATCCAAGGAGGTAAATACTGTGAAGTCACAGTAAAAAACACAAGGCTCAATTTCTTTTTTTGCTTTTAGAAAACTAAAAACCAGAACAAAGTTTTATTACCATAAATCATTAAACATTAAAAAGAGTGGGATGAATATTTTCTACGCACAGTGCACTTTCTAAGAACCATACACAGACTAATGAAACATTAATGAAAGTTAAACTAACAAGGATATTCAGAGAAAATAATTAAAATTAATCTCCTGGGAGAGATGCAAATGAAATGAGTTAACTGATTGAGGGATTTGAATATGTAGGACACAGAAAGCAAACCTCTCATTAGACTAATACAGGGCCGTGATTGACAGAAATCATGTTGTTAGACTCATTTAAAAGTCTCAGGGGAAATAGAGAAACTCGAGTTTAAAAGCCAGTCTGAAATATAAAGCACGTCAACATTTGATCCCCTCAGCTGTCAAGCTCAGGGACATCTTGTGTTGCCTTTAAGTCGGTCATAAAAGCTTCAGTTTAGTCATACAGAGGCTGCGGTGAATGGATGTCTGACATGCTCCCTGCAGTCTGATACAGTCACTAAAGAATTCTGCAGCAAAGCATCTTCACTGGAAGCGAGCATCCACTACTAATAAAGACATTTTTACTGTAGTAAAAATGTAGTAAGGTGAAAAGTACAGGTTATGGATTGCTCCACTTAGGCAGAATAAGAGAATTCAGAGAATTGAAATGATTGCAAATTTTAAATTTTTGGTGTTGTTAATCCTTTTCTATCTTCTCTGAATACAGGGCAGATGCTCAAGAGAAAACTGCAAGTACCTTCATCCACCTTCACACTTAAAAACACAGTTAGAGATCAACGGGCGAAACAATCTCATCCAGCAGAAGACAGCAGCGGCCGTGCTCGCCCAACAGATGCAGCTTATGATCCCAGCACCCAGTCTGCAGCCTGTGGTGAGCACCTCAGACCCATTTAGAGACGTGTTCTTCTATTTTTTTTCCTTTCCGTCACTAAAACAGTACATGAATGTGGTGATACTATGACTAATATGTGCTGATCTTTTGAGCTGCTGATCTTAAAACTTTGGAAAAAACATGAAACAATGCACACAGAAAAGGAAAGCCATAAAACCTTGTTGGATACGTGAGCTTGTAAATTAGTCATAAGCAAAAAGAAAAACCGATATGTTCATTTTTAAGTCTCCTTCTCTGATTTGCTTAAGGCTCGTGTGAGGAGTTTCTAGCAGTGTCAGACCATGGTAATGAAAAAGTCTAAAATTAAGAAGCCATGACAAAACACACCAGTCCATCTGAGGGAAGATTGATCGTTTCTATGGTTGATTTATATGCCTGTCAATACTGCCACAGGGTAGATGTCAGACAAGGTTGCAGCCTTTTTACGTTTTTCCCATGACAAGGATTCATTGTGTGGCACTTGGGCATTCACAATAAATAAGTAAGAGTTTATTTTGTTATAAAATGACACACGTGCAGAACAAGATCACCACAGAGATGAATTGTCCTTTCTTTGCAGGAGCTTTAAAAACATTAAAGAAACAGTAATTCCTCAGTGGAAGACTGCTTGTTGTAGGATTAGACATTTGTGTACTATTGAGCAGCAGTTGAAGGCTTATTATTAATCAACATTGAAGGAGAACTACCCCATCTGACATACTTTTTTCCACAATATCTGCATCGAAAATTTTCTTTTAACTTGAATGACTAATGTCACTTTCTGGCTTGGTCCATTGCTATCAAAATGTTTTATATTACCTGAAGAAACTCCATTTTTAGCCAGGGCTTCTTTTTGGGTTGAGGTGCTCGTCTCATCGGTTAAATATTAAATCCTCTCTGATAACCAGCATTATCTGCTACACAGGGACTTGGCACAAATACTGGTCTTGGTTATGGGTCTTATATGACACCGTTAAGCCATGGGATGAGCCTCGTCCCCACAGACAACCTGCCCAGCACTCCAGTCCTAGTGTCCGGGAGTCCACCTGTAACGGTCCAGAGCTCGTCCACCTCCTCCTCTTCCTCCTCTCCCTCACAGAAGCTGCAGCGCACAGACAAACTGGAGGTATTCATGGCACCACAAGGACTGATTTAACATGAAAAGGATGTAATCCTCTATTTTTTTGTATAATTTGACCACATGCTAAAGGCTGATCCCCCCTCTTTGTCTTTGGCCCTCTCAGGTGTGTCGTGAGTTTCAGAGGGGAAACTGTGCACGAGGGGAGACAGATTGCCGCTTCGCTCACCCCAGTGACAGTCCCATGATTGACAGCACAGACAACACTGTCACTGTTTGCATGGACTACATCAAGAGCCGCTGCTCCAGGGAGAAGTGCAAGTATTTTCACCCGCCTGCACACTTGCAGGCCAAAATCAAATCCAGTCAACAGCAAGTCAGTCACACAGCCGTGGCAGCCCAGGCAGCAGCTGCAGCCATGGTAAGACAGAGCCTTATCCATCTAAAATAAGAAAAGAAATAGTGCAAAAAAAAACGTTTCCTGTCATTAATAGGGTGGTATTTGGTTTAACTGAGTTTCCCATGCCATCACTGAATGTGGAGCAATATCTATTGTTATACTTGGCAGAAAATCAGCAGTTTGATTAATTGTAGCATATCTAAGGTTTAGCCCCACCTTCAGCTTGAAAACAATGAAAGCAATGTTGCTTCAGTTGATTTACTGAAAACTGGGTCTACATGTTGAGTCCTGCTATTTAGGCTTCTACTCTGTTATTCTGTAAAAGTTGCACGATTAAAAGTCTGCTATGTAAGCTATTAACACGTCCTGTTTGCTCCTGTATGTACAGACATCTTTAACCTGATAAACTTTGATCATAAAATACAATAATAAATCAGGATTTTCAGTCAAGATCCAGAGGGAAAATAGGAAGCTTTTATGGTTATCATTTGTCCAAGTTTATGTTTCTCAGTGTGTTTGTTATGAGGATCAAAAATAATGATATTGTCAGGATTTAATTACGTTAAGGCACAGGAGAGGATTAACCAAATTGTGGGAAAGATTTCAATAAATAACATTATTTTTGAACACTCTCAAGGCAGTATATTTTCCTTTCAAATCTCCCTTTATAAAGTAGATTGTAAACAATAACACATAATTCAAGTCAGACAGTGGGCAAAGTAATTTATAGACAGATTATGCTTTATTGTAGTCAACTTAATGGTTGATTGTGAAACAGTCTGTGCTACACTTAATCAGAAAAAAGTGACCAGTAAAAGAAACTGTTGGATAATGTAACTTTTAAATGTTCTTATTTTTGTCACAGGGTTAAAGTTTTTAAATAGTGTTTGTTAAATTAGTTTACAACCCATAATCTGTGACTTTGATGGCTAATAGCAGGAATTACTTTTATTGATATTTGTTATGCTAACAATCTGATAGTGAGCTGGCGATGGCATAAAAGATTAGCCACATCTGTTTCAATAAAAACAACACACACATAGGCTATTATACTTACTTTTATCATGATGTTGTTTTTGTCCTTTCATTCAAATCTAAACATAATGGTATACTACATATTTAATGCTGTCCTCTCTGACACATCGTTTGTTGAATTAGCCATGCTCTTTGTTATGTTATTATAAAGACCCAGCATTAATCATAATGAGTTCAAGCAGTCTTACAGTGATGAGGAAAACCTTTGAACCTCAAGCAGAGCCAGTCTCTTGTTGACAAGCCATCTGCTTGTTAAACTAGCTAGTAGCTAAAAACCGTAGATTTACCTTCTGTTGGTACACAGCTTCCTGCCAAGGAGACAGAGAGAAACAGAAAAGTAACGCGAGTACTCTAACGGATTACTTTGTAGTGTTTTACTCCCAACAGTGATTCCAGACTATCATTCCTTCCTCTTTATAACTGCTAACATTTAATTTGCAAATGCCTGCATGTAGAAATTATTTTGTTTAATTTAATAAATTTGCTTAAAATGATTTACAGACTGTATTAACATTTCTCTGACACCATGCGGCTTCAGCAGTTTGCCTCCTTGCACTTCATGCCCTCCACTTATAATCTACATTACTTTTAATTTACTCCATCTTTTAGCTTCTTCAGTTACATCATAATTTTGTTTTGCAATGTTTTTTCTATTCTACATTAATAAAAATATAATATTTTGCATACTGAACAAGTAGAGGAGGAACCAGAGTCTCAGTGTATCAATAGAGCTCCACATTCTGGGCTTTTTGATGTTATATGAGTTAAAATTCATGCTTTTTATTCATCATGTTGCCTTTAGCTGGCTCTCATAAAACCAAGCCATCTTTCATTTCACTTTAACAATGTTGACGTGCATTACATCGTCATCCCTTCCTGAAAGCTGTTAAATTGGTGTCTGTGTTTGAATTCTTTTAAAAATATGCTTAGTTGCACTGATTGCATCATGGTAGATGTAGTTTACAATCAATAAACTAACCAGGTACAGTTATCCTGATGATCAATATGCAGTATCAATAACGGAAAAAAGCGTGTTGAATCATTAAATAGTCAAAGCTATTGATTAACTGTTCATGTTGACCTACCAATTAATGACTCTGTAGTAAGTGTGTCCTTTTAATCAGTTATTTTGGTTACTGTGCATGCCTATTGTGTTGTTGTATGTGTTAAACTACATTCAGATTCTTTTGTTTTGTTTTCCCCTTCTCACCTATCCACAATGCTGTCCCCCATGATGCACCTCTGCTTGCTGTTACCTGTATGTTAATACGCTTGAATCCCATTGGCCCACTGCCATCATGTGCTCGCTGCCTGCTATTAAAAGACTCAGTCGACTGCCAAAGCAATGAAGCGATCCCTCGAGGCAACTGTAGACCTGGTATTTTCACCTTTTGCTTTGGTTGTAGCTATTGATTGTTGAGTAATAACTTTTCATTTCTGTCATTGTTGTTTAAAGCTTCTCATATAGTCTTTGTGTGCACAGTCACCATCAGTACCTTTAAGTTAAGTTGTGAGATATTTTAATACTTTGGTTGATACATGATTCATTCATTTTTGTATCCTCAGACCATGATTTTTCACTATGTGCTATTTCATCTCTACTGTGTAGTCATGTTTGTCATCTTTTGTTCTTTAAATCAGTAACATTAAATGTTAAAAACATAGCTGAACACAGAGAAGGTATATTTAAGGAGTTTTGGTGAGTAATGTCTCCTTGTGTCACTTTTCAGGCCTTTCCCCACAGCATCCTTCAGCCTCTACCAAAGAGACCGGCTCTGGAGAAGACTAGCTGGGCCAGCTCTCTCCTCAGCCCCAGCTTTCTGCATTACCAACAGGCTCTGGCAAACACACAGCTGCAGCAGCCGACCGCTGCATTTTACCCCACAGGTCAGTCTCTCAACTTGATGTCTGTAGTAAATAAAGCAAGTAAAAGGTTGTTTTTCATAATGCTTTCAATCTGGGGTGGATAATACTCAGAATTTCTGCTAGGCTCTGAAGAGTCACAGCTTGATATTTAACTATTTGTCAGAGTATTTTACAGCAGACAAATTTTTATTTTGAAATCCAAAATCAAGAAACAAGCTTAACATAATTACTCTCTGAAAATAGGAAAGTCAAACCTGGAGAAAGGTGCCCTTGGCCCATAACATGATTTTTTCTCCTATTTGTGTGACCTGGTGCAGGTGTGCTCAGAAAAGCATGCTGAGAATCACCTGCCCAGTGTTTTTCTATATAAAGGGGTGCCAGTCTGTGTGTTCTGTAACCAGTACAGTTAACAGTGTGCGCTCTGGCAAGAGGCACTTAATGCCTCTTGCCAGAGGCAATAATTACAGACTAATAAGAATGTATATGGATTCCCTTACTCTTTATTTTTACAGCTTCTAGCTGTGGTAAAATGTCATCAATGCCATTGGAGTACACAATGTATAAAATTGTGCCCACAGTTTGCAAAACTGCAAATTTGCACATTTTTTCCCACAACTCACAAACCCACGCGCAGAGTTTACAAAATAATGCCAATAGATTTCAATTTTTATAAACTATGGGAACCAATTTACAGACTTTATTTTGTATGATCTTACCTCAGCATTTAGAGAAGTAAATATTAGCTTGAAAGATATTTTTGAGCTTTATGCCATATTTTAGAGAGCAGGACAGTGGATAGAGGTGGAAAGAGGGATGAGAGATTGGGGGAGAGACATGCAACTCTATTTTCACAAGGGCCAGCTTTTTCTTGACCACCGCTTTGAAATAAACTGAAATACAATCAATATTTTTGTCAAGTTAACTTAATGTTGTAAGAATATTATTTCCTTCCAAAATGAATAGAACTTTAATCCTTTAACAGGGAGATCAGTCCTTTGGTCAGTCAGCCACAAGGGGGCGATTGAGATATTTAAGATATTTTAGGTGCATATTTCAGGAGCTCCCAAGTTGTCTATCACTGAGTTTGATGCTAATATACTGTGTTGTGATTGGCCAAAATGCATGCAGAAAACGACTCTTCTGTGAAGATTCTCAGAGGGGGAAATTGCACTCTAAAAGAGCCTTATGCATCTTGTTTGAAAAGTTGCCACGTTGAATGTTTTTATTTAAACATCAAGAAAAAAAGGTTAAACAATAGTACGTCATATTTTTGCCCTTTGAAATGTTCTGAATTCAACAATCCTCTGGGGGTCGGATGGGAAGCCGTAGGGGGCCTGATGTGGCCCCCGGGCCTCCAGTTGATGATCACTGCACTAGGCCATCATCTGCGCCCCTCAGTATTTATTTCATCTTGTTCTGTTATGCTGGTCATGCTCTGCCAAGTCATCAGACAGCACTTGCCAAAGCCTGCAATGCATGATGGTATATAACGTGGTTTGGGACCACCGGTTGTACACTTCTTTCATGATGTTATGTGGGATACAACAGCTCCACTATATAGAGCATGAAAATGCTTACTCATAGTTTAGATGAATGTTTGATGTCCTATACTACGTCCTGCTCTCTATAGTGAGTGAAGAGTGATGTCAGACGTAGCCCACGTCTGATCAGTAAAATCTGTAATGACTGCCATGCATTTACTTTTGGTTTTCTCCTGTTTCAATGCAAAACATTTTGAAGTAGGATCATTGCAGCAGTAACTATAGCTGTTTTATTGAAGTGCCTCAGTAAGATGTGATACTATGCCTCAGACTGAAGCAGCTAAAGTCTGCTATACAGCCAGTGTTAACATAAGAGACCTGTGCCTCTTCTGCTGTGACATTTCAGGATGTCATCTGTTAAAGCCTGTACATGATGTCTTTAGCATGGCTTAACTGGGCACTTAAGTTAAAGTAATTAATACTATTGATTAAATCCGTCCTTTGCCTGCTATGGTAGGTAAACAAGAGTGAAGGTATAGAGGAACGGGGTGTTTAATGGTTCCCATGATATTAAAAACATCATACTGTACTTACTACAAATAGAGACACCTTTTGCTTGGAGCTCATACATTCCTTTAATATTCTGTATAATTAATCACCATTTAAATGATACGTACTCACTGTATGCATAATAAACTGAAACTGTATTCATGTAGGAACATGCTGGTTTTACCCTTTCTGAAATGTCATCTATAATGCTGTCTCTATTTCCATCTCACAGGTTCTGTCTTCTGCATGACACCTGCTAACAGCGTTGGTAGGTCCCTTCCACATTCCTCATAATCATATCTCACAATCAAAGCCGAACTCCTTATTCCAGCAAATGTCTTTGGGACAGTAACCCATATCTTACAATGCGTAAAAGCATCATTTTACTGTATTTTCTTTAAATATTTTGTTTGTGCTGCATATGTTTGTGCTTTTTTATTGCAAAGTCTGCTGATATTTACATTCTTACAAGTAAAGCATTAATAATCCTTTCTCAGGCATCACCTCAGGTTTAAATACAAGCATAGAATTGCCAAATATTAGGAAATTTGATCAGCATCCCTGTGATCTCTTCATTTTTTCCACATTCTTGTATGTTTTATATTACTAAACACTTAAATAATCTAAGAATAACACTTTTAACAATGTGTGGTGGCATTGCTGAACACGCTGTCTCTTCTGGGATGTGAAATAATGGACAGATTTCCTAATTTTATCTCTTATCAGCCCTCCTTTTATGTTCTCCCCCGCTGTCTCGCTTTGCTGTGTGATCACATGCCATCTGCTGGTCTAACCCAATGATGGCTCGCTGCTAATGTCATTTTGTATTTGCTTGGCAAGAGAGAGAGAACGAGAGAGAGAGAGAGAGAGAAACATTGCTATGGTTACCATAATGCTCCACCTCCCTTTTCATTGCTTTCATGGTTCCCTTCCTGAAAAAGTCCCCATGATGTACAGTGCTACGCCTGCTACTGTCTCTGCAGCAACTACTCCCGCCACAAGTGTCCCCTACGCAGCAACAGCACCAGCCAATCAGGTTTGCTCCTTTTTAAAGCTTTCTGTCATAAATCCTTGAGCTCTGATAAAGTGCTTCATCCTTAAATCAGGGGAGCGTAGCATTGCCCTGCTTGCATCGCGTTTTTGTTGAGCTTCATCCACCTGTAGACCTTCATTAGAACTAGTCTGCATCTCACCTCTTTTCTTTATGACAAACTCATTTAGAGGCCTTTCATCTGCTAATAGTGGTGTCGCATTTATTCTTTACTGCATGTGTTTTGCTTTGTTTTATGTCAGTGTCTGTTTCATTAGAAAATATGAGGTTTAAGATGGGTTTGTAAGGGATCAGGAATACCTTAACTACAAACTGGCTGGGATACTTACTATTGTATTGATACCATAAATAAATGCACTAATTTTATAACATCATCTGTCATTTTCATATATCAAAGTTTGTGATAGGATATCGTTCAGGATTGTTGATGTTAGTGCTGTCATGTTTGATTTTCACTTAGACATTCATATTATTATCTTCCCACACTAAAGTAGTTGTTATGATGGGTTGAGGTTTTTCAAAATAGAAGCATGTAACATTCACATGAGGATCTAAAAATCTGCTCTGTTTTTCCCAGATTTCCAAGATCAGGCTGAGTGATATGGCTTTAGATTTAAAGATTAATTTGTGTGCTCTTGCAGCAGTGTTAATGTCGTTAACAAAAACTAGGACTAAAAATGTTCGTTAACGATCTTTTTTCAAGGAGGAAGACTGAGAGGGGCTAAAAATAGATTACTGATGATAAAAACTCTGACGAAAAGTAGATCACTTTTTGTTACAGAGGCGAGACGAGACTAAAATGCCCATGCTGGACTAACAGTCAGATTCTTTGATATTTCTTGTCTGTGTGTCTAATCTGCTGTCTGTTAAAACATAAAGAGGAGAGAGAGGAAGAGCAGGCGTTTCTGGGTGGGAAGCAGCATGACAGAGGAGCTAATTGGTAGATGAAACGTGTAGCTCTTCTCTGTTGAAATCCGCATTGGCGAGACAAATGCTAATTACTGAGCCAAAGGAGAAGACTTTCCGTTACATTATGATGTGTTCAGAGATGGCTCAGACTTCTGACAATTCAAGAAGTTAACTTATTATGATGTGTTCAAAGTCACATGGAAAGTCACATGTGTTCAAAGTCACATGGAAAAAAGTCTTAGTCTGTTGGCTACATGTCTTAGTTTTTGTCACATTTTAGTCATTTCTACTTTTTAAGTCTTAGTCAAGTTTTAGTCAACAAAAACCTTAAAACATTTTAGTCGTTTTAGTCCATAAAAAATCCTCACATTTCATTTTAGTCCAACCATTGATTCTCTTGCCTAAATCTGTTATCAAATCATGGTAGTGTGTTCTATGCACTCTACCACACCTGGGGTCCCTGCTTTTTTACAGCTGAGAGGCAGAATAGCTATAGATGCATTGTGTTTTTGACAGATTTACCCATAGCGGAGAAATATCATGGATTTTGTATGTCCAGCAAAAACTTTATTACATTTTAATATAGTTTTTGTCATCTTGATGAAAATGAAGAATTTTTGTCAGTTTAGTCATCACAGATCTATCTTTGGCTACTCTTAGTCTAGTTTTCATCATGGAAAAAAAAGGCTGTCGAGGAACATTTTTAGTCATAGTTTTAGTGGATGAAATTAACACTGCAATAAATGAGCAATGTTTGTTTAATTAGTAATATTAAATAGATATAAAGCATGAGTTCAGTTAAGAACATATTGCCTAATCTTTCCACCCCAAATTCACCAATATTCCTAATAATATTAATAATACTATCGATAGAGTATGATAATTAAGGCACATTAATTTGAGTACCATTTTGAATAAAAATCAATGATCCAGGGAGCAGGTGGCCTAGTGGTTAAAGGCGCTCCCCATGTACGTGGGCGGCCCAGGTTCGAATCCGGCCTGAGGCCCTTTACCACATGTCTCACCCCCACTCTTGACCCTGTTACTGACTCTATCCACTGTCCTCCTTTATCTAATAAAGGCACAAAAAAGCCCAAAAATAAGTCTTTAAAAAAAAAAAAAAAAAGAAATCAATGATCCTCATCCCAGAAGTCTGTTATCAAAGTTTGTTACTAATTTCATCATTTTGTTTCAGATTACACATTACACATTTTTCAAGAGAGAAAATATATGATGCGACTAAAGAAAAATACTAAAATGTAAGGACTTTTTATTGACTAAAACTGGACTAAAATGCTTTCAGAGTTTTCGTTGAATAAAACTATGAAGGATGGCCAGGACTAAAATGTGACTAAAATGAAAACTATTTTTGTCTAAAGACTAAAACTAAGACTACATCTGCAAATAGCTGCCAAAATTGACACTGCTTTGCAGTAACAGTTATATTGTGGTATTACTAAATCAAAAGATTTCATACAAGCCTGTGATGGTATACTCAACTCATGCCTGTGCATAAGATCACAGAGAAATGATTTTAGAAATCTCTCTGTGCCCACTTCTTTCTAGCCCCACCTGTAGTATTAAGTTTAATTTCTCTCCTGCTGATGTCGGTGTTCACAATAAAAGTATTTGAAATAAGTAACAACTACAGACTTTATTTGCAAAGAACTTGTCTGACATGGCGTGTAATCATTGATTTAGCTTAGCGTTAGCAGAGGTGCCGGTGAGTGTATGGAGCTACTGTGTTTATAGCTGCTTCTTCAACCTCATTTAATGCCACAGCCTGCTTGTTTGAATCATCATGGGCTTAAAACAAGAGAGTCATCAGTTAAACACACCTTTAAACAGTTGCTCAGACCATTATTGTACAAATCACTGCATTGTTGATTTTAAGACAAACCGAGTTGGTCCATTGCAGCAGAAGACGCCTTTTACCTCATTACCATCCTTCACATTAAAGCGTTAAAAACGGTGATGATGCCGCAAAAATCCCTTCCATAGCATTGCTGATAATGTAAAATTAACAGTTTGCAGGTGAAGTCATTTTTTGACAATATAAGACTGCTTTGGAGCACACACTTGCTGTAAGACTTCATTTTATTTTTGTGATTGTAATGGTATGATACGGATAATTCAAGTTGTTACCTGCTGCCCTGTTATCTCTCTCCATCTAGTCTCCCCCCTCCCTCTTCCTGCTACACACCTGAGTGCAGTTCACTCAGGGAGGAGGAGGAGGAGGAGGAGGAGGAGAGGAGTGTTCAGAGGAGCAGGAGTGAATTTGCCAACAGACTAGAAAAGCTGATGAGTTTTTGTTCCTCTTCTCTTGATGTTTGTTTTTATTTTCATCCATGTTTAGGCTGATTTGTTTTGTTATTTAGTATGGGCTGGAGATTTCTAGAAGTCTAGTTTTGGTCTTTTGTTCTAGGTTAGTTTGTCAGTCTATTGCGTGATTGGCTCCCATCTTTTGTTTCTTTGGCCAAGGTCTTCAGCCCCTTTGGTTTCTTGAGTGTTTCTATTTCTTTACACAATAACATTTTTATGTGTCTGTTTAAGTTTGTGGGTTTTTCTTTTAACCTTATCTTTAGTGTGTTGTCCCTCCAGTTTATATCCTGCTCTTTTGAGCTTTGGTTACATTGATTTTGTTCAAGGAGGCTACAACAAGTTCACTGGAGGAGAAAGTTAAAAATAACCTCACAGTAATAAAGTCTGGTGATATTGGAACATTTTGAGACATAAAACCACCATAACTGTCTCCAGGAGAAACTGTCAACACTACAGTTAAGCAATTATTTTATTTATTATCAGTAAAATTACCCGCTTTGGCTTTTTTTATTATTTTTGTGGCATTTGTCTTCATTTGATAGGACAGCTAAAGAGAGAAAGAGGAAATATGGAGAGAGGTAATAGAGCAGGACATGCAATAAAAATGCACCAAGACCAGTCAAGGCCCACAGCTTCAGCACTCAGACGTCACCTCCAAAGCACTTGATTGACTTCCATGTCAGTTTATGTTGAAGTTTTTGAAATTAATAACAAATTTATAAAAATATTGAACATAATTTAACCGAACCGAAAGAGGAGTCAATGGCTGATCTTAGAAGAGGTACAAGGCAGGGTGACCCTCCGTCACCACAAATATTTGCCCTCTGTATGGAGAATAAGAGCTGAAAGAATAAGAGCAAATGAAGCAATACATGTTTTAAAAATGGAAGAAAATAAACATAAATTAGCATTAAAATCGGACAATGTGTTTCCTAACAAATGTGAATAAACCATTAACAAGATTAATGGATGAAATAATAAAACAAAGTCTTTTCTCTGGACACAAACTAAATATAAATTAAACAAAAGCAATGACAGTAGTTGAGGAGATTGACATAGATCTCATAGATATCATAGATAGATTAAATAGGAATGTATAAAGATGAAAATACATGGGGATTATAATATTACCCAAAAATTTAGGGAATCTGTTTTTTAGCAAATTAATCCAGACTCATAGAACAAGTATGAGAAGAGCTGAACAGATGAAAAATATTAAATTTATACATGTTTATTTTTATTCCAAAGTTGACCAACTTATGTAAAGCCAATATATTTTAAGGAATGGGAAAAATTCATGACCAAAAAAAGCAAGAGCCAAACCATTCTTAGTCTGTTAACCAATACAGATGAGGTCAACTGTGGTGAGACTCACATTTACCTCTGATGGTACTAACTACTACCTTTTGTAAATGCTGGGTGAACTGTGAGGCCGGCCAATACCTCGTTAATTTAGAAAAACAGAGCAGATCCCTTTGTAAGCCCGAAGACCGCTCTCACATGTTGTTTCATATAGACTTCAGTGTTCAAACCCAACCCAATGACAATTTGGTCCATATTCACAAATGTTTGTTATCCTTAGATCATATTTTACCTTGAATTCCAGTCGGGTCATTTAACTTCCTGTTACTGTTTCTTTGGGTCAAGTGTGTGAGATGTGTGATTTGAAAATACACAGCACGGTTCAGTCTGATGTTACCGTGCAGTCATAGATAATGAAAAATTTTCAGGACCATCATAAAGAGTTTACAGAGTTTTAGTACTTGTTTAGTTTCTCTTTATTAATGATCATAATCCTTTGTCATGTTCTGAACATGGGACCAGGTATTTTCCGTTGTGTGCCACCACTAAGTGACTGTCTTCTTCCCCTCAAACAGATCATCCTCAAGTAACCACCAGGAGCAGAAGTCAGTGCTCTGTCGCTGCTGTTAAAGACCCCAAACAGCTGCTCTGTAAATACTCTGTTAACACCACACACAAGCTACAACAAGCTGCATGCTGATAACATCCCTGTAAACATGACTTTAATCCTCATAATCAGTAACATAGCTCAGATAGTAGGGTTTTACTGTGTTAGAGAAGTGTCCCAGAAGATGGCTGTTTGTATGCGCCTTTGCACCTGCATTAACATGCATCTCCAGTGATGTGCAGAAGATTCCTCATTTCTATTTCCTTAAGCCATCTGACAAAGTCAGAGTGATAAAGCTTCAATGTGTCTGCTGTTCACATATTGGTGCCTCATGTTTGAAGTCAGTTCTTATGAGCAAACACAACAAAAAGCAGTTCAGAAACAGCAGTAACACCTAATTCTAACTGATAGTCATTTTATTAATAAACTCTGTAAGAGGAGGCACAACAGATCTTAAATGAGCGCAGTGTCAGAGTGTTAATACGAGGTGTAAAGGGGGTTTGTTGTGAGAAATTGTTCAAATTGTGTCACTATAATATAAAGCAGCAAATTATTTTTCCTTCTTGAATGTGTTACTTAAAAAAGGGGAACTTTTTCCACTTTGATTGTTCATCTAGTGCCACATTTCATTATTTTAAACTAAAGAAGACAAAGCACTTATTTTAACCTTAAAAACCACACTGATACTAAAGGTTTCTTGAAAATGTTCTGAGGGAAGTTCATAAATGTTGATCCCCAGAAAACAGGAATAGTGCTCCACCTCCTGGTGTGCCTTTGCATTGCATTTACAGTATGTTTGCAGAGAGAGAATATACTGTATAATCCATTTGCTGCAGAGACTTTTTTTCTTTATAAGGCAGTGATGCAAAAGTGACTAAAACGGATAAATGCCCCTCTTTATGATGGAAGATATTTACTTGATAGCCATGTGTCAGAAGATTCTGGGCCAGGCTTCTCAAAGATTATTTGACTTGGCTCAAGTCAAGTTTAAGTTTTAATATTAACTGTCAGAGAAAGCACATTGCCTTCTCAACACTAAAAACATTCACCAGTAGATTCACTTTGATCAATCTGAGCTGTCTTTGTGAACCCGACCCTGTAAAATTAAGATATAAATGACCAAAATGTCAGATTTAAGTTCCCTTATCCATGTCAGGGTGGTGTAGTTTGTAAACTGTTAGTCTTAATGTTACAGTCAGATGTCAGTACTGTATTATTTGAATGTTACTAGTGCCTAAAGAATTGTCAGGATGAGGATATCCATGCATATTTAAAAGGCTTTGTGTGAAAACAAATACGTCACATCTAAAGAGAAAAGTTTTGCACTGCTGTGAGTGCAATTGTGTTCACCTGTTTAGATTTATTAAACAAGTAATTTTCACTAATATTTGAATTTTTATGGCTGTATAAGAATTAATAATCTTGTTTCTTTTAAGATGTAGTGTATAATTATTTCCTTTCTAGTTTTATGCACAGTTAAATACATTATGTAGTAAAGTAGAATATACACAGGTAGGGTAGTCGTGTACGGTTGATGCAACATTATGCAAATACTTTAAGTGACAGCAGACAGAGTGGCTATTGTGTTTGTGGAAACAGAACTAATATTAAAAACACGTCACACATTTATGTACTGTTAAACATTGCTTTAGTTCCATAGTTGTTTTTAATTCCTTTTTTATCTATGAAACATGTGAGTACACTTTAATGTGATTAACTGAGACAATCCACTGAGAGAGTTTTCATTTGTTCACATGTGTGTTCATCACAAGTTTGACACATTATTGGATGAATTATAAGGAGTATAATTATAGTAGTTTAACACTTATAAAGATGTATTCTCTTCTATTTTATGATGAATGTAATTTATTAAACTGACTTTAGCTCTGCTGGAGGTTCCTCAAAGGGCCTCCGTATGTTGTATTAGCCTATGAAAAGCCGTCTCGTGTCCAGGGATCAAATGTTAAAGCTAAAAACATTTCATCCCTGTCACTGCCTTGTCACCTGTAAGGGACAACTTACCTTTGTATGAGCAAGGCCATAGATAGAAATGCTTTTTATGTACAAAAGTGCATTGTACAGGCCACATTTAAGGTAACTTTCATGATAGTGTAATGATATTTTGTCATTTAATTGTGTTGATGTGTTGCTGAGGCAATCTGAAGTTGCAGTGGTAAGTTACTGTATTTTTGAAGGTGATGAATTTGTTTTCCTCTCCTCACAATAACATTCAAAGTCGTCCTGTCAGACTTAATTATGCCGTGGTGAGACACCATGCGGATACAAATATATTTTGAAATGTAACTTTTTTAATATATTGTCTTACTGCATGTGAACATCTTGCAGTAAATTCAGATTCCAGCGACAGTTTTAATTTTCTCATCAGATTTTGGTCATTTTTCAAATTTTTCTTGTTTTACTGTAAATATATGAGACTAATTTCCCCCTTATTTATTTCACCTTCAGAACAAAAGGCATATAACCGAATGTTTGTTTCACCTTCTGACAAAAAGCTTGAATGTGATGGTTCCACCTGCATGAGGTTTGTTTGAGATTTTGATCACACAGTCATAAAGATGTGGACCGTAAGAATGTTTGGTCTGACTGACTGATGGAAACATTTCACCGATAAGCACTTTCTCCACAGTCAGACGACTGAGAAGACATGCTTTTTGTGAACTTTGCCTTATCTTTGATCTATTCCTGAGTTTGTATTTGTTAAGTGATTATGAATTCCTTATTGTCTAATAAATAAAATACATTTCACTCAACTCTCCTGTGAAATTATCTCTGCATTGTACTTTTTTTCTTTGTGTGTCTTCAGAAACCATCATGTAAACACGAGCTAGCTTAAACTATACGTGACACACTGAAACATAAAAGGCAATCCAGTCAAATTCCCTAAAAGCACACAAGTGGAAATGATTTTACACGGAATATCAGCACGCCAGTATTTAGTTAACAGACAGCAGCCATAACTTCAGTATACTGGAGCCCAGTGTGAGAGCTTAAAAATTTCTGGGCCCCACCAATTCCCTTTTTAAAACCAAAGCTCAAGACTGAAATATTTACCTTTCTATCATAGTTTTGTTTCATAAACGGAATTTCATTGCAAAGCTTGGCTTTCAGATATAGTAACATTACTTGGAAAGTGTCTGTGGGGTCACAGAGTCAAATTAATGAGCCACTGCCGTTTACTGTGTTTTAATAAAGCATCTGCAAAGTCACTTAGATTTTCTGTTTTAATATTAATCTGCAAATGTACTTTGTGGCATTAATGTCTCCAAAGGCACCTCTTCAAATTCTTAAGTGGTCTTAAGAAAGCCTTTTTAAAATCTCAAAGTTAGTGATAAAATGTTTAACTGTCACCAGTGAATCCAACACCAGTTAAACCGTGACACCAGTTGTAACTTCTACTGTGTTTCAGCTGTGTTTTGTTGCTTCTGATACTTAATCAAGTATTGCATGCTAATTTTAAAAAAATCTTTTAATTTCTATGATTTTGAGTTAATGTAAATGACCTCTTGTGGCCCACCTACAGTACCTGGCATACATTATACCAGCCTTTCCCAAACTTCCTGAAAATTTTCCACCAAAACCTTTGTAAAACCATAACCTAATACTCAAATATTCACCTTTGTGTCAGATTTCTGCTTTCAGACACAATAACAATATTTGGAAAGTGTTTGAAGGGTCATAAAGTACAATTAATGAGCCACTGCCATTTATTTTGTTTTAATCAGACCTCTGCAAAGACACCTAAATATACTTTTTACATTATTAATCCCTGTAAATGTATTTTGTGACCCTGCAAAATCATTCCAAGTAGCATCCGTGCCTCCAAATTAACTCAAATTCATTAAAATCTGTCAGCAAGCAGCATGATAGAAGGCTGGGATGAGTGTCATCAGTTAAACCAACACCAGTTCAACAGTGACACCGGTTCTATACATCAAACAAAATAAATGATGAAAAGGTGATGGGTTAAAACTTCAGATTGTGCTTTATCTTCTGAGACTAAATAACATATAATCAAGAACTGTATGATCATTTAACATGTGATTCCTCATTTATTTATTTGTTTTTATGACTTAGCTTATGTCAATGACCTCTCATGACCAGCAGTACCTCTGGGGGCCACCAGTGGGCCCCAATCCACACTTTGGGAATCACTAGTAAACAACAGGATGTAAGGCAGCATAGAATAGAGCCAATCCTAAGATAAGCTTTACCAAGCACCACGGTTCTTAACATTAACTAATACTAACTAAATAACTAAAACTAAAATGGAAAAATCATTTTAGTTTACTGAAACTAAATAAAACTAAGCTTCACAAAAATAAATGGAAACTGAGATTTAATTCTTTAAAACAAAAAGTAAAACAAAATAAATAAAACAAAAAATGAAAAATCCAAAACTATTATAACCTTGCCAAGCACCAGCAATGCTGACATTCAGAACAAAAGTATTTTCTCTGTATCATGGATGTCATCTGGGGCTGCCAACACCTGCAGCTTAACATGAATTTAATTTCTGCCGTGCAACACAATTATTTTTTTCCTGCAATCAGCAATGTTGTTCATTTTTACAGTGAATGCCCACCCCCAAAACTTTATTTGGAAAAATTAGTGAGAAAAAAACATCACTTATTTTTGTATTAAAACATTTCATAATGACAGTTTTGTAGTGGTAAATTCCAATTAAATCTAACGTTGGAAATTAATATATATATATAATAATTTAGATTTATTTAAGATGTATTTGTCCTGGTACTCCCATGAGATTAAGATCTCTTTTTCAAGGGAGACCTGGCTAAGAATCTACAACAATCTAAATCAGTGGTTCTTAACCAGACCCACCAGCACCCTCATGAGAAATCATGATCTAAATTTTCAACTGCTCAAATAAATATAAGGAAAAATGTACAAACAAAACATGATTGAAAGAGGAGACAGAGCAAAACGAGTGTGTTTAAAAAGTGCATAGATACAGAAGGGATTGCATGCAAACATTTTTCCCAAGATAGTATAAAAAAATGTGGTAATTTCTCAAGATATTATCTCTCGTCATCTTTAAGGAAAACGTCTTTTTTTAATCAAGATAAAGGGGGATAAGTAAGTAGAAATTTGGAGAAATGTGCTGGTTGTCACAGCAAATATGATAAAATTGTTTGGAATATTTCCAGTCATGACCCATCTAAAAGATCTCTGTGACCCACTTTTGGGTCCCAACCCAGCATTTGAGAAGCACATTTAAAGCTCTAAATAGGTTAATTTCTTTCATTTATCAGTGAATCATACATTAGAATGTTTGTTACGGTGGTTCCTAACCTTTTTTCTCAGGGAGCCCCTACTAAAGAAAGCTAAGCCCCCATCGGGTCCGATTGGAAAAAGACACATCAGCTGAAATTATTTTGGTTGAAAAAATCCCAACATAACAGACTTATATAGACTTGTTCTTGACTAAAGATCTATGCTCAAACTATCCATTATTACAGTGCATCTTTTTAAAAAAAATGAAAATTTCAAGGAAAAAATCACGTTTGAAAAATTAATTCATTTGAAAAGAAAATAAATTTTTATAGCTTTAAAAGTGATAAATGTCCCTGAACCCAGGATAAGAATTTTTAAGATTTTAAAGGCAAAAATTCAAAATCCGACCACTGTTTTCATTTTGGTTTCTTGTAAAATTTTTTGACTTGACACTGTTGTAAAATTATGATTTTAAACAACTTTTAACTTCAAAAAATTGAGTTTCTAATGTCAATTTAAAACTTTTAAAATTCTGATTTTTTTTCTTGTAAATTCTTGACTTTTGAAACTCTGAATTGTTGTAAATATAAGCTTTTATGATCTCAAAAATTTGGATTTTTTTCCAAACAAAATTTTGACCTTTTGATTAAAAATCTGCAAATTCTCCTTATGTTTTAATCTTTTAGGTTGGTGCCTATACTCTATGGTACATTAGGTTAGTAATCATGATTTATTATTTTTTTTTAATGAACATCTAATTTTGACAATGTCAGAGCAGACAGGGTCCCGCGCCCCCCTCAGGGGTCCCGGACCCAAGGTTGGGAACCACTGGTTTATTATTTAAATCAACCCTAGCTATTAAATCAATCAGAAAGGGTAACTTTTCATTGACATCATGCAATCTTTATCAAAATGCATTACATTTTCTTTAAAAAAAAAAAAAAAAAACTAAACATTTTTGCTCAAACACCGTTTGGAAATTATTTCCCAGGATTCCCTGTGAAGGGGGAGAAGTCATTTTGATGTCTTTTTGTTGAGAAAAATAACATTATACTCTTGTACGTAGCTTTCATACCACATTCTTAAATTTGGTCACCGGCAACAAAATGCAGCGTTGCCATAGCAACAGCATCCGGTACAATTTTTTCCTCTTCTTGGATACACATCCTCGAGCCGCGCGTCTGATTGGACGAGCTCTCTTTGCATGTCACTGGGGCAACCGAATGATGGGAATTTTAACACATGAACGGAAATGTAGACCGCTGAATCTGACTGGCTTCCTCCCCTCCGCGAGGCTCCCATTCAAGGCACGAGAGAGCAGAGGCTTGGGTTGGTCCTCGTGCGTGTCCGTCAGAGGAGAGAGGGAGGGTCCATGTGCTTTTTCCTTTTCTTTTTTTTTTTTTTTTCTTCTTTTCTTTTTTTTCTCGGTGGGTACGGGAGCCGAGTGGGGACCAGCTGGTTACGCAGCGGCCGCGGGTCTCCACCCGAGAGTATGGCGGCTGGGATTTCACCGGAGAACGAGGGAGAGACGGAGACATGCGAGAGATGGTGAAAAAGAAACAAAGGCACGAGCGTCCTTTCATGAAGTGTCGTAATAGTTTGAGTTTGTGCTTTTTTTCCTGAGGCGGCCCCGTGCTTCAGAAATTGCGCGTGCAGTTCATTCTAGGGGCTAACCCAGCGATTTTCCAGTGTCCTCGATGGAGCAAGTTTGTTTTTTTATGATGCATAGAGAGGGGTGAGCCAAGCAGATGAAACGGACCACATCATCGGACGGTATTTTCTTCCTCCCTGTGCATATTTCGGACATTAGCAGCCCTCGGATGCCCGTATAGCTGTCAGTGTCTGGCCTGCATGGGGGAATTTCTACAATGAAATCCATCTTGGGGCAGCGAGTCTTTGTGCTCTGCTATAGCTGAGCAGCGGTGAGCAGGACCGTGTTATTGACAACCCCTTCAAAATGGGACACGAATGGTGAATGTGATTCGTGCGGGAACGTTTTGAGTTCATTTCAATGACGCGCGGAGACTGAACCCCCTTACGACTTGTTTTAATCCACGATGCGCGAGTATAAAGTGGTGGTCCTGGGCAGCGGTGGGGTCGGGAAATCCGCCCTCACTGTGCAGTTCGTCACCGGGACGTTCATTGAGAAGTACGACCCCACTATAGAGGATTTTTACCGCAAGGAGATCGAGGTGGACTCCTCGCCCTCGGTGCTGGAGATCCTGGACACTGCTGGTACCGAGCAGTTCGCCTCCATGCGGGACCTTTACATCAAAAACGGTCAAGGATTCATACTAGTCTACAGCCTGGTCAACCAGCAAAGCTTCCAGGACATAAAGCCGATGAGGGATCAGATCATAAGAGTGAAAAGGTTGGTGAAAAGATGCACAGAGAAAGATGTTGCAGATGTTTCTTTACACACACAGAGCTGGCCTCACAGGCCCTGTAGTTTGAGGATGGGCCCAGGCCTGGTCTGAGAACTGTGCTTGAATGGAGATGCATCTTCAGGGCACTCTACATCACAACATGCCTGTTCTATTTTGGTGAACCATTTCTCACTCACTATCCCTGTAGGTAGGCAAATGCCCTTGCAATGCAGTCCCAGCCTCTAAAAAAGTAATTACACAATACTTTCCCCAACTATGCAACCTGATTGGCCAAGATACACTCCATGAGTGATGATATGGAGAACAACAGCACTTGGAGATTGTATTATCTGTACCGCCCTGCCTCAGGTGTTCTGGGTATTGTTAATTAAGATTACAGCAAAACATCTTTGTCATGAATAATTGAGCTAGAAACACAGAGCACCACAGTGAGCGTAAAATTAATGCTAATAAAAAAAGCTAAACCTCCATAACATGTAGACAAAACATCATATCAGTGTTAATGATATGCTACTTATGGTTCTGTTGTATAAAAGCAACTGTAGGCCATGCTTATGTACTGAATATCAGCATTGCTGTTGCTTGTAAACAAAACACAGGAGTGCTGTTATTCAGTACAAAAGCACTGCCATTGATGTATTTTGCTTTATTATGCAACATTTATTCCCATCCTTGATTGGATAAGAGTTATTCCATGAGTTCTGATATACACTACAACAGCACCAGGACTTTTAACTACAGTGCGTTCAGAAAGTATTCATTCCACTTTGTCAAGGAATACACACAATTTGCATTTGTAAATTTCTCTTTATTAGCAGTTATTAATTTGCTCTCATTGCTGTTATTTATATATGGCACTGTGGCTGTTCTGAGATCCCCCCCCCACCCTTCCACAAGCCTATGTGGAAAGCATCAAGCAGGACCAGCACACGTTCCTGCTCCTCCTGTGCCTACAGGGAGAGCCTGAGGCAGGGAAAGAAGCCACTTAAAACCCAGAGCAGAGCAGGCATCAGTGACAACAGAATGACACTGATTAGGTCAAATGCGAGCGGCAACCTCCGGCCTTAAAAAATGAAGCCAATGCGGAAGTGCAAAAAATTGCAATACCGTGAGTGTCCACTTGAGGCTGGCTGCAGGAACACCGTCTGGACACCTGTTAAACAGCCGGTTTTTACACTAGAAATAAACTGGTTTACAGCCTGGTTCAAAAAAACAAATGTGTCTCATTAGCTAATGTCTTCATGTGCTCTCACTGTACGGGGAGTGAATTTTTTGGTACCACATTGGTTCAGATTACATTTAGGAAAAACCTCACTGCGGACTGATTGGCGCCTCATTTGATTTACAGATAGCTTGACAGGAAGAGGCTATGTTTCTGTCAACCAGAATCACAGGGTTTGTCCAATTCTTTCTACAGTCTATAGTCAAATATAGCATAGAGGAGGAGCTGGGATGGAGGAGGGTCGCAAAAGCAGCTTGCTGAGGGAGCTGAAAAGCATAGCCAGACTAGAGATGTTTAAATATGGCAGCATGAGTGCAATGCCTCATCAGCTGGCCATCAGCTGACGAGGACCTTGGTGAGATCAGCTGATCTCAAATATATGGCAGTGCTCGATTTTTGCCATTTTGCAACCAAATGCTACAGTCAAAAAAATATATTTTTATTCCCATTAATCTACACTAGGTACACCATCTTGACAAAGTGAAAACAGAATTTTAGAAATTTTTGCAAATGTATTAAAAATTAAAACAGAAATATCGCATTGACATAGCTATGCAAACCCTTTGTAAAAATGTGGTAAATTTAGCTCAGGTGCCTTCAGTTTCTCTGAATATTTGCTGAGGTGTTTCTACATCTTGACTGGAGTCCACATGTGGTAAATTAAATGGATTGGACATGATTTGAAAAGGCACACACCTCTCTTTAGAAGGCCTCACTACTGACAATGCATATGAGAGCAAAAACCAAGCCATAAGGTCAAAGGAACTGCCTGCAGAGCGCAGAGACAGCGCTGAAAGTTCTAATAGCACAGTGCCCTCTATGATTCTCAAATGGAAGAAGTCTGGTACAACCAGGACACTATCAAGAGCTGGTTGCCCAAGCAATTGGGTGAGAATGGCCTCAGTAAGAGAGGTGAACAAGAACCTGACGGTCATGCAGGCTGAGCTCCAGAGATCCGATGTGGAGATGGGACAAAGTTCCAGAGGGACAACCATCACTGCAGCCCTCCAATGATTTGTATGGAAGAGTAGCTAGAGAGAAGCCTCTCCTCAGTGCACAACACCATTTAAGTGCCAGAGCTATGGTGTTATTCAGTATAATAGCACTCCCTCTTTATATGGCATATATGCAGAGATGATTCCTCCCATCAGTGTTTCTGCAGACTTTGTGTTGCTTCACACTAGATGTAACCACCAGGGCAACAGAGCCAATATTAGCCCTTCCTCCAGTCATAACATACTGTCTGCACTCCCTCTGATCTGCCAAGCTGCTGTTTTGTTGTGCTCCGTGTCCACTGTTCCAGATGCTGCAAGCCCTGTGAAACACCCGGACAAGGATATACCCATCACGAGTCTCCACTGCAGAGGGCTTTAAGAAAAGCATATAGAGATAGTCCGGCTTCTGCCACGGGAAAGAGATGAAGCCGTGTTTTTAATTAACAAGCTGCAAAAGCTCTTCAGTAAGCACAGCACAATCGGAAGCATGGAGCTGTCTGATGTCTGAGCGCCGTTACACAGATGATCTAGATATGAGGTCACCATGGAGTGAGCTGCTGATTGATACAGGGAAGGGGTTAGCTGAGGCTGTCTTAGCTCTTTACAGTGAGGACACAGTGCAGACTGTGTAGATGCTGCAGGTTAAATCATGGATGCTTTTTGCCTGCATGTGTGAGCTTGCTCTCTGTATTACAGTGTCGATGTGTACTGTGGGCCCATCAGTCACTGTAGATGTCAGTGGATGTATACAGAGAAATGAGGCTTCCCTAATGAAGAATCATGTACAGCAACGCAGCTTGAAGCTCACACATTAACTGATGCAGCTAATGACTAGGTAACACAGCATAAGAATAGCACAGTCATATCACGCTGTGGTGTTGTTTTTTTATCTTCAACTTATATATCTGTCATATTTTACAACCTAGAATGACACTATTTCACACAAAAGGTGTCTGTGTTTGTCAGTTTCCTTAGTTTTTGTCTCCTAATTGGATTTTTTCTGCTCTGAACACACCTTATAAACAATCCTATAAATCTGTGGCTCCAGATGAAAGAATGAGGTCAACATGTTTCCCCCATATGAGAGGAGAATAGGGAGAGGGCTGCTCACTTTAGTCTTTGTGTGTCTGTGTGTTAACATTTGTGTGTTTACATGTAAATGTATACACACACAGGCTTGTGTGTGATTTCACCCTTAGGTCTGGTTTTTGCCTTCTAGACTGCATAAAAGTCTCATTTCTACAGTAAAGTTAATTTTGGAGTCTGTGTATAAAGTAGGTTTCAGACAGATTCTATATTCTTTGAAAGCTGAAATCTATCTCAAACCTGTCGGATCAATAATCACTTAAAGAGAGCCTCTCTGACAAAGTGAAGTAGACTAAAAGACCTCAAAAAGCAAGACCACATGGCGCCACCTTAAGAAATTCAAGAACAGATGAGAAAAAAGTCATTGACATCTCTTAGTCTGGAAATGGTTATACAGCCACTTTTGAGGCTTTGAGACTCCAGTGAACCACGGTGAGAGCCATTATCCACAAAGAGAGAACACTTGGAAAAATGGTGAACCTTCATAGGAGTGGTCGGCCAACCAAAATGGCTCAAAGAGTGCATCCACGACTCACCCATGAGATCACAAAAGAACCCAGAACAACACCTAAAGACCTGCAGGCCTCGCTGGACTCAGAATTTATGGTTCTATCATGGCAAAGCAGCCCTAGACCATTACACTACCACCACCATGTTTTGCTGTAGGTATAATGTTATTTTTAGGAAATGTGTTAGTTTTATACCAGATCTAACGGGATGCACACCTTCTAAAAAGTTCAAATTTGATCTCGTCAGCCAACAGAATTATTTCTCAAAAGTCTTGGGGATCTCCAAAATGTTTTTGGGGGCAAATGTGCGACAAGCCTTTGAATTCTATTTTGTCAGCAGTGGTTTTGGCCTTGAAACTCTCCCATGGCTGCCATTTTTGCCCAGTCTCTTTCTTATTGTTGAGTCACGAGCACTGACCTTAACTGAGTCAAGTGAGGCCTGCAGTTCATTATATGTTGTTCTGGGTTCTTTTGTGACCTCCTGGATGAGTCGTTGATGCGCTCTTGGAGTAATTTTGTTAGGCTGACTATTTCTGGGAAGATCCACCACTGTTCCAAGTTTTCTCCATTTGTGGATAATGGCTCTCATTGTGGTTCACTGGAGTCCCAAAGCCTTTGAAATAGTTTTGTTACCCTTTGATGATCTAACACACTGAAGTTTGACAAAAATGATTTAAAAAAAAAAAAAAAAAGAAATCAGGAAGGGGTCAAATACTGTAGTTAAGAAAAAAACATGACGAAAACTCTGAAGTGGAGTTCAGACTCATTCGTTTATATCTTTCAACATAAACACAGCTGACATCGGTGGCTTTGTGACCTTATGACCCAAACATTTCATTGAAATATTACCTTTCTTCCAGTAATTTTCTTTACTGACTTGTCTAAAGCTTTTTATATGCAGCCGTTTTACACCCTGCCCTGGTCGTTTGTCTGTAATGTAAATCTTCTGTTTACAGCGGTTATATACGGTGACTTTGTTCCTGAGAGCTTGTAAATATACTTTATATGGATAACGCAACACATACCTTTATAACTACACAAGCAAAGGGCTGCATTTTTTGTTACAGCTGATGTGATTTTATAGGAATGTGAGCACATAAAATACCTGGAAGTTGGGCACAAACTATGGAAAACGAGCTCCTTTTTCCTTTAGTAGGAAACCCACACTGAAATTATTTCCAAACACATCTGACAGCCCATAACCATAAAAGAAAGTCATGGTTTTCCTTAGCACAGAAGGTGAAAAGAGTAAAAGATAAGTCACAAATGTTCTATTCTCCAGCTTGTAGTGCTTTTTATTGTCACTACATTATTGCATGATTAACATGTAAATTACATTTTTGTGATGGCAGTGTTTAGCACCTTACAGTTTTAATTGTCCTCTTTTCAACGTACAATTCAATGTACAATTTTTACTGTATAATAGCTTTTTTCAGTTGTGTGGAATCAAGACAACATATTTCAGTAAACAGGTGGATATTTTCCCCTCTTTCCTGTCCAGAAAAAGCCTCTCATGCTCTGCTATTGCTGTTAAATACAGCAGCTAAAAATGCAACAAGTCTAGGCATGTCCTGGTTGAAGTGCATTGTGGGAGATGTAGGAAAGCAGCAAACGCAACAGGACTCAATGAGACAGACTGAGACATCAAAGGAAAATACATCAAACAAGAAATCATCAAAGGGCAAACTGTTTGCTACATCACAGATTGATTAGAGAAAATCAAAAGATTAGATAAAGGGCAGAATTTCTAGAGCTGACTGGTTGTGATGGAAGTGTTCTGTATCTTTTTTGATCATTTATTAATCATTGCAGTCATCTATCATTTTCAGGTTAAAGCTTCTTAAAAGGGAGACAGACGTTTGAAGACTCAAGTTTTCAGCATTTTGGGGATTAAGAAAATATTTATGGATTGATAGGGTGATAAAAAATTGCCACAATTTAGAAGATATTAGTCCTATTCAGCTTGGTCGTTCAAAGTATGATGTTTACACCACTGACGTTTCACTTTCACTACGATTACACAGAGGCTCAATCGAGGGGACTCCTGTACACAGTTCATTCAAAATATGACATCCTATTGATTATGTATAACAATCTAAATTTATAGTAATTCATTTACACATAATTTTGTGTATGCCGGAAATCTTCTGATGTATACTAGATTGGCTATGATAAAACAGGAGCACACTGGTTGTTCATGACAGCCCTACCACATTGCTAGCCCCACTAGCTAGCTAGTGAGCAGTGTAAAAATAAAATCGACAGGCCACTAATCTCATTTAAATTCAGCATCTAAACTGTAGTGCAGCTGCCTGCCACTAGTGGCCACTGTAGCTGTTCTTAGTGACTACTGCCTTACTGCCACAATGATCTAATTCCATCACTGCCAGCCACTCTCACAGATCGTTTATCTGAGACAGAGTCTATTTCAGAACTGAAATAAACAGAACAACTTCAGAAATAAATTGGATTATATTCTGTTTAAGGTTAGGATAAGGGTAATAGGATACCAAAAGTTGGAAACCTGACCTGCAAAACCTGATTACAAGATGTTTAATAAAGCTAATTAAACAGTCTGCTGACAGGGGAAAAGCCTGTCCTCCATTTGACACAGCAAGTGTAGCTCACGTAACTCTTTTAGCTGCATAAGCCATGTAGATAACGTAGCTTCGAAGCTAACATAGCTACAAAGCTAATGTAGCTAAAGCTAGGCTCACAAAACTGCTACATAAGATACAGAGTTACATTGTATAGCTACATTAGTTTTAACTATGTTTGAGAAAGCTAACTTAGCTATTTTGGCTTGTGTAGTAACATTACATTAGTAGCTATGTCAGCTTTAGCTAAAGCTAGGCTCACAAAGCTGCTACGTAAGATATGTAGTTGCATTACATTGCTACATTAGTTTTAGCTATCTTTGCAAAAGCAGACTTAGCTATTTTGGCTTGCGTAGTAATGTTATATTAGTAGCTATGTCAGCTTTAGCTAAAGCTAGGCTCACAAAGCTGCTACGTAAGATATGTAGTTACATTATCTACATTGCTACATTAGTTTTACCTATCTTTGCCAAAGCTCATGTTGCTAAAGCTGACTTAGCTATGTTGGCTTATGTCATAATGTTACATTAGTAGCTATGTTAGCTTTAGCTAATGCTAGGCTCACAAAGCTGCCACTGAAGATATGTAGTTACGTCATCTACATAGCTACATTAGTTGTAGCTATGTTGGCTCAAACTTATGTTGCTAAAGCTTTCTGTGCAATGTTGGCGTTTGTATTAATGTTACATTAGTAGTTACGTTAGCTTTAACTAATGTTAGGCTCATAAGCTGCTACGGTAGATACATAGTTACATTATCTACATAGACCTCTGATCTTTTTGTCTGTGCTATTTGTGAAATATTGCAGTCGGTAATTCAACAAGGTGTTTTACCATTGAGATATTTTACAAGGGAGTTCTGCCCAAGACAGCAGCATGATAAGTCTGTGTTAAGGTTATAAAAAGGTTGTGTGAGATTATACTCAAACTGAGTGATGAGATTCAACACGGGAATGTGGACGTTAACCTGCAAACATGAAGGAAGGCTGGTGGTGCTAGCACTTCCACATTCTAAAGACTAACTTTGCAACATGATATTTTCTGCTGCATTGTGAAGGTGGTTTACTGAATGTATTTACTTAACTTCAGACTAGTCAGCTGAACAGAGATATAATTTGCAGTCAATAGGGCAGAAAATTATTCCCTTAAGGGAACATCACTAATGGAAAGGGTGGTTGTGATGTATTTTTTAGCTCTGAACAGCGGTTTTACACCGACACTGCTGAATACTTTTGTCTTTAGAAGGGATGGATCATGATCTTCAAATAGTTGGAAATTCATTCATTAAAAAAATGAAGTGCTGATGCAGCTATTATCTCATCTTAAGGCAACATGTGCCAGACTTATGATGAGCAGTTGGTTTTGAAGTGTAATTCTGAACTGTTACCCTCAGCAGTTACGCTGTTCCTAAAAGTTATACTTTGTCTTTGCTTGCTCTGCCAGTTTGTCCCTCCCTGTTGCCAAATACACCAAAACACCGATGACCCATCACGACTGTGATAGCCTCGACTCAGCTCAGACGTGCCAATGTACGTCCCTCTCTCTCTGAACCCTGTCAGCATCCATCAGTGCCTGCTGTTAACATCACAGACAGGTCTGAGCACAGAGGCCACTGGGTGAGCATGATTACACCTTGGTGTGCCAGTGTTCGCCAAGGACCCCATCACTCTTCACTACTGCAGGATGAATTATGAATGGTGACTTAACAGAGCATTTAAAAGGGCTGACATGGTCAGAGGACAGTGAAAAGTTGAAACACAGTACCATCCCACACTGAATTATTAGTCCACATATCTTTAATTCACACCCCACGTGTACTTACTCCATCTGTGTTGTTCTTTACGCTACCAACTGTGGAGCTCTCCTACTGAAACTTTTTTACATGCCAACTGCTTGAAAGGATTCAGAGAAATAAATAGAGGAGCAGGAGTGGATATCCCAGAAATATCCTCTCTCATCTGCTGTGAAAACCGGGCAAGAGAACAGACCTAAAGTTTGGTAATGATCACTTCTTACTTTTGACTTGGCTTTTCAAAATTCAGTGTTCAAGACTTTGGCAGAGTTGTAATGAGGGGAGCAGAGTTTGAAAAAAAAATGGCTAAAATTTTGGGAGCAGAATAACAGTGACTCATAGCTCAGGGACTTTTGAAGTTGTTGATTACCTGAATTCTTCTCTTCTGTAACTACTAGGAGTGCATTCGTTTTTAAAGTTCTCTAGTCAACTATTTGATATAGTGCTGAGAAATATGCTAACCTGCATAGTTGTCATGTCTGCCCTTGTAATTCTGTTTGGATATACAGCATCTTTTTCCAATTCTATGCTTTTATTTATGACTAAAGTCTTTGTGAATATCAGGGCGGCTACAGTTGTCAGCCATGTTTAAAACAACAGTCTAACTGATTGACCATACCAATGTTAGGAAACCTCTTCTTCAAATCAGCAGTTACATTGCCAAAGTGACTGCATGAATATTCACCCCCTTCAAGTCAGTATTGAGTAGAGTCACCTTTGGCTGCAATCACAGCACTGAGTCTGTGGATAGGTCTCCATTTTACTCCATTCTTCTTTGTAAAACTGCTCAAACTCTGTCAGGTTGCACAGAGATCGGGTGTGAATAGCCCTTTTCAAGTCCAGCCACAAATTTTTCATTGAATTAAGGTCTGGGCTTCTGTGTACCTGTCTCTGTATGCTTCAGGTCATTGTCATGCTTTAAAATAAATCTTCTCCCAAGCCATAGCTCTCTCACAGACTGAATAGGATTGTGCTCCAGGATTTTCCTATATTTTGCTGCATTCATTTTACCCGCTACCTTTACAAGCCATCCAGTGCCGAGAAGCATCCCCACTGCATGATGCTGCCACCACCATGCTTCACAGTGGGGATGGTGCATCTGTGGTGATGTGCTGTGTTTGGTGTCTTGTCTGATGGCCAAAAAGCACCATTTTGGTCTCATCAGACCAAATAACTTTCTTCCACTTGTCCATGGAGTGTCCCACATGCCTTTTGGTGAA
Organism: Cheilinus undulatus; assembly: GCF_018320785.1. Taxonomy (NCBI): domain Eukaryota; kingdom Metazoa; phylum Chordata; class Actinopteri; order Labriformes; family Labridae; genus Cheilinus; species Cheilinus undulatus. The sequence continues at coordinate 41,421,722 of NC_054879.1, forward strand.
CTCTAGTTGAGATTTACTGAGTTTTCTTCGAGAGTGTTTTTTTCCCAGAAAGCTTCAACTGGCAAAAAACCTGGGCAACAATTGTTTTGTCTTTGTGGCGTAATGGTAGCCATGGATACTGATTAATCAGTGACCTGACCTTCCAGACCCTGAAGGTCACTGCACAAAGGTGATCCTGATTACAGAAATTGTGAGACTTCTAGGACTAGCTGGCTGGACCTCTCTTGAATCAGCTCAGTCACTTTAAAGGAGGTGAATATTATTGCAGTCACTTGTTTTACCTTATATAATATTATTATTTAATTGATATTACTTTATAGAAATAGGTTTTCACTTTGACTTAACAGGTTTTCTGTGTTTTTTGTTTGTCAACAAAGCCAGATTATATTGAACACGATTGATTTATTAAATCAATGAAATAGTAAAACATCCAAGGGGGTGAGAATACTTTTATAGGCACTGTAGTTAGGATGACAGCCAGAAAAAATAATATTTTAATATTGATTTATATTAATATTTTTATTCACATAGACAAAACTATAGCTGAAGAATTTGCAAAAATAATCTAAATGCAATTTTTGTCCCAGTATTGTGATTTGATATGTGATTATTAACAAGCTTTAAGCTATAAAGGAGGAGGCTGGGGTGGAGGAGGTGAAGCTTTGCCAGCAGCAGCGTGATGCATCAGCATTGATGCAAGCAGGGATTAGTGAGCAGTACGTCATATCTAAATGGACAGCTGTGTTGAGAGAAAGAGCTGTGATTGGCTGTGGGAGCTAGGAGGCAATAATCAGTGTCTGCTGGCTATCAGTCAATCATGGCTAAGGCTGGCCATACACTAGACAATTTTTAATCTGAAACTGTTTTAAAACCGTGGGAGACCACTGACTTCAGGAACACTTAACCTTTCTCAATGTAGCGTTAAACACACAAGGGGAAACTTTTAAAGAAAATAGAAAACCTTTATATGTAAAGAATATATCACAATGAAATAAATAACAACTCTGAACAAGTATTACCAATTAAGCTATCATAAATTCAAAGAGTTTCACATTTAGGTTAATTAAGACCTCCACCAAAATGAATGCACACCTGGTGCGTAAAGTTAAATGAAAAGTTTCTTACAACAAAACCCAAGATTTGATATCTGAATGACAGCAAGCACCCTCATACAAAACACTCAAATATACAGGGAATATTTTCTTTTTAAATTCACAAAGAAAACCTCTCGTTTTCCATGATACACTTTTATTATGTTCAGACTCCTTTTAATTTATTTTTTTGGTGACACTGTAACGGGACTTCAGCAAAATAAACACAGATATCTGTTGATACCGTCTCACTGTCTCTCCACAGCAGGCTGTCCTGGCATGTGTTACAGATGCAGCAAAATTATAAAACAAGGGAAAGACTCAGGACAAAATCCTGGCTGGAATTATGGTACAGTTGTGAGCGGTGAAAGTACGTTTGATTTGTCTGGTGACGCTACCCGGTGTGCTCGCTCTCACTGGTTGTAGTGGGTACTGCGTCAGCGGTACTATGACTGGGAGGCTACGATGCGATTTGGAGCAGTAAATTAATCGGGTTGACACCACACACATGCAGACTACTCAGACAAATAATTGTTTGCGATGAGGCTCCAGTCAATATACGCCCCCACAATCGTCGGGGGAGGCAAATCTTGGCTAAAATTGGGTTTAAAATCCTGTAGTGTGTGACCGACCTAAGGGTATGACTTAAGTGAACTAATGCAGAACTTCATTAATATTAGATAGAAACAATTTAAAAAATATATCTAATTGCAAATTTTGTTGCTCATATTGTAAATTTGATACCAATTGCTTTATTGAATGGGGATTATTTTTTATATCACTCCTTTAATTAAAAAAAATGTATATAAAACATGAAAAGGAGGATTTTTGTAAATCATTTTTGAAAAATTACACTTGATTGTTTGAAAAATTTCCATAAAATCTCTGCTGCAAAAAAAAAAAAAAAGTGTATTAAACTGGTATTTTGACACATTTCAAGTTATAGCAATATTGCAACGTTTGCGATTTGTATATTGCGATTTAATCTCATTTGCGATTAATTGCCCAGCCCTAAACAAAACAACTTGACACTCAGGAAAACAACCAGGAAACAAACTGCTGAGGCACAGGGGCTTTATAACTTTTTACTAATGAGGTCATACACTGAGTCTGTGTGTAAAATTCTCTGAATAAAGTTAAACATAGAGATCTGGTTTTTAATGATGCTATAACAGTTCCTTTGGTGTAACGGTGGTTGTAAAACTTGTAAATGAGTCTTTGAGATATTCCCTCTCTTCCTAGTGGAACAGCAGTCTGAACAAATGTCTTATGCATTGGCTTTCCAGATTTTAGGTCTTGTACATTTGTAATGTAAGAGGGAGAATTTGTCTAAGACATGATAAAAAACCCCTGGAGGAGCTTCTGCTGTGCCGTATTTTAGCTGCCATATTTCAGATCCAAGGATGACTCGCCTGCGCTGTCTGTGAAGTACAATACTCCCTTTATCTGCTCCATTTCTGAGACATCTTGGCCAGTTTCTCCATCATCTGTGAAAAGCATCCGATTCTGAGGGCAGATAATTACTTTTCAAAACCTTAAGGGAATCCGAAAGGGAGCTCTGAGTCGCATTCCTGATATTGTGTTTTTATCTTTCGTTCTTTTGTAAAGCACAGAGTCTTCATGTGTTTGTCATGGCGTGTTTACCCAAAGACTCTCCAGATATCTATTTCCTGATTAAATCTTTCTTTGCTGTGCCAGAAGAGTGGAGCTTATTGCTGCTCTCTGACTCAGCTGATTCCTCTCCTCTGACTAAACCAAACCCCCCCCCCCGTCTTCTAAAGGGCCGCTGGGAGGAGGCCTAGCACACTGTCTGTTTCTTCCTTCAGCCTGATGGCGTTGGCCGGAGTCAAATGTGGAGGCTCTTGGGCCACCGTCCGTCAGCGAGGCCTGTGTGAGTTGATGCATCATGCATAATAGATAAGGTGCGTCTGGGCAAGCTCTGATGGGTGTTTGCAGCCGCAGTGCTCCAGCGCGGGCGCCGTCAAACTCACAAGCTGAAGGCTACGGCATGACATGTTTGAACTGTTTGTGCAGCACTCAGTTATTCAGGCTTTTTTTTTTTTGTAGGCTCGTGACTGAAGCATGTGAACTGCTCGTTTCTTTGCATCTGCCGATGTCGGGTTCAGATGCAGTTTGGCCGACACCCTTCACACTGAGGCCTGCGGAGCCTTGGTATCCGTGGCTGCCGCTGTCTCACACCTCCTGGGACTGCCGGTTTCCTCCTCTATTATTAAGACTATATTTAGACCTGGTCCTTTGGTACCAGATGTCTTTGTGCTGCACTTGTGTCACAATGAGTCCCCAAATGAGCTGCGTAGCTTAATGTTAAAAGCTCCATTATGGTCAGAGAGAAACAACACAGTCAAGTGACTGATATGACCTTTAAACCAGACTAAAGCTGGAATTCTTTGGTGTTTAAAGATATTTTAATGGTTTTTGGAGGTTTGACATGCAGGCAGCTTTTGAGAGAGTAGTTTGGAGATTTACAGTTTCACATGATGCTTGTGGATTTGGGTGGTACACCCAAGGCTTTTGAAATGAATGGCAGTAATTAGTTTTATATTTAATGCAAACACAAATGAATAAACCTTGCCCTTTTATCAGTGAATAAATCTTAATCACAGCTGAATTTTTCTTGCAATTACAATTACATTACATTCATTTAATATCTGGTGACTGGTGTCAGTACTAATATTGTCTTTTTTAAATACTGTGGTGCTACATCACTACCTCATTGCAGCATAGAATAAGCCTGAACAGATGTTAACAGGCCAAAGAGAAAGTTGAAAGCAGGATAAAAGAAGAAGACACTGCAGATTTATAGTATGTTGAAGTCTTTAGTGATAGCCTAGAGATGGGGCAGGATAAGAGCTTTTTCCACAGAGGGCCACATACAGAAATATGTTAGGATGGTGGGGCCACTTTCATATTCTTTGCCCTGATGATTTCAAAGTTAGTAAAACTAAATGTAAGTTAATACATGCTTAATAATTGAGTATGCCTAAATGGCTAGTTAATGGCTGATGAGGCAAATAGACAGTCATTTTCAGGATTTTTTAGAGGATTTTTCACTATTGGGAGACAGGGCTAATGGCAAAGGTCTGCGCTTTCTGAGTGCTTTTCTAGTTGGTGCTGCTTTTCGCTGTGATAATCCATCAGGACGTCATTAATCAAGGTATCCTAGCGTCAAAATGTTTCTTTACAGGTTTAACATGGAAGCATTGCCTTGTGCTGAAAACATAAAGTACAGTACAGTTAAGCATGTTTTAATGTGGGCCATATTCCATTTTATGTCTAGAATTTACTGCGGGCCAATCAAAAATGGCTTAGGCTTAGGTGGCTTAGGTGGTGTATGGTGATAGTTGCAACACTGATGGCTGCACATCGGATCTTATCCAATCAAGTTGTATCATACTTAACGAGGATGTCCATTTTAAGTTAAATCAACATTAAAAAGTCTTTGGCAACAATTCAAATACATTTCCGATTATTGCCAGTGACTGGGTTTCTCACAGATGGACTGGGATAAGCTCCTAAATTTGTTAGCTTGATGCTAATACAAGATGGAAATCGATATAAACGGACAAAGACTTAGCATATTAGTGATCACAATCCTTTTAATTTAAAAAATGTTTATTTTACTTAGGGATGCACAATGTTGGATTTTTTTGTGGCCTGTCATACAACCAACCTATAGCTAATAAAGATTTTCTATAACTTTTTTCTTCTTAAATTATTTAAAAACAGATTGAAAACAGCTCCCAGATGCCCCCATCTGGCTGTAGTACAACATAACAACCAAGAGCTGAAAAAAATTGTGGATATTTTCAAAATGAGCAGAAGTTGCATATTACTTTGCATTTTAAACAATTTAGTTAATAGAAAACAAAAATTATGCCCAATTCTCATCGAATAGTGTTGTGAGTTTTTTTGTGCATGCACTGATGAACTGGCTCAACATTGGTTCAAGCTAGTACTGACCTTATTGACAAGCATTGGCAATGGGCAGACAATCTGACATGAAAACATGTCAGTAGCTAATATTTATCTGTTGGGTTAAATCGATTTAAGGATGGCATTGATCACACCTTACTACTTGAATCAAGAAAAAATTTTCTTACTGGGCAGAAGAAGTTAGCTGTAGGACAAACTGATTTGTTTTCATGGTCAAACATGAGGGAAAATGTTGGCCTAGTAGGAGTCTTACACAAAAAAATGATGAAAACTTTGTTATTTTAAACACCAGTCATGGTATCAGCTCTAATTTTCACAATCAGTGCATCTCTATTAACCTGTGACCTTACCCTTGTTCAGTAACTGTATGGCCACTGGTTCATATTACACATGACACTTTAGGAAACCACAATGGACTTATTAACATTTGGGACTTTAATTTAATTTTTTTTATTGTTAAAACCCATCATTTGTATAATCCTTCAAATAGAAAGCTTGATTAATGAAAGGAGCTCTAGTAGTGAGCATCTCAAACTCTTTTTTTAATTCAAGAATGGCCGAGGAATCTGAAAACTGGTATGAAATCATGAACGTTTAAATTATACAGTATTGACTTCTATTGCTGGAAATCTTTAGGCCTCCTCCTGAAAAATACAGCAGCAGATTTGAGCTAAAACCACAGCCTGGGGCTGCAAACAGTCTCCCAGATTGGACCATTACCCCAAACTAAACACTGAGCCCCCCCGGCTTCCCCTAAATGAGCGCTGCTATAAAAGTAAAGGTTCTTGCCTTTCATTCTGCTCAACCACAACTAAGTTTAGGCGTTTTCAGAGAAGGTGGGAAAGGGAAATTTAAGGTTCATGCCCACCACCAATGAGAAGTGATCTAAAACAGCTCTTAGAAAAATAATGGCCTTGTTTTTACTGATGTCGGGAATGTACTGAATGAGACCTTGGCACTGTTTGCTTATTTTTAGTAGTTGCAGCTTCTCGTTCAATCCAGGAGAGCGATCACACCCGAGGTAGCACACAGGCCAACCTCTGAGGTTGTTTCTTAAATCCTGATGGTTCATCTTAGCAGGATAGCTGAGATTAAACTTTGCCTAGAAAATCATTTTCTTGAGAAGAGCAGAGTCAGCTCTGTATTTCTCAAAAAAGAATAATTCTAAAAACTGAAGTTTTTTGCCATGACTCTAAAAAATACTGCTGTTTTCTGCCAGCTCCAATCCTCTCCAGTGTCTGGTATATCCTTGTATACCTGTTACCATAGCAATCAAATATGAGGATTGTTTTTATTATTCTATTAATAATTTAGGATCATGTATTTTTTAGTGTGTGAGGGCACTGTTTGAAAACCAATGATGCTGATGGGTGCTGGGGGGCGTGATGCTGGCTAGACACAACGATACTGCTCAGGGTTGTAAACAGACACGTTCAAACTATGATCTAAAAGGGTCCAACAGATGGAAGCAGATAACCATGAATTAACTACCTACTACTACAGTCTGATATCTATCTCTGCTTCTCATCTTTGGCGCCTCAGAGGCTCGCCATGTTTCCCAAAAAGCATCACTGATTTTGCGATCACATCCTTGAGACTAAAGCAGACGTTTTACTTTTGATTCCTTTTGTAGCCTGTTCAACCATCTCCTCTGGCTGACTGCATAGTAGTCCTGTTTCAAAGTGACATAATGGCCCCCTCCCACGATCAGGGGTCAGACCTCTACTTCCTGTTCAGAGTTACATAGGCAGAGCTATTTGATAAAAAAACTGAGCTTTTAGATGTAACAGGGATCTGTTAAAAAACCTGTAGATCTCAGGGGTTTTTTTTCTTGAAGGCTCATCCCAATTTTACTGCTTCATAGAGCTCTAGTGAGGAGTTTTTCACTGGTAATTAAACAAATCATAATGGGCACTTGGGCGTCTTTATTAGTGGTGTAACAATCTGTCATTGTTTTTGATTGGTTGATTAATCTACATCATCACATTTTAGCTACACTTTAATTTTGGAAATCCCTCCGCACACCCATTTACAGTTTCCATCCTTCTGTGTGTCCTCAACAAGCTACAAGTAGCGGCAGTTGCTAGCAGTTAGTGCCCAAGTTGGCTATATGGAAATCTTTCAGACACAACCCACTGTAGGGCTAGCCTCTTGCCTTGTCTTACCCACTTGGTCTACATTTTTATCCGTAAACCACCTTATGAGATCGTTTACAGATAAAAACCACTCTCTCCTCGTGAGTGGTGTCTAATACAGGCTCTATAGATAAACAGAAAGGGAAGATCCTGCTTCCTTTAATACACTATATAATAAAAAAAAAACATTAATAAAAATGTAAGCTGTCTAAACTTGACGTTCAGGTAGGAGAGCTGTTTTCTTTTAACCCCCCTTCCCTGTTTGTCTCTTGTTATGAGGCCACTCATAAGAACAGAGATCGTCCATTATCTAAAACTAAACTTAGCACGAAAACCAAGGACATTTGTGTTTGGTAGATTACGTCTTTTTTGTAACAATGCTTCTTGGTAATAAATCTTAAACCCCTGGAAAGCCTGTTTATGTCCCTTTAAATGGTGCCACATTTGTAAGGAACATGCATTTGTGGGATGAGCAGCAGAGCTGAGTATGTGGGTTAAGCCCATGAGAAATTTGCTAAATCTTCTCTGCCGATCAGTGTTCAAGTTTTTGTCAACAGCCTTTTATTCCATGACAAAACTAAGAATAACAAAAATAGATCTGTGATGACTAAAACTGACAAAAACTAAGTTTGGTTTTTGTCAAGATGACTAAAACTAGACTAAAATTTAGTTTCCGTCAGACATTCAAAATCTGTGATATTTCTCTACTGTGGGTAAATCTGTCAAAAAATAATAAAGCTGTAGCTATTCTGCCTCTGAGCTGTAGAAAGCAGAGATCCCAGGTTTGACAGAGTGCACAGAACACACTACCATGACTTGGTACCAGATTTAGGCAAGAAAATAAATGATTGGACTAAAAGTAAAGACTAAAATGTGAGGACTTTTTATGGACTAAAACTAGACTGGATAGAAATGACTAAAATGTGACTATAACTAAAATGCATTTCGTTTAAGACTAAAATTAAAAGTATCTGCCAAAATTAACACTGCTGCCAAAACCAAACAGCTTTTCCTACTGTTGCTATTGACTCTTGTTTTGAGCTTCTGGTACCCCCAGGTGCCTGATTGGCATCTGTTATGTTAAGTTATGAGTCCAGATTCCCATGGCAGTCGGATCGTAGGGTCAAAATGTGGAATGGATGCAGAGAACACAATGCTGAGTGCTGCACCGACAGAGTATCATCCCTTGTGTGATGGTCTGGGGTGGCATCTCCCTGACTGGAAAAACAAGCTTGTCATTATCAGAGGCAATCTCAATGCAGAGAGATATCAAAACAAGATTCTGCAACCTGTTGCAATCCCATATCTTAGTATGGGGCCGAACTCTAACCTCCAAGATGACAACTCTCGCCCCAACAGAGCGAGGTTTTCCAGAGACTAACTCCAGAATTTGGGAGTGGAGAGGACAGAATGGCCTGCCAGCAGTCCTGACCTCAACCCCATTGAACACTCGTGGGATCAGCTGGGGCGTGCTTTTCGAGCTAGAGTGACCAACATAACCACAATGGCTGACTTACGACTAATGCTGGTTGAAGAATGGGAAGCAGTGTGTGACCAGGCTGGTGACCAGCATGAGGGGGAGGTGCCAGGCTGTTGTGGCTGTGTATGGTTCTTCCACATACTACTGAGGCTCTTGTTTGTTAAATGAATAAATTTTCAAAATGCAAAATCTTTAGACTTTCATCATCCAACTCAGTGGTTCCCATCCTTTTTCCACTGAGCTCCCCTTCACTTATCTAAGAGGAGCTGTGGTCCCCCACTACACCCACAAAAAAATTGGCTTATTGCTGTCAAAAGTATACATCAATTTGAATTGTCTTCATCACTTAAAGCCAAACAAAAAAAGGGAAAAACACAAGTTTTATGCTGTTTGGCATTGGCAGAGAAGATTTGGCTAATTTTACATAGGCACAACCCACATGCTCAGCTCTGCTGCTCATTCCACAAATGCATGATCCTTACAAATGTGGCACCATTTAAAAGGGAAATAAACAGGCTATATTGAATGGGTTGTTAAATAGTTGCACTGAGTGAAGGTTTTAAATGTGCAAAGAGAAAAGGTCAATCTTCCAATTTACTTTGGCTTACTATACGACTTCCAGAGTAGATTTCAGACCATAACAAATACTATCTGAGGAACCGAGCTGAGAACAACAAACCCAAAAGGAGTTTGAATTAACTCTGTTTTAGAAGTCTTGACTCAACAACATATTTACATTAGGTATTTGATTTTTGCAATACTAATGTTCAAATTTTTGCTATTGTTGTTTAAGTGTGTGAATGCAAAGTCCTGAAATCTGGGTTTGTCTGGTCTAGCTGAAGATCCAGTTGAAATAAACTCTAGAGCTTTCCTCTGCATAATTGTCCATTCTCATGTTCGCCTCAGTGTTGACCCACCTGACGATGGTTACTCTGTCCTCAGGTACGAGAAGGTTCCAGTGATCCTGGTGGGGAATAAGGTGGACCTGGAGAGCGAGAGGGAAGTATCATCGAGCGAAGGCCAGGCCCTGGCAGAAGAGTGGGGCTGCCCGTTCATGGAGACTTCGGCCAAAAGCAAAACCATGGTAGACGAACTGTTTGCTGAGATCGTTCGGCAGATGGACTACGCCGCCCAGCCAGACAAGGACGACCCCTGCTGCTCCTCTTGCAATATACAATAGCCCTGAGGGGCGTCCAGGAACAGGCCAGGGAAAAAACGTCTACCAAGGGGGAGCAGAATGAAAACACACTTAGACACACATGCACATGCCAATTAAGACGGGAGGTAACTTTGTGGTTGAACGCGGTGGATTTTAACTCTTTGGAGCATAAAATCAGCAGAGACATGTTTATTAATAACACCATGAGTCATGAATACATTTTGAACAAGGAATGCCAGGAATTTGCCGCAAGAGAATTTGACAAATGACAAGAAAAATGAACGTGCCCTCGCCTTATGTTACTCTCTTTTGTTGTGTCTGGGTTTGTTTTATCCTTTGAGTTATAGGAGTGAATCATCAACAAAGAATCATACATCAGGATCTTTAGGCTGCTCTATCTGCTATTAACAGGGAAAAAGGTCATTTCCTGTCTGTGTTAGGAGGAAATCAAAACATTGAGATGCATTTTAATGCTATCACATCTCCAGTAGTTACCGTACATCAGTCTTAGAACATATTTCTGGGATCCATTTGTTTTAAATACTAATGAGTATTTGATTTGTGCAGTGATTAGAGAGAGGTTTTTGTACTCATTACAGGGCTGAACCAAAGAGGTGACCTGACAGCACCTCCATTTTCTTATATTTTAGTTTAGAAAAGGAATGGAGAGTTAATGGTGGATAAGTCAGTGTCTTTCTTTAAACATCGGTGCAGTCTTTTCTTTTCTCATTTCAAGGTACAGACAGTCTTAACATATCGTGTGATTTTTTTTTTTCTTTCCAGGAAGATTCTTGGCAGCAGATTGCCGAGTAATAATACATCCAACTGTTTCATCATGAAAAGACAAAGGGTTCATCTCTTCAGTGTTTGAAATGTCTACAGCGACTCTTTTCAGGAACAGGTGACATTTAAAGTGACGTTGCCAACATTTGTCAGCCTCAACATTTTCTTTTTCTCCTCTGGTATCAATATGACATGGGGTGCTCAAGCATTAAAACATCCTGATCCCATCCTGTCGTGCTCAGAGTATTCGAATCCATAGAAACAACTAGTAAAGACAAAAGGCAATGATAATAAGATAATTAATGGTAGTGTAAATATTTTGTATTGAAAGTGCCAGCTCCTATGAAGACACTGACTCAACACGTGGAAATGTCAACTGTATGCATGGCTAGTAAACAAAAAAAAGGACTCTTATTGTTTGAGTTTAATATAGGCTGTGGAAACGTGCAAACCAAACACAAACACGTCTGGACATCTGGACACTGTCTCAACTGTACATCTATGTTTCCACGGGAAGCAGACTTTACCCGTGTGACCATTTTCATTGTTGATTTTATATTTTTTTATGTGACCATTTACTCTTTATTCCCTCTCTGAATGGTGACACTGTTACATTTGACACCTAAACAATAAAAGTGCGTTCAACACTCAACTGAGTGAAATGAAGTGAATGAATGCTCAAAGAAACATGTCGCTCAATGAGATTTTATTACCAAAGTGCTTTTCCCTGAAAAGTCTTTCCTTTTCTTTATGTCACAAAAGGTTACACAATCCTGGGTTTTCAAAGCCATGAACCATCTCTACTTAATGGACCTACTTAATATAATTTAAAGAAACATAGTTCACATTTTTCATAAATTTGACAAGATATGCCTCATTTTCAACTGTAGTTTGGGATTTAAAATGTATTAGCCTGCAATGCTAGCATGAAGTTAATTAGTTAGCATTTAGCTTCAGATTAGGAACAACAACAACCCAGCCACGAAGCGACCGACCACATAAAAGTGGAGTCAATGACTGCTAAAGTGCATGCCACATAAAAGTCGCCAACGCTCTGCTGATTCCATAGCTGAAGAGTTCTGAACTTTTACTGACATTAGTTTAGGTACATAAACTGCAGTGTGAGCTTCATTGATTAGGTTTCCATGGCCAAGCAGCTGCATGCAAGCCTCACATCACCGATTCCAATGCTGAGTGTTGGATGGACTGGTGTAAAGCACACTGACACTGGACTATTGAGCAGTGGAAATGTGTTTTGTGGAGTGACGACTCACTCTTCTCTACTTGGGAGCTAGATAGGCGAGTCTGGGTTTGTGGATGCCAGGGAAGGTTATTTGCCTGACTGCACTGTGCTAGCTGTAAAGTTTGGTGGAGGAGGGATAATGGTATGGGTCTGTTTTTCAGGATTTGGGCCAGGCCCCTTATCTAAACTGAAGGGCAATCTTAATGCATACCAAGACATTTTGGACAATGCTATGCTTCCAATTTTGTGGCAACAGTTAGGGGAAGGCCTTTTTTCCATACTGACATGACTGTGCTCCAGTGTACAAAGCAAAGAATACAAAGACATAGTTTGATGAGTTCTGCAGGGAAGAACTTGACTGGCCTGAACAGAGCCCTAACCTTAACCCCATTCAACACCTTTGGGATAAACTGGAATGGAGTTTGTGAACCAGGCCTTCTCATTCAATATTTACGCTTGACCTCATAATCCTCATAATGGGCATAAATTCTCACCAAACACTCCAAAATCTTGTAAAAAGCATTACAGTAAGAGTGTAGGCTGTTATAGCTTCAAAAAGGGGCCAACACCAAAGTACATGTATTTGAATACAGTGCCATAGCTCAGTCTGGTAGAGCACTGGCTGTAAACTGAGATGTCCCTGGTTCATATCCAGGCACCTCCAAGTTTTTGCATTTTTCGCCGATTCTATATCAAACTAAATCTCTCCTGTTTTTTGGCTATTCATGAGTCATAAACGTGGGAATCGTGACCTTTTAGGATAATTACTCGCGAGAAGACCAGAGTCATGACTATGCCAGTTAACTCACTGTGGATAGGGGGCAGAGAAGCGCAGAACTACCGCCACAGTGCAAGTCATACCTCTGTACCAGTGCTATTGAAGAGACAATATGTTCATTCAATCACTGAACCACAAAGTGATGCAGCACTGCATTTTTGCTAACTTGAGTATGAAAAGTATCTACGTCCCGGGCCAGGTAAGCAGTAGTCTTCTTCACAACCCTTGTACTTTTAAGGGGGAAATTCAGTTTGTTAGCCTACAGAAAATAGCTAAATTGGCATTGCTAGCTTAAGGTTAGCTGTTGGAGTCCATGTGTGTGTCTATATCTCTCCCTGATATAAAGTGAGGCATCACTCTCTAAGATAATTATGGCTGGATTTGAGAATGTAGTTCCTGACCTTTCCCTTTTTGCCTTTTCTGTGCTTGTTAGCTGGACAAAGATGAAAGGTTACACACTTAGTGCGCCATGTGAGTAAGTGGAGCACACCTGTGCTTTGGATCCCTTTATCTCACATCTTATGGTTAAAACAATGTGAAAGGCTTCTCTCTAAAGGTAAACAACTGTTTTGTAAGCAAACAGAAACTGCAGCCTTTGACATTTCTATTTCAAGGCCTAAGGGTGGTGCACCAAAATATTACTTATTTTGAAAATGACCTAGCTAAGATGGTATACATTTAGCACTGAGTTTGTACAGCAAACTGAAATTAACTGAAACTGAAAAACATAAATTATGAGGCAAAAGTTAGAGGAACAAACATAAGTTTAAATAAAGGAATGTGTTAAGTTTCCTTTTACAGTGCTTATAAAAAGTTTTAACCCCCTTGGATGTTTTACTCTTGGATGTTGATTTTATAAGTCAATCATGGTCAAAATAATTTCACTTTTTTGACACAAACATACAAAAAAATCACAGTGAAACTGGGAGATTAGGATCGTCGGAGTGCACTGAATGTGTCGCAACTGATTGTAGTATAAAGATACCTGTGTCTGACAAGTCCAGTCACTGGTTAATCAGTACTCCTGGCTACCATTACACCATGAAGACAAAAGAACACTTCAATCAACTCAGAGTAAAGGTTAATAAGAAGTATAAGACAGTAACCTTGCAAAGCAGATGGATACGCCCATTTCCTTGTTTTTCACTGGCGAATCCATCTTTCTAAGCCCCTGTCTGAACCGTTTGGGCCTGGTTAGCCAGTGACAGGACCAATCAGCAGCAAGGGGCAGTACTTTCAGGCATGGCAGTGTCGTTATGTAAACAAGCAGCAGCAAGAGCTGGTGCAGTTATGGAGGAAGAGATTAGCGTGGATGCTGCTAAAGCACCAGTTTTATCAGAACTTGATGACATGTCTTCATGAAAAGAAGAACAAAGATCAGCAGTGAGTTGTTTTCTTTTCAAAAATGACAAAAGTCGAGTACTAACATGTCTATAGTCGCCATGTTTCACATGGATTACACAAACATGCATGTATCTCACATTTTGGAACTCTGCTTGGGTTTAGTATGGCCATCCAAACTTTTAACATTACATGTATGTAGTTAGAAACGGATCTGCATAATTGGATAACTGATTCCTATAAAAAAAAATCCTAGATCATTATCAGCAGAATCCTTTTTAAAAATCCTGATTTCTGGTCACATCTGATTTTTAACCTTGGTTAGCCTCCTTGCTTGTTCCAGAGATTGTTGTGAATCACTGGTGCAGAGTGAAGTGGTCTGTTGGGGGAATCACCACTTAATAGATCTCAAGAAGTGTGTGCCAGTATTTCCTCTGAGGCGCCTGTCAGCATCCACCTTCAGCTGCCTAAAACAAGTGATCTGGTAGAGAGTGAGCCTTTTTGGCCTGTTTGTGCTGCCTAATTGTCGGGGCTTTTTAAACACCTTGTCAGAACAGGACCAAGGGCTGAAAGGCCTGATGGTGAGAGGTCTCAGAGGGGTTCATTAGGCCACAATCCCCTCTGGCATCTCCCGTTTTCAAGTGCAGTATTTGTGTTTGTAGTAACATGTAGCAAACACACTTTAGCACTCTTGTTGTCTAGTGGAAGAGGTTTAATGAGAATGTATTGGCAAATTCACAGGAGTCAGCCCTTTGGTGCTTCTGCTGCTTTTGAAATGTAATGGTGCACCAAAGGTTTGCGTTTTTCCGTAAATGCTTGCAGGGCTGGGAAAGACTTTCGAGGAACAGCGGGTAGCATCGTGATATGTTCAATCCTCAGTGGGAAACAGACTGGAAAAGATAAATAAAATCAGCTTGAAAACATCTCCCCGAGATCCACAGCGTAGGTGTTTGAATTAAAGTGGCGCTGACTCATTGTTACCTGTTCTCAGAGGCACAGATACTGCAGCTGTGACACAGCAGCGCACAGTGTTTGTTCCAGCTGAGATCCTCTACATCAGTATGTCAAATGTCAAGATGAAAAGGGGAAGGAGGGGAGCTGTATGAGTCACACAGTCACCCCCCGCCCCCATCGTGGCCCAGACTGCAGCATAGCCAGTCCCTGGGGTATCTGAGGATAAAGCAGCCCTTGACAAAGAGGCCATGGCTGCCCTGTGCACTTTTACTCCAGGGCACACGAGGAACACCCTGCCAGCACAGCAGTTTGGAGGATGAAGGAGATTCCAATGCACAGACTGAACAAAGGAGCCTTTAAATTGCTTTAATCGTCTCATTGATCAGTGGAGCATTAAAGGTCTCAATGTGGTCCAGACGGACGGGGAAAGAGTGCAAATGAGGCTTTTGTACCTGAGCAGCACAAGAAAATCAATAGAGGGAGATGTAAAAGAAGAAATTATACAATTTCCTCTAGACTAAAGCACTATGAGGCACAAAAGAGCACTATAATGCTTCATGATTAAAGGGATATTTCAGATTTTCGAACTGGGGTTACATAAGGGTGCTGTCAATCATGAATGTATTTCCTACGATACATTGGTGTCAGCATGGCTCCAGTTTGGCGACTGAAACCCTTAAGTATCAACTCAATCAAATTTATTTATATAGCACTTTTCATACAAGAAAATATGGCACAAATTGCTTTACAAATTGATAATTAAAAGAAAATAAAAGGAAAATCACCAAAACCCACTCTACCCAACCCTCCAACCCACCCACCCCGCAATCCAAACACAATATTGGCAAAATGTATCATAAATAAAAGAGACACTATACTCTTTATACTAAATTTCTTGTTTAGGAATTGTTAATACTGTATCTACTAGCATACTTATTAGCTAAGCTAATCACACGTTCCTTTTTGTCATCACAAAAACATCCCTAAAGAGTCTGCACTGTTCTGGGTTAAAGGTTAAAAAAGCTGTGTCAATGCATACACACAGCTATGGACTAAGCTAGCAAGTTGGCAGATCGAATGGTGTTAAACTGGAAATATCTAACCTGACATGCCAGATGGATGTGTTTCACACATCCATCTGGTAAACCACTGAGAGACAGTGTTTGGGAAAGAGCAGAGCATTTGAAAAAAAAAATTCAGAAGGTGACTGGATGAACGTTCTGTCTGTCACATCTTTATGGGCCAATCAGAGCAACAAAACACGTGATGTAGCCACTACCGAGGAATAAACTCCATATAGAACAACATAACGCAAACATGGCAACTATAGACATGTTAGTATCCGACTTTTGTCGTTTCTGAAAAGAAAACAACTCAGTGCCGTTCTTTGTTCTTCTTTTAATAAAGAAATGTCGTCAAGATCTGATAAAACTGGCGCTTTAGCAGCATCCACGCTGATCTCTTTCACCATAACTGCACCAGCTTCTTGTTGCTGCTTGCTTACATCACAACTCCACCGTGCCTGAAAGTACAGCCCCTCGTTGCTGATTGGTCCTGTCACTTTCTAACTGAGCCCAAACAGTTAAGACGGGAGCTTTGCAAGATGGATTCGCCAGTGAGAAACAGAAACAGGCAGATCCATCTGCTTTGCAAGGTTAGGAAATATCCCCATTGCACTGAACTGTTTTCATAGGCATTCAGTATTATACACAGCCTATGTGTAATACTGCATACCTCTGCCCAGTTCATTGTATCATTCTGAACATATCCAAAAGATTTAAAAGTCATGATGTCTAATTCTGTTATTAGGCTGCAGACTTGCGGACTATAGGTCATGATTTTAGGCTATAGAATGACAGAGTTGTGGTTGACACATTTAAAAGCAGACATACATCAAACTAGGGTTGTTCTGGTTTCAATACTAGTATTGGAAATACGTCTGATACTGCTTAAAATGCTGTTACTGGTACCGGCGAGTACACGCAACGATCCCGTGTGGTTTCACTTTATATTTTGCTTTGTTTAGCCATGCTAAATGTTAGCGCTATAAACCAGAAACCTTCTTCGCTGCAGGAAAGCACTGCATACACAGGTTACCAATTTTAGAGCAGCAAAGAGGAACCAAAGGACCCACTGCAGCAGCAAAGAATTGTGTCTGCATGACAGTTTTTCTCTGAATGTGATTGTTAAGTAAATCTTCCAGACTGGCATGTTGTACTTGATGAGAAGTGACACAGTTTATTAAAAGTTAGGCTAAATGGCCTCTGGAACTTTTGGGGACTTCTATGATTAAATCCAAACCAGCAAACCCAATATTGAACGTCTTTTTATCCATTTTAATTGAATTACAATCACTTATTACCAATAGCTCGAATATTAACTTGAATGTGTACCACCATATTATTTAGCCTCTGTGAGGGTCTGTCAGCCAATAGCAAGCTGTTCCATGATCACATCATCTGCCCCATCTCTTAAGGAGAGAGCTAGAGAGAGCCTGTGATGCAGCTCCCTGTGTTATGGTTATTTTAATATTTAGAGTAAAACTCAATAATTGGCAGCGAAACAACTTCAGGGTCACAGAGATTCTGTATATTATGATTCTATTTGTTGACCCATGTTCTGAGTCAAATGTAGATCCAAAATAATTTGCTACTCTGCACAGTCAGTCCAGAAAGTTCACACTGGTATCGGATCAGTACTTGGTATCAGTGGATACCCAACACCTTGGTATCAGACTTGTATCAGGAAGGAAAAATGGTATTGGAACATCCCTACATCAAACATACACTATATTGCCAAAAGTAATCACTCACCCATCCAAATAATTGAAATCAGGTGTTCCAATCACTTCCATGGCCACAGGTGTTTAAAATCAAGCACCTAGGCATGCAGACTGGTTCTACAAACATTTGTGAAAGAATGGGTCGCTCTCAGGAGCTCAGGGAATTCCAGTGTGGTACTGTGATAGGATGCCACCTGTGCAACAAGTCCAGTGGTGAAATTTCCTCGCTCCTAAATATTCCGCAGTCAACTGTCAGTGGTATTATAACAAAGTGGAAGCGATTGGGAACGGCAGCAACTCAGCCACAAAGTGATAGGCCACATAAAATGATGGACCGGTGTCAGTGGATGCTGAGGCGCACAGTGCGCAGGGGTTGCCAACTTTCTGCATAGTCAGTCACTACAGACCTCCAAACTTCATGTGGCCTTCAGATTAGCTCAAGAACAATGTGTAGAGAGCTTCATGGAATGGGTTTCCATGGCCGAGCAGCTGCATCCAAGCCATACATCACCAAGTGCAATGCAAAGCGCCGAATACAGTGGTGTAAAGCACGCAACCACTGGACTCTAGAGCAGTGGAGATGCTGCTGCTTCCCAGCAGAGTTGAAGCTGTTATAGCTGCAAAGGGTGGACTGATGTCAAATTATACCCTATGGATTAAGAATGGGATGTCACTCAAGTTCATATGCGAGTCGAGGCAGGTGAGTGAATACTTTTTACAATATAGTGTATTTAAAAGTATTGACTTCTCTGCTAGTCAGTTTCTTCTTTAATGGTGGTATCTTTTAAGGTGGCTAATTTAGGTTTCCTACTTCAAACAGTGACTATGCAGACCATTTTCCCACCTTCAAAAACAGAACTGTACCCTAAAATATCCTCAACACCTCATGTTTGGCTGTAGAGGTTTTGTTTTTGTTTTTTTTTGGGGGGGGGGGTGTTTGATGGTTAGCATTAGTCACTTGTGCTGAAGAGTGCTGTGCTGTGATCAGCCCACTCTCACTGCTCCCGTCTGGTGTGTCATGCATTTTTATACTGGAAACAATGTTGACATGCAGGAATGGGAAAACGGAACAAACAAGCCAGGCCTGCCAGGAGGCCTAATGGCTAGGTGTCATGGCAACCAGATGGCAACACATGAGTTGTCAATTTCACAGTCTAATTTGCAGCTGTAACAGAGGCGAGCGCGTGTGGGGGATGATCTGTGCAAACAATGAGGAGAGATTCCTCCACTGGATACATGAATCTATGTCATCATCTCTATAGTAGGTATAGGCAACAGGTTTTAGAGGTGAGCTCTGACAAAGTACATCTATAATGCTTTAACCATGTGGACAACACTTTATCAAACGGTAGTCTGATCATGCTTAAGAAGCAAGTATTTGGATGATCTAAATATAGTATTTTTCCCTAAGACATGTTAGACTTTGACCTTGGTAGCAGTCAGACTCACAGGGATCTAAGATTGGGCAAAACCTGGCTGTTTACGGTATAGTACAGAATGGTTTAGCATAGCGTAGTATGGTATAGTATAGTATAGTATGGTATAGTATAGTATAGTATAGTATAATATGATATAGTATGGTATATTATAGTATCATATAGTATAGTATGACATAGTATAGCATATTATGGTGTGGTATAGTATAGTATACTATGGTTTAGTATATTACAGTATAGTATGGTATAGTATAGTACAGTATAGTATAGTAAAGTATGGTATAGTGTAGTATAGTATAGTATGGTATAGTGTAGTATAGTATGGTATAGAATAGTACCGTATAGTATAGTATAGTATGGTATGGTATAGTATAGTATAGTATAGTATAGTATAGTATAGTATATTACAGTATAGCATAATATAGTATGGTTTAGTTTAATATAGTATGGTATAGTAAAGTATAGTATAGTATAGTATGATATAGTATATTACAGTATAGTATGGTATAGTATAGTATAGTATGGTATGGTATATTACAGTATAGCATGGTATAGTATAGTACAGTATAGTATAGTAAAGTATGGTAACGTGTAGCATAGTATGGTATGGTATAGTATAGAATAGTATAGTATAGTATACTATAGTATAAGATAGGATAGGATAGTATAGTATAGTATATCGTATGGCATGGTATAGCATAGTATGGTATGGTATAGTATAGAATAGTATAGTATAGTATAGTATAGTATAGTATAGTATAGTATAGTGCAGTATAGTATGGAATAGTAGATCATAGAGCAAAGAGCTGAGTGTCATCCGTGAAACAATGAAAGTCTGTGGCATGCCTACTCAGGGTTTGTCCCTGGAGTACATGAGAATTACAGTTGGCCCATGGAGACCCCTGGAGGACTCAACATGAATATATAACCCAAAAGGAGGAAGATTTTCCAAGCGATGAAGAAAAAGGCCTGTTTGACAGACAGAAAATGATCCTGTGCAGTGCCACATCATTGACACCAATGATATACTTAATATGGCAGAATGAGACATTGAAGTCCATCAACTCAAAGGCAGCAGATGTCTAGAAGAATCAAATTTATTAAGTACAGAGTTTGCTGCAAGTAGTAGGCCATTGGAAACCTTGACCACAGTTACCTCAGTGTTTTTGTGTTCCATTACTTTGAAACAAGGAATAAATAAATAAATACTGTTACCTTTGGATGTTTGTGCTAATCTAAGTCAGCCAGTGTACTGCCCCTTTATATCAGTGACTTCAGTATTCTGTGGTATTCTTCTGTAAAAATGTGCACATCACAGTTGCTCTTACACTCAACCAAGCTTTAGGAAATACTGTAAGATAAATAGAAATAGCCTTTTAATAGAATAATAAATATCCACAGGGGAATAAGCAAAAGATTAAAAAAACACAGTTTATCTAAAAGCCTACCTAGGGACAGGAGATGGAAACTAGCAATAGCTATAATCTCTAGATGTGTAACATCAGTTACTTTTAGCTTGTTTGTAACAGGCTGAAGTTTTACTATGTAATTTGCATTGTCCCTATCAAATAAACTTTATTAATAAAAAAAGAAGTAAGGCTTAGTGCTGCGATGCTGCTAGTCAAAGAAATAAAGCAATTTATTTCAAACGTGTAGCCCTGAAAGATTTGGCAATGTGTATTAAACAAAAGCATTTATTTTTATTGGATATGTCTGTAGGTCAGAGTGTAGGTGTTCCAGTGACCAGTTTCTCTAGAGTGTCTAGGTAATCATGTGCAATTATGCATGAGTTGTAATGTGCTTAATTGTGGTTTTCATGTTTAGATGGGCACAAACACACATGTTATGTTGTTATATAAACACTTTACAGACATGAGCCAGGCCTGCACTCCCTGGAGCAGTGATTCTCTAAAGTTAAGCCAAGGTAAAACCTGGATTTTTTATTCAGCCTTTATGGTTTTTGGATTTTTTTTCTTAGTTTTATAGGTCAGAGTGATCTCTTCTCCATGCATCTGGAGAATTGATGACTATAGAATGGAAAACCAGATTTTGCATTATACCAAAATATATAATATATGAAATACCATTCAGGTATTTCAGTGAGTTACTCACATTTTTATTTCTCAGATGGTTTTCTGTTTGGCATTATTGTTCTCACAGACGGCAAAATCTGAATCTATACCATCTGTAGTAATGACGTCATGTTGTTAGTCATCTGTTCTCAGAAGTGAGGCACTAATTACATGGATTTATACAACAGCTGAAGGATTTGGTGTATTCCTACAAGTGGGACAGGACTAAATTCTCTTAGACTGACTTTATCATTTTTTGCTAAGTTAACTAAAAAAACAACATTGCAACATAGTGCTGCTCTACTTTGACATTCATCAAAGTTATTATTGCAGTTAAATGAAAAGAAAGACAAACAGTATTGATAAATACTACCACATCTAGTATGTAAATCTGTCTAATCTATCCATAGGGATGTAAATGCAGTCAGGCAGAGAACATCCCTTGTGTATTTCCCTGGAGAGAATGATTTGTGCCCTAAGAGATGCAGCAGTAATAAAATCAGTGTAATCCTGCTGTCCTTATAGCTTCATTATAGAAACAGGATGCAGCATGTGATGAGCCCCCCCAGCCCCCCCGCTGGCTCCCCTTTCTAGCAGAGGTGGAGGCCTCGGTATTTTTGGTGTTTTGAGGGGAGGAGGCTTCATTCCTGAGCGTTGGATGGTCGCCCTCTGAACAAAACAGATTCCCTCCCTCTGTTTGATCAGCTGGAACAAATCCCCACCTCTCCGCCCCACCTGGCAATATTGTTTGCTTCTGTTGCCAAACACAGGAAAGGCAACGAGATGTAAAATGTCTTAATTCAGGCTTTATTATTTCTCCTTTTGACAGGAGTAGGGAACATCTTCAAGTGCTAAAAAATGGTGTCACTGGAGAAGTGGAAAAAAGTATCTTCTTGAGGCCTGCTCCATATATTAAGGAATCCCCAGTACTACCAGTGATACAAGGGCCACTTTTTATTCAAGCACATTGAACAGAGGGAGGATTTCCTCCCCAAAACTCATCAGCTTTGACTTTATAAACCTCCTGAGACCTGAACTTTAGGTTTGAATTCATTTTTAGTTTCTCCCACTTATTCTGGATCAGTAGGGCCTGATAAATTGAAAACATTATCCTGGTCTTTTAACAGGAATTCCCTGGAAATTTTCCATAGTAGAATCTACACAACTTCCCTAAAATTTCAAATAAATTACCTACATTTTTCTAAAGTATTCCATAAAAAGTTCAGATTTTGGGGGGAAAATTCCCCAAATGTTTCAGTGAGCCTAAAAGCCTAAAAGCTGTGCAAATTCCTGAAAATTCCCAAAATTTCAAAATAAGTCCCCCCTAAAATTTTTAAGTAAATTCCCAAAAAATGTAGAAATACATCCTCCAAAATTTCATGAAACATTCAAACGTCCAAATAAATTCTTTAAAATTCCCATGGAAATTCTTGAGCATTTTAGAGAAAACCCCCCACCTCAAAATAAAAAAAAAATACACATACATTTTCCCAATGTCTATGAAAAGGTCCACAAATTTCCATAGAAATTTTCTCAAATATCTGCAAAATTCCTCATCTTTCCATGAAAATGGGAGAAGAAAAATTCAAAGCAAATTCCCCCAAAACTTCCAATCAGTTTCTCCAAAATCTAAAAAATTTTTTTCCCTAAATTTCCATTAAAATACTTCAAAATTTCCAATTTCCCCAAAAATCTTTTAAACTCAAAGTTTGATGGACAATCTGGACAAATATCTCAAAAAGTTCTACAAACAGAAATGATGCCCATGGTGCAGGAGAGCCAAAATGTATGTCCTCTTATGTGCATGCAGGGTCTTAGGACTTTCAGAGTCACATTAAGCGTTATACATACGTTTACAGAATACATGCATAGCTTGGTTGATTGACAGGGGGGTGCATTGGAGCTTTTCGCCAGGAAGCCCAAGACCCCGCTCAGCTTCGGCTCCTCTGCCTCTTTTATGAGTGATTGAAAGTGACAAGGAGAAGGCTTTCCAGTGTGGTGGCCACCACCAGGGTAGGAACATTTCTACTCAGATTAATCCTTTAAGTATTTAGAAAGATGTTGTGTCCAAAGTAACAACTTAAAGTAGAGAGAGGAAAATGTGCTTCAGTGAAATGCAAAAAAAAAGAGCTAATTGCAGCCTTTTGCCACACAGCTCATAGTTCAGGGGTCACCAATGGTTTCCAACCAAAGATCCACTTAGATGTTAAGAGAGTAAGCTAGATCCACCCACTTCACTCAGAATTAAACACAACTAATGTTTACTTTTAAACAGATATCTTTAAATTTGATTGACATTTAAGCTAGTAGATACAGTCTTCAGTCTGTCAAAGTGACACAAGGGGAAGAATTACACATATTCATAGGTTCACATTTATATCATGATCCAGATTTAATAATTTTAACAATTAATTAATAAAATAAACCTTTTTGAGATAATAAAAGTTACATTTGTTTTAAACAACTTATCCTGCCTTGAAATGGGGTTGTGTGGCCACATGAGGATAAGTTTGTGACATGTTTTCTGTTTTCATTTCAGACTGACAGCCCATGGACTCAAGTTTTTAGCCACGTCTGGTACCAAAAGAGGTTCAAATCTAAATTCTCCCCTTTACTGTCTTTGTCTCCTGCTTCTCTGTGTGGCATTTTAACTCAAAGAAATAATGTAATATTAGCAGTATCATGTAGAAAGCCAGGGGGAGATCAAGCAATCTTAAAGCATCAGTGTTGCTGCTGCTGAAGTGCCAACATTTCAAAACAAGTCCCCCCTAACGTTTTATAGTAAATTCCCCAAAAATGTACAGATCCATCCTTCAAAATTTCATGAAACATACAAACATTTAAAAAAAAAAAAGAAAAGTTCCCATGGAAATTCTTTAGCATTTTAAAGTACCCCCCCACCACCACCTCCAAATTCACTATCAACCCCCCCCCCCCAAAAAAACCAACGCATTTCCCCAATGTCTATGTAAAGTTCCAAAATTTCCAAAGAAATTTTCTTAAACATCAGCAAAACTTCCCATATTCCCATGAAAATGGGAAAAGAAAAATTCCAATAAATAATGTAACATTAGGATTATCATGAGAGCCAGGGGGAGAACAAGCAATCTTTAAGCATCAGTGTCACTGTTGCTTGACAGTGTTTCCACAGAGCTAGCACTTAAAAGTCAAGTCTTTTCAAGTTGCATTTGAGGGCAGCATGGTGACATCTAGAGATGCTTCCGATTGCCCATGTTTACTAGAGGTATCTCTAGAGATGGGGCCTATATGGGCTGATCCACACTTGCAGTTCACATGGGCAATCACAGGTGGGGCCACCATGGAACCCACGGACAAACCCACATGGGACCCATACTGTAGCCCACGTATAACCCATGTGGGCCCACTAGGACATGCTGGCTGGGAAGCAGTTAAGGGTCAGGAGAGACTTATATTATAGAGAAGGTTAAGATCGATAGAGAGCACTGTGGTGCCTTATTCATAGGGAGCTAAGGATAGATTAAAGAAGAAAAATAATGGTAGCCCTCAGTAGTGAGGTTTACAGGATTAACATATTGTATCTGTCTTTTTAGGACTTTAGTGTTGTCAGGTGATTGGCTCATATCAGGATTTTAAAGTCTGAAAAAATGTGCTCATGGGAACTTTACGGGAAAAGTGCAAACTTCTGAAACATTTCAAACTAATCTGTGATGTGAACCAACCAACATAAAATAAATAAACAAATTAATTTTGTTGGATACCTGCTTTGCTGGGATGCAAAGAAGGCCAGAATAACTGTCAGTTTTATCAACCTGCTACAAGCCTTCCCTTTCCCCTTTTTAAAGCAGCCATGTTAATAAAATAGTTAGTTCAGCATAGTTTAGCTGCTCCTAACCTGAAATCACTGGCTGTAGGACTGTAATAAGTGACGTGTTTGTGTGTGGGCCCAGATATGGTCCAGACTGACTGGATGGGTGGGGGTTGTAGAAATGTAAAAGTGGAGCTCAGGCTCTAATGACCTGGTATTCAGAGGAGTTAGAGTGAAGTGGTGACAGGGCAGGAGGAGATGCCGCGTCTGCTGCTCCTGCTGCTGCTGCAGAGATTAAAATAGAAATAGAATCTCATTTCCATCTTCCATCCCTTCTTAAGGTGAAGACACCCTCAGGGAAGGATATTGTGCAGAAATGTTAAAAATGTGTCTCAGGTGTCTGTCAGGTGGATTGAATTGACAGCTGCATGAATATATGCCAAGGTTAAGAAATGGATGGAATGATGTAAATATTCTTATGGCCTGTAGTAGGGTCTGAATAAACATACTCAATATATAACGAAGAATCCACACAGGTTCACTTTTTACTCTTGACTACAGAAACTTTCATTTAAACAAACAAAATCCCTCCAGAAGCATTCAAAGGTCGCAAATAAACATCAGCGTTAAGTCAAAGTCTGACATAGAGGAGTAGAACAACATGAAAAGAAGCAAAACTTAAAATCAAAGTAGAGATTGTGCTGAAGGACCCACATGATGGACACTGTTGCTTATTAAACCATGCATTACTTACTCACTGTAAAGATGGAGAGACAGTTATTAGACATTTATGTGCCTTCAGGTAACAAGCTTTTCAGGTTTCTGGTCAGGCACTTAAAAAAATGATTAGTTAAAGAAATAAATGAAAATAGATAAATAAATAAATAAAAACAATTAATTTTGCTATTAATCAGTGATATGTCCCTGATTGTTTTTAATCAAATAAAATGAAATAATAATAATAATAATAATAATAATAATAATAATAATAATTGAATAAAATAAACAGGGGTAGAAATAGATAAGAATATAAACCAAAAAAAAAAGAACACATAAATAAATGATTTATTGAATGAATTAAGAAAACTGAGAAACTAAGAAATAAGGAAAGTATGAAAATAAAGTAAATAACAAGATAAATAATTAAATGAATATATCAACACTGCATCAACACTAATTTTGCTGCTTATCACTGATGTGTCGAGGATTGTTTAGAATGAAATAAAATAAAAAAAATGATTATAATTAAAAAATGAATAAGAATTTTAAAAAAGAAAAATAAATAAATGACAGATCAAATGAAGTATAAATAAATAAATGCATCATGACAGATTTTTCTGTAATCACTGATGTGTCTCAGCCAGTTTTAGATAGAAATAAAATAAAATAATACATAACAAAATTAAATAACGGTTTTAAAATTATATAGAAAATTATATAAATATTATAAGATCACAATAATTGAATATAATTAATTTTAATAATACTGATAAATACAAATAAATGAATAATTAGAAAATACCTAAAGGCATACTGTCTCAAACTAAGGCCAACTACTTTCTGTTTAAATACAGACCTACTTTCATTTTTAAAGAAAAAGAGGAACTCCGGGTAGATCAAGGTTTAGAAAATGAACTTAACCGTGGAAAAAAATACTTGCTAAATATATGTGAAAAAAATACTTTTAAAGTTTTTTTCCTTGACTTGGCCCTTTAGCAAAAAAAAGGAGGTTGAGCTTACAATACCCACACTGTCCACAGGGGGCGCAAAAATTGATACAACTCAAATGTTCCTAACAGGAGCTCTAAAAAAGTTGCTTAGAAAGTGAGAGGAAGGTTGGTAACAGTGCTTTTCTGCATTTCAACAGTTTTTCCTTCAATTAATTGTTGCTATCAGTGTTAATTTCGTCGACTAAAACTATGACTGAAACTATTAGTTGACAGCCTTTTTTTCCATGACAAAAACTAGACAGAAACTAACAAAAATAGATCTGTGATGACTGAAACTGACAAAAAATAAGTTTAGTTTTTGTCAAAATGATTAAAACTAGACTAAAATGTAATATCGTTTTCATCGGGCATTCAAAATCTGTGATATTTCTCCACTGTGGGTAAATCTGTCAATATGCAATGCAGCTGTATCTCTTCTGCCTCTCAGCTGTAGAAAGCAGGGACCCCAGGTTTAGCAGAGTGCAGAGAACACACTACCATGATTTGGTACCAGATTTAGGCAAGAAAATAAATTCTTGGACTAAAAGTAAAGACTAAAATGTGAGGACTTTTTACCTCCGCCAAGGAGGTCATGTGATCGGGTGGGTTTGTTTGGTTGTTAGTCAGTTTGTTCGTTAGCAACATAGCTCAAAAAGTTGTGGACAGATTTTCATGAAATTTTCAGGAAATGGCAGAAATGGCATAAGGAAGAACTGATTAGATTTTGGGACTGATCCGGATCACCGTCTGGATCCAGGAATTTTTTTAAGGATTCTGTACTATTGGAAGATTGGACTGATGGCGGAGCTCTGCGCTATTACCACTTTACACCAGGAGATGGCAGACATGAGTAACTTCAATCCCGGCAGCATTTTGGCTGTGTTTCCATTCAAAGTTTTGGAGTTTATAGAGTTTGAAATACGCACGCCCGGTCGAGGAGACGAGTCAGAGCGTAACAGAGAGAAAGGCAGCAAACTGTGGCAAGAATACTCACAATGCTGGGACGGATCCAGGAATTTTTTATCGGATTCTTCACTATTAGGAGATCGGGCTAATGGCAGAGGTGCTTTTCTAGTTATGGACTAAAACTAGAATAAAATGTTTTTGATTGTCATCAACTAAAACTAGACTAAAACTAAAAAATGGTAGAAATGACTAAAATACGACTAAAACTAAAATACATTTCATTTAAAGACTAAAACTAAAATTAAAAATAGCTGCCAAAATTAACACTGGTTGCTATATGTTTAAAAACACAAAATGTATGTATGTATTAGATGAGCTGTATTCTTGACGTGCTTGCTGTGTTATCTTGTCATGGTTTCCCGTCAGAACAAGTATGTTTCCGTTGTTTTTCATAAATTCAGTCTTTATCATGGGAAAACCAACATTTTTTGTCTTAATATAACCGAGGAAGACATCAAGAAAATATTGTAAAAGTGCAAGTCCACATAGAGCTCCTGTATAAATGAAGCAATGACTTTAGAGAGTTAGAGTCACTCAGATGTGTAGGGGTATGAATGAAAGTGATTATACGCCCTTATTTAAGGATGTAATGATTCTATGTGTATGAATGTTCCCACACTCCTCATTTCTTGTTCTCTTACATAACTAGATCAGAGCTCAACACCATGGCACTAAATCTTGATTGCTTACATAACTAATCCAAAACAGCATTGTCTCCTGCCTGTTTTTCTCTAAAGCTCTCACTCATTTTTCACACTCTCCTTTCTCCTTCTTCTTCGTCTCCTTCTTCTCTGCCTCGGCTCCAAATCAGCGCCTCCAGAGGCCCTCTGAGGCTGCCAAGACACCCGGTGTGATTTCTCCATCTTCGGTCCCACATCACCACAAAGCGTAGGAGACTTCTCTCCCTGCCAGAGAGAAGGTGGGCGGGCTGCAGACATGAAATAGAGACGAGAAAAAAAAGAGGAAATAAAGCCAGTTTTAGCCTCCCAACATGCTACTAGTGTCTTTCATCTGTGTCCCTGCGTGCAGCTACATACATGGAGGAGTGGGAGATGTGGAGGCCCGTCAACACCCCCAGGCCAGTATCTATCATAAGGCAAAGAACATGATGTAAAAAGATGAAAATACTCCCATGATACATGTTATGATTACATAATAGAGATAACAGGGTAGCAATAGATTGACGTGTTCATCCAGGGCCCGAGAGGTAGATAACAGTGGGAATGGCCCCCTTTAACACCTGGTTCTGGAGCCCCCTTAGTGTTTTAACACCAGAGTAAGACAGTGATATAGACCTCTTAGCATCACGGCTAGGCCCTATAAGAAATATGCACAAAGATACAGAAAAAAAGTTTTAAAATGCTGGAAGAATGTAAGCTGCCTGTTCTGTGAAAACTATGGAGTTTGTTGGAGGAGGGATAATAGTCTGGCACTGTTTTGCAGGGTTTGGACTAAGTCAGTGGTTCTCAACTGGTCTAGCCTCAGGACACTTCAATATCTTTGATGAGAAATCGCGACCCAAATTTCCCAAAAATTTTAACAATGCACATTTAGTAAATAAAAATGTTTCACTTAAGATCTTGGATGGAACAGAATTTATGAGGGGAACAAGAGGCAGGGCAAAACTGACATGTTTTACACCCCTCTCTCCCCATGATAAGGTGTAAATTTTAGCTAATTTTCCAGAGATCTTGAGAAATTACTTCATTAACATGGAAAATCATCTCTTTTATTGCAAGAAAATGCAATAAAAATAAGTTGAAATATTTGTAAAACATTTAAATTTACCCATTATCACAATAAAACAGAATAAAATAAACTGTATGGTTGCATGTTCTTGATAGATTTTTTTCCACCATTTTTTTCCAGACAACCATTCACAACCCACTGGGTCCTGACCCACCAGCTGAGAGCCCTTATCTCCAGTGAAGACCAATCTTAATGCTTCAGCAGACCAAGACATTTTGGACGATGCTATGCATCCAACTTTGTGCAGTACTTTCAGGAAGGCCCTTCTTTATTTCAAAATGACTGTTCTTTGTGTCCCAGTGCACAAAGCAAGCACTGTAAAGACACTGATGAGTTCAGTGTGGAAGAACTCGACTGGCCCACACAGAATCCTGACCTCAACTCCACCGAGAACCTTTGGGATGAACTGGAATGGAGATTGTGAGCCAGGCTTTCTCATCCAACATCAGTGCCTGACCTCATGCATGCTCTTAAGAATGAATGGGAACAAATTCCCACAAAAACACTCATAAATCTTGTGGAAAAAATTCCAAGAAGAGTGGAGACTCATACAGCTGCAAAAGTTGGACAAACTCCATATTAAAGTGCATTTATTTGATTGCATTGTCTTCACATTCCCTGATGGTGTAATGGTTAAGCAGACAGATACTTTTGTCCATGTAGTGTATGTATCTACGTATTTGAATGTTTGCAAAAGTCACATGACCCTCCCCCTCTGTCAGCTGACTAATACCTGTTTTTTTTAACTCGCATTTTTACAAAACAGTTAGACTGTTGCTATCCCGGAAGTCCTGAGCAGAAGAAGAGGGCGGGGATTAAATCTCAGCACAATATCCAAGAACTTCAAGTCCATATCAGCCTGAGACTACAAGACGCTGTCCAATCCCTCTTCTCAGTGTAAATAAGAGATAGTGTCTGTTTGATTTCAGCGAGGGAATGTTTGGCAGGATCTGACATTTATGTGTGCCGTTCCTTATAGACTCAGCATCTCTGCTTTCACACTGACATACAGGAACATACATGGTGTTTCTACTCTCTTTAAAACTCTGACCACGCAGCGTTGTGCAGAAATGTTTAAAACAAAACATGAAAATGGAGTAGTTGTTCACCACTGGTGTTGCAGTTTGAGTGCAGAATGAGTGAATGTTTCTGTCCTTAAAGCCATGGAGGAAGTAGAAGGGGAAAACTGCTCTCAGAAAATAACAGTTATAACAACAATTATATCAGAAGCAGGCTGAACAGAGAAGATTCATATACATTTAATAGAAATATAATAAAGTATGACAATTTATAATGTTTGATATATTAATGAGGATGAATTCATAGATTATGATCTATTTTAATCAGGTAAAGGGAGTGTCTATTCTAAGGTTGATCATTTTAAAAATGTATTATTTTGCCAAAGTTAACCATTAACTGAGGAATGCAGATGTGGTTTTAGTCGTTTTGAGGCCCAACACAAAGAGCAATATGAGGCCCTTCTACTTTTAGCTGAATGACTTGGGAAAAAACATATTTTGAAGCATTTATTCTGAATTAACAAAGATGAAAAAGTATGTAGACCAAAATGTCAGCTAGCCCTACTTGCTCATGAGTTTGTCTTGTCTTGTCTTTCCTTACCTCTGACACATATGAGCAACTATAAAATAGAGATGTAATTTGTCTCAAGGTAAAGTGACTTATAGATATGAATAATATATGAGCACCACCAGTGTAGTGTCAGCTCTTTAAAGGGTAATTCATACTTTTATACTTTATTGAACCACACATGCAGGATTTCATACATCTATACAGATCTATCAAGATATGAAAACATTTATCAAACCCTGTTTTATCTGTATTTCGTGCTTTTTGGGCAAATCCAAAAATTCTAAACACTAATCTTTACCTTGACCTGATGCTAAAGCCAACGCTAATTTTGTGAGTTTTATCAGTGGGGAAGAATTTTCTGTTTGTGTGATTTGTTTTTAGAAATGCATTATTTCGAACTCCCAGGAAAAAAATCAGAAATCTAAGGAAAAATTCTGAGATTAATGTCAGAATTTCAAGATTTAGGTCACAAACTTGAGGCAAAGTACAGGGATTTTAGTCAGAATTCAGAATTAAAAGTTAGAATTCTTATATTATCATCAGAATTCTGAGATAAAAATCAGAATTCTGTGATTAAAAACAGATTTCTCATTTAAATCAGAATTCAGAGATTAAATTAAAACACAATTCTGAGATCAAAGTCAGTGATGTGAGATATAAAATTGGAATTCTGACAGTAAAGTTACTTTTTTTATATTAACATCACGATTCTGGGAATAAAAGTCAGAATTCTGAAATCAAAGTCAGATTTCCGATATTTAAATCAGAATTCTGAGATTAAAAGACAGAAAAAATCATGGAAAAATCAAATATACTTTGAATTTATAATTCCGATTTTAATCTACGAATTCCAACATTTTCCTCAGAATTGTAAAAAAAAAAAAAAAAACTCACAAAATTTAACTTCAGACTTTTTTCAGTGGTCCTAAATCTGTCCCAAACGTCTGCAGACAAACTGTGTTTAAATGTCTGGATTGTGTTGTCCCGGCAGTCGCCACTAGATGGTGCTGTTGCTCCTCGTCCCGCTGCCGCTGAGAAGGTGGAGGTGCTGCACCTCCTTCATTGTCTGAGCACGGGCACCGGGAGTGGATCCACCGCTCGGTTCAGTGTAATCCCGTCTCTTCCCCGGCTCACTCACTCAGTCGTCCGCCATGGCGACCGCAGAAAGCCTCTCCAGCAGTCCGAGCTGCGCATAGAACTCATCCGGGGCTTCTTTTACAGTCCGTACCGCTGGACGTGGATGTGAAACTCTCTCATTTCAGCTGGGATATACATAACGCGTGGACAAGCCTGCATTTCCAGAGAAGGGGTAAGAATCGTGCAGCCTCTCTTAACCCTGTGTGCTCTTAAGGGAAGTGATTCAACTTGTTTGAGGAGATTAGGGTTAAGTCCTGGGTGTATCTTTGCCGCGTTGTTTGGTGATCCTGTGGATTTCTAGGAAGGAAAATAGCTGTGAGTGTGTCCAAAAGCTTCATCTGCAGAGAGTATAACTGTCCTATTTGTCCTCCAGCTCTCATATACCTTAGCTGGATGGATGTATGCAGACGCCGCAGTCGCTGGTGTGTCGTTGCTGTAATTCTTAATCCCTCTGCGTGACTCTGTTTGACATTTCTATAACCAAATGTGGCTGGGAAGTGTGCATTTTCTGTCAGTCGCTTAGTTTCCACAGGCTGCCCATGTGAGTGCATGAGGTGCATTAATGTCACATCTACTGTACTGACTTAGAATGTCCTGAGGATTACAGCAGCCTGCTCTATTAACCTACATTACATGAATGGTGTGACCACAACCAGTCTGTGTGAGGTGGACAAAACTCCCTGATTGCTTAATTTCACTATCTTTCTCCTCTGTTTCTGCATTATTACCATGCAGGCTGTTTTGATGAGGCTCAAATGGCAGCCAAGCTCTGGTTCCAACATGCATGCATCCTGTTGGTTGTCATTCTTTTCACTTAATGAACACATGTCGTTGCCAGAAATACAGTGTGAACTTTAAGTGATTCATGCAACGCCAGCCACACCCAGGTATCAGTGTCTGTGGAAGAGCACAGAGGAAATTGAGCTCGTTTTTTTATGTTGTTGTTGTGGAGCTTCCCTTCAGGTATCAAGCCCCGGCCTCTGGCCATTCAGCTGTCACTAAAAGATTCCAGCTGTGCAGAGCTGGACTGCACCAAGGGGCCCTTTGTGCCCCCTGCACACAGAGGAACCACTGTTACAGCTTCAGAGACCCTATAAGCCAGCAGTCACAGCTCCATGTTGCACACTTGTGGGGAATTTCAAGCAAACAAGTTCAAAGGCAGGCTGAGAAACACTCACAGGTCTGTAAATGCCCCACTGGCTCTGTCACACTCTGGAAAAAAAAGGTCCCAGCTGCACATTTGTGTGTTTGTTTGGACCTGAGTCACCTAATCTGGTTGATAAATGATCCTTGGTGCAGGGGAGGATACATGTTGGCTGAAATAATCACTGTCTTCTCTTTCACTGTCCTCTGTTTCAGTGCTGCTTTGTTTGAACAGTGTCTGGTTACACAGCATGCATGCACAGGTCATAGCAGTCTTGAATCGACAGACCCGGCACGACACACTTGCCACTTAACAAGGCGAGAGCCACAGAGCGATGTCTGTGTGTGGATCAAATGTCGTAAATGACTGGGCTTGAATGAGAAATATGCTTGTGTTTCCATACACGCCTCCCCCTGTGAGAAGATTTGGTCTGGTTTCCATCAGCTCAGGGAAGTTTGTGTGCTGTTCAGCTGGAAAAACTCCCAACACCATGCTCCCACTGTCCTGTGTCATCAGTGTGCACAGGTGCAAATGATAAGAACAGGCTCTCTATAAAAACTGGCCTCTGGGTTGAAGTTTTATAGCTTTTTATCAAACCTGAATCTGCTCATTAAAACCAAATCCTTTTAAGCCACTTATGTTGGTCTAGTTTGGAACATTTATAGGTCACCAAAGTTATAAATAAGGGCTGGATCCATAGATGGAATTTTTTACACCAGCAGTAAAAAAAACAATGCACTCTGGTGTTTCAATGTCAGCTAATTATGTCATTTATTTGTGGAAAGCCCAATTTTTGAAACAGCACTGCACTTGTCAGTATCGCTTTCCCCCCACTGACCAATCAAAATCGGGAGGGGGTGGGACTTCTGATATCAGCTTTGTCAGTAACAATGGTGTCAGTAAAACTGGTCTGATTTACTTTATATTGGTGCAGAGTTTGCATGTTCTCCCCGTGCATGCATGGGTTCTCTCCAGGTACTCCGGCTTCGTCCCACCACCGAAGACATGCTCGTTAGGTTAATTGGTGACTCTAAATTGGCTGTAGGCGTGAGTGTGAGAGTGCCTGGTTGTCTGTCTCTATACGTCAGCCCCGCGATTGACTGGCGGCCAGTCCAGGGTGTACCCCGCCTCTTGTCCATTGACAGCTGGGATAGGCTTCAGCCCCCCTGCGACCCCTAATGGGATAAGCGGTATAGAGAATGGATGGATGATATTGGTACCAATGTAAAAATGTAGTTAAGACTAGGGCAGGGCAATTAATCACAAATTACATCAAATCGCAATATGGCCTGCTGCAATTTTCAAATCGCAGAAGTTGCAGTATCTCTTTAACCTGAAATGTGTCAGAATACCAGTAATAAATCAGTTTTTGCAGTGGCAGAGATTTTATGCACATTATATAAACATTCAGGGTCATTTTTTTAAATGGTTTACAAAATTCCTCCTTTTTGTGTTTTATTTATGTTTTTCTTAATCAAAATGTGTGACATAAAAAATGATAATACCCTTAAACAAAGCAAATGACATCACATTTGCAATATGAGCATAAATAGGTTGCTCATTCTATCTAAAACTGATGAAGACTAGCGTTACTTCACGAAAGTCATACCCCAGCTGTGATCAGCTGATAGCCCACCTCATCTCCCCCACCCCAGCCGCCTCCTTTATAGCTTAAATCTTGTTGCACCCAAATATGGATTACTTGCTTCGGAAATAACTTCATTGTTTTCAGTACTCATGGTTTTATTTATGGAATTATTTATTGCTTGAATTTGTTGGAAAATACATAAGATTGACCAAATATTAATCAGATTTTTTTTTTAAATCGCAGTTCAGTTATTTTTGCAGCTTATTCGTTCAGCTGTAGTTAAGACTTAAAACACAGGTCTTTAAAATACACTTACAAGCTTGAGGATGAACAAAGAAACAAACTTCAATCCTTAGGACTAGGGATGAGCGCGGTTAGCTTTCTATGCAGTTAAATTCATACTTCAAATTAGCCATAGCAAGATTTACATATCGTATAAACGAATCACCTGTAATTTCTTATAAACACTGGTGTGAAATCCCAGTCAAAACGAATGCTCTTTTAAAACTGCAATGCAGCTTCCTGCCACTAGAAGCCACTGTAGCTAAAGTTAATGACCAAACGTGAACATGGAGTTAGATTTTAGCATGTCTTAGGATCAGTGCGGTTTGACAGTTTTTTAAACTAGAAAATGATAATAAAATTGTATGTAGGCTGTCAAGGATTATACTCAACCAAAGTGAATAGACGCCATTTATCAAAGCACGATATTAATCTGCAAGAGGACCGAAGGCTGGTGGAGCTAGCTGCTAATGTTAGCCATGCTCTACACCAGCGGCTCTTAACTGGTCCGGCTCAGGACCCACCAGTCTGTTTTACGACAGATCGCTACCCAAGTTTCCAAAAAGTTTTCAGCAACTTATATTTAGTTAATTGAATATGTTTCAGTTTGGAGCATGATTGGACCAAAACACCTGAAAAGGGACAAAACTGCCAAATTTCATACCTCTTTCCCCATCATTATGTGTCAATTTTTGCCAATTTTTTAGAGAACTTGTGAAATTACTTCATTATTTTACCCTGTTTTATCCACAGTAAAACAGGGTAAAATAAAAGGTATCGATGCATGCTCAATAACCCTAAAGGGTTATCTGTATCTGTTTTCATATCTGCAGATACCATTATCATGACAATATCATACATCCCTACTGCCAGTTTAAGAGGAGTTTTCCTTTTGTTGTTTTCGTGTTTTCTCTGTGAAATTTCCTTGAATAAATGAGACTGATAAGCACACAGAGCTATTTAACGCAGACCTAATGGGTACAACCAGAGAACCCAACTAAGTTTACCTAGCAACAGAAGGTAGCTAGGCAGCACTCTGAAACTGACGTTGTGGGTGCTGCCAGCGCAAAAAGCACCATCAGGCCACAAACTCTGAATTAATAAGGAGGAAGTTGATGTCTACTGACTCAACTTTCAAATTTCTAAAAGTCTATTAGAGTGTGCATTTAATGTTTGAGTAAGTGGTTAATTTCAGGAAGAGCTGATAAGAATTTAAATGCAATAAATCTTACAATTTAAAGCCCCTATGAAAAACAGCTGCTTTGTGTTGATCTTGGCGACCTCTGTAGACAAGGTTGTACTTTTTTATCCCTTTGCTGACTCTGATGTGTACATGCAGAAGTAGTTTTTCTTAACAAAAATCCCCATTGCTTTATTTTTTCACCTCTTAAAGAAAATCTTTGCCTTGGAAAATGCAAGACAGTGTGAAACTGAAGGCTTAAATTGGCACGTAACCCCTGGCAGTTGTCTGAAACATTAAAACTTAACTATCGAAATAGACAGTGTCTGCACTGGTGATCTTGTTTGCTTTTGGACCTTATATTAAAATATCAGCTGCAATTTCAGTCTGTCCATGACCTACTAAAAACCCTTTACAGTAGCTTTAAGAGCCAGCTATCAGAGCCAAAATGTGGTAGTTCATTGGCAGACAATCTGATCTCAAAAGAAAATAATACTACTTAAAGCAAAACATTTGTTATGTATCTGTCTCATTGTGCCAAAAAGGTGAAATTCTATTTTCCTCTTTTCCAAATGTCTTTGTATTTTTGACCATCGGACAGACAGAACAACAAGTAACGTGGAGATTTGAAACAGACTGTCAATTTGTGATGGCCATCTTTTACAATTCATTAAACAGGGTAATTGATGAATCAGTTAGCTGAAAAAAGTAATTAAATAGTCTTGAAAACAATCAGTTATTGTAGCCCTAATTAATGCCGATGTGGGATCTGTTTTATCACCCAGGCCATACAAATTATGGTCTGCAGTGTCTGAGTGGAAACTTTCTGTGTGTCCCCTGTGCATCGTAGACTATCATCAGACAGAATCAAGTGTATCCCCCCGTCCTTGGCCTATTTTCTCCATGCACTCTGTTGGATTACACCATCCGCTCCTTATGAAATGCCTTATTCAGCGTTCAGCTTAAACTTGGCAGCAGTCACTCACCTCTGCAGTGTCTGAACAACTGCCCACTGGCCTCAGAGCTCTGATGAAGCTCTTGGTGAGGTCTCACAATGACATCAGACGGCTGGAATGTGCAATGAAGTGGGAATTAAGCAGGACAGCAGCGGGGCCTGGGGAATTCTGGCTGTGGACACTCGGGGGTGGATAGAGGCTCGCTCATGTGTCAAACCAGAGTTCGGGTACATGAGTCCATGACTTTGGCAAAACACAGTCCTCCTACACCTGGGAAAATACAGACAGTCACACTGCTCACTATTTCAGAGTCTGCACCTTCACTTTGACTGGAATGTGACAGTCATTAATCCTTACTAGCTTTCTTTTTTTAACAACTTAGCCCAATTCACTGCTTTAAGATGTCTTTTTATTGTGTTTGTATTACTATAAGAACATTTGTATTCTTTTACCAATAGCATTGTGCTTCAAACTTTTTGACTATATATTACTTAAAGATAATTATATCCACTGCTTTAACTGTTTGTCAGTTGGCCAAATATAAGTTAATGTACTTTACATTACTAAGTCCTTTAAAATATGTAAAAAGTTCTGTATAACCAACTGTAACTATTTCATCTTTGTAGCATCTATTTGAACATTTAGCCATTTCTTTGAGCTAGTCATGCATTGTTACTTTTAGCAAACTATTTCAACTCTTTTACCCTGACTTAAATGTGTCAGCAGGTAATTTTCTTTTATTTTATCTTTTTTTTTTTTTTAATGATTATCTAGTTACTTATATTTATTTGCTAGTTTTATCCAATTGTTTGTCAGGGACTTTAAATTTATTCATTCAACAGTCTATCCATTTTTTTGGCTATTTCACAATAACATTATCAAATGCTAGATAGTTATAGCCTACTCTTACATTCAGCTAGCTATTTTTTGATGATTAACTATCGTGCCAAAAGAGGCTAAGTATTTCAACTCTAAATTTTGGCTGTTTAACCTCGCTAGTTAAATACAAACCGATTAAACATGACTTTTATCCAACTATTGGCCAGGGACTAGCGAGTTGTAGTTTTATTTTTAGTAAACTATTTTAACATTTAAGGGCAAAGTACTTCAACTGTTACTTCTGGCAGTTTCACAGTTTTACCATGTATTGCTTCATGCTAGTGATATCTACCTCCCCTGTTAAGCTACTGTAAATATTTCAACTGGGGGCTACCATTAGCCAACCTTTGAAACCATGTGCCTGGTTTCTTATCTACTGTGAGCTTAAGCTTTTTCCTCAAGTTTAAGCTAACTGCTGCTGAACTTTGTCTATCTTTTAAATTTATCTGTTAGCTTTAGCTTTTTCCTCAAGTGTAAGCCAACCGCTCCCTGGCTATGTTTACATTTTTTTAAACTTGTCTGTTAACTTTAGCTCTTCCCTTAAGTGTAAGCTAACTACTCCTTAACTTTATCTGTCTTTCCAAACTTATCTGTTAGCTTTTTTCTCAAGTTTAAGCTAACTGCTCCTTGGCTTTGTTTATTTATTTTTTTAAACTTACCTTTTAGCTTTAGCTCTTCCCTTAAGTGTAAGCTAACTACTCTTTAACTTTATCTGACTTTCTAAACTTATGTTAGCTTTAGCTTTCTCACTCAAGTTTAAGCTAACTGCTTCCAAACTCTGTAAATATTTTAAACTTATCTGTTAGCTTTAGTTTTTTTCTTAAGTGTAAGCTAACTGCTCCTAAACTTTATTTATCTTTCCAAACTCATTTGTTATCTTAAGCTTTTCACTCAAGTGTAAGCTAACTGTTGATTTTTCTAAACTGGTTATCTGTAATGTTCAGGCATTGCACAATTTCTTCATCCATTGCGTTATCTGCTCTGTTCAGCTTAATATTTCTTTCTCTGTCCATTACTATTAGCCAGCTAGGGTGTGCCTGATACCCTGTTGAATCTTAGCTATTTTAGTTGTTGTTTTTCTTTTCTTTTTCTTTCTTTATAATTTGTTTAATTAAACCCTCAAAATCTGAGGGCCCACTGGCAGGTTGGCAGACTTTGTTGTTATTTACAAAATGACTGTTCATAAGTTTACCACAGTTTATACACTATCAGAAAGCTATGATTTTCAAGATTCTGACCATGTAAATCATATCAGGATAAAACCCCCACAGCAGCCACAATTAATGCATTTTTTTAGGCCACAAACAAACA
This sequence comes from Cheilinus undulatus, assembly GCF_018320785.1. Taxonomy (NCBI): domain Eukaryota; kingdom Metazoa; phylum Chordata; class Actinopteri; order Labriformes; family Labridae; genus Cheilinus; species Cheilinus undulatus. Next base: position 41,461,208 of record NC_054879.1, read on the forward strand.
GATGATAATAAAAGTGGTGCAGCTCACCATTAGAGGCTCTCCTGTTCTCTCCTCATCATAATATTCCATCAAAACAGTCATGCTGCATCAGAAAGTATCCCCAAAATCTCAATCCAGTCAAATATTTATTCCAAAAATCTGATTACATCCATAAAGATCCTTTTTATTTCATGTGTATGTTTATGGTTTCATTGGTAACCAAGGGTTCTTTGTGAAATCGCCTGGTACTCCAAATCGTTCAAACACAGCATTTAATTTAATTTGTGCATTCCTTGAGAGGCTTTTTTGATTAATTTTATCAAGTATTCTAAGGGGTTTACTGTTTTCTGTACCTCTGGCGACATATGTAATTATCTGTACTGTTCAGCCACCAAATTCAGCAAACAAGCTAGCTTACCCCATAGTTCATATACCATGGTACATAAGCTTCAAATGTGCACAGAAATCTGGTCTAAACAGATCTTTTCCGACTTTAATAGCAGCAGAAGGAGAGCTTGACTTAAAGTGACTACAATGGCATTCAATGATGCAGTGTTTGACATTTCCCCCTCTAGTTGTTCACATTCACTGATCATTCAGCTCACATCCTCTTCAGTGTCCTTATATATGCTTTAATGCCCTTGAGACCAATTAAGACCTGACCACTTCATCTCCTTGTATGTCGGTCCTGATGTCTTGCTTCCCCAAACCGTTGGTTGCTGTTGTATTGACTCTTTGATTTTACACTGTGGCCTCGTGATCCGCTCATCAAATCAAATTAGGGCTGCTTGATTTATGCTTTGAAATCAAGAACACGCTTGGATCTTTTTTTTGTTCTGTAATTGGTTCTCCCACAGGCAACAATTATCAGCCATTAGCGGCGAGTGCAAATACTGCATTTACAACCGCCCTGTTAATGTGACACGTAGGGTTGTGCAGCCTGTCCCCTGAGACCTGATGCATTGATTTAATTTCACCTGCTACCCCACTGATGCGCTGTAAGATGTTTTTTCTTACGTTTGTCAGTGAAAGAAAAGAACTGTAACTACATTTCTGACTCTCCTCTCTGCTTCTGAACAGGCTGGGCAGTGAGCATTGCAGCACATAATGGCAGAGCAAGACCCCGTGCCAGTGGCCCAAGGAGCAGGGCAGCGTCTTGGAGCCCCTGAGACTCTTGGCATCAGTACACTGGACCCTGGACACAGACCCCCGGCCATGCCCCCTGGACGACATGTCACCATAAGGGTCCGTATGTTGGACGACACAGAGGAGCTTTTCGACATCTCGGTGAGTTGATGTAAATCCTGCCAATGCCCAGGCGAGTTTCTTGACAGGAATACTAATGTCCAATCGGGATTCTTCATTATTGCACAGTAGCCAAGAAGCATTTCCCTCTTTTCATCATAGCAGCAGCAGTCTGGTAACAGGTTGGCATGGCAACTGCATGATGTTAAGATATTGAATGCTATTGGAGGGAGCTTTTAGTAATGTCAGGGTTCTTCCAGTTTATTTTGGTCCTTGATTTCATTCACTGCCTCCTAATCTCTTTAACCGTCACAAACCTCTTCTTCTCGTGTCACATATACAAAACATTTCTTATTGCTCTGCGTCTCTGACAACCTCTCAGGATGTTCTTTTGAAACCATGGACACTGTAATATTTCACAGTCCTCTCACCCACATTGGTGAGCTGATGACGTGCACAAATCTTTGTGCTTTTCTTGATAATGCAGTAAAAGCAGGCATTAGACAAAAAAGAGCACAGTTTTTTTTATGTCTTTCAAAGCTGCAGTTTGAATTCCATTCATGATTCCAGGATTTAGAGGATTAACTTTCGCAGCACACAGATCTATATTTAGACATTTTAGTCTAGGCAATTTGCACAGATTATGTAGAAGTTGAGCTAAAATTAACTCCATGTAGGACATAAAGGAGAGGATTTGCAGAAACCATTCTTACTTTTGTTTTTCAAAATCCTAGTGAGTTTCTTTTTGGCTGTCCTCTGGAAACGAGGAAGGTTGGGGAGGTTTTTTGTGATTTCCTTTTGTTAGCAAATTCCAGGAAAAGACCAAACCATCTGTGAATGTTTGGCAGTGTAGAGCTGAATAAATATATCTCTGTCCTGTAGAGCGGAATTATTGACTGAAAACTGATTAAAAGCATACATGGGCCTTGTCTCTTTAAATGTCAGGTGCCTTCATATTAGGTTTAGGATATTGTGTATTGAGACTGTATATTGAACAACCAATGCAGTCTCCATGCACTTAATGAAACTGTTTGCCAGAATGTAATTTTGCATCAAAACCCACCACCATATCTTTAAAGGGGACATACTATGCAAAAAACCCTTTTAAAAGCTTTTCTAACAAAAATATGTGCCCCTGGCCTGTCTACAATCCCCCTAAGAATCAGAAAAACCCATGACCCCCTTCTCTTTCTCCACATTTCAGAAAATGTGTGCTGAAACAAGCTGTTCTAAGATTTTCCCCCCATGAGGTCAAATGAGTAGTAAGCACCACCCCCAGGTTTGGTAGGCCCTCCTCACTTGGAAGAAAGTACCACCCTCCTCCCCTGATCCTCCTCTCAGCTGCCAGCTGTGGAGAGTCACATCCAGTAAGCCACACCCATTTTCCAAGAGGGGCTTGGTCAGGGGCGGAGTCAGACAGCTCATTAACATTTAAAGCCAGAGACACAGAAACAGCTCGTTCTGAGAAGGGCTGAAACAGAGGGGGTTTTAGACGTGCAAAACTCCAATACTGGAGTGTTTTTCAGCAACAAATTTCACAGGCATGTTTTGTGGACCAATATAAAGTTGTCTTAAAGGGGTAAAATATGTTGCGACCCAAAGTTCCTTTGCTTTGCAATCATATCTGAATGCTTTTAATAGAAAAATGGTGCAGTATGGGTCAGTGTTAATTTTGGCAGCTATTTTTATTTTTAGTCTTAGTTTTAGTCATTAAATGAAATGCATTTTAGTTTAAGTCACATTTTAGTCCTTTTTAGTTTTAGTCTAGTTTTAGTCTATGAAAACTCAAAACATTTTAGTCTAGTTTTAGTCCATAAAAGTCCTCACATTTTAGTCCAAGCATTTATTTTCTTGCCTAAATCTGGTACCAAATCATGGTAGTGTGTTCTCTTCCAAACCTGGGGTCCCTGATTTCTACAGCTGAGAGGCAGAATAGATACAGATGCATTGTTTTCTGACAGATTTACCCACAGTGGAGAAATATCACCGATTTTGAATGTCCAACAACACTGCCAATTTTTATAAACAATACATTCTTGTGTGTGTTGTTTTAAAGATGTATTTTTGGGAGCTTTTTTTTATTTTGAAGAAGACAGAGCAGTAGATAGAAGTCACATGTCCAGTTTCAAACTTGGGATGCACCGATCCACCTTTTCTGGTCCTGATACCGATTCCGATACCTGGGCTTTGGGTCTCGACCGATACCGATACGGATCCAATACCAGTGTTAAAAGAATAACCTGCATGCCCTACTGTAAGATAAGACTGGTAATAGTTTTGGGTAAGGCAAAAAATGAGAACATATAGATTACTGAAGTTGATATTTATTCAAACTATAAAGTGTTTAAATGTTTAGCAGCAGTTTGGTAAAAACAATGCTTCAGAACTTAAAGAAATTTCTATTCAGTTGTAAACTTTTATACCCTGTAGACTGGTAATGCAGCAAAAAACAAAGAAAGTGCATCAGAGTTAACATTCCAGTACAAAACTGTATTACACAAGTGTTTTTAACCACATACTGTAAACTAAGTTACAATTCTGTGAAAAAATAGTGCAAACAACCTTGTAAAAAAGGCTTAGAGCTGGTTGCCTAGGTCGGCACCATGGATCGGCCCTTTCCCACCAATACCCGATCCAGCTTTGAGGGGCTGGATTGGGCCGATACCCGATACCAGGATCGGTATCAGTGCATCCCTATTTCAAACCTCTACAGGTGGCTTGTCGTCAATGTAGATGCAATCTGCATCCCCATTTTTCATCATTTTAATGAACAATAGCACTGTAAAATGCAAGTTCATTTACCAGCAAAGTGCTTTTGAGAGGAATTAATCCATCAAAAACTGCAAACATTTGGCAACATTTGATCCTGAAACATTGACTACTTTTTTATCGCAATTTCGACATTGTCGAGGAGTTGGCTTGCATTGTTTGACATTTGAAAATAAGATTTTTTTCTGTTGTAGGTGCCTTGGATTTGCCATATTTTTGCTGTGGCATCAAAGCAGGTATCAATATTAGCTGTCTAACAGGTGACTAATCAAAATACTTTCCTTTGAATTTCCAGTATTACAGTCACTAAATATCATAGATAAAGACTGGATAGTCTTCGTCACAAGGGTGGGCATCAGCTGATACTGATGTTAAACTGAGGTATCGGTGCATCGATGCTTTGATTTATTACTACTAGCATATTGAAGTTTACAGCTCTGGTGTAGTGACAACTCTAGTGCAGTGTTATTCTGTTGTTTAATAAGGAGAAGATTGCATTGTCACACATACCCCTTGGAATCAAGATTTTTTATTTTTTAATAAAGATGTCCTTGGTTCAATAGCAGAATCACAGTGTTGAAAGAAAACACTATTAAAATAGCAGAAACAGCCTCACTCTGTCTCAGTCTTCCCTGCCTGAAGAGAAGAATGAGATGAGTAGATAGAGCAAAGTGGAAAGTGGTGATGGAGAGAAACGGATTCAGCAGCAGCCACGAGGACACATTTAATGTCTAAGATAGGGACTCGGCTCTAAAACTGCTGAGCTTTACTGACAGTCTCAGAGTGTGCGGTGCATGTTGGATGTGTCCTTCTGGCTGTTTCCCAAAGCAGTATGGGTAAATGTTGCTCCTGCAGCGTGGCAGAGCTCCCTGTGCATGACTGTTAATCTTTCTACTAGTATCATGTGTTGTACTTAATACTGAAGGCTTACCCGATTCTCACAGAAGGGCCAGTTTGAGTGCCCTCCGTTCACTCCTAATTTTTTTGTGTACTTTGGGTAAGGTGAGGCATTAAAGGCCCATTAACTGTGGTTTTACAAGATTTGGAGGTGTTGTACTTACTTAGTTGACTGTTTTTAAAGACAACACGCTCATGTGCGACTGCATCTGCTTTTGTCTTCACCTCAGGGCAGAGTGATACATTTACCTATACTAGTCTTTACGTTTAAATATCGTTCAGCCTACATCTGATACAAGGAAGCAGAGGCAGGGAAGGGATTTTTATTCAGCCTGCTTCAGGGCTCGTAATATGTAAAAACCTGCTGTGAATCTCTGCTCTCTTAGGAGAGATCACCCTGAGAGTTTGTGAGCCTAGTGTAGAATTTTATGGGAGTTTTAGTGTGGGAGTAATTTCAAACTGCTGTACCCTCTAAGACAAATGGCGTCCTTTATTTGTTAAAATGTACGGCTGACAAATATTCATGCACCTGATCTCTGCACTGATTTTTTCCATTACAGTATTTGAGCTGATTTGTGGTGGTGGTTGATTTAAGGGTAGTAATAACCTTTGTAAGCTAGATAAACTGTAATATAGATACAGTCATGGAAGAAAGTATTGGCACCCCTGGAATATTTAGAAAATAAACCATTTCTCCCAGAAATTGTTGCAATTACAAATGTTTTGGTATACACATGTTTATATCCTTTATGTGCATTGGAACAACACAAAGAAAGCAGAAGAAAAAAGCCAAAATTGACATAATTTTACACAAAACTCAAAAATGGGCCAGACAAAATTATTGGTACCCTCAACTTAATATTTGGTTGCACACCCTTGGGAAAAAATAACTGAAACCACTCGCTTCCTATAACCATCAACAAGCTTCTTACACCTCTAAACTGGAATTTTGGACCACTCTTCTTTTGCAAACTGCTCCAGGTCTCTCAGATTTGAAGGGTGCCTTCTTGCAACACTGAGCAAGTCTGCACGCATACACAAACTAGATAAACGCGGTATTCCTCTCACAGAGACTGTACAGGTTTCCAGCAGCAGCATTTCATCATTTCAGACTGTTATGATGAACTTATTATACATTTGCTGATTATGTGCGGTTCCAAGTAGCGTACGTGGAGGAGGGGGTAGAGGTTGGATTGGTGCAGTGTTAATTTTGGCAGCTATTTTTGATTTTAGACTTAGTTTTAGTCTTTAAATGAAATGCATTTTAGTTTTAGTCCCTTTTTAGTCTTTCTATCCTTTTTAGTTTTAGTCTAATTTTAGTCCACGAAAATTTTAGAACATTTTGGTCTAGTTTTAGTCAATTAAAAGTCCTCACATTTTAGTCTTTACTTTTAGTCCAAGCATTTATTTTCTTGCCTAAATCTGGTACCAAGTCATGGTAGTGTGTTCACCCTGCCAAACATGGGGTCACTGCATTCTACAGCGGAGAGGCAGAATAGCTACAGCTGCATTGTGTTTTTTACAGATTTACCCACAGTGGAGACATACTACAGATTTTGAATGTCCAACGAAAACTAAATCACATTTTAGTCTAGTTTTAGTCATCTTGACAAAAAGTAAACTTATTTTTTGTCAGTTACAGTCACCTCAGATCTATTTTTGTTGTCTTAGTCTAGTTTTTATCATGGAACAAAAAGGCTGTCGACAAACATTTTTAGTCATAGTTTTAGTCATGAAAATTAACACTGGAGTGGTGATCTGAGTGGGTTATGGATTCAGATCCATGACCCATTTTTCCTGGTCCTGGTTTCTGTGCTACTTTCATCTCTCAAGATGGTTTTCACCTCAACGAGAACCCTCGTTTTGATCTTGCAAGATCATCCCACACACCCCTAGCATACAATACAAAAATGTGTCGAGAATATGAGCACACCAGTGCATTTCCTGCTATATGGGTAATGCATGTGTGGTCCTGGCTCTTCCACTTAGTTGACCTTCATCTGAATGTAGCAGGCCTGTAATGCTTAAGCGAAGGTTAGCCAGAGACATCTCTCGTCACTGCTGCAGAACGGCAGTGCTGAAGATGAAGGTATTGCTCAGGAGAGGGTAACAAAAGGCCCCACTAACAGAAAGCTTTATTCATGCTCAATTTAACACACATTATCTTGTCTATCTCAAGTCAGCACTGCAGATAAAAATCTCAGCGGGCTTGATATTGTTTTTGGCCCAGAGGTGTCAAAGGAATACATTTCCCACCTTTATCGACTCACTTTCAGGGGGAATAGAGCTGCTGTCTTTAAAAATTAAATGCAGAATGGGAAAAATGCTAGATAATGTTAGGTTGTGAAGTTTTAAATTGACATCTCTGTCACAGATGTTCTTGCAATCATCTTTTTGATGGATACTTAAAGCTTCTTAAGAAATAGGGGTTTAATATAGTATGCTTAAGCAATATTAAACCAGATATTGTGCTGTTGTAGTGAATATTTGCACAGCTGTAGGTGCCAAGGATAATTACAACCATGCAGATTTTCAGAAAACATCATGATCTCGAGTGTAATGTTGTTTTTTTCAGGGCTGTCAGCATTAATGTTAATTAATTAAGTCCATTAGTTCTGTTTACTTTCTTTCTGGAGAAAAATTAGGTAACAGTAGTCAGATCATCTTAAATGTTTAGTAAAAACTCCCAGCCTCACATCATCTCAGATTACTAGATTAAAACTCACAGTTGTGTAAAAGCGAATGAACATAAGCCGCCTTCGCTGAAGTTGATACCTCGACTATGTAAGGATAATTAGAGAAGACTTCCTTCTTGTTGATGTCGGTGCCATCCCAGAAAGCTCGGCTTGTTTGGTACAGCTGAGGTGTGGGATATAGAAGACGCAGCTTACGTCAACTTGGCTCAGATCCTGCTGATGTTAATCTCTCCCCTGCAGCGGTGGAGTGAGATAACCGCGTGGTCCACAGAACATGTTTGTCAAGCAATTATCAAGTCTTATTTCGCAACAGGAACATGCTGAATTGTTGGAGGAAAGTGGTAGTTCATCTCAGGTGATTTCAAGCAATATATCTTAATTTGTCTCTTTAAGAAAACGTCCCAACTTCTAACATCAGCTTGTAACTGACACCAAAGGCATCAGTTCCTGCTCCTCCAGCTCAGAGGGGTTAGTTTCCACCTCAACGGGCAGAATATCAGATGGTTGAGAAACAAAAAGGGGGCTATGGAGGCATCTCTTGGGTCACATACCAAGCTGTGGCCTACTTAGCACTCTGACTGTGAACACACTTGTGTTGATGCTGATGATGTTTGACTGGGCAAACCTGCACTGTACAACAGCAGACTGGCAGTGGGTAAATTTCAAATTTGAGCCAAAATGATCATCTCTTTATCCTGATTTCACAGGCTACTTTTCACATCAAGGGGACAACTTTCTTCTGTCGATGTAGCTCGTGCAGAGTTCATTAGAGCAGGAAATCCAGACTGTAGCCTTCAGCATGCGTAGAGTCCTCAGGCTAACACACTCGCTGTGTCTGTGCTGATGTTTTGACGCTTATGTTTGCTGATGGCTGGTAGACGCTCTGCAGAAGTTGCCACGTGTGATTGCAGCATGGATTTAAGGGGGTTAGGAGACTGGGGGGATGGGATGATAAAGGCAGACTAGAGTGAGGAGCGCTCATTCCTGTGAATGAAGGAAACAGTCAGGCTCCATTAGCCAAACCTTACTGCTGGAATACTAACGAATACAACCTAACATAAAATGTTCCACTTCAACACCAGCACTCAACATTAGAAATTCACAAACTGTCTCTCCCTCTCATGTTCTACTTCTACTTGTGCTTTTCCTCTCTGACTGTAATGAGCCACTGAGGACTGCAGTTTGTCCTCTCCAGCCATCGCTCTGTCCATTTCAGTCACAATACATTCCTTTTTTAAAAGGCTACTCTGTAGTGAAAAAAAGCTCCAATTCATTAATTAGAGTCCGCTTCATCTCTTGGCATTTCATTTGCTCTCAGTGTAAGATTTTTTTACCCAGTGGAGTCTCATTAGACTGCAATATACTGCTTTTGCTACTCTAATAACCAATTTTGTCTACAGAAAAATATTACACAAGCAGAATTAAAACATATTTCAACCCACGCTGTGTTGGTACATCACTTGGGCCTAAATTAAATACTACAACAACTGTAAAACGGATTACCGTGAAGTGATTCCCTCATTTTTCCTGAAGCAACACACGCAGGTCAGAACTTTCATCATTTTATAGAACATCCATTTTTAATTCATAGAGGCCCAGCAAAACGGTGCTAGTAGTCTCACAATCAGTGAAATGGGGATCAAATGTCTCAAGTGATTGTAGTATAAAGACACCTGTGTACGATCCAGTCACTAGTTGATCAGTATTCCTGGCTACCATTATACAATGAAAGCAAAAGCACACTCCAAGCAACTCAGAGAAAAGGTTATAGAAAAGTATAAGTCAGGGGATGGATACAAAAGAATTCCTTGGCACTGAACATCCTTCAGAGTTCAGTTAAATCCATCATCAATAAATGTAAGGAATATGGCACATGTGTAAATCTGCCTAGATCAGGCCGCCCTCACAAACTGAGTGACCGTGCAAGAAGGAGACTAGTGAGAGAGGCCACCATGACACCTATGACTACTCTGAAGGAGCTTCAAGCTTTACCAGCTGAGATGGGAGAGACTCTGCTTACATAACTGTTGCCACCAGTCAAAGCTTTGTAGGAGAGTGGCAAAGAGAAAGCCACTGTTGAAGAAAATACAATAAAAAGCATGTGGGAGACTCCATGGTCAAGTGGGAGAAAGTGTTTTTAACTGATGAGACCAAAATGGTGCTTTTTGGTATGACGCTATATTTGGCCAACAGCAAACACAGGACATCATTAAAACACACCATCTCCACTGTGGAGCACAGTGGTGGCAGCATCATGCTGTGGAGATGCTTCTCGGCAGCCAGCCCTGGAAGGCTTAAAAAGGTAGAGGATAAACAAACAAGGCAAATAGAGGAAAATCATGCAGGACGGTCTTTTTCAGTCTAACTATGGCTTGGGAAAAGATTGATTTTCCAGCAAGACAATGACCCGAAGCATTAGCAAAAGCTACACAGAAATGGTTTAAAGACAAGAAAGTGGATGTTTTGGAGTGACTGAGTCAAAGCCCAGACCTCAATCCAATAGAGATTTTGTGGCTGGACTTGAAAATGGCTGTTCACACCAGAGCCCCTTGTAACCTCACAGAGCTTGAGCAGTTTTTCAAAGAAGAATGGAGTAAAATTAGTGTCCAAATGTGTGTGCCTGTTAGAAACTATCCACACAGACTCAGAGCTGTGATTGCAGCCATAGGTGCATCTACTAAATACTGACTTGAAGAGGGTGAATATTCTCGAGTCACTCCATTCACACCACTGTTTTTATGTAATTGACAATGTAGCTGACTGTAAAAAATCAGTTTTCACTTTGACATGAAAGATGTTTTTGCTTTCCAAATTATATTGAACATAATTGATTAATAAAATCAGTAAAAAGCAAAACAACCAAGGGGTGAATAGTTTTTATTGGCACTGTTGTTGTTTGACTTGTTTCAGAACACTAAACAAATTGTCAACCTAGCTGAGTACGTTGAACTAGCTAAGCTAACACTAGCTGCAGCTCGCCTCTGGTCCAACCTGACGTCTTGTGATTTAGGTGTTAAAGAAACCCCAATTTAAAGATGACACAGGTTTAAAAAAAAGTTAGAATAAAAAATTACCTTAAAAAATATAAAATGGGAAGGCAGCAATCACTGACATTTTGCTAGCTTTACATTCTCTGCTAGCTGTGCTGTGCTGTTCTTTGCTAAATGATAACTTACTTTGATGCTCTTTGTTGCTCTGCAATAGTAGTGACTAGTGACAACAATGTATAGGTTGGTGCTTTAAATAGCTTTTATGAAAACATGACATTTTTTAGAGGCTTGATAATAATGTTAAATTGCGGTGTTGATTAGCGTACTAGCTAACCTTAGTTTTAGCCCTGACTGAAAGTATTTCTGGTATGAATTAGGGATGCGCTGAAGTTACTCGCAAAAACGGTTAAATCCGTTTATCAATTTAGCCAGCGTGGGATTTACTAGTCGGCTAAACAAATCCCCATCATTTTTATAAACACAGGCTTAAAATCCCGGTCTATAATGCTCTTTTAGACAGTAATGAACTTCCCGCCACTAGAGGCCGCTGTAGCTTTAGTTAATGGCCGCTGCAGCTTCAGTTAATGGCTGCTGCTTTCCTGTCTGGCACTTCATGGATGTAAACATGAGAAGCTCAGCAGTGGCTTAGCAGTTAGCATGTAGTAGAAACAGCGCAGTATGACAGTTCTTAACGTAGTAAATGGAAATAAAGTGGTATTTAGGCTGTCGAGGGTTAAACTCGCGTATAAATTCCATCTGAAGTGAAAGAGGCCACATATCAAAGCACGATATTAATCTGCAAAGAGGAACAAACGCTGGCTGTGCTAGCTTGTAATGTTAGCCTTGCTGTAGAGAGTATATCAGGCTAACGTTACTGACACTATGACCATGTGAGAAATTTGACTGTCTTCTAGGGATTTTCTCCTCTTTAGACTAGTCGGTTAAACAAAATTTAAATGAACTAATTACAGCAGAAGGATTTGTTAAAGTAAAATATTTGACAAACATTACTTTCATCATAAAACAAATTGTATGCTAATGTGAGCTTTAGTGCCACTATACAGCCTCACAGAGCTGTTAGCATGACTCTGCTACCTCAGTATTGTTTTAGTTACAAGATATGGGTCATTATTAGCCCAGAACAAAGGCTTGTTTACTCTGTCATGTTTTCTGAACACAGTAACTGTGGGTGGGCAGCGTCAGAGCATGTAAGCGGGGGGTGTCGGTTCTTCCAGCATCAGCTTTTGATCAGTGAGCTCAGATTACAAATCAGTGGATAAAGATGAACATGTTTTTGGCTCCCCTCCTGGCTGTGTCTCTGCTCAGTTGATGTCCCCCTTTGATAATCCATCATTATAACGTATAACACTGTCATCTATCTACAGATACTAGAAAGCTCTGTCGCCTGTGGTGCATTGCTCTATAGGAGCTTCTTAAATGTCCGAGGTCGACCGACTGAGTCACGGTCACATTAGCCACAGAGTTCATGTGACAGGGTGTAATTCATCTTTACCGAGAAGCTGACCATACCGACCATGATCTCAATGCATCATTCTCAGGGATGGACTCATACTTTATGGCTACCATATCTAACATTTGTCACAGCAGGGCAGAAACAGAGGTGAGCACTGAGAGAGATATGAGATTAAATCTGTGCTTGGGACCAGCCATGTTCAGCCTATTTTTGGCTGCAGAAAAAGCCATCTGATGCTTCTTCTCCCTCATTCCCATAGCCAAAGCATGAGAAACCAGGGCAGCAGGGACCACCCAAGCTAAAGGGGGTCATGTCACAAACAGACGGACTCGGAGGGCTAACCACCATCCCACCAGTCACCGCTCTGTCCCCCTTATGCTGTCACCCATTCATCATGGAGAGCAATTATAACAGCTCCATTTTGCCTTGTTGTCAGCTGAAAGGTAATGAGGTCCAGAAATAATGAGTAGAAACATGATGAAGGGCTCCTTTCAGCTCCGTTTTCTGCAGCTTTATTATGGTTTTTTAATGACTGGCTGACCTGCAGCGTGGAGGAGGAGCTGGGGAGTTTCTGCTCTAATGACACCTGTGGATCAATGCCCAGATGCACACAGAGAAACTGCAAAAATAGCTCCAATCTCAAGTATTAAATGCTTAAAAGTAAAGGTTAAATATAACATAATAGAATCAAAAATACTCCATGTCTGTCAAGGGTATTTGATCAATTTAATTCACATGCTGATGTCATTAGTATGATGTGCAGTGAAATGATGAAGTAAATCTGCGTGCCACCCACACCATAGACATGATCACTCGCAGCAGTCATTTTTATTCTATCAAAGTCTATTAAAGTATCAGATATTCAAATAGTTACAAGCAGAGCTTGTGCAGATGCTGATAAGCTGAAACGATCAACTGATTAAACAATGACATGATTAGTCTGTCACTATTTCATTATGGTTGTGTTTCATCTTCTCATTTGTGACAAATTGGTTCCATTTCTGGCCTGAATTTAATAATAAGGGGTCTAAGATGACAAAAATAAGCAGTTTCATTGGCACACATAAGTCATAAAGGCTTACTATGAGACTTTCATCATAGATTTTAAAACCCAAAATCAAATCTCTCTTCGGCCTTCCCTCCTGCCTTCACAGCCTCCCAGCCCTCCTTGTTCTGTTTAACAAGCAGCAGATGAGTGCTGAAAACATTTTAAAACAAGATTCCACAAAGAGTTTCATGTGATGAAAAGCGTGCTACGGTTGATTTGGTTATTATGTGTTTGTCTTTTTAGACCAAAAAGAATCTGTCTTCAGTTTAAAAGTCTGTGCTTTCACTTGTACTTCTGCCCAGGGGGCCCAAAATTTTTCCACTGAGGGCCACATGTTGAAATATGTAAGAATGGTGGGGCCACTTTCATATTCCACTCCTTGAGGATGTTAAAGTTATAAACCAGTCTAATGTAGATTAAGATATTCTAAGTGATTGACATGGCTAATTAGTGGCTGACAAGGCAAATAGCCAGTCAATTTAAGGATTTTGGGGAGCCCAGTCAGATTTCAGGGGGCCTGGCTACCAATGGCTACGCACCTGGAACACTATTGGTGCCGTTATTTAGTGGGGTAATTAATTAGGGCATTATAATTCAAGATAACATTAGTAGTCAATACCTTCATCATGTACAGTGTCATCTTAGTGTAGTCACAAATGAATAAAAACATCAAAAAATTCTTTCTGCTACAGTCTAATATCAGCTAATAAATATAAAGCTACAGTTAGCAGTTGATTAGCTTAGCTTAGCATAAGTACTGTAAATTATTGATGACAGCTGGCCTGACTTCCTGTTTCTAATGTGAACAAATAAACAGCACAGATTTTTCTTGTTTGTTTATCTGTTCCAAACCACGAGTACCAAAACAGTGAATTGCCCTCACATGTTTTTCCTTTTCTTGACTTTTTCTGCACCTTTTGTACAGATTTTTTTAAGTATGATGTTGTTTATGAAGCAGCAGAGCCAGAGGAACTATAACTTATCTTTACATATGCAACATTTTGAGTACTAACAGTTTTTTTGGCCAAATGTTTGATACTTGATTGTGTTTGGCTGAGGTTAAAAACAGTTAATTTTGTTAAAACCCCCATAAAAACTTACTGGCAGCATTACAATCAATACAGCACTACATTTAAAGCTCCCGTGTGTGTGAGTGGACTCTGAATCCCAGGAATGTTTGCCTTTAACATCTCCAGTGCACAATGAGGCAAGTGAGTGTGATTGACATTCAAGCCACGTGTTATTTCTGTGAATTTCAGACCACCAGAGGTTCCCAGTCTCTCATATTTCATGTCATGTATCTGCAAATACGACATGTCTACTGTAAAGAGAGGCAGAGCTAAGAGGGAGGAAGACGGTCTAGTCTTGAAGCAGTGAGTTAAATCCTGTTAAACCCAGAGCTGTGGTGGCGACACGCTCTGCTTCCCCGGCCTCGCTGCGCTTCAGGGGAAGAACTGGCGGAGGGGGGCTTGAACGATTTGGGCACGGAGGATGATTTGGCACCAATATTTCTAGATGAGCTGTCATTGGCTGAATATGAATGAGATTTGATTGGCTGTTGGAACATTTGGGAGAATGAGGCAGCAGCTATACTGCCCCAAAGCAATGAATCCAACTCTCCGCTACCTTTCTACACCATGTCAATGAGTTTTCTAAACTCACTACTGTCACAGCCCATTCACTAATATGAGTCATGCACTAGTTACAGCGAGATCTACTCAGATTAACTGAGCTGTGACTGGAGCGTTTCTCTAATGCACACGGTCATCTCGAGGTTTAAGAGCTTGCCTCTGAGTGGAGGACAAATATTAAAAGGTGCTAAGATGCAGAAAAATAGCAGGCACTCCTTTAGAGTAACCTTGTCTTCTCAGAGAGTTGTGAATGAAAGGATTGCTAGAGATGTGTACAGATAAACAACGCCACTCTGATTTTATCTCTCGTGTCACCCGGGAATGTGTTTACAGGCCTGCTGGGGAGACAATCAGAGACAGGCTTCGATATGGCAAGATGGCTGGGAATTACGAGCATCCAGACATCTGATGTTTGTCACTGCTGTCTGTTCCACTAACGGGTTACATTTGTTCACTTTTGGGAGGTTTGAAATAGAAACAGATTTTTGTTGTATTGTTTAAAACGGCAAGCCATCCCAACAGTGTTGCTTCAGCATGCTTCAGTTTGTCATGATACTATCTTTTCTTTTCTCTGTGGCCTCCTGACATGAAGAAGAATAATTTATTCTCAGGCACAGACATCACCTCAACTTCCGCCACCTTGGAAGCAGCAGGATATTTTCTCTGTGAGGCGCTATCATGAATAAAGCCTTCAGGATATGAGAAAAATACGCAAGGTATGGTAACAGTGTTCAAGATTGTAATATGATGCCAAATGTGATAATTAAAGATTTCATATCTACTAAACTCAATACTTACATTAGATTCAAATTAAAAAACACAAAACAAATATGGACAATTGAAGTCAATTCAACAACTATAAACTGATTTAGCAATATTCTTTTGCAGCCAGCCTAAGGTGTTACCTGCTCAATCCCAATACACTCCTCACCCCTACTACAAGCATAGTGGTTGGGGGGGCTGATTCTAGTTTGAACAGAGGTGTAGGTCAGTTCTAGGGAGACATGGTATCATAATTGAATGCTGTATTAATGCATCATGATGCGTTTTGAGTTTGAACAAGCATTTTGAAAAATTGCTTGTAGAAATTTCTGGTATTGTTGTGTATCTGATTTTCAAAACAGATGTTTTTTGACAGTCAGTCTTCCTTGGACTGTTTGTTGAAACATGTTGGTTAGGTCTTTTGTACCACCTCACCCATAATTAAAAGAACTTGAAAGGGCATTTTTCTGATCTGACCCTTCAGATTTCTTATCTTGATTTTTTCGAGCAAGGTGGATCGTTCCAGTGTGCTCTTATTTTGCCCTGTTTCAGGGGTTCTGTCCTCACTTTTGCTAACCCTCTTTAAAAGTTGGGTTTTGGTGAGAGTAAAGGCAGCCTTACACCTGACTTTTCGTCCGATTTCAAAGTCGAAGACACAATTCCAAAGTCGGAGTAAAATCATGGGAGTCTTGCTGGAGTTGCAGCTCGCTCCCGTTGTCTCATTCGTTAGGTTTAAGGTGGTCATAAGACTCGATTTTAGCTTTTTAGCTGTTTTAATGCAGTATTGGTGTTACAATAATATCATATAAACGTATGATATTGTCATTTTAAGTTTTAAGTCTGGTCATATGCAAATTGTGTTTCTCGGTGACGTGAACATCATCCATGACCAATGGGAGCCGGTGTTTTGCTTAAGCACATTAATTCAATTCATTCTTCAAAATATGAACGTGAGCTTAGATCATTCTAGAGCTGCTGAATGTACGCTCAGGACTCAAGAGATTGAAAACCTTTTCTTCTGAGAGCTGCAGTCAGATCTGTCTGCACCTTTATGCCTTGTCTGTCAATTCATTCCAGGCTGACATGACAGGTATGGTAAACCTCCACTGGGATTTTCAAAATAAAAGCCCGATCAGTTTGTTTATGTGGTGAGATGACTCATGTTTTCATATGGTACTCTTTTCCTGAAGTGTTTCTGGGATAGTTCCTCAGTTGTTACAGTAACGTGCAAAGTTGCTTCAGTGTGTAACTTTCCTTTCGTTTCCACTTGATGTAAATGATTGAAAAACATCAGATTATAAGAGATGTTAACTCAAAAGCGATCTCCATCTCCCTCTACATCTTGTTCTCTGCTCAAAAAATGTTGTGAATTTCCAACAGATGCATGATGGGAAATAATCTCTAAAAGAATCGTATTCTAGTCTTGTAGTTAGTGACCGACAGTCTTTGCAAAATCTCAGTCTGAGACTAAAAACTCAACAGCTTGCTGACAAATTGTCTTTAGATGTGAGAGGGTCTCAGGTGTTAGTCTGTTTAGAGTCTTTTAAGAGTTTTTTCAAAGTCCTCTGGTGTAAGGCCAGCTTAAGGAACAAAAGTTAAAAAGTTAAAAGCCTGACCTGAAAAACATTTGATAACGCCAGTAAACAGGTAAAAAGATATTCTGATGCATGCTACGTAGCTTATGTAGCTCCATTAGCAACGTAAGCTACTAGATAAAATCTAGGTAGTTACATTGCTATTGTAGCTACTGGGGCTAATGTGGCTAAAGCTACGCTCACAAAGCAGCTACACTGAAAAAGCCTTAGCTACATTTGCTAAAGCTCATGTTGCTTAAGCTAAACTAGCTATACATAAAATAGCTACCATAGCTATGTGGCTAAAGCTAAGATCACAAATCAGCTGTTAGCTAAAGTTAACTTAGCTACGTTGGCTTATGTAGTGACATTAATTTCATAGCTTGTGTAGCTATGTTAGCTCTAGCTAAAGCTAACAAATCTTTGTGTCACTATTTCTAAAACAAGTCAATCCATAATTTAATCCCAGATTAGACATTTTTCTCTATTCTATTTAGGAAATGTTTCTTATTTAGTGATGTTTTTGCACGTTGGTTATTTCGTGAACATAACTACCAGACTTTCTTTATGAATAAAGTTGAATTAAAAAAACAACTACAATTGGAAATACATTATTCTGACAGATTACGGTGCTTCCTTTCTGAGATCTGTGATGTCTCAGATAAACTGTCTGTCTCCTTTGTTATGTCTAACTGCTGTTCTGTGTTTTTAACACGTTTCTGCTGGATCTAGAATAAACAGATAAATAACACTTTTCTAGCCATTTGTCTGAAGTAGCCAAAGTTTTCTTTAGCTCCATCTAACTGCATTAAAAAGATAACCCAGTCTCCACCTAAGGGATTAATATATACACTGGGCAGGAACGCATTATTTATTTACATGTTATAAAAACTGATTGTGTATTTGGATAAAGTCAGATTATGTATGTTCACCCTACATTTATGGTGAAATAGTGATTAATTATACAGCCACAGTTTAAATCCTGAATCTCTTTGTGCCTTTCTTTCTATTTCTTCTCCTCGTCTTTCTTTTCTTTCATTCTTTTCTTTTTGATCTGTCACTGCTATAAATTTCAACCATACGTGTGTTTGTCTTTTTAAAGGCCACATGGCATCGTGTTGGTCGATGTGTGGGTTGCCATGGCTACACATAGAGGTGGATGAGGAGTGTCTGAGCTGGCGTCTTGCTGCAGAGTTCTGTCTTCCACTGATATCTGCTGAAGAGAAGGAGGGAAGAAAAGAGGCGGCGGGGGGGGGGGGCTTCCATACAGTGCATTAATGTGAGCATAGCGTTAGCATGGGGATACGCCGCTGCACATCAATTATGACTTACATATTTGGGAGGCAGAGCCAGCCGGGCGGTGTGCTGCGGCTTCATGTGCGACTTTCTTTTTGTATCCTAATCCCTTGACTTGAAATATGACTGACAATAAGTTTTTGAGGGATTATTAGCTCGTTTTGCTTTCACTGCTGATTGACCCAGTTTCCCCTCAAAGATGGCATTGTGTTTGGGGTGGCAGGGATTTCGTAAAGGGGGGAGGGTCATATGCTTCATGTAAAGCATAAAAATATAAATGGAGGATTTGTATGGCTGTGGTCTCACACAGGCAACCGTACAAAGATGAAAGCTTTTTTTCCCCACATTTTCCACTGGTGTATGAGACACACTGAAGCTGGAAAATCTTAAAAAGTGTTTCAGTAATGTGACCATGTGCCTTGCATCACTCTTGCACTCACTGACCGTCTGTCTTCTGCCAGAAAACACTCTCATACTTTTCCTCGCATGAACTCTGAACCCTCGGTTGCCTTTTTCTCTCTCGTGGCATGAAATTGAAATCCCACAGCGGGATGACGGGTGGAAGCTGGGGGGCTGGTGGTGCTTGTATTCCCATGTACAGCCATCTTCCTCACTCACATCCTGAAATGTAATTGGGTCGTGGCAGATGAGAGACAGGAGAGGAGCAACAGTGGAAATGATCTGGTGGCTGCTGGTAGGGAATGCTAAATAGCAGATGGACTGAAAAGTGCAAAAACAGCATTTTCTTCAGACCAGTTTAATGAATCGTGTGACGACGGTACATTTGGAGAAATCTGCAAGACTCTGTAGTAGTTTCACTTTTACTAGGTGCCTTAATGTACAAAGGGCTAGTCATAGTGGGTAGTCTTAGATGGACCATGGCTCTAAGCACTTAACCTCATTCCCCACTTACTCATCCCTGTCTGTGACTGGAATTTTCTTGAAAGTTTCTAAAGACACTTTTAAAGCTCTTGAGAGGAACTTTTAGTCGGCTGATTTTGTCGACCCCTGCTGACAAAGTGGTTCCTATGCTTTGAAAGTTTTGCCCTGTACATTATAAAGTAGTGGTTTGTGATGAATCATTTCAGCTTGATTTCTCCTAGGTTTGTTTTTACATCAGGCATGGTCATTTCATACCGTAGCACCTGCAGCATCAGCAGTATTGCAGACATGGTACCAGATCATCATGGTGAGGAGGGAGACTGCAGGTACGAGTTGAGGATGAAGAGCTTGGACATCTTGGGGGATCTCGGAGCAGAGGTGCTGCTTCTTTGCATTGAAAAGAGGTGCATCTGATTAGGATGCCTCCTGGTTGCCTCCCTGGAGGGCTACTGAATTCCCAACCTGGAGGAGACCTTGGTTTAGACCCAGAACTATCCCACCTGGCCTAGGAATCCCCCAGGAAGAGCTGGAAAATATCGCTGGGGAGAGGGATGTCTGGGCTGACTGCATAGCAGGCTTCCACAGCAACTCTGCCCCAAATCAGCAAAGAGGATGGATGTCAAATTTATGTATGTGCCAGGGTTGGAAAATAAGGATAATAAGGATGCAGGGCTCTTTGGCCATTGGCATGTAGTTCTCCCCGGTTCTGATCATGAAGTCGGTAGGAACAAGCAGAAAACCCTGACTCAGTTTATCATCAGTCATTCTGTAACATACTTTTAACTACCTATCCGAATGACTGGTAGGCTTAGCAGAGTTTACCTGACACTGCTCTAAAAACCTTTCCCGCTATCATCTCCTTCTGTTTCACACATCCATCTGGAAAACCTTCTATAGACGTTGTTTGGGAAAGGACAGGGGAGAAGGTGATTGGATGAACCTTCTGTGTGCCACATCTTCGCAGGTTAATCAGAGCAACAAGACATGTGACGTAGCCACTACAGAGGAGTAAAATCCATAGAGAACTGCATAACGCGAACCATGGCAACTGTAAACTTTTGTCGTTTTTGAAAAGAAAACAAATCACTGCTGTTCTTTGTTCTTCTTTTAACGACAAATGTCGTCAAGTTCTGATAAAACTGGCACTCTAGCAGCATCTATGCTAAAGTCTTCCACCATAATTGTACTGTCCTCTTCTCGCTGCTTGCATACATCACAACCTTTCCGTACCCGAAAGTACTGCCCCTTGACTCTGATTGGTCCTGTCACTTTCTAACTGGGCCCACACGGTTCAGATGGGAGCTTTGCAAGATGGATTTGCCAGTGAGAAACACGGATGTTTGAAACATTGAAGAAGGGAAACAATCCTTGCTCTTCTTTTTTGACCAACTTGTTTGCTTTTGTAGGTTATAAAGCTTAATCTCTATCAATTTCAGTCCGCTCTGAGACATCCTCCCCCTTTCATTTATCACAGTCTGTTCGGTTTAATTCTTCTTTCAGTTTACTGTCTTTGTTCTCACTCTTTATCACCGTTTATTGCACCTGTACTAAATTGTGTACACAGCAGCACTAAAGGGACACAAAATTGTTCCCCTGTTGGATTTTATTCAGCGAGAAAACCCACCTCAGATCTAAATCCAGGAAAGGAAACAAAGCCTGAACATCAAAATGTTAGGATTTTGTTCATCTTTTTTAGGGTTTATGTGTGCAAACATGATACGCCACAGAGATCTGGTTTCTCTTTAAGAGCTGCAGCATTTCTAAATCAACCAGTTTATGTGTCTTTCCTCCATAAAGCTCTCCCTGCATGTGAAAATGTAGGATTCCCTGCCCTGGAATTGTGTTTGAATGGTAAATACTTCCATCATATGCCACCTTTTCTTCCCTTAAAACACTCTGACACAGACCTGTAAACACAGGTTTAATAGTACATTTGTTATCTTGGGTGAAGAAACCTATTACCTCTGCATTATTCTTGCTGTTCCCTGATGAAAGCTGTCACTAATGCTGTCAAGTTAACATCACGCTGCTCTGCTTTCTATACTGTGCACAGGTGCTTTGGGAACATTGATACCCTTATAATAAGCCCTGTTCCTATGGTAACCAAGATGGATGTGTCTTTGTTGAAGATGCAACTGTTTGCGTCAGACAGCAGAGGAGTCGACTTTGTCGGCCCTGTGTGTCGATTTTATAGACAGGATGATGGGGATCCAAACAGAACCTCTGATGTCTTTGTGGGGGTTTAGTGACAGACGCGTGAAGGTGGATCCCTTGACTTTTCACACCCGTGCACATACATTATTCCATTGAACGTTAGCCCTTTGATGACAGCTTTCTGATCTTTTTTATTAAGCTCTTGAGCTGTGGCGCTGAACCCCGCTGTGTTATCAGGGCAGGTAGACATCACAGTACACGATGGGCGTGGCTCGAAGCTTATACACTCTCTCTCTCTCTCTGTGATGTCCTCCTGGCTTGCATAAAGGGTGAAACCCCTGTGGGAGCTAGTTCGCCTCGGCTGCAGCCCCTCTTCAATGAATTATGAATTTCTCATTGAGATTCTGTCAGCTAATTAACATGTCAGACCCCGGCTAGCAGTATGATATCATGGGATCCTTGTCCTGTAGAGCCTGATTGCACCCAGGTTGGTCCTGCTTCACGTTTCCGGCTATCATGTCCTTCTTAAACAGCGTCTCTGTTCATTGCAGTGACGCTGTTTAAGGGGGCTCCACAGGAAAAGATTTGGAACCACTGGTCTTGTGTAGGCTTTAATAATCATAATGCTTTGACATATTTTATTTACATTTTTGCAGATGTTTGTTGACTAACAACAGTCAGAAGTTGTTGTGTCCCCAGACAGAAGGACATGAGAGGCTGCACTCCTTCCACTGATTGGTCAGATGAAGGGAAATTTTCATAACTGTATCTTTACAGTTAAGACATCACTAATGCATCATTATAAACGCATAGCTGGAGCAACAGGCCACTGTTTCTTTGGGATCTATTTATATTTATGTGATCTGACATGTTAGTTTTTCTGTCCTCATGGAGATTATCTTGCTTAGACAGCGTTCTCCATGCCTTAGCCAATCATGCCAGCAGCTGTTTATTTTTGGCTGTGCTGTTTCGAGGGGATTTTTATGTTCTTTTTCTAGACAACCAATAAATCAGCTGTAAATATTGGCTGTATGAACAAATGAGTTAGGGGAGTTTTAGGCAGGACCAGCAAACCTACATCAGCTGAAGTTTGTTTCTTAGTCCATCCTTGAACTTGAAAGCGTGTTTTAGGACTGAAGCTTTCGGCCTGATCTACATTTATAAGCTGGTATTGGCTAAAGTGAATTTGGAAATATCAGCATATTTGATATTGGCAAAAATTCAATAACATGTATCCCTAGAAATTGGAGAGGTGTCTGGCTGCAGACTGTACATTTCTGACAAACACTCTCAAAGACCGTTTATCTGAGACACCGTAAATCTCAGAAAGGAAGTGCTATGATTTGCCAGAATGGTTTTTCAAGAAAAAGGTCAGAGGCCTAATGTGAGATTAAATTGTGCATAGATCTGTTTTAGAAGTAGTTACACAAAGATTCGTTAGCTTTAGCTAAAGCTAACATAGCTACGTTAGCCATATAATAAGGGGTTGCTACATAAGCCACTGTAGCCAAGTTAGCTTTGGCAAAGTGAGCTTTAGCAAATGTAGCCAAAACTTACATAACATACAGTGCTTAACAAATTTATTAGACCATCTGTCATATTTGTCTCAGAAACCATCCAGCATCATAAAGTGCTTTAATTCAGACTCTTTCATTTTCAGTGAGCTCTCCATGTTTTACCATTTTGAACAGGAATGAGGGATTTCAAACTGAATTCATCCAAATTTGAGCCGGCCCACTGGGCTTCTCTGAGAAGTCAGAAATGAATCAAGCATAACATTCAACCACTAAAACTCATTTTTCCCTTCAGGAATCCAAGTAAATAACTACAATTGGATGTATTAATCAAAAATAATAATGTGCTTTACAATTTTTCAGTTTTTTGTCAATCAGTAAATGTGAAGATTCATGGATAACTAAAATAATTATATTTTAGCATTAAAAATATCATTTTGGTTAAAGAGCTTCTACATATTGGTGTATTAACCATTGCAGAAACATAAAGAATGATTTTGGTAATCACCAATGCTGTTCATTTAGGGCAGCTGTGTTTAGGGTTAGGGTGGTCTAATAAATTTGTTAAGCACTGTACCTACATAGCTTACAAAGCTGCTTTGCTACATAGCTATATTAGCTATGTAACTA
This sequence comes from Cheilinus undulatus, assembly GCF_018320785.1. Classification (NCBI taxonomy): domain Eukaryota; kingdom Metazoa; phylum Chordata; class Actinopteri; order Labriformes; family Labridae; genus Cheilinus; species Cheilinus undulatus. The sequence goes on from NC_054879.1 coordinate 41,484,749, forward strand.
CTTTATCTTCGGCTAAGTAAGCTTTAGCAACAAAGCTAAAGCAAACTTAGCTTCCATAGCTACAAAATAAGGGGTTGCTACATAAGCCACAGAAACCAAGTTAGCTTTAGCAAAGTGAGCTTCAGCAAACGTATCCAGAGCTGATGTAGCTGTATAGATAACATACCTATGTAGTTTACAAAGCTGCTTTGCAAGCTTAGCTTTAGCTAAGTTTGCTACATAGCTGCGTTAGCTATGTAACTCCATTATCTATAATAGTAAGCTTTAGCAACATGAGCAAACATAGCTATAGCAAACTTAGCTTCCATAGCTACATGATAAAGAAGGGGTTGCTACATAAGCCACTGTATCCAAGTTAGCTTCGGCAAAGAGAGCTTAAGCAAATGTTTACAAAGCTTATGTAGCTGTGTAGATCACATACCTATGTAGTTTACAAAGCTGCTTTGTGAGCTTAGCTTTAGCTAAGTTTGCTACATAGCTACGTTAGCTATGTAACTACATTATCTATAGCTAAGTAAGCTTCCGCAACATGAGCAAACATAGCTAAAGCTAACTTAGCTTGGATAAATGATATGTAGATTGTGTAACTGCTTTGTGAGCTTTATTAGCAATGTTTGCTACTTAAGCTTCATAGCTAACAAAGCCAAGTAAGCTATGTTTGCTGTGTTAGAATGTTTTCATGGAGATTGAGCTTTTTTCTTGTTAGCAGACTGTTTACTCAGCTTTATTAAACATATTTAAATTAAGTTTTGCACATCAGGTTTCTAAACTTCAACTTTTGGTATCTTAACCCTTTCCTTAACCCCTTAATGCCTGAAAACACAAATAATAACCAGAAAATTCTAATTTTTTGGGACTGAAATGTTCATTTAACTTTCTACTGAAATTTAAAAAAAATAAAAATTTCCATAAAATTGAACAATTTTATTTTTAGTATCTCATTTCATTCATTAAGTGTTTTTGGTAACTGATAATCCACTTGAGGGCATTTTTATCATTTATCAGATTGTATTCATAGGTTTTTTTGAGTAATTTACTGAGCATATTGATTAGATAGAGGTATCATCAAAGCATGAATCAAATATGCGACAATAGGCGTTAGGGGTTAACCCTAAATGGAAGTTTAATCTGATTTTATTTTGAAAGTTTTAGCTTTTATGAAGTTCTGAGATTTAGGTTATCATTGACTAACCATTTATGAGAGTGGCAGTCAGAAGTGAACGGTCTGCACCCACACTGTCTGAGAAATTGAGCTTTTAGGACCTTTTGTGTCCCCTTAACTTAGATTTATTAGTGAACAAATTAAAAGCAAATACCTCTCCAGCTGTGGTAAGCTTTCTGCTATTTCTACCTCAAGTAAGGAAACTGATAATTGTTTTTTATTAACTGGCAAATTCAGATCTGACGACATGATGTTGATTCATATTGTTTGTTTTCATAATGTTTGCCTGATGAAAGTCCAGGACAGAAATCTTGATAAGGGCTTGAAGTGAGAAATGATTTTATTTGTCAGAACAATATTCATCTGGGCCATGTATCCTGTATTTTCTGCCTTTTTTTTTTTACCGGTAACCAAATCAGAAATTGCTTCTTTTGCTCTCCTCTCTTTTTTTTACCTTAGTGTTGTACCTCTGCCTGCAGTAAAGTCACTCCCATGATGCATTTGCTCAACATGCTGTGCATCAGAATTCCTCTCAGCTGCTACCTGTGCAGCTGAGGCCGCCTCCCACTGCTGCTGCCTGGCTGTAATTGAATTTGGGGTCTCCTGGGTAGATAGAGGCTAGATGTGTGGGAGGGAGAGAGAGAGGATGAATGAAGCTGCAAGTGAGGGATGGACGTCAGAGTGTGTGTTAGAAAGAGGGGGGGGATAAAAAGACCGGTAGCCCCAGCTGCACACATGCCTGCTGGAGAAGGTATTGACCTGACGCACTCACTCTCCTTCTCCTCTTTATTAAACTGTTGCATAAGCCACCGTGGAGAATAAAAGCAAAGCAGAAGATTCCATCTGTCCTGCAGCAATGGCACAGTCAAACTCGTAAGGCTGAGTTCAGTTTTTTCTTCTTCCTCCTCTCTTAAGGGAAGCCAGAGCTCCTTTTCACTTTTTGTCTGTGCTTCTTAGCTTTTCTCTGGCTGTCTCTATTGAAAAGTGATGGGTGAAAGTCCGGCGCTTAAAGAATCAAAGCTCTGTCAGTGTTGAAATGCCCCTTAATAGATATCAAAGGATTTGTCCCAGGGGACGTCCGCTTTCATACAACCAGTGGGGGGTTGGTCTTTTTCGGGGCATGCCAGGTCTCTAGAGTCCCTCAGCTAGTGTCAGACAGTTTGTCCTGCAGAAGAGTCGACTCTAGCAGGCCGTAGTCACATTCATAATGAGTCTTCCCTTAGTTTAATTCAAATACAATGCATGATGTGATTACAGCAGCACATTTACAAAGAGAGTGCTTCTTTCTCTTAATTTCCTGTTGTAAACATGCATTATCTGCAGATGTTTACTCTTTTTTTCACAGATGTGGAATTGAGGTTGTGCGTCTAATCATCTTGTTTTTAGCTTCCTGCTGGAGACACGAGTCTTGTGGTTTTAATGACTGGCTAGCTTTATTTCATTTAAACCTATTACACAGAAACGCTGCCATGGTGCTCCGTCACATAAACTCAGTTGACGTGTTTTAAAGTGAGAGACAGCATGGAAGCATTTAGCCTAATTTAGATCTATTTGGTTAGTGAAATTACACTCCAGTGACTGCCATGTCAGTGAAACATTTAACAGCACGGTTAAATGTCAGCCATTGAGCTTAAATAACTTTCTTCTTAATACTGGAGTCAAAGCATGAACGCTGAGGGAGTGGTGTAACGGGACGAGTTTGGCGTAACTCTAACTGACCTTTTTCTGATGCTGACAGCAGAGATTGTTATAGAGATAGTTAACCGAAGTAAAATATCTAGTTCAGTTTAGTGATCTCATCTTGGTGATTTCTACCCCTGCTAATCCAGACCCAGGCCTGCCCACAGAATTATCCGGCCCCCTGAAAAACCCAGGGAATGGCCCTCCACAGTTTTGATTTATTGATGAGTCATGTATGTGTGTTGGATCAGTACTATTGGTGCTAACATCCTGGCTTTCAGTTATTTCATATTAGAGCTGAAAAGTGTGTCAAACTATTATTGGGTCTGATGTTGAAATTTCATCCTCTTACTTTTTAACACATTTCAACACTTTTACCCCATTTTTAGCCACTTGTATTTGACACTTTTACCCCATTTTTAGCCACTTGTATTTGACACTTTTACCCCATTTTTAGCCACTTGTATTTGACACTTTTACCCCATTTTTAGCCACTTGTATTTGACACTTTTACCCCATTTTTGGCACTTTTTTTGGACCATTGTTTTGCAATATTTAACTTATTTTTGACCCTTTTAAACATTTTTGTTGCCTCTTGCCCATTTTTGCTTCTATTTAACCTTTTTTTGCTGCCTTTTAGCTAGGGATGGGAACAATTGATCGATGACCCATTAACTGGTCGTTAAGAATTTGGTCGATCACAGGGAATTAAGTCGATCTGATGTTGCCAGTTAAAAAAGAGACTAAACACGTCTTACTCTGCACTGTACAACATTATCTACCGTCATAACATTGTGAGTTGGGCCATGCCTTGTTTATGTTTAAGAGCACTAGGCTTTTAAAGGGTGAGAATAAATAAATCAGTGAGAAACAAACTCATTAGTTACCTGTTTTTGTTATTGTTTTTGTTATGTGTTATATACATATATGCCCATGTATGTATGTTTTTATACATACATAATGATTAATCAATTAATTGATCGTTAACATTATAGATGATCGAGTTGGCAGGTTTCTTCCAAACGTCCATTCCTACTTTTAGCTGATTTTTGCTAATTCTTTTGTAATCAATGTTTTGGCTTTTTATCCATTTTGCAATTTTTTTTTGCCACAAATCACCAGTTTTAACACTTCTTTTTACCACTTTTAACACCTTTTTGCTATTTTTTTTTTTTTGTCTCTTTTTTGCACCTTGACCTTTTTCCCACCTTTTGGAACTTTTTTGCCACATTTAACCCAATGTTTGTAACCCTTTTTAAACCAATTTTGCTGCTTTTTGCCTAATTTTTCCCCCTTAAACCCATTTTTGTTGATTTTCTCCTATTTAGCCCTTTTTTTGCCACTTTGTACATTATTTGTCTTTTTTTGTCACTTCTTACCCATTTTACCACCACTCCTTGCCACTTTCAACCAATTTTTGCTGCCTTTTTCTCTTTTTTCACCACCTTTTTACACTTTAAATCAAATTTTCTCTCAATTTTTAGATCCTTTTTGCCACTTTTTAACCTATTTCCAGTTTTCCATTTAATGCCACTTTTTTGCCATTTTTTTGTCACTTTAACCAATTTTCTGTTCCTCCTTGATCACACCATGTTGCAGCTTCTCTTTTTCATTTGTATCAGGGCTGAGGAAGTGTACCTGGCATTAACATACTCTGGCTTCAGCAGGTTATGGAAATCTGTAGGTATGGATAAGCTAGTGTCAGTGTGACTTAAGGCCTCTGTTATAACCCTAAAATCCAGTCAGGGACAGGATTTCCAAATAACCCATGGCTAGAAACTAGAATGCAGGAAATCTGCTTGTATGTATAAAGCAATGTTAAATTGACAAATATAAAAGTAAAACTAAAATCGGAATACTTTTTTCAATATCACAGCAACAAAAAAAAGAGGTCCTAAGCGCCTAATATCATGTAATTTCTTGTAGAAAGGAGAGGCAATCATGCTGAATCCAACTGTTGTTGAAGATAGAGGAAAAACAATGTGTGTGAAAGAAACAGGGGTACAAAATATTTACTGAATCCTTACTTCTGCTACATTTTGATATTTTCTTGAATTCCAGTCATTATTTGAAGCAAAATGACACTAATCATCTCCCAGAATTTCAAAATGTGTTCCACAGTTATGAATGGTGGTAAATAGAATAACTGGAAAATAATATATCTAAAAGCAGATATCAACTGTGATCAGAGCAGGAGAAATGGGAGTGAAAATCACCACATCAATAGCATCTGAGGTCATGTCCTTCAAAGATCAAAATGACTTTGATAGAACTGTTGAACCAGAGAGATGACTGAACTGAGAGCAAGTCCACACCCCCCTCTGTCTAGTCAGACCTCAATGTCATGGCCTTTGTAAACAAGTCTAAAATGTAGCATCAGTGTTTATATGCATGTCAGCACCATGAACAAATCTTCTCACAAAGGTTACTGCCTAATCGACGGACTCTTGACATATTTTTCATCTATTCCTCTTCCACAGCAGGCTGGCCATGCTGCATACTGCAGGTTACCATGGAGACCTTCCCTGGTTTAAAAATGGAGCCAGCATTGTGTGACTGAAAGCTTGCATCGCACCCTGCGCTGGCTGGCTAACCTCACATGTGGAGACAAACCCCAGGCCTGAATTCAAACCAAAGACATTTAGGAGAGGGAGCTGCTTGTGCTTTCAAACTTTTACTCACAGAAGCACTCATGTTCACATCTCATCTATTGTTTATGTGTTGTTAAATAAGTCAGAGTGGAGTTGTTTCTGCCTCTGAAAAGCCTTGAAAGTCGGCACTTAAACAGGAGTCCAGTGCTCCCATTTCCACCAGCCATATTTCTGCGTGCCTGTCGTTGAATCTTGACAGTCGGCTCTAACATCGTATCACACAGAAATGGTCATGGGTGTAGAAGCAATAAGCAGGGTGTGGTGTTAGCACCCTGTGTACTTAAGCTTTAAAAAACACAGTTATGGTCACGGTAATTGCAGCATTATCACAGAGAAATGGAGTTAAACGCTGCGCTGCTAAAAGTAGAACCACATTTCACATCATTTTATGTGAGGATAATTACTCCGTTTTTAACCTGAGCCACATGCTTCCTCTCTACTCCGGATGATTGCACTGTATTTTTTCTTTCTCTGCGATTAGGAATCACAATTTCCTTTATGTTACCATGGTTACCAGTCTTGCTCTGTCTTCCGGTGGAGAGGAATTGGTATTCTGCTGTCACAGAGGCCTGAATTCCTGCTGGACCTGATGGCCTGCAGACATAGAGCAACAGCTGCCTTCACAGAGGCACTGTCTGCTCTCACATTTGTTTGCCGCCTTGTGTTTGTGCCAGATTCTCTCCCGACAACCCTAAATGTGTAATTTCACCGGAGGACAGTGTCCACATTTGTCACACGGTGGAATAGGAGTGACAAAGCTTCAGCCACGGGGAGGTTCATGCAGAGGGTTGAAGGATTAAACCTGCCTTATTAAAATGGGAAATGCAGCTCTGCAGTGAATGTTATATGTCAGAGTGACATGACACTTGGACTGAGCCGTTCAGGTTATTGCCTCCAGGATACTTCTGAATGCTGATCACATGCTGCTCAGGGCAGGTGCCCTTTAAACAAGCCTTTTCTTTTAATCACTGGTGATTTATTTAAAGTCCTTCAAAGGGAAACACTGCGGCAGCTCATGAAGTATTTTTATGACAACTCAAACTTTAACCATGCACAGAGAGCTTTGTATGGGACGTTAGTCTTCAGGTGGAAAGATGAAATACAGTTTTAATGTTAAACTTTTGTGCAACAGATTAAAATTTGATTTAAGTAGAAAATCTGATAAATGATTTTTAAATGAGCAACAGAAAAAAAAAATCTGGGAGGAAAACAGGCAAGATTTCTGACTGTTGAACTGAGCATGACAGCATTAAGGATGTTCCCAGGATGCTTTTCCCTATTTGGCAAAATGTTCATTTGAATTTTGTTTAACTGACTAGTCTGAAGTGGAGAAAATGCTCAGAAAACAGTCAGAGTCACAGGGTCATTGTGTCTGTAGGTGTTTAGTGTGAGGCTGCTGTTACAGTAGAGTTTGGCTAAAGATAGCAGCTAGCTCTGGCAGCCTTCCTTCCTCCTTGCAGTTTGATACTTGATATGTTACTCTGCAAGATTTATTCAGTTGATAGTTAAGTTATATCACGTTTGGGACAAAATTAGGATTTTTTATATGTTAAAGGTGCTTAGCTAGTCTCCTAGCTCAGCACAAGACTACTCTAGACTCTTGGCTTGCCTGTTCTGACTAGATGACCCTAGACACTCAGACGTCTGCAGGACTGAGTGATTTGTGATATTGATCACCTCCACACCAGTTAAATTTGTTATATTGTGGTAAAAACACTTTTGTAAAGTAGGGATTGTACTCAATATATGTACACATTTTCTCATGATAATTGCAGTGTAGAGCTCAATTTAGAGCTGCTAAGTACAAACTTTACTCCATTCCCATTCATTCCTAAAGGCTGCCCCCCATTTCCTGACCCCCAACAGACATTTGGATCACACGATTGCAAACAACCTATAGGACGTCTAACGAGGGAGTGCAGCTCAATCAATGCACTTATAAAGAGGACATACAAGAGGATGTCTCGCTCTCACACTCAGAGAAGGTGACTATATATGGATTATTAAAAGGAAAAGAAAAAATGGTTAGAAAATATACTTGGGTGGCTTCAAATAGGCTATACATTAATGTCCCGCTTAAGTATTGAGGCTGTCTTTTAAAACTTTCACAATCATGCGGCATTTGAGCTTCTCATAACGGGTGTCGCATCAGATGAAAATAGCCGCCAATAAAACTGGTCGATAAGCTCAAGAGAATAAAACCTATTTGCTTTAGTTATACATGTAACTTTTTCCTCTTGCGACACCATAAGGTTAAAGTTGCCATCCTTCTTAGTAAGGGACACAGTAGTGTTGTAGTAGTACTTAGTTGTAGTGGTTATTTCAAGATTATCTGGGGTTTTACTGAAACTCTGTTATTATGTAAATGTTTATTAATGCATCACTCTTTATCCCAAAAGGCCACAAAAAAGGACAAAATGTCTAATTTTAGATATATTTACTACAGGAAATGATTAAAAACATGACCAAAAGTTTCACATGGGACCTTCTGTAACCTTCTTATTGACCTCTGAAAGTCCCTGGACTTCACTGTGAGAACGACTATAAAAGTTCTTAAAATAAATGATGAGATATACTTCAGGTTGGAGGAGCTTTAAATGGATTATAAATCCAAAGAGAGGTTTTATTCACCACGTTCACTTTGTCCGTTGATATTTCTTGCTGCTCTTGACAGCTTCAAGCAGTCTGATGGACATGATCGGATTTTGATAGACTATCACTAAAATGCTGTCAACCAATTACAGAGAAGTATACTCTATATACTTGATGACAGGCAAACCCTACGTCCCAGCTAATTTGGGACATTTGGCAACCCAACATGAGGTGGACATTTGTAGTTTTCAGTTAGATATACAGTACAACTACTACTACCACTTGATTTTATCAGTTAATTCTGTACCATTAGGTCCTTTTAGTTGATGTAAATAAGCAGCATTAGTTAGCTGAACATGTTAGCTTGAACTTTGTGCATGCTAACACATAAATCTTTAACCTTTTTTTATTTCTTTGAGGTGAAGATTGTTAGTTTTTGACCAGCTTGAAAGTTCTGCTATTGTGAGCATGTTAGCATGCTTTAGTTAGCACTGTGCTATAAGCACAGCTGGGCTACTGCCTCATAAAGCTGCTAGCTTAGCTGTGGAGTTAGCATTAAAAGAATCAATAAGTTTGCCGTGTATGTGTGTTATCCTGTAGTGTTTTGTGTCTAATTTCAATTCTATAAACGTCGTACTTGAACACAGGATATGAAAGGTACATCATTAGGGCTTTTCTAGCTGTAGTGCCTCTTGACTGTTGACCCTAATCCCCGTCCACAGGAAGCACAGCCTTGGTCTCAGGCTCTCGTCTCTACATCAGCGTTATCTGAGGTCAACTATATTCTGACAGGGATATCCCTGAGTACCCGCACGCTGACAAAGTGTTAATTTGAGGTTCATTTTGAATGCATTGAAATACTTGAATATCTTTGACATTGATTTCCTTCACCTCTCAGTGTCCCTGGAGGTAGAGTTTATTCAGCTATTGACTAAATATTTTGAAAGGCTAAGGATCAGCCTGGGTCTGATCTGAATATTTTTAACCTTGTAAATTAGACTTTGTTCATGCTGATTTTTCCTCCATGGATTCCTAGAAAACAAGTTTTCTCTCTGTGTATAGGCATATTCCATGTTAACTGTTTGCGTGCCAGGTAACAATCACATCAGTACAGTAAATGGTCTCCATCACAGGGCAGAGGCGCTGTGGATTTGCTGCTCTGAAGGCTAAGTAGTTTAAGGCTAATCTTAAGGAGGTCGACTGATTGGCCTCAGCAGTAAAGCAGCATGTGCAGCTGTCATTATTTATTGCTTTCACAGATTATGGGTAAAGGAACGACAGTACCTACAATCTGCAAATTCCTCAAGTATCGTGCGTCTGAAAAAATCTCTTTGACCTTAAATTCTCCCAAGTCCAGAGTTAATCTGACTGAAGTGGAGAGGCAGAAAGCTGCTCTGTAGCCTTTGTCTGAGAGTCTGCTGACACCGTATATGTACTGTAATTATAAAGACAACTGTTCATTTCTACAGTGTGAATTATTCTCAAAACTATGTTAATCAAAAAATGGTTTCACTTTTATTCTATGCACATGAGGTGTCCTGTTAGAATTTTATACTATATTGAACACATAAGAACCATCAGGTTCAGCCTGTGTGCTGTGTGTGTATGATTAACCATGTAAATTCAGAAATTAATGAGAGATTAATTAAAAATTGAAATAATCCCAGCCCTATTAGGAGTAATTAATGGGGATGTGCATGACATCATCTGTCATGGTAGCAATGTCTTAATACTGAACCCCACAATGATTTTATAATTGATTCATTATTTGATTGGCTTATGGTCAGTAGGTCAGCTGTTTGTACGAAAGCCCTAAAGGCCTGCTCAGACTGCATGAATTTAGCCAGATTTTGACTGCATTGTCACAGCTCATCATCAAACGTCAGGCCTGAATACGAGCTGAAACAACAAATGCACTTCTAGTGTGACTTAATCAATGATGCATACCACGACTACGGTTAGATAGAACTGGCATGTTAGAATTTTCTCACGTCATCGTCTAGTTTCACACGCCTTTGTCTTCCCTGACGTCTACCAACAGGAGAGCATTCTCTCCTCGTCCTAGTATCTTCATCTACCACCATAACATTATAGAAGTCCCCAGTTTCTATCCTCCAGAGATTAATGTGTACGTACAGCAAAAGCTAATTTATTTAGTTGTAGCGATACACAAAAGTGGATTTTTGCCAATATCCAATATAACGATATTTCAGATTCATTTTAGCCAGTATTGATATGGATATTCAAATTAAGGGTGTTCCTAAGTATCTATTTCCGTATTCACTTAAAAGCTCATTTAAATTTCCTTTAACTGACAAGTCTAAAGATGAGAAAATCCTTAGAAAACAAACTAAGGCCTTTCCACACGGAGACGAATTCAGGAGTATATGCAAAAGTTTTTTGTCATTTCTGCATTTCATCCACGCGAAAACAGTGTTTTGGGAGGCCGTAAACGCTGCTTTTTGAAACAGGGTCCCAGACTGAACAAATCTGTAAACGCTTACCGTTTCGTCTCCGTGTGGACAGTCAACTGCATCTTTCTTGAAATTATTACATTATACATAGTGTAGTCCACTTACGCTGCATGCGCAGGTCAAACAAAGCAACAATGGCAGTTTACAGGGGTGTGTTCATGCTGCAGAATCTTCTGAGCTTATTATGGGGAGTTTTCTGTAGTCTTCATCTCTCTTTTGGTGCATTTACGTGGCAGCGTTACAGTGCCACTTACTGGCTTGGCATAGATACTACAGTGTTTTCAGTCGTTCTCAGTGGTTCTGTGCTTACGTGGACGTTTCCTGACATGATCCCATATTTACAGATTCTTTTTTCTTTTTTTCAAAACGAAACTGAAATATATAGTTTTCATCTCCGTGTGGACAAGGCCTAATTCCTCACAGGGCCATAGTGTCAGCAGGTGGTATGTTTGCCTGATATACTCTCTACAGTAAGGCTAACATTACAAGCTAGTGCCGCCAGCATTCGTTCCTCTTTGCAGATTAATATCATGCTTTGATATGTGGCTTCTTTTCACTTCGGGTGGAAGTTGCCTGTGAGTTCAACCCTCGACAGCCTACATACCACTTTACTTCTATTTACTACTTTAAAAAACCGTGATACCGTGCTGCTCCTACTACACGCTAACCGCTAAGCCACCGCTGAGCTTTTCATGTTAACATCTGTGAAAGCAGCAACCATTAACTGAAGCTTCAGCAGCCTCTAGTGGCGGGAGTTTCATTACAATTTAAAAAAGCATTATAGACTCAATTGTTTAGATGACTCGTAAATCCCGTGACAACTAATTTAATAAGCAAATTTAATCATTTTAGTGATCAACCGCATGCATCCCTAATATAAATATGCTTTTCGGGCGAAATTTTAGTCTTTTTGGACACACTTTAAGGTTTGAGGATGACCAAGGAAAAAAACTTAAACCTTAAAAACACTTTGAAGTTTAAAAAATGAGGATAGAAAAAACCTCAACTAATACGGGTCTGTTGGTTCAGCCTAAAACTACACTAATTTTTTAGTAGACATGCACAAAATTTACAGTCCATATATGCTGAAATACACAGGCAAAATATCAGATGTAAATATCAGCAGATATTTTGATATCTGCCAATGCTGGTATTTGCTTTTTTAGCTAATATCTACCGATATCAGACCGATAACATCATGCATCCCTAATTAATGACTACATTTCTTATTTTATCTGAAGGATAGCCAGACTATATTGTCCTCCTCTTGGTTAGGGAAACATATTATCAGTATAGTATCAGCAGATATTAGCTAAAAATTAAAATATCGGTATTGGCAGATATGAACATTTCTACTGATATTTTCAACAGATATTTTGGCTTTAAAAATCTGCATGTATCAGCTGTCCATACAACAAATAAACAGTTGTGTGTGTTTAGGCCAAACCTGAAGTCTTTTTTAATCCTTCCTTACACTATGAAATGTGTTTTAAGCTGTGAAGTCATCCTCAATCTTTACCTTGTGTGTTTTAAGAACTGAAATTTTAGTTCTGAAATAAATTTAAATATCTGTATTGATATTGCTGTCAACTAAAATTATATTCTGCATATTGGATATCAGCAAAAATTAAATATCGATATAGAGAGAATAAAATACAACCAGGAACAAGTGAATAATTAATGTGAATAACTGAGTGTTAGCTGTACTGTTTTTTTTTTAGATCAAGTTAATGTATCACATGGATGTCTATGAATTTTCTGAGTATATTTAAAAGAAAAATTTTAAAGGAAATTGTCAAACAGACACCAGAATTTTTAAGGTCTGTCTTCATAAGAATATTTCAGTGATGGCATTCATAAATAACACAGCATTTTCTTATTTAAAGGTATGGATGGTAACAGCCAATCAGCCTTCTTTTTCTTACCCAAAACTGAAATAGTCTCAACTTTTTGGTCTCCAGCATTCATTGAAATTCCTCTGTTTGTTGAAGCTGCACTTTCAAGCCTCAGGATTATAAATGTGTATAAATTAATGAGTGTGAATTTGGCAAGCCTGGCTCTCCATATTAATTATATTCCTTATAATGCTTACACACCATATCTTAATGACACCCCACATTATCACTGCGCTCTCTCTGAGGCTCTCTCTCCCTCACTCTTGATCTCTCCAGCACACTTGCAGCATTAAGCAGATATCACAGTGATTATGTAGATCAGTGTGTCTGCTCCAATATTAGAAGCTGCTGTTTATACATGCGGGGTGGCACACTTGCTTATACTTAATTAACATACCTTGGATAGGAGCGTTTTTTTCCACAGGATTGAACCCCATCTGTTTTGTGTCTGAGGTTTGGTAAAGCAAAGCTTTGCATGTCACTGATCTGTGCCCAGAGAGCTAATTCGACATCTGCTCTTCTTCTCTTTTGAGCATAATATGAGTTTAATCTCCTCTGCTATTGTTTTACTGCGAGAGCAAAATCCAAGACTGAGATTAGAAAACTAAATATGGCAACAGTTGGTTTAGAAACCTGTGCCAGTGCAGTAAATACATTTCCTCTAAGTCGCCAAAATGGATTCAAAAATCTAATCTCTTTGAGAGAACATAGTGCAGACTTAAATAAAGCTGGTTTTGGACTGGTGTTGTTTACTGGGAATGGCTGCATATACAGTGGATGCAGCTTTATAGGTTTGCAGTTTTTTGTACTCATTACCCAGAGGACTAATATGGATTTAATGCCATTTTGTAGACGGTGTTCTTTCAGAAGAGATGCTATTCAATTTGAAAATCCCCCAAATAATGCAGGAACATGCTACAAAAAAATACTTAGATTTTAAAAATGTTGCTACTAGAGATGCACTGATTGTGAAAATTTGGGCTTATACCAACACCAGTGTTTTCTATGACATTTTTGTTGATGCAGATACCAATGCCAATGTTTTTTCATCATTTCTGTTGGTTTAATACCCTTGGATGCCAACTTTTTTCCATTTGGCCATAAAAACAGATCAGAGTTGATGAAAATGGGCTCTTTTCCTGCCCTGTAAAAATCTGTAGTTCAGCAGCCAGATACTAAATTCAAGCATAACAATGATGGGACAGAACAGATGAACATTGAACTGATATCTGTTTATTCCACATTATTTGGCCAATGGCCACTGTTTGAAAACTGGGCTGTTTTCAGCTGCACAATGGTGAACCAATGCATTGGTGCATCCCTGGATATTCTTCAATAAATCAGCCAAAACTCTGGCATTCATCCAGTCTGTTTAGTTCAAAACTTGTTGACAGTTTCCATAGGAGACCTTGATTTCACCTTTGGTCTCCCTTGTTAGTAGAGTATTTACTCTACTGATTGTCTTGTACATGTACAACAAGGATTACATGGCAAACTAGAACTACCAACTGGCAGCTCAATGCCTGTGCAAGTTGTACAAGCACTAGGTGGTGAAAGGGAAGTCTTGAAAGGCTTTCCACAAGGTTTTCAAGTGTTTCTGTGTTTTTTTTTTGTGCCCAGTCATTCTGTAGAGCATTAATGTGGTCAAGCACTGATGTGGTAAGAGAAGGCCTGGTTTGCAATCTCTGTACCAGTTCAGCCCAAAGGTGCTCAAATGGATTTGAGATCAGGGCCCTACTCATCAAACCATGTCTCTATAGCCCTCACTTTGTGCACTGGGGCACAGTCATGAGAATACAGTCATGGAATAGAGAACGAGCCTTCCTCAAACTATTGCCACACAGTTGGAATCATATCATTGTCGTAGATTTCTTGGCGCTAAAGCATCAAGATTGGCCTTCACTTGACTGGCACAGTGCAGTCAGGCTGGTAATGCTCTCCAGGCATCCACCAAACCCAGACTCACCCATCCGACTGCCAAATAGCTTCACAGTCCAGTGTCATGTGCTTTACACTACTCCATTTGACTCTTGGTACTGGACTTGGTGATGTGAGGCTTGCGTGCAGCTGCGCGGCAGTGGAAACTCATCCATGAAGCAGGTTTTGTGCTCGTCCTAATGCCAGTGGAAGTTCAGCACTCTTAAGCTATGGAATCAGCAGAGCATTGGTGACTTTTAGCAGCAATCATTGTCTCCTCTCTGTGAATTTATGTGGTCTTCAGCCTCATGGCTGAGTTGCTGTTGTTCCTAAATGCTTCCACTTTATAATAATATCACTTACAGTTGACTGTGGGATATCCATCAGAGAGAAATGTCTTGAACAGTCTAATTGCAGAGGTGGCATCTGTCACAGTACCACGCTGGAAGTACCTGAGGTCTTCAGAACGACCCATTTAGGATCACAGATGTTTACAAATGGAGTCTGCATGGCTAGGTGCTTGACTTTATACACTTGTAGCAACAGATCTGGTTGAAACACCTGAATTCAATAGTTAACAGGTGTGGCCAAATACTTTTGTTTTATGTTACATTGACAAGGAGCATGAGGCTCAATGATCTTGACATTTGACCTATAATGTCATAAATCTAATCAGTTCATTAAGTCAGAGTGGACGTTTGTGCACATTTTGAAGAAAATCCTTCAAATCATTGTTGACATATCACAATAACAAGAAAGGAATGAACATCAGGCCTATTTACCTCGACCTTTAACCTTTGACCTACAAAATCTAATCAGATTATACCTTCAGCCTTGACTATCACTGGCTTGGAGGCATAAAAATCTCACTCTGCTGAAGTTTTCTTTGCTTCTGAGAGGCACCAGTCTGGATCGCCAGTCTGTTTCACTACCAGTTAAAAAATCCTCACAGCAGCTTTAAAAACACAAAGCCATATTGAAACAATGTAATAACCTTTTATATCTCTTTGGGTCGTGCCAGTATATTCACATTTTCACTCCTTGACTGTTCATTTTTACTGTTTTTCTCTCTCATTTTCCTTTTATGACGAATAAAAAGTCCTATCAGTTAAATCCACTTATTGAAATGACAGCAGCAGAAAGGGCCGATATTTTAAAGTGTAACAAACTCCAGTTTTATGAGGCAGTCTCTCCCCAGGGCTGAAACAGAAGTCAGCTTATTCACACAGGCACTTTGTTTTACTGGATTTTCTATTTCTAACTTCTGACTGTGCTACAAACTGTACCGTCTGTAATCTCTTCCATGTAGACCTCCTGTCTGGGGTCAGGTAATCTCTGTCAGTAGAGCACTGACCGTTAAATCAGTCTGGATCATTAAGAAATACCTCTTTGACATGTTTTGTGTTCAGGATATAGTCTATATGAAAAGCTTGTCTTCATCTTGGCCTGACCTTGTGGGAGCTGTCTCTCACAGTCACACTTAATTAATCTCCTAATTAACCTATTGATTGCTTTCACAGTTACAGTTCTCTGCAGTATTTACTGCTAATTGAAGGAGGTTGATGTCTCTTAATTCTGCAGGTGAAGCAGGTTCCTTTTGCCTTAAAATACAGGTGTCAAACTCGAGGCCCGGGGGCCAAATCCAGCCTGTGGAACATATAAATCCACCCCACAAGATGATCTCATATTTCTGTTATAACTGGCCCATCAGTGTGAGGTCTGCAGATTTCCTCAAGTATAAAAATGTGAACTTATCCTTGATGATTTAAGATATCCTTGTTAAGTCAAAAAATCTGCGAAAGGAGTAAAAATATTTAGATAAGAAGTCAGGAATGTGGGTAATTTGTGATTTAATTTCACATTTTCAATTTAGCATCTTACAATTAGGTCTCAAATTTAGGATTTTGACTTTTAATTTCATACTTTGAGCATTTCAAGTCATAATTTTGACTTCTCATATAATATTTTGAGGTTTAAGATTCATAATTATAATTTTTAAGTGATATTTTGACCTTTTTAACCAGTTATTTTGTATTTTACCTCATATTTTTAACTCCAAACTTTGACTTCATAATCCCATAGTTTGACCTTTTAGACTTACAGTAAAAAATTTTGAATCACATTTTGACTTTTAAATGCATGATTACAAATTTTATTTCTTATTTTGCCCTTTTAAACTCATGATTTTGACTTTCTTTCTAATACATTTTCCTTTAAAAAGCATTATTTTTCAATTTCGTGTTTTAACCTTTTTTGAACTAATAAATGTGCTTTTCTCAGATTGTGAGTCTTTAAACTAATCGTTTTAACTTTTTAAATGTCAAAATTGTTTATCATCAGTGCTAAGTTTTGGGGTTTTTTTATACCGGTGAAACAAGGTTGACAGTTTATAGTTAAAAAGGGGACCCTCCTAGGCCCTCAGGTTAGTCCTGAAACCAGAATCTGGCCCCTGCTGTGATTGAGTTTGACACCCCTGCCTTAAAAGGACAGATTGATGAAACAAGTGGATTATAATTTGTCTTGAATTAGTTACCATATTTCAGAATTATACATTAATTTATTTTAGAAAACTATCACGTTAAGGTTGTGTAAATTTAAAGGGAGACAGGTGGAAACACTTTCGTCTTAAAGCTACTCTGAGGACTTTTTTCACTGGTTAAAGAAACAGAATTTAATGAATACTAGGGGTGTAATGGTTCACGGAGCTCATGGTTTGGTATGGGTTTGGTTAATCGATAAAAAGAAAATGTCCCAGATTTATAATTCTAGATTTCCCTTACTTATTATTTTTTCTTATATTAACATTAGTGCAGCTAATACATGTTTGAAATGTATTTCAACCAATACTTGAATCCATCTAGTGTTATTTAGAAGTATCAGTGATGGCTGATACAGCCTGTGATGTATAAACATAAGACACAAAACGAGCAAAATGAAAACAAAACAGAAAACAGCCTGATATCAGGACTTGGAAAAATTAGAAATAAATGCAACATATTATTCAATTTAAAATACATGCTTTTTAGAGCAATATATCATATTTATGATTTATGAAGAATGCTGAAACACCACTTTCAATAAAAAGCCGGTGCAGGGAGTATTTGTGCAGAATCCGTACTCATCTACGTCAGTGAAGGACTCCAGAGTAGCTCATGTAAACACAGGATGGGACGTTACAAAAGAGTCAGAGCGGAGCGCTTCAAAACACCTTTGTTGTTTTGTTTTTTTTTACGTCTTTTATAGTATTTAAAATATTTTAGCAGCGGTGTTATCTTTGACACTCTCTGCTTTCTCATCTGGAGGCTTTTTAAAAAACAGCGCGGATTTGAGAGGGAGAAAAGGGCAGCGGGTCTCGCTGCTCTGCCTCTCTTGCAGTAGGAGCAGGGAGCCCACTTTTCTTCTTTGTGTGTTTTGCTAGCTACTGCCTCTTCTTCGTTGGTGATTTAGAAGCGCTTAGCAAACACTTAGCAGCATTGCTACCACTAAGTTTGACGGGTAAATACTGTCACTTTTCTTTTCTTTTCTTTTTCTTAATGGTACGGACGTATTGGTCATGTGACAACAATTTATTATTTTTAGGCCAATCAGAGTTGGACTTGCTGTTGTGTTTGAGGTCGTTATCCTGCTGCATAACCCAAGTGCGTTGAGCTTGAGGTCATGAGCTGATGGCTGGACTTTCTTCTTCAGGATTTTCTTGTAGAGAGCAGAAATTATGGTTCCAATTCCAATTACAGCAAGACAGCCGAAGCAGAAAAGCAGCAACAGACCATCACACTGCCACCACCATGTTTATCTGTTGGTATGATACTGTGTTAGTTTTACACCATATGAAACTGGACACACACCTTCCAAAAGTTTAACTTTTGTCTTCTCAGTCCACAGAATATTTTCTTGTCTAAGGGATCATCAAGATGTTTTCTGGCAAATGTGAGACGAGCCTTTTTGTACTTTTTGCTCAGCAGTAGTTTAAGTCTTGCGACTCTCCATGGAGGCAATTTTTGCTCAGTCTCTTTCTTATTGTTGAATCACGATCTCTGACCTTAACTGAGGCTGGTGAGGCCTTGCAGGCCTTCATATGTTGTTCTGGGCTCTTTTGTGACCTCCTGGACGAGTCGTCAATGCACTCTTGTAGCAATTTTAGTTGTCCAGCCACTCCTGGTAAGATTCACCACTGTTCCAAGTTTTCCCTATTTGTGGATAATGGCTCTCACCCTGATTCCCAGGAGCCCCAAAGCCACAGAAATGGCTTTGTTACCCTTTCCAGACTGATAGATGTCAATAATACTGACATTGTGTTGCTTTTTGAGATCTTTTAGCTTGATTCACTTTGTCAGATGGGTTTTATTTAAGGGATTTCTTGATTCAAGGTCACCTTGTAGGTCACCTTGTAGATTTTGATTCCTGGATAAGAAAAATGAAAAGACACTGCTGGATTTATTAAGAGTCATATTACAAAAAAATTGGTATTGAAAAATTGAGCTTGGTTTTACATGAAGTGGTGAATATAAAGTCTTCCTATTCTCTAATACGGTAATAGCACTTTACATGCATTATTCAGCTCTTCAGTCTGCTATTATCTAGCTAAACTAAACATGGATTCTCAGCCTAAATGTGAAGTGACACTCCCTCCTCCTGACTGACAGTAATCCTCGGCTCTGTGAAGGGGTGCTGGTGGAGAACGACCAGCATGGGTCCAGAATTTGAAGAGCTCTGAGAGAGATTCAGGCAGATGAAGGGAAAAAAAAAGAGGCCAATCTTTTTTTGGTAACTCCAGCTGCTCTAAAACCCCCCTTTGCACTCTTCTTTTTAAAAGTTGGGCAAGGGTGTGATCAAATTTTAAAGCATGTTGCATCAGTGTGTGTTTAACTGTGACCCAGAGTTTGCAGGGAAAGCGAGCGCGTTGGGATGTTCAGTCAACTCTGCTGCTGTGTGTTTAGCTTGTGCAGAAGCAAACACACAACTGTTACGTCTATCTTGTGATTTATGGCGCTCGGATGAACGGAGGGAGATCCTCGCACAAAATGAGCAAAGCAATGTGCTGTTATTCAGCACACGGCGGTCACAACAGGACACTTAATTATGCTTTATGCTAAATCAATATGTTTCTAGCTGCACAGACAGGCTCCCAGAAAAGGCAGGGAATGTGGGGAAAAAGGAGGAGGAGGAGGGAGGTGAGCTCCATCACAGCTACAACCCCTATTGAATCCAGGGGACATATTTTCATGGTTGTCCTCTCCAGGCCTGAAGGCTGGCCTACTGTGACAGAATGACTCTGACAGCTGTGGCAGCCAAATCATCACTTTCCCCTTACTTCGGTTGGTGTTTTTCATCTGCAGCTGGGAGTTTTGGGAGGAAAACAGCCAAAAAAAATGTAACACTAATCTTGAGAATGTTACACCACATTAAAAGGGACTTGGATAAACACATCATGTTCTAATTTAGGTGTAATCGCATTAAAGCTGTCCTAATTATGGCGACATTACAACAAACATATGCATGGTCACACATCCGTATGTGCAGCGAGGGTCTGCAGGTAATTTGACAGGATTATCAGAGGCCCCCGTCAGCTTTCCGCTGTAGTCGAGTCACCCTGGGAACCTCTGCAGGACATGACCTGAATCTCAATGAGCTGTGGCTGCCGCTGACCTCCCTGTCCCACCATCCTTCAACAGCTATACACCTGCATGTGCAAATCCACACTGACACACATGCACAGATCCCTCCATGTGATACGAAGGAGTTCAAACCGCTGCAGCCTCCACACATGTTTCCAATAAGAGGAGGATTCAGTGTGGAGATGTATCCGCCTGCTACTGAAGTTCACATTTCAGCCGAGCCCTAAGGAGTGTTGTCAGAGGAGCCATGCTTCAATAAAAGTATCCTTAATCATTTCAAGGGTTTTCCACTGCTGCCATGTGAAAGGTAGAATTTGTACTTTCATCATTTGAAGTCCATTTAAAGTGAGCACACACTACAAGATAATCAAGAGGATTTTAGGCCTTTTTCTTCCCTTCCAGCAATCCGGAGCAAAGTCCCATTTTTTTATGATGGCTCTAAAGATGATCTTGCCAGATTTTCCTGTGGTGTGAGGCGTGTTTCAAATGATCCAATGTGCTTGAAAGAATACTAGAGCCTCACCAGTTTTAAATTGTTCATAATAAATGTGCATATTGCAGTTTCAGTTAGCAGAAGTGGGCACAGTTGATCAAAAATGTACTTCATTAACCAGTCAAGTCAAGAACCGTGCCTTCTGTAGCAAAATGATCTTCATGCATGACAATGCACCATCTCATGCTGCACAGAATACCTCTGTGTCATTGGCTGCTATGGGCATAAAAGGAGAGAAACTAATGGTGTGGCCCCCATCCTCCCCTGACCTCAACCCTCAAAGATCTATGAGGGTGGGAGGCAGTTCACATCAAAACACCAGCTCTAGGAGGATATTCTGACATCCTGCAAAGAAATTCAAGCAGAAACTCTTCAAAAAATCACAAGTTCAATGGATGCAAAAATTGTGACGGTGATATCAAAGAAGGGCTCCTATGTTAACGTGTAATTTGGCCTGTTAAGATGTTTTTGATTGAAATAGCTTTGATTTCAGTAAATATGACCTCCTAATGCTGCAAATTCAACAAAAGACCATTTTCAGTTCTTTACAACCTATAAAATGTCAACTCTGTTGTGCGTAATAGTTTGGAACTGCATTTTTGAGGGTTTTTTAGGGCTTTGACGCGCTAATGCGATTTAATCCATCATCATGATTAATCTGATTGAAAATTATAACACAATTTATCCATCTACAGTGCAGAATGACGCAAAATCCCTGAAACGTCTCTGGCAACGCATTTCGAGCCGTTTGTCCAAGTAGGGCTACCGTCGGCATGCCGCCGCGCATGTGCAAATGGGCCATTGATCCAGTAGTGGCCAACCAACTCAACGTGGAAGACACTAAACAGCACGTCGGCCCTCTCGATAGGAAATTTGAGCACAAAAAAACGAAGACAGAACAGTTGACCGACATAAAGTATTATGCACATTCTGCAGTAAGGAGTTTTGTTTTCACCGAAGCACTTACAGCTTAAAATACCATGTTAACGCGAAGCATATGTTCGTCAAGGATTCTGCTAGCACTTTGGCTAACGCGTCGCCAAGCTTGCGACAAACCACCCTGACAGAACACCAAATTTAAAAGGGAGACTATGAATAAAAGTGTATATTTTTCATCAAATTGATCTGTATTGTTTCGAAATTTGACATTACCAGCTGCTTACTGGGTGCCAAACATGTCTGGCCCGGCTACGTTTCTTGATTTAAAAATTTGGCCCAGTTGAATTTGTAAATGAATAGCCCTGGCAGACTTTCTTGAGTCTGCCTGCTTATGCAAAATGAAACGTGATTAATATAGATTAAAAATGAATGATATTTAATCATGATTAATCTAAATTAATCCACTGCAACCCTGTTATGCTGAGAGAATCCCAAGGATGTCCTCTGTGGATCGTGCCATGGAATAAAATGATAGCCATTTGAGAAGCGAGCTGACTTTTGAGGGAAGCACAACAACCAGATAAAATAACATGCACAACATTTAGTTATGATATTTCTGCATCTTTTTTGCAGTGTTAATGGCTGTTTTTTCAACATCTGTTAAGATGCATTTGTCTCAGAGTTTGAAATACCAGCTTTTTTATATATGGCTGTAGCGTTTTTTTGCTGTATTATTAGCTAAGCTCTGGAAACAATCCCAGAAGTGACATTTCCTTCCTCTGCATTTGTTATTTCCTATCATTCTTTAAATCAGCACCCCTCATCTTTGACCTCCATCAGCCTCCTGCGGTGTTGCTGAATGTCACAGCTGAAAACCCCCCAGTGTGAGATGACTGCTCCATTATCTGTCAAGCTATATCTGAACCAGCTGGGGGCCTCTTGACCAGCAGGGCCCCCTGAACTAGAGACACAAGGAAAATGAATTTGAATCTATTTTTCTAGTTCCTGCTGATATTCTGTTCAACAATGTCTGACCACTTGGCTTTGTTCGAGAAAATCACTGCCATAACTCCCATATCCAACCAGCTATGATTCCCTTTGTTCCTCCTGTCTCTCTCCTTTAAGCCTTAAGGTATTGGAAGTCTGCTCACCATCCATACCACCCACCCAGCAGCACTCCCCAGGAGGAGTTTAGTGGGTCCAATCCGGCCTGACTTATCGCAAGTGAATTGGACAATACCAAAAAAATCTCCTAGAGGAGAAGAGAAGAGGGAGCACAAAGCTACTTTACACCTGACCTTTGTGTTGTTTTTGCTGACAGGAGCTTACTAACAAGAGCGAGGGGTTGAGTGAGGGGGTTGGGGGGGGGGGGGGGGGTTGTTTGGTTTACCCTGCAGTGGAAACCTCAGGCGGACGTGTGCAGACATCGCTGTCATCTTTATTTAGCTTGTCTCTGTCAGCTGGAGCATGTGGAGGTCAGTGTAGTGATGCAAGCATGCTAGCGCTCATACACATGTAAACAGAGGTAGCATCCTGTAAGCCCGAGTTCAGACCTAATGAACCTAGGCAGACCCAACCCGGTCTGGGACTGAGACAGCTGAATCAGGATGCACTGACTCACTTCAGACTTGGCTGCTACTGTGTAAACTAGCGCCAGGGATTTATGGACAGAGGTCATAAAAATGGAGATTGGTGACATTTTCTTGGCATCCCCTTTGATGAAAGAAATGCGAGCTGCTGAGCGTGTTTTTTCTTTAGACCGTAACCTTTCTGCAAGGGGAGGTCCATGAGGCATATATGAAGAGGGAAGAGGAATAATTGTCCAGCTGCTGATTATGTACACTGTCTTCAGCTTTTGTTGCATTTGATGACCCTCGTTTGGTGGAAAAGTAACCAATTTTTAAAAATTTAAAGTTTAGTCTCAAGGCTCTCAGAGAAGAAGGGAACAGAAAGACAGTCTTAAACCATTTCACACAAGCACTCTTGAAAATTTCTAGTCCTTCATCAGGCTACTTCCACATTCTTCCTGGGTTGACCTGGGTCTCAAGAAGCATTAAAAGGATGCACAAGCAAAATAGTCCCACAGTGCCTATAAAAAGTATTCAACCCCTTGGATGTTTTAACCTTTTTTTACTTTATAAATCAAGCATTGTCAATATAATTTGGCTTTTTTTACTAAAGAAATGAAAAAAAGACTCTTAAATGTCAAAGTGAAAACTGAGTCTGTGTGGATAGGTCTCAATCAGGCTTGCACATCTGGACGCTGCAGTTTTACTTCATTCCTCTTTGCAAAACTGCTCAAGCTCTGTCAGGTTGTGCAGGATCAGGCGTGAAGAGCCATTCCCAAGCCGCTGAGAAGCATCCCCACAGCATGATGCTGCCACCACCGTGCTTCACAGTGGGGATGGTGTGTATGTGGTGATATGACTTATACTTCTCTAAAACCTTTTCTTTAAGTTGCTTGGAGTGTTCTTTTGTCTTCATGGGGAAATGGTAGCCAGGAATTCTGATTAACCAGTGACTGGATCTTCCAGAAACAGGCAAGAGTACCTGGATGCAGCCGTGGATCTTCACTTCACATCGGAATTTGGAAAATCATCTCCATATCTCGTCCTCTAATACTGGAAGTCACTTGAACTGAACGTCTTTGTTGTTTTCTCCGTGTGTCGCTGCCATACTACTAGAGGAAAGTCCGCCGCATAAAGAAATACAAGTAGACAAATAATATGCGAGTTTTTGAGTTAACAAGCACAGCTGTAATATTACATTAATTTTAATGAATCGATTTATGATCGAAATTCACGTATCACTGAGCACAGACTTAATATGCGAACGGAGATTGGCTGGCTGGGCAGTCGTTGACTTAGCTGCCATGTTGCCAGAGGAAAGTCCACTACATCATTCAATACAGTATACAAGGATAATGAATCGTTTATAATAAATGATCAATGATCCATATTAAAAATAATAGTCTAACTTATAGTGAAACATAGAAGCAGAATCTGCTTTCATGTATGATTTGAAATACAATATTTTTATATACAGTTTCATATATGTATGGATATTTTTTTTATAATTTATTTGGATCATAAATCGATTCAATAAAATGAATGTTATGTAATCGCTGTGCTTGTTAGTCTTGAAACTTATATTTTTTGTCTACTTGTATTTCCTTATGCGGTGGACCTTCCTATATTAATACGGCACGAAGAAAACAACGAAAAAGACGTTCAATTCACGTGACTTCCTGTATTAGAAGACAAGATGTGGCAGTGCTCGTCCAACTTCTGGTGTGAAGTGGAGGTCCTCGGCTGCATCCAGGTCCCTCTTGACAAAGGTGTCTTCAGACTACAATCAACTGGGACACATTCACTGCACTCAGATGATCCCCATTTCCCTAATTGTGAGATTTCTACCTCCTTTTGGCTGGACCTCTGTTGAATTAGATCAGTCACTTTAAAGGGGTGAATATTTATGCAATCACTTCCTATACATTACATATTTTTATTTTATTGGGATTACTTCAAAGAAACTCTTTTTTCACTTTGACATCAAGGAGTTTTTTTCCTTTTTTTTTTTTTTATAGCCAAATTATATTGACATGATTGATTTGAAAAAATTAATTGGCACTGTACATCCACAGAATATCAGTAGCAATTTTGAGAAGAGATGCTGTTTGAGCTGTAGCTGGTAGCGATTAACACAGATTTCAAGTTAATCTGCTGCGTCACAAGCACTCATGCAGCTCTGTACTGTACTTTGACTAAATTTTAAGCGTCTGCAGTTCTGCTGTTTTGGTGCATTTTACTGCTCTCACAGCCTGGTTAAAAAAAAGATAAAGTTTTTCAGCAGGATAGCTCCAAAAGCTCACCATACACTTGCTCAGAAATACATAGCAGTCAGATGATTAGCCTCATGTATAGTGGAAGACTTAGCTCTCCTAGAGCCAGATATTGTCCCCATTTGTTGGAAGGAACCAAAACAGAGGCAATAAAAGGAAGAATTTTTGGCTTTTGTTCATCTGTAGGCTCTAGTCGCTCCATAGTTCACTCTTTCAGCTGCTAAAGGACCAAAATGAACTGTTGAATAGTGTTCAACTTAGTTTTTGTTTTTAGCTACCTTTTGCATTCTAAGGTGGCAGGCTAGCACTGATAATGGTTAGCTTTGTACATGCTAAATGTCAACATATTTAGCATTTACATCTTTAGCCTTTTTTTGTACTCTGACATTAGCATTGGTTGTAACTTTTTATGATTGCTAGTGTCATTTCTGGGATCAATCAGAAAGTTTGGTGTAAAAGAGGAGTACAAAAAGATCAGCTGGTGCTTAAATGATCATTTGTGCATCACTGACTTCCTTCTTTTATGTTGCTTTGTGCTGTTTTTAATTATGCACAGCATACCTTCAGCTGCACCATCTCCTCGTTTCCAACCAGCCTGCACACAGCTCTTTCCTCGACCCCATCCAACACCTTCAGGATGAACTGGAAGCCTAACTGTGAGCCAGGTCTTATCACACCACATCACTAATGCTCTTGTGTCTGAATGGGAGTTAAATCCCCGCAGCCTGATCCCAAAATCTTGTGGAAAGCCTTCCAAGAAGAGCCGAGGCTGTTATATCAGCAAATTAATGCCCATAGTTGTGGAATGAGAGGTTTCACAGTTACATAATGGTTTGATTTCACACACTTTTTATGTGCATGCCAAGTGTTTGCTTTGATTTATACTAACCATGACAAGAGTGCAGCATACTTCAGGAACTTAAATGCACTAGTGTTGTATTTTTCCATTTATAAAGCTGAAACCATGCAAGCAGTAACCATGCCAGATGCTTGCTCTTAAGTGATGCTAAAGCCACCTTAAACCTTAATCCACCCTAATCAATTATGTGATTTGTACATAAAAGTAAGCATTTATAACTTCTTAATTAGTTTAAATCCCTAGGCAAATGCTATCATTTAAATACATTTGAACTTTTTGGCATCTCACTTGATTTTGGCTGTTGTATCTTCGATATTTATCATGAAAACGCAATAAATGGTGCAAAAAAATACCATTTATCTTTAATAAACACAGTTAGCAACTCTGCTGATGATTAATACATGTTAACAGCTTCAGCATCTAGTGCAGGGGTTCTCAACGTTGGGGTCAGGACCCCACTGGGGGTCGCGAGACACTGAGAGGGGGTCTCCAGATGCCTTAAAAAAACGAAGAACATTTTTGAATTACAATGTTGCCACTTTACACCAATATTGCCTAATTTAATCAATTTTTATCACTTTTTCCCACCAATTTTGCCAACTTTAACACATTTTTACAACTTAAAACCCATTTTATGTCCATTTTTAACCCCTTCACCACTTTTTTCCGCCTGTTTTTGCCACTTCTAAACCAAATTTTGCCACTCTTTGCCAATTTTTGGCTCTGTTGACACATTATTGCCAATATTAACCCTTTTTTAAGTCACATTTCACAATTTGATATGCCCATTTTGGCCAATTTCTGACTATTTCTGCCTCAGCTAACCTTTTTGCCAGTTTATATCGATTTTCATCCCACTCCACCAAATTTCCAACTATTTTTGCTACCTTAGCCCCATTTCAGCAAATTTTGAATCCCCTTTTACCACGCCAATTTTCACCACTTTAACCCATTTTTTGCCATTTATTTATTTTTTGCTACTTATCACATTTTTGGCCTTTCTTACTAATTTCTGCTACTTTTAAAATCCAATTTCACCACCTTTCCCACCTTTTTTTGCCTTTATTAACCCATTTTTGCAATAATTAACATATTTTAATTCTGTTTTTAACAAAAGGATTTACATTTTTAAGAGGGCTACTTACTACACAAATTAAAAAAATGTTTATTTGATAAGAGTGGTTATTATTCAGATTAAATATAAAATACCACAGCTTAACTTTACAATGGACCATGGTTTTGCTGGCCCTCAGTTTGGCTGGGACCCAGAAAGCTCTCCCATTTATCCCCCCTAATGGGCGGCCTTGTCTGCACATGACTGTTCTTGATTGCTGTGTTCAACCACCTTCAGGTATAGTTGGGGTCCCCAGTCTCTGGCACCTTTATTTGGGGGTCACAGGCTGAACAGGTTGAGAACCCCTGGTCTAGTGCATTGATATTTTCCTGGGGAAGACTCCATTCAACATTGGTCTAGCTAACTCTACACTGCCATCATAAAGCACTGGGTTTTATTTGTGGCTAATACTGCATGTATTAACTAATACATGCAGGTTCAGCACTTTGCTGGAACAACCTTGGTCCTGTACTGCTCTGGCCTTCTGATAGTCATCCTCCAGGCCTGCACCAGGCCCATGCCCCATCTCTCCGAGTAGCTTCCCAGCTGACCCCCGCCCATCACACATGACCTTCCATGCAGATTAGAATGGGTAAAATCATTCTTAACTCACCTCACACCACAGGGAAATCTGCCTAGATAATCTTAAGACCCATCAGCCTTTTCCTGACCTTTGTCGGAAGGAGGGAATTTGGCCCAAAACCAGCCTGATTATCTTGCAGTATGAGCCCCATTTTGCAACTCAACTTTCAGTGACACAGCAGAATGAATAATTTTCATCTGGCAAGAATTCAGCCTTCTCTTCAGTCTAACTCAGGGGACTCAGACATGCTGTTTAGGGCTTGTATGATGCTGGTGACACATGGTTGTTGCTTTGTTTGGAGCCAGGGAGAGACCAGATATGATCTGCTACACCCACACAGTCTTCAGAAATAGTCTAAAACCACAGTGAGCTAATGAACTGCTTCTTTCCACCCCTTTATTTTGCTCAGATATATGTGAGCACTAAAAGAGCTAGCGAATCTCTATTCCTTGCAAATTCCCTCAGGGTTCTATCACAGGTTTTAGTACGTATTCTGAAGCTTTAGTGTGAAATAGTGCCTGCATCATGACAGGTCTAAATCTGTACGACTTGTGCTTCATTAAGGACAGCGCTCTTATTGTGGTGGGCTGCAGCAGCGGAGAATGGCAGCACCATAACTCGGCTCTGCAACAGCTGCATTTAATCAAGCTGTGCCTTTGCTCTAATCAGCCTCTGCCTAACCCATCTCTGCTTGGCTCGTGGTCACTTTACCCTGACAGCAGATTTATACGTCTGGATGAGAGAGACTGCCACAGAAACACTCCTCGGCCTTCCCTGTATTCAGCTCTGCTGCTGCTGCAAAGAGCACAGTTGGTGCACAAAACTCAACATACAGAAACTATTCAGCTGCTGTATCGCCTGCTGGTTGAATCAGATCAATTAGGAAGCAATGTGTGTGTGTATATGAAGGGTGTGTTTTGGCTCCTTCCCCACAGCTTTCATCAGCACCCTGGCCATATGGAAACAGCTGGTCCTCAGTGGTGGGATGCCCTCTGCTCAGCATGAGGCAGCCTGGAGAGATAGTGGCGTTACACATGGGAAGGACACGCTCACACAGGGAGGAGCGATGAGGATTGGGGGTGGGTGAGGAGGGGGCTTGTTTGGGGAAGATTATGGATTTGGTTGGGGAAGTGTAAACCCTCTCACTAAGCTGCTGGAGCTTAAGTTTTTACTCTCGAAGCATTAAAAGGAACATAGTCAGTGTCATGCTTTGCTTTTAAAACACCACATGGATTTACAGGCAGGCAAACCCCCTTTTATGTCAGATGAAGAGACGATGTCAGCCCAGTTCAACTGTAATTCTTGTCCTAGTGTTTCTCTGTCCTTTAGAGGGGAAACCGCCTCTTTGAAATGTACTCACAGGCAGCTCTGAATGCCTAACCACTACTATAAACACTCTCATTCTGTAGCTGTGATACGTTCTGCACTGCTGCAGACCAGTCACGAGGAATCAGCCATGCAGAAAGCCTCTCGCTGTGTCTCCTTGGGGCGTCTCTAACCGCAGCAGTGTTTCCGTGGAAATCCCTGACATTTACTTGACCTTCCATGGGAACATTTCTTCCTCTAAAAGATGCGCTTGTTTTCTTTTGTGTTGTCACAGTCCGTCCTCAAAGCAGTTATGCAGACAGTACATGTGAAGAGAGGTGGTCAGGGTATCACATCCTGATACCGTATCAGGCTCAAAGGCGGCTGGTCCGTCATCAGTGACAGCAATGATACTGAAAATACAGATCAAAGATGAAGTCCGGCCCCCCTCTGGAGCAGGAGAAGTTTTCTGTGGCCAGCTGGGACGGATTTAAGGAGGGAGGAAAGCCAAGGAATTTACACAAATTTGGCCTCTACACTGCAAAAACTACAAACCTGTTGATCATTTTTGTCCAATTTCTTGTCCAAATGACTTTTTTGCTGGCATCAGGCCAAAACCTTGTATCTCCAAAATACCCACATCTCAGAGGATGAAAAAAAAATCTCCATTTGTCAATCAATTTGCAACTGAATAGTCATAGTCAGCATGTTTTCAACACTGACAGATATAAAAGGTGACTAATAACACTGATTTATAGAAAAAAAAAAATTGAATCATGAAAAATGGAGATACAAGGTTTTGGCCTGAAGCCAGGGTTTTATTTTACATACAGTGCATTCAAAAAGTATTCAGACCCCCTTCATATTTTTGCTATTTTTTTATGTTACAGCCTGATGCTACAGTCCCAAAACAAATATTTTTTTCACATTTATTAAAGAGCCTGTTAAGTGAAAAAATAAATCTGTGTTTAAGTTTGTTGTACAACAGGTCACTGTGTTATAAACCCCCAAGTCAAATTTCAGTCAAATAAAACATCTCTAGGCAACTTTTTTGCCACTTTTAACTCATTATTTGGTTTCTTCTTACCCATTTTTGCCATCTTTAACTTATTTTAATTGACGCTTTTCACCACTTAGATTGTGGCTCTTGCAAATATATTTTTAAACAACTTGGTTCTTTGGTGGAGCAGGGTTGAGTAACACTGCCTTAAATGATCCATAGTCCACTGTGGCTGATAGATTTGGCAAATTTACCTCACAAGGAACATAAAAACATCATCTAACTCACTGTGAACTTTCTTTTAGGCAGTGGCATCAGCTAACAACAGACTGTACTGAGATGAACTTCTCTGTGATTTTATATTGTAGTGTTAGAGGGTTGGGGTCCTTTCCCATGACATCACCAGTCCGTGTATTTTAAACCAAGCGAGGAAAGAGGTAAAAAATCCTTTCTAATCATCTAAATCCAAAATTCAGTCACATGTAAACCATATTCCAACATATCTAGAGTGTTAAGACACAAATTTTGGATTTCTCCTTTCAAGTAATTACAGCCTCAAATCTATTTGAAAATGACGCAACAAGCTTTGCACACTTGGACAGGGGGATTTTCAGCCTTTCTCCTTTGCAAATCTTCTCAAGCTCAGGTTGAATGGGGACTGTTGGGAGACAGCCATTTTCAGGTCTCTGCAGAGATGTTCCATAGGGTCCAACTCAGGGTTCTGGCTGGGCCACTTGAGGACATTCAAAGAGTCATCCCTAAGCTATGTGTTGTCTTGGCTGTGTGCTCAGAGTCATTGTTATGTTGGCAGGTGTAGCCAAGTCTGAGGTCCTGAGTGCTGTAGAACAGGTTTGCATTGATGATATCTCTATCTCTGACCAGTCTCCTGGTCCCTGATGCTACAAAACTCCCCCACAGCATGATGCTGCCCTCACCATACTTCCCTGTCAGGATGGTATTGGGCGGGTGATGAGCAACACCTGCTTTCCTCCAGCCATAACATTTAGAATTGAGGCCAAACAGTTCAATCTTTGTTTTACCAGACCAGAGAATCTTGGTTTCATCAAGTCTAAGAGTCCCTCAGGTGCTTTTTGAAAACGCCAAGTGAGCTTTTCTGCATTTTGCACTGAGGCAACGTTTTTGCTTGCTGCTCTGCCATAAGGCCCAGATCAGTGGAGGGCTG
Organism: Cheilinus undulatus; assembly: GCF_018320785.1. Taxonomy (NCBI): domain Eukaryota; kingdom Metazoa; phylum Chordata; class Actinopteri; order Labriformes; family Labridae; genus Cheilinus; species Cheilinus undulatus. Next base: position 41,515,992 of record NC_054879.1, read on the forward strand.
CAGTGATGGTTGTCCTCCTGGAACTTTGTCCCATCTCCACACAGGCTCTCTGGAGCTCAGTCAGTGACCATCAGGTTTTTGGCACCTCTCTTACTCAGGCCCTGATTGCTCACTTTGGCCAAGAACCCCGCTATTAGTAGAGTCCTGGTTGTGTCAAACTTCTTCCATTCGAGGATTATGGTGGTCCTTGTGCTCTTGGGAACTTTAAGTGATGCAGAAATGTTTTTGCAGCAATCTCTAGATCTGCGCCTTGCAACAGTCCTGTCCCTGAGCTCTGCAGGCAATTCCTTTAACCTCATGGCTTCGTTTTTGCACAGGCCATATTTTTACCTTATAATATCTTGAGTCAAAAAAGGAACTTATTTGGGTTTGTCTGGTCAGTACGACTTATATTGAGTGTATATAGATGCTTGACTAGGAATTAGAATGATACATCAGCTAAGACTTAAGTTTTTGCAGTGTATTCATTAGAATTTAACTTCCAAAGGAAGTCACAAAGCTGCTGTTTTTGTTACTTTTGCTTTATGTGGCAAAAATGTATAAATAATTAAAAACGTTGCTCTGATTGAATAGCTGACATCAAAACTTTGCAGTAAATATGGCCTTAAAATGCCAAGACAAGAGTAATTCTAACCAGTATTCTTTCCTTTTGTTCACAGCAAAAAGCTTCAGGCAAGATGCTGTTTGACCTGGTGTGCTCTCACATGAACCTCATCGAGGGTGACTACTTTGGCCTGGAGTTTCAGAACCATCAAAAGATGATAGTAAGTGATGATGAGAATCATTTTCACTGAAGCATCTCCTTCTACAGAATCAATTTTCTTTAGACCTATGTGACAAATTTATGGCTTTTAATCTCTTTTTCTGCAGGTTTGGTTGGACCATATCAAACCCATTATCAAGCAGCTCCGACGTAAGTTGTTGGATCTTTTTAAATCATCTTTTCAGTTCTATTTTATCCTGGAATTTCAGTCAGGGACGCTCTCGTCATACATTGAACCATTTTATTGCGTAATGCATGTACAGCTTTACTTGGTAGAGAAGGCTCTGTGAAAAAGATGCTTCCTGGGTTAGTCTAGCAGCATGCTCTGACTTCCCAGGGAGCACATGGCTAGAAACCTTCAGACACATTTATATAGATAGACTCATTTATGACAAAGCATACTGAATACAATAGGGATGTACAGTGGTGGATTTATGCTGATATTTACAGATTCATTTTAGCCGATACCGATATCAGTGAAGATATTTGAATATGTTTTACATCAGGGGCTCTCAACCTTTTCAGCCAGCGACCCCCAAAATAAAAGTGTCAGAGACCAGGACCCCCACTCTACCTGAAGGTGGATGAACACAGCAATGCACATTCAAGAATAGTCATGTTAAGACAAGGCTCTCCATGGAAGTCAGCAAAATCATTGTCAATTGTTAAGTTAAGCTGTGATATCCATATTTTATATTTACCCTGAAAAATAACAACTTTAATCAAATAAATATTTTTTTATTCTTTTATACTGTAGCAAATTGCCTTCTTAAAATTTTGAATTAAATTTGAATTAAATTTAAAAGGATGAAAATGGGTGGATAAAATTAGATAAAAGTGGCAAAAAATAAGCAAAAACTGGTGGCAATATGGGATAAAGTTGCAATAAAAGGCATAAGAAGTAGTAAAAGAAGATTAAAAAGTGGCAAAAATTGGTTTAAACTGGCAAAAATGGGTTAACTGAAGCCGAAAATACACAAAAATTAGCATTAATAGTGAAACGGGCAAAAATTGGCATAAAAAGTGGTTAATAATAGCAATAATAGGTCAACAGAGTCAACAATAGGTGGAAAGGGGTAAAATTGGTTTAAAAGTGGCAAAAAAAAGGCAGAAAAAAGTGTAGGGAGGGGTTTAGAACTGACAAAAATGTGTTAAAATTGGCAAAATTGTTGGAAAAAAGTGATGAAAACAGGTAAAAAGGCCAAATTGGTGTACCACTGCTTTACATAAGTAAATATTCAGTCGTTTGCACACAGTTTAAGGTTTTAAGATGAAAAAAGAAACTTTTTTTTTTTCTTAAAACACCTTTTAAGTTTAAAGAATGAGGATAAATAAAGAATAAGACCTCAACTGACCTAGGTCTGTTGGTCCAGCCTAAAACCAATAATTTATTAGTATATATGGCCACATTTTACAGTCGATACACGCTGATATTCACAGCCAAAATATCAGATGTAAATATGAGCAGAAATTTTTATATCTGCCGATACCGATATTTGCCTTCTTAGCTAATACTGATACTGATACCAGACTGATAATATCCTGTATCCCTAGAATATAATAAAATTAGTTCAAAAGCAATTAATCCAGAGTAGCATGAGTCTGAATATGAGGGCGCAACAAACTTTCTGCTATAAAGAAGGTTGCTGGGGTGGAGGATGTTAGGCATTGCCAGCAGCAGCGTGGTGCATCAGCATTAATATAAGCAGGCATTAGTGAGAAGAACGTCATATTTTGATATAACACTCTGTTGAGAGAGAGAGAGAGGTGTGATTGGCTGTGGGAGTTGGGAGGCCATAATAGGAATCAGCTGGCCATCAGCTAATCACGGCTGACATATGACTACTATGTCCTGCATGAACGAACTTAATTTGTTAAAATTAGCTGTTAAAATCAAGACAGGGCAGAAATTTTCTTCGCCCGTTTTAATGTAATCTATGAAAAAAGCTTGCATATGCATTTAGTTGCTACTAATTCAGTCATCCTAGTTAGAAATACTGTAGTGTAACGCAGCAGTCTTACAGTTTTTGTTTGGATCTGTTCATAGAGAAGATGATTTATTTTTTACTTCTGGTTTTGGTTGTCAGATTAAGTTGCATAATAGCAAGGACTGTTTGTTTTGTTGAGATGGTAGCCAGATTTCTTCTCGCTCTACCTGATAAACTGGCACCTGAGTGTTGTTTTGAGTTGCTGATAAATGGTTTATATCCCACAGGGCCAAAGCATACCATCCTGAGGTTTGCCGTGAAGTTCTTCCCTCCAGATCATGCCCAGCTCCTGGAGGAACTAACAAGGTGAACGGCTTTCTATTGAAGAATTTATGTTATTGCTAAATCAAATATGCTTTCCAGGTGGCATTTTTATATTTTATAGCGATGTAAATGGCTAGAGAGGCATAAATGAAACATGTGCCCCTGATACAAAAAGATTTATTTTCCAATTCACATGTCGCCGCTGCCATGTTCCTGATTTAGACGTGGGGAGATTAGCATGGAGTAATGATTTTCTGGTTCCTGTTCTCATGTTGTGGAGCGGCTTGCATGTTTTCACTGTCAAAGAGGAGAAATAACAGCCATGCAGAAAGCAATATCAGTCTGACACACCTGTGTGTGTGCTGTTGTTCTTGGCGGAGGCCTCACACATACTTTAGATGCTTGGTTACACTGTAGCTCGCTTCACTGAATGCAATAATAACAATAAGAATCAATAAATCACTTTGAATTTGTGAGATAACTTCCTCAAGCACATTTCCAATAGAAGGCTGCACATGCACATCTTTGGTTGAAAAAAATGTAGGAATACATGCAATATAAAGGTAATATTATATGATTACATGTTGTGCTAAAAAACATCACATACATGTACAGTAAGGAAGGCAGAACAGCATCTACATTTGTTCCATACATTATAACAACATGGACGTTCATCTGGTAGACTAGAAAGAATGATAGATAAAAGAGAGATAAAGAAGAACGGGCTGTGATTCCTCAGGAGACATAAATAAAACAAATGACTTTGGCTGTTATCTAGCAAAAACGAGACACAACTGAACATTAGCATCAGGGGGGCTAATGATATTCCAAGGTAGTTTTTGTGAAATAATTTTGTTTCTGTGTGCAAAGTAAAATAATGTATTCATCCAGAATAAAATGTTTGGAGCTGCTGTGTTAAAACTCTTATTTTGTGTTGGCCGTGAGAGAAGCAGCAGTGTAACACGAGACAGTCGCTCAATATTAAACAAAATACTTCCCTCTGGTCTATAATAACTGGATCCATAGCATCAACCCGTGCCGACTTTTTTAGAAGCTTTGTGTGAAGTTAATCGAGTCAGCTTACGTTGCGTCAAACTAGAGCAGCAACTGAATAGATTGTTTGATTTCAAATGCCAATGGATGTGTCTCCAGTGCTGATGAACACCTCACTTCCTCCCCCTGATCTGTTTGTGTTTATGTCCTGTGTCCTGTTTAGGTACCTGTTCGCCCTCCAGATCAAACAGGACATTTCCTGTGGGCGTCTGACCTGCAATGACAGCAGCGCCGCACTGATGGTCTCCCACATCATCCAGTGTGAGTTCCTCGTGGCTGTGTGCTTGAGTTAGAGAGACCAAACTGATCAGATCATTGCCTTTGTCCCAAAACACTTAAATTACATCATGGCAGATTGATTATAGTGAAGATTAAACAAAAAAAAATTACAGAAAATTCTGATTTTCTTTACCATTTGTCTATTGACTTGTGCTATGAGGAATATGAAGAACATTAATGTCTATCCTTGTTGAAGAGAGATTTGTTTTAATTTGTGGAAGGAATTCATAAATATTGGAATAATTAGCTCCATAAATTGCACATCAGTTCCAAAGTGGCCAAAGGTTCAATCCACAAAGCTGCAGTTTGCTCCTGTATTATGTCTGTTAGTGGAGTTAGGTAACCTTGCAAAGCAGATGGATAGGCCTGTTTCCGTGTTTTTCACTGGCACATCCATCTTGCAAAGCTCCCGTCTGAACTGGCCCGGTTAGAGAGTGACAGGACCAATCAGCGACAAGGGCCAGTTCTTTCGGGCGCAGCCCCAGTCATGACGTAAGCAAGCAGCAACAAGAGGCCGGTGCTGTTATGGCGGAAGACATTAGCGTGGATGCTTCAGTTTAATCAGAACTTGGCGACATTTGGTCATTTAAAGAAGAACAAAGAACAGCAGTGAGTTGTTTTCTTTTCAAAAACCACAAAAGTCGTGTACTGACATGTCTACAGTCACCATGGTTTGTGTTAGTCCTCGGTAGCTGCGCACGCGGACCTCGATCATAGCTACGTCACATGTTTTGTTGCTCTGATTGGCCCGTAAAGATGTGACAACCAGAACGTTCATCCAATCACGCTTCAAATCCTCTACCCTTTCCCAAACGCTTAGTATTTAAGGTTTTCCAGATGGACGGGTGAAACAAATCCATCTGGCGTCTCAGGTCAGGAGTAAAGGCGTAATCATAAATTTATGAGAAGGTTCTGGCTGTGGACCGTCTATCTCAAACGGCCCTTCAGCAGACTGGTTATGTGAGACACCGCATATCTCAGACGGAACCTAAGTACTGGTAATAGAAGAAGAAGAAGGAAGCTGTTGGGTGTGCTGTTTGTTAGAACCGTTACATGTGAAGTCTACGACTAACGACTTCACTTCTTCTTTTTCTTCGTTGGTGTTTATATGTGGTTGCCATCCACCTCTTTCTTCTTCTTCTATGAGGTGTGCGGTCTGTAAGAATGGCCGTCAGAGATGAGCAATGAGTGGCCTGATGTTTTTTTTTTTTTTTTTTTTAATTACTTTATGTTTTTATTGTGGTTCATTTAAACAGCAGATCGGCTTCAGATGGCAAACTATTAGTGAAAGCAACATTCTGGCAACACCAGCAGAGCTGATTCTCACACAGCCCCTCCCGTACCCTCCCAGGCCCAGTGCAAGGAAGTACAAACAACAACAACAACGATAAAAAAAAAACAATTTTAATATCATTACAATCAGGTAGAGTCATAACATAGAGAGAGAAAGAGAGAGATGGAGAAAAGGGGGCGATGGCTAAAACCACATGGTTCTAAATCATGATTCTAATTCAGCTCCCACTCTTGGGGATATATTCTAGTGCACAGACCTTTTGGAAGAGCTGTTGTCCCTCTTTTACATAATACATGATTTTCTCAGGAGTGCGATAGGATAGCAGATGAGCGGCCAGACTGTCTTGAAATTTATTGTGCAGTCGAGGATTTGCAGAAGTGAAACTGAAAGTTAGCAGTGGCACCTGTTGTAAATACTGTGGCACAGTTACTACCAACTCTCAGCAGACAGTAAATTTTCAATTTCATTTTCAGTTTGCTTTATTCATGAACAGATCCGTTACTGCTGAAGCAGTGTACCAAAAAAAAAACAATGGCATTGAATATTTACACATAATATTAATTTACACGTTAAATAATTCCACAATTTATCAATGTATAATGAGAAAAAAATCAGATTAATTACATAAAACAATAAAATTGTATGCACTCTGTATGTTAATAGTCAATGAAATAAATAAAATTCAGTATGTTGGTTGGGTAGGGACTGAATGGTTGTCCCTCAGGAAATTTTTACTCCCATTTGCTTGTAGCCTTTAGTGCTATTGTTGGAGGATCAGACTGTTTTTTCAGAAAGGTTCATCTGTACAAAAAAGGAACATTTTCCCCCCAAATAAATGCAGAACATCCACTTCAAATGCACATCATAGCACAAGCACACACAGATGCTACTTACTCTGTCTGCAGGGCAGCTGGTGGTGCATTTACTCTCTGCATATGTTTTAGCAAACATAGAACCTGCACAATCCTCAAATGCAGTCAAGAGAATAATGAATATGTCAATATCTTTAGAAGCAACAGTGTTTGTCCCTCAAAACAGGATAAGAAAGTACAAGGGACTGTAATACAACCTTTCAAATTTTTCTGCAAACTTATTAAGACACATAATGTTTCACTTCATATCATGACACTTATTTTCACACCACACATTCTGTGCTGTGAAAAGTATTTGACCCACAACTGACTTCTTCTTCTTCTTTTTTTGCATATTTGCCATATTTAGATGTTTCAGATCATCCAGGAAGTTTTGAAAGTAGTCAAAGATAAACTGACTTCATTCAAAATGCAATTTATTAACGATGATTTAATTCATTAAGGGAAAAAAACCTATCCAAACCTACCTAGCCCTATGAGAAACAGTAAGCCACTCCTGGGAAGGTTTAACACTGTTCTGAGTTTTCCCCATTTGTGGGCAATGGCTCTCAGCATGATTGGCTGGAGTTCAAAGCCTCAGAAATTGCTTTGTAACCCTTTCCTGACTGATAGATGTCTTGTTTCTAATCTGTTCTGCATGATGGGTTTGAGATCTTTTAGCCTACTTCACCTTGTCAGACAGGATCTATTCAACCCTCCTGGGTCCTTAGCGGATTGAAAAATAATCAAGTACTAATCACAAAAACTGGCATTTAAGGGGTTAAAATTTTGAAAAAGAATGAATATTCATCTTACATGGTGAGGACTTAAGACTTAACTAGCAATATTTATACAAATAAAATTTGAATGATACATTAATACATACATTTTCTACATCAGTCTTTATTGGAGGGTATTTTATACCCTTAGGGATATGGATTTTTTTGTGATCAAATTTTTATTTTATTTTCTACATAAGAAAAATATAGACAGGCATATATACATTACAAAAATTAAGCACAGTATATAAAATTTACATACCTATGCAAAAACCTTAGGGACATGGATGTTACACTTTTTATACAATCTGACACTACACAAAAAATTGTAATAGTTAAAAATCAATCGTTATACTAATCTTTGACACTCCTGGGCTTAAATAATTCCACCCCCCCAAAAAAATCAATTTCATTATACATGGTGAGGACTGAAGTTACTAATAGTATTTATACAAATAAAATTGGAATGATACATTAATACATAAATTATTTATGACAGTCTTTATCAGAGGGTATTTTTTACCCTTAGGGACATGGGTGTAGCACTTTTTTGAGGGATGCAGGAGGGTAATTTCTTTATTCAACAGGTCTGGTTGTAATCAGGGCTGGTGAAATTTCACTCAGCTTTCCAGGAAATGTGGTTAATCACAGTTAATTCATGATTTAACAAGGGGGGGATTACTTTTTCACATAGGTCCAGGTAAGTTTGGATGGCAAATACTCTTTCATAGCCATGTATAATAACATGGTCTCCCTTTTCCTTTTTCTTCAGCTGAGATTGGAGACTTTGAAGAGAGCTACTGCCGGTCACACCTCCTCAACAACACTTACATCCCTGATCAGATGCCCCTGATTGACAAGATCATGGAGTTCCACTCAAAGAACATGTGAGTTTTTGCTGGAGTGGTCTTTGAATAAAGAATTCCTCAATTCAATGCATGTTTCCTTCAGCTCTGTCGCTACAGCCATGACGGAACAATCATTCTGTTCACGAGTGAACAGGAAAGGTTGTTTCAGACCTGTGTGCGTGCCCTGCTGTGAAGTTTCATTACACAGGTAACACATTCAGGAAAAACGTCGGTGGAGTGAATGGGTTCTTTCTACACGGTGCTCTGTTTGCTGTTATCATCCATCAACGTAGAAAAGCTAGCCTTTGTAGGCTGTTTTACAGCCTCTGGGTAGAAGTAGATATGAGTCTGTTCACTACTCTATCAACACGCTATTACAGTGAATTCTCCTGTTAAAACAACAAATAACTCACAGGGATGCAGGGATGTTGTGAGCTGAGATAGTAGGTTAAAAGCACAGATTTGTAGATTGATTTTAGCTCAAGATTTTCTCTTGTTTTTGCCTCTAGCTTAAAAGTTTAACATATAAGGAGTAAATAACTAGATTTTTTAAGATCACCTCCCACTCTTCTTCTTAATATTCCCTCATCGGTGCATGAATTTGAATACAAGCTCAGCTCTGGCAACCCTCATCTCCCACCTTGTTGTGGGCTTTGCCAGCGGTCGACACACAGTGGGCATTGTTACAGCATAAATGGGCTCCATTAAATTTCCTGCTCCCTGTGACCTGCTCTTTGCTCTCTAAGGCTTTCCCTTGTTGATAACTGTGACTGCAGTTCTTCTGGCCAGGCGCTGTGCTGAGTCAAATCTCTTATTAAAAACCACACACAGGAAACAGGATGCCTTATCCACCGATAAGAATTAGGAAAGTTAGTTAACATTGCAACCCCCTCCGGACCTTCCAGCTCTGCTCCAAAAAAACTTAGATAAACATGAGAAACCTGCGTGCACTCCGACCTGCTCTTTCACCTCAATTAGTGTGACAGACAGTAGGATGATAAGTAAGGATTTAATTTATTTTGTCTAAAAATTTCCTTTAAAGGATAATGAACACTGCTGTCTGTGCTTCTAGAGTCAAATGTTTAAACCTGGAAGATAATATCTGGTGTTTCTGCAGCAACGGTAAACATGTGGTACCTGTCATGGTGGACAAGGCACATCCCATTACAATTATAAAAATGAAAGATTGCTCTGGCTTTGAAAATGGTTTGAAAACATCTGAGGTAAATTAAATTTTCAAAAGTGAGTAGTAGGGGTAACAGACAAAATGATGCACAGCATGCTAGAGAAAAAAATTAACATAAAAATTTATTATTTACAGATTCTATATGAAAATGTGTTCTCTCAAGTCTGTGTTAATTGAAATATATGCTAAAACTGTCCAAAGGGTTAAGGTAAGCATTAGGCTACTGAACTTTAAAGGGATATTTCAGTATTTTCTAAGCTGGGCTGTATGAGGTACCTAGCTGTAGAAATGGCATTATCCTTCTGTGATTTTAGTGACTGGTTTCCTTCAAGAAGGACTCGCTGGTTGCAGGGGCCAGGAAGCCATGCTATACAGCGTAACACATGGGTACAGTTTCTCTGTGGAATTGAAAGAGAAACTGTACCAGTATTATATTTAATAGTTTCAGCACAAGACGGTGCTACCATGCTAATTCTGTAAACAAACATTTTGACTACAAGAGTTTATTGATGCATTTTTTTTTTGTGGTGGTAAAAAAAATGGCAAAAATATTGGAAATCAAAATAGTGATATCTTTTTTTTTCAACTCCCTGATGAGTTTGTCAGCAAATAGCAGTACCAATAATATTTCAGAGGCTGAGCCAGAGGTAGCTAGAGCCAAACAGGGCCCCCAGATACCTGATTTGTATCCAAAAAACATGGAAACTGTTGTCTGTTTGCCTTGTCAGCCATTAAATCAAATATTATTTCAGGCAGGCCACGGAGTCAAGCTTTGTTCCCATCAGCTGACCTAATGCAAGCCTTTTATCAGCTGACGGCCAGCTGATTTGCTTTGAGCATGCTATTGGCCATTTGCTCTCATGCTACCTTTTATAAACTACCGTTGCCTGGCCATGCTCTGCTGCTGTCTCTGCAAGCTGCTCTTGCAACCCTCCTCCACCCCAGCTCCTCCTTCATTGTGCTTTTGACTTAATTGATGTCATAAATTTGCCTTGAGGATATTAAAGTGGCCCCAACATCCTTATATACTAGTGCATCTCAAAAAATTAGAATAGCATGAAAAAGTTCAATATTTTTTGTCACTCCTTTCTGAAAGTGAAACCCATGTATTATATAGACTCATTACACATAGAGTGAAATATTTCAAGCCTTAATTTTTTGAAATGTTGATGATTATGGCTTACAGATAAGAAAACCCAAAATTCAGTGTCTCAAAAAATTAGAATATTACATAAGATCAATTAGACTAAGATATTTTCAACAGAAATGTAAGGCTTCTGAAAAATATGTTCATTTCTATGCCTTCAATACTTGGTTGGGCCTTCTTTTGTATGAATTACTGCATCAATGCGCCGTGGCATGGAGGCGATCAGCCTGTGGCACTGCTCAGGTGTAATGGAAGCCCAGGTTGCTTTGATAGCGGCCTTCAGGTCATCTGCATTGTTGGGCCTGGTGTCTCTCATCTTCCTCTTGACAATATCTCATAGATCCTCTATGGAGTTCAGGTCAGGCCAGTTTGCTGGCCAGTCAAGCACAATAACACCATGGTCATTGAACCAGCTTTTGGTGCCTTTGGCAGTGTGGGCAGGTGCCGAGTCCTGCTGGAAAATGAAATCAGCATCTCCATAGAGCTTGTCAGCAGAAGGAAGCATGAAGGTCTCTAAAATGTCCTGGTAGATGGCTGCGTTGACTGTAGACTTCAGAAAACACAGTGGACCAACACCAGCAGATGCCATGGCAGCCCAAATCATCATTGACGGTGGAAACTTCACACTGGACTTCAAGCAGCAGGGATCCTGTGCCTCTTCACTCTTCCTCCAGACTCTGGGACCTTGATTTCCAAATGATATTAAAAATTTACTTTCATCTGAAAAGAGGACTTTGGACCACTGAGCAACAGTCCAGTTCCTTTTCTCCACAGCCCAGGTAAGGTGCTTCTGACGTTGTCTCTGGTTCAGGGGTGGATTGACACGAGGAATGGCACATTTGTAGCCCATGTCTAGGATTCATCTGTGCATAGTGGCTCTTGATGCACTGACTCCAGATTCAGTCCACTCCTTGTGAAGCTCCAAATTCTTGAATGGATTTTGCTTGGCAGTCCTCTCAAGGCTGTGGTTCTCTCTTATGCTGGTGCACCTTTTCCTACCACACTTTCTCCTTCCACTCAACTTTCTATGAATATGCTTAGATACAGCACTCTGTGAACAACCAGCTTCTTTAGCAATGACCTTTTGTGGCTTGCCCTCCTTGTGGAGGGTGTCAATGACTGTCTTCTGGACATCTGTCAAGTCTGCAGTCCTCCCCATGATTGTGTAGCCTACTGACCCAGACTGAGAGACCATTTAAAGGCTCAATAAAACCTTTGCAGGTGTTTTGAGATAATTAGCTGATTAAGGTGTGACACCATGACTTTCCAATACTGACCTTTTTCACAATATTCTAATTTTGAGACACTGAATTATGTGTTTTCTTATCTGTAAGCCATAATCACCAACATTTCAAGAAATAAAGGCTTGAAATATTTCACTCTATGTGTAACGAGTCTATATGATATATGCATTTCACTTTCAGAAAAGAGTGACAAAAAATATTGAACTTTTTCATGATATTCTAATTTTTTGAGATGCACAAGTATATCTGTATGTGGCCCTCAGTGGAAAAAGTTTGGACACCTCTGTTATAGACCAAGAAATGATGTGACAGATATTAAAGGGTTACTTCAACATATTGACAAATTTGCATGTTGCCATAATTCCTATAGTCTTAGTAATAGGTTTGTTTCCTTTAGTTGTCAGTGCAAGCTGTTTCTAGATCTGGGAGGACTGATATACCAGCTGCACAGCTATCGCTATGTTAGCAGATGGTATTTTTTGCTTTCCCTCATCACACTCATCAAATACACAATCCAACAACTCCAAAACACTCTCGTGGACAAGTTGTGACCTACACATTCACCACGCTATAAAATAATAACGTATAATTATGTAACATTACAACGCATGAAGCAAATACTCTGAACAATTTCTTGAGTAAACCACTGGGCGGAGTGACAGTGCAGCAGCCATGTCTGGAGGGTAGTTCTGGCTTTGTATTTAACTTTAAAACATCTCCGTCTCATAATGTTCCATGATTATTTCAAAGCATGGTGAATGTGCAGGTCACAACTTGTCCATGAGAGAGTTTTGGAGTTGTTGGATTGTGTATTTGATGAGTTTGATGAGGGAAAGCAAAAAATACCGTCTGCTAACATAGCAATAGCTGTGCAGCTGGTATATCGGTCCCCCCCAGATCTAAAAACAGCTTGCATCGACAACTAAAGAAAAAAAACCTATTATTAAGACTATAGGAATTATGGCAATGGTTGAATTTCCCAAAATGTTGAAGTATCCCTTTAACCAACGGTTTTACCAGAATAACAAAGAATTTACATCCATCCCCATTAGCCTGTAGTGTCAATCAGACAATGACGAATACTGATTGCAGTTCAGAGATTCTCTAGTGGCACATTTGCTTTTTGAAAGACAAATCCATACTGCCTGCAGTGTGGAAAAGATAAGCAGAGGTAGCAAGATCAGACGTTTTGCTTTTTCCACAAAGGATGCCAAAATTGACACGAATGGAAACTTCCACACAGGACTTTTAAAATGATCTTAATTAATATCCTTAGAACAGTTATTCTCGGCCATTGTTTTAGCTCCGTTGGTTGCGTAGGTGCCCAAAAACAGAGGCTGTAGTCCTCAATGCACTGGTCGTAGGGTCAAATCCGGATCCTGACGCATGATTGATGCATGTCCTTACTCACTCTCTCTGCCCATGTTTCCTGTCTCTTTTCAGCTGTCCTATCAGATAAAGGCAATATAATCTCAAAAAAAGCATGAACCAGAAGACTGAGGAAGCCCATCCATTACTCTTTGTCTTCTCTGTGGCTTTCAGCCAAACCCTCAATTATGCCTAAATCATTAAAATCCCATTAAAAATATAAGCCATTTGTTTTGTTTAAAGGCTCCATTACTTTATAAAACAGCTGCGCTCTGTATGTTATGGTAAATGTGATTTAAACATAATTAAATGGTGCATTTGTTGAGGGCTATTTTCAGCCGCAGATTACGACACATTTGTTGCTTAAGGGAGTATTTACAGCAGCAGGATCATCTATATGGGATTAACTCAAATGAACCACAATGTACGTGTCCACGGGCAGTGAACTTAAATGCCACTCAGTGCAGCAGTTTGTTTATCCTTAATCATTTGTGGACAACTCTGAAAGCATATGGAACAGTTATGTCAGTTGTTAGCTTTTCAACCTAGTATTCGCTCACAAGAAGCATTTTTAGGGAGTCTTTTTGCGAGATTACTCATCAGATTTTAAAGAATACGTGTCAAAAGCATCTTTTTAACATGTTTTTCTGCGTTTTTTTTTGTATTGTCAGAGGTCAAACACCAGCTGAATCAGACTATCAGTTATTAGAAGTGGCACGCAGGCTGGAGATGTACGGGATTCGCCTCCACCCAGCCAAGGATCGTGAAGGCACGAGGTTAAGCTTAGCCGTGGCACATACGGGTGTCCTGGTGTTTCAGGTCAGTCACTGAAGGTAGTAGTTGGTTTTAGAAACAGAAGCATTTGGATTAAGTTCACTTCTGTGGAATAGAAGTTTGATTTTTGTTTATTTTTCCTCTTAACTGCAGGGCCACACGCGGATTAACGCCTTTAACTGGTCAAAAGTGCGTAAACTGAGCTTCAAAAGGAAACGTTTCCTTATAAAGCTGAGACCAGATCTCAATGTAAGTTCTACCCCTGACTGTTTAAAACCCCTCAGTGTCTGATGTTTTACATAACCTGTGTATGCTTCTCTTCTTAGAGTTCATATCAGGACACTCTGGAGTTTCTGATGGCCAGCAGAGACTGCTGTAAAGTTTTCTGGAAGATCTGTGTTGAATACCACGCCTTCTTCCGCCTCTTTGAGGAGCCCAAGCCCAAGCCAAAGCCTGTGCTCTTCACCCGAGGCTCCTCCTTCAGATTCAGGTACAGTGAGAAAGAGAGAGAGAGAGAGTCTTCATGATAACGAAGCTCTCTGTCACACAGCAGTGTCTCCTCATCACTTAACAGTCTACTACAGCGCCCCCAGAATAGCTCATTATTATCTCTGCTGTTCTTGTCTCTGCAGCGGCCGCACACAGAAGCAGGTGATTGATTATGTGAGGGAGTCTGAGTTTAAGAAGATCCCCTTTGAAAGGTAAAAGGCTGCTGACATGTTTGACATATTTGGTGAAAGCAAGAGAGCTATGAGTTTATAACGCTGACCTTCAACATCCTGTCTGCCAGGAAACACAGCCGGGTCCAACATAACAGTCGGGTTCAACACAACAGCCGCCTGTCGCCATTGCCTTCTCCTCGCCACCATGAAGTGCCAACAGAAGTGAGTTTTTCTGTTCATCTACAGTTTACTTTTTTCCCTGCACATATCATGTCACCTTACGGATTCCTGCACTTACAGCCATATGTTCTTAGATTTTACTCTTTGCAAACTACTTCTAAGTACTTTTCCTGGACCACAGGCATTTCCATGACTGCTGATGTAAACCACATTTAGATTTAATCTGAGTTTTAAATGTTTGTTTACACAACTGCATTTTAGGTGCTTGAACAGTTATGATCATGAGTTCACTTTTAAAAACAACACAGTTTTCATTCATTGTTCCTACTTAAAGTAGAGATTTCCACATGCCGGTTATGGCTCTAGTCAAAAGCCATGCCTTTTCAGTTATTTTTGTGGCTCAGCCAGAACATTACCATATAAATGCAGAACAAATTTGAAACTAGAAATGAAAAGCAGTTTCATTTTTTGAGGATCATTTCCTTCTAAACTGCAACTGGGACTTTGAACGATTTGTACTTTTCAGTTTAGGTTCTCTAACTTCAGATACAGTGCCTGTAAAAATCATTCACCCCTTTGATGTTTTACCCTTTTATTGTTTTTATTAATCAATCATGGTCAATATAATTGCACTTTTTTTTAACAAAAAAAAGTTCAAAGGTGCTCATGTCTGTGCACCAGAAGCTTCCCTTCATTAGACATGATGATGCAGAGACAATAAAGCATGAGATTAGTGCAAAAAACAAACAAAAAAAAAATTTGTGGATTGTAGTTAATTGTGATGAATGTGATTTATCTTTATCTTAACAGCCCTATTGTGATTTTCTGTTTTGCGTTTTTATCTCTTTTATCTCTCTTCTTTTAACCATGATTTATTGATAAATTAAATGAACAGGTTAAATATCCAAGGGGTTGAATATTTTTAATCGGGACTGTATGCAAGGTTTGTGTCAGTTTTGATGGCCTTTCTGGACAAAGGACAACACCTCTTATTCTTTGTTTCTCAATATGAAAAAAATGTAGGAAAAGTCTGTTTCTGCAGCTCATCTAAAACATACCCAGCAACACTGGTTATGGGTTTAAAAGAAAGGATGTAGAAATAATTAGATTAAAAAAAAATTGTTTATACACAAGTTTTTATTAAGCATCACTACTCAAGAATTTATTTCCATAAATAAAATGCTCTAATAATGTGTCTTTATTTGTCAGCATGGTGCTCCCAGGGTAGACTCTCCTCATCGGCGTCACTGGACAGAGTCAGCGTTGGTAAGCGCGGAGGATCCCTCGGCTTCACGGACTCCAAGGTTTAGCCCGGTTCACCAGAGAAACGGCCACGATGACAGAGACAGACGGGGCTCTGCGTCCAGGACGGAGGAGAGAAGAGGCTCAACAAGACAGACTCAGCCGGATCAACTGAGCACAGGTCCAATATTTTGGGCTTCTCGAGGAAGCTCCTCTCCCATCCCTTACATTGACTGCAGGGATGTAGATAGTGAAAACAGCCTGGGCAGGGACCAGGCTTTAAGAATGAACCACAATTTTAGGGAGCAAGCTTTGCTCCGTCGTGGCTCTGGGACAGGGAGCATAAATGGGCCTCTGCCGGTGCAGCAAGAACACTTTTTAGGTAGGATGAGGTACAGAGAGTCCCCTTCTTCTAGACAGTCCCTCAACATGAGTCCTGAGTTTACAGAACCTCCCAACCAATCATACCAAAGACTGAACCAAAGTCCTGTTCATAATACTGTGATGGATCCTGTTCATTTCAGAGAGAGGCACTGCAGCAGCCCTCTAACAGTCCAGCAAGTAGGTCCAAGGAGTGTCGTTGCCAGCCCCCCCATGGACCCTCACCATCAGTCAAACCCCCAAAATTATGCTGAGCACAACGGCTACAGCTGTGCTCCTCCTCACAGCGATGAGGGCAGATACTCTCCTCTCCCCAGCCGCTCCCACCGCTCACACAAACCCCATAGAGTACGATACCACCCGGACACAAACCCAAACCAGGGGGTGCCCTCCTCCTCAGGGCAAGAATCCCGTCCTGTCCTGTCCCGGGCTGAACGTATGGCTGCTCTAGAGCGCCGCATGGTGGCGAATGGGCTGTCTGCACCAGGCAGGCCTAGATCCAGTCTGGGGCAGAAACGTTTAGGACAGGCAGGCGCCCCACAGATGGGAGGGGTTCAAATGAATGACTGTTCCACCACAAGTGGTTCAGAGTCCAGTGAGTCAGAGGTGGAGGGTAACAGGGGGAACTGCAGCAGCTCCCTTGTGTTTGGTAACCAAGTGGAGGCTAACTCCTCCTCTCCGATTCCTAGGAACAAGTTTTCTTTTGGCAGCCTGCAGCTGGATGAGGAGGCAGATGAAGATGCGTGCCAGGCCTTCAGTGATGATGATGGTGCTCAGATTTTCAGCTGTTAATGCACAGAAACCCTCTCCACACGAGAGTTTAAAGGTTTAGTTAGGGCCAGATGGGGAAAGAAAAGCTGTGTTGTTGGTGGCAGATTATGTCTGTAAAAGGGCAGCTCAAATCTCCACACTTCATGTTCAAGAATTTTTCTTAAAGCTCCTGTGAGGAACTTTCAGCTTTTACCAATTTCCATTTGCCATGATGGAAATTACCGGAACTTTACAATAATGTCAGTTTATTTCATGAGAAAGGTTCGATGGAGAGAAATGAATCACACTGCCTTAATTGCACAAAACTGTTGGCGATTTTTAAGTTTTTTTTTGCAATTTAGACAGTGTGAATGCATCCACACAAAGAGTTAATGATTCCCACTTGGTATCCAAATGCCCAAAACAAAGTAGTCTCGCTGCTGACCAAAGACCTCAGATACCCACCGTTGCAGACCACTACATTGAGATGTTGCCTTTGTCAGAATGGTAATACACACTAAAACTTTAAGAATAATTTGAATACAACTTCTGGTTAGGGTTTGGGTAAGAGTTTAGGTAAACTTAAAAACTAAAACTCAAAACCTCAGAACTTAATTATAGAATTTTAAGTAAAGAAGACATAACAGTCTGCTTACAGGAAAAAAGAAAACACTCTAACGTAGCTTAAACTAAAGGTAACATAACTACATAGGTAATGTAGATACATAACTAATGTAGCTAAAGCAATAGCAAACAAAGCTGAATTAGCTATGTTAGATTATGCTACATTTACTAAAGCTAGACCCAGTTTAGAGGTATTTTGTGAACTTTGGCTCGCTTTGACCTGTTAGCTTTACCTAAAGCGAATGTAGCTACATTGGCTTACATAGTAATGTTAACTACGTGTCTAGCATACGTAACGTAGCTACATAACTAACTTAGCTAAAGCAAAAGCAAACAAAGCTAGATTAGCTATGTTAGATTATGCTACATTGACTAAAGCTAGACCCAGTTTAGAGGTAGTTGTGCGAGCTTTGGCAAGCTTTAACCTGCTAGCTTTACATAAAGCTAATATAGCTATGTTGGCTTACGTAGTTATGTTAACTACGTGTCTAGCATAAGTAACGTAGCTACATAACTAACTTAGCTAAAGCAAACAAAGCTATGTTAGATTATGCTACATTTGCTAAAGTTAGACCCATTTTAGAGGTAGTTGTGCAAACTGTGATTCACTTTAACGTTTTAGCTTTAGCTTAAAGTAAATTGGCTACATTGGCTTACGTAGAAACATTAACTATGTGTCCAGCATAGGTAATGTAGCTACATAACTAACGTAGCTAACACAAACATATACCGAGATACATTAGTTATGATAGATTATGCTCCTGTTAATTATAACTACCCCAATACTTTGAATATTAAAGCAGTGTTTTTAAAAATATCATATTATTACCTCCGCCAAGGAGGTTATGTGATCAGCAGGGTTTGTCGGTTAGTTTGTTAGTTTGTTAGCAACATAACTCAAAAAGTTATAGACGGATTTTGATGAAATTTTCAGGAAATGTCAGAAATGGCATAAGGAAGAACTGATTAGATTTTGTGACTGATCCGGATCACCGTATGGATCCAGGAATTTTTTAAAGGATTCTCTACTATTGAGAGGTAGGGTTAATGGCAGAGGTCTGCGCTTTCCGAGTGCTTTTCTAGTTTTTCATGTAGAACAAAGAACTCAAAATGCATACCCTTTGTTGTTGGCCTCAATTACTTATGCAGGTCTTATATTGACATCAGTATTCATTTCAGACCATTTCATTACTTTTTAAAAATTCCTCACAGGAGCTTTAACCCACACACAGCACTTTAAAACTCAACATCTTTCTCAAATGGCCCAGACAAAATGAAATCTATGAAAGATTTTCTTGTTTATTGCATAGAGGGTGAAATTAGAGAGAAACACACGTGCCATGTCAGAATTTAACATTGAATATCTGTCTAAGAAAAGATAGAGAATAAATGTTCCTGTTTATGCTGGAATGCTCAGAAGAAGTTGCACTTTTTCTCACTTTTTTTTTTTCTCACTTTTTTTTTTTTTACATTGATCAGACATTTAGAACAAAACCTACGTAACTTTGAATTCTTGGTTGAGTGTCTGTCAGTTGCCTTAAAGGAGGGAAGCACACATTGCATTTCATTGTAAATATGTTGTGTTTTTTAATTAGGTTAATGGAATTGTTTTCGAGGACTGCTAAGCCTGAAGAGGTCTGTGGATGTGTAATTGTGGCAGTGATTGTTGACTTTGTAGCCATGTTTTTGAGATAATCCTGTCGTCTTGTTTGATTTATCGACTCTCATCGTGCAGCATCTGGCTTATGATTGCTGTGAGAGTAGTAATAGCGTTTTAAGTATTAAGCGCCACAGTAGAAACTAATTAAAACCCTGCAAATACCAGTTTGAACATCTGATTGGTTTATAAATATTGTTTACAGTATGTTCTTCTCCTTGCTGCTTGATCCAGAGACTTCCGCCATGTTTTTCTACACAGATGAGGAGCTACTAATAAAACTTTAGTGTTTTTATTCAAATAGTGGTGTTGCATTAGAAGGAGGAGCAGTGTGTTGGTCAGGCTGAGGTGATGCGCTCATTGCAGTGTTTTTTTTTTTGTTTTTTTTTAATCCACTTCCACAAGAGTTTATGGCTCTCATGCTCAATATTGACGCCCTCCATCTACACTTGACTCTTGTTCGAGGCTATCACTGGCTCTAATTTGGTATCGAGCTCCAACAGCTGTGTAATCAAGAAGACCATTAGTTTCCCGAGACTGCAAAGTTTTCAGTCTTCCTAACAACTGGCACTGCACTTTTCTCAGTTTTCTTTTGCACTTCACTTCTTGTGTTTATTTGTGTTTAAAAAAAAAAATTGATCACATTTCTGTTCTTTGTGTTCTTTTACTTTAAGCACTCATCTGTCAAGCATGAAACTGTCATTTCTCTTCTGTTTTGTTTTCTTTTCTTCCAGCTGTGACTGCTGCATGTAAACCCATCCTCTGTCGCTCACTTCTGTCTGTGTGGTGGAAAGATTACCTGTTTCTGGGTTCCCTCCTCTGCACTGATCCCGCTAAGAGTTTATTTATTCCAGAGCAGACAGAAAATCAGGCTGAAGATGACAGGAGCTTGGGAATATGCAGGAAAATAGATGCAGGTTATACTAACTGGGTGTGTGTGAGTGCTGTATGTGTGAAAGGCAGTTTAAGGGCAAGCCCTCAAAGCACAGTCTCCCCCGGCTCATCCATCACTGTCAGCTGGTGCTTTTAAGTACTCACAGACATGTTTAACATCGAGTTTTTAAAGGATAGAGGTAGTTACATTTGGTAGCTTCGTTAATGCAAGGATGTAGTTTTTTTGCAGTTTAAATCTTTAATTATTGTTTTATACAAAATGATTTAAAGTCTGACTTTTTAGCTTACCTCAGACCAAGATGCACAAGTGTAATTAAAAATCATGTTTACTATGCCAAATGTCCAATCTGCTTTATGCTGCTGAGTATGAACTAGTTTGTGTTGGATTGTTCTGATATTGCACCAATCCAGCATTTTTAGCTTTGTTACCAAATTCCATGGTACCCGAAGTGGGGGTCAGGACCCCCTGGGGGGTCTCGAGACACTGAGAGGGGTTTGCGAGATGTCTTCAAAAAACAAAGAATATTTTTAATTGTTTTTAAATTGTATTTTTTGCCCAGTTTTGTGGAAATATATCCATACAATCGGTTTAATTTGAAATAAAACCATGGTCATCTGATGAGATTAATGCTGAAATCAAAGTAATGTTTACAAAATCCTTAAAATATACGTAGATCTGCACATCAGTGTTAATTTTATCAACTAAAACTCTGACTTAAAAAGTTTGTCAACAGCCTTTTCCATAAGAAAGACTAGACTAAGACTAGCCAAAAATAGATCTTTGATGGCTAAAACGGACAAAAATATAATGTAGTTTTCGTCGGACACTCAAAATCCATGATATTTCTTCACTGTGGGTAAATCTGTCAAAATTTAATGCATCTGTAGCTATTTTGCCTCTCAGCTGTAGAAAGCAGGGACCCCAGGTTTGACAGAGTGCATAGAACACACTACTATGATTTGGTACCAGATTCAGGCAAGAAAATAAATGCTTAGACTTAAAGTAAAGACTAAAATGTGAGGACTTTCAATAGACTAAAGCTAGACTAAAATGTTTTTGAGTTTTAGTCTAGTTTTAGTCTATTGAAAACTAGACAATTCCGTTTTAGTCACTAAAATGGGACCTCTTATTTGGTACCCTCTGTGGTAATGTAGAAATATGGTGGTTCAGGATGGTGTGGTCCGTGGAGGGCAAGCTTCCTTCTGTGTGAATAAAAGACTAGTTTTAAGTTGATGAAAACAGTTATTTTTATATATCCAAAGGACTAAACACAGTTTAAACCAAACTTTGTTTCCTGCCAAAATGACCAGCGGTCATCAAGAATTTCATCTATTTAGAACTACTCCCATCTGTTACCAATAGATGGGACCAATAATCTGCATTTAAGAACCATAAAACATTAAAACAGAAATGCTGTGATTCATCTCCATGCATGCACTAAAGCGACACTGGAATCACTTTTTTATTTCCAAATCGGACTATAATGACAATAATTGAGACAGTAGAAACATAGTCACCAGTGTTTTCCTTAAACACATGCAGGCAGTTTAGCTTCCCATAAGCACCGTTAGCTCTAAGTTAGCTCGTTAGCACATTAGCTGCTAACTTTGCAGTTTGCAACAGCCAAATACCATCGTCCACTGACAACTTGGCACTTCGTTAAAACCCTGCATTACAAATGAAAATTGAGTCGTACCATCAATTGTTCCATACAAGTCCTCATAAACTGATGATCTCAACTGTAACCTTCTCTAAAACAGCAAAATCCAATCATCTTGATTTCTTTGGAGTATTCCCAAAGAAAAATAAACGCGTCCACCGTGGATAGTGCAGTAGGGCCCTCCTCTCAATGATCGCTCTTCCCACAGTGCTGCTGATGATTAGCCAGGACGCCCCGAGCATGAACACCTTTCTGCAGGGAAGTGAGATTGTGGTCTTGCAATCAGCCCTTATGATCCATGCATTTCTACAGTTCCACTTCATCTAAAAATTGGTCAAAGGTAGATTTACTTACTCATCAAAGTACGTTAGAACTCAGTGCTCGGCCCTGACCATTGTCATTGTCCTGGCTGCTGCACTGGTGTTTATGCTGCTCAGCTATCTGTAGTTCCCTTTGGTTCAGCTTCTTTATTACCTGGAGCAGAAAATTGTATTCAGACATACTTAGATATAATTTACTCAATTTTTACCAAATATACTAGGCTAAATCCTTCTGAATATTATACACTGTACCTTAAGTAGTAGAACTAAAGAAAAATGAGTACTTCCATGGTTTCTTTACAGGCTTGAAGATTTATTCATAGATATGCAAGGAATAAATCTTATCTGTTATAGTTGAATGTTTCAGCATGCCTCAATTCTTTGCTTATCGAACACAGCTGTGACAGTTTTATTCCATAAATTGGCAGCCCTGTCAGCAAGTTGGAAATTGGAAAAAGAAATGGAGAAAAAGTTTAGAAATGTCAGGAGATGGAGACCAATTTTGGAATCTCTGGGCAGGATTTCCTTTTTGTGAGGTGTTTAAGACTACAATGTAAAGGCTGTTCTTTCTGTTATTCCCAGAGTAGTCCTGTTCATCTGATGGGTCTGTATATGAGTAAGTGATTCAGCACGCAGCAGTCACTTTAAGCCTGAAGAAGAAACTAATTTAAAGGATAAATTATAATGGATTTATCATGTTTTGTTTGCTGCACTTTGAATAAGATATCTGTTCACAAAGTCAAATAATCATAATAATGATAACAACATGGGATGGGAGCTGGAGTTCTGTTGTTGACAACACTGAGCGTTGAAATCTGTATTCAGCAAAGCCTGCTGATGCGTGATCAGTCGATACAGCTCGGACTACAAATGTACTACAAACAGAAACCAGAACATTTCACATGGTGAAAAATCACCACCCCTGTGTACGGATTCTACATGTGTAGAATCTGTAAATAGAGATTGGATAGATGCAGAATAAGTAATAAGTTGCAGCTGGGCACAGCATTGTTCTTGTTTTGCAGCTTGTTGTTAGAACAACATTCGGCCGTGTGTTTGCTTTCTGAATCCTGAAAAATATCAGTGAGAAAACATCCAAAGCTGCCTGGTATAGATTAGCTCAGCACAATGAAATCAAACAGAATCATGTTTGTTTGTGGGGATCACTGCAACATGAGGGAACCCTCTGGTGTACAAAGCTCTCCCATATAGCTGGAATTAAAGTGCATCACACTGGGTCATTCTGAGGAGACAGAAAACACCTTTCTATATGGTTTAGTGATTTAACTCTTATCCACCGTGTGTCAGAGTGTTTAAAGTCCTAGAGCATGGTTGAGATTTTGGTATGTGTTTTCCACCACATGTGTTTCCAATGCATGCTGTTGAACCAGGACTGAGGTGTTACACATCATGCTGATCTGGTCTCTCTGCTCTCAGACAGTTCTCCATGTCTCTTGTCTTCATAAATTAGTTTGACATTATAAATAAAGTTATATAAGCACAGATCTTAAGAATAAGGAAATCAGTAGAACCTGAGCACATACAGTGTCTATAAAAAAATGTCACCCTCCTTGGATGTTTGGCCCTTTCTTGGATTTTATAAATCAGTCATAGTCAATATAATTTGGCTTGACAATGAAAAATGCAACAAAAAAACAATTTAATGTCCAAGTGAAACAGATTTCTGCAAAGTGATGTCATGTTTTTGATGCATTCATTCTCCCCTTTAGCTTTACAAGCCTTCCAGGGCCAGCTACTGAGAAGCATCCCCACAGTAGGATGCTGCCACCACCGTGCTTCACAGTGAGGATGGTGTGTTTAGTGTTTTAGAGAAAAAAGATTTCTCAAAAGTAATGTCAATAAAACAAAAATATATTATGTATAGTAAGTGATTGCTTAAATATTCAACCCCTTTAAAGTGACTGGCATAATTCAACAGAGGTCCAGACAGCTTTTGCTATTAGTCTTACAATTCGTGAAATGGGGATCACCTGAGTGCAGCGAGTGTGTCTCAAGGGATTGTAGTATAAAGACACCTGTGTCTGGAAGTCCAGTCATTGGTTAATCAGTTTTCCTGGCTATCATTACACCGTCAAGACAAAAGAACACTCCAAACAACTCAAAGTAAGGTTGTTGAAAAGTATAAGTCAGGGGATGGATAAAAAAAATTACAAGACACTGATCATTCCCTTGAATCAGTTAGATCAATCATCAAGAAATGGAAAGAATATTGCACATGTGTACATCTGCCTAGATACAGCCATCCTCACAAACTGAGTGACTGTGCAAGAAGGAGACTAGTGAGAGAGTCCACCAAGACACCTTTGGCTACTCTGAAGGAGTTACAAGATTCAGCAGCTGAGATGGGAGAGACTCTGCATACAAACACAGCCTGGGTTCTTGACCTCCAAAAGCTTTATGGGAGAGTGGCAAAGAGAAAGACACTGTTGAAGAAAACTCAAATTAAACCTGGACCAGAGTTTGTCAAAAAGCATGTGGGAGACTCCATGGTCAAGAGGGAGAGAGTTCTTTTGTCTGGTGAGACATAAATTGAGCTTTTTGGCCATCAGACAAGACACCAAACACTACACATCACCACAAACACACCATCCTCACTGTGAAGCATGGTGGTGGCAGCATTATGCTGTGGGGATGCTACTCAGCAGACAGTCCTGGAAGGCTTGTAAAGGTAGAGGGGAAAAGGAATGCGTCAGAAAGCATGACATTGCTTTGACATTTAGAGGCCAAATTATATTTGACCATGATTGATTTAAAAATCAATAACAGGGTAGAACATCCAAGGTTGTCAATACTTTTCATAAGAACTGTTTAAAATCAGTATGTCCTTTTAAAACTAATGATATTCCCTCATAACCAGCTGACTTTTTCAGACAGCTGTCAAATTGGGTGTTCATTCAAAACATTTTCTCACATTCACTGAGAGCTTTTATATATTTACCTATAGAAAAGGCAGAGAAAATGCATGAATTCATTTGTTTGCTTCACTTTTTCAGTTTCTCACCTTGCTTTGACCTTTTTCTTTTGCTGCTTTTCCAAAGATTTATTTTCATTTAACCATGTACATCTGTGTTATTTTAAAGTCAATAAAGATGACCTCTTTGAAGTGAGATCTTCTGAATCTTCTTTCTGACACCCCAGTAGGTGCTATTTATAGAAACTAGATTTGTCCTTTATTTCTCCCTGTAGTTCTGCAGTGTTTGCTGGTGAATGTGGGTCTGTGTGCTCTCATTTGTTGCAGTCTTGTATTTTCCTCCTCGTTCTCCCTCCACAGTTTTGTTGCACTGTTTGATTTTCTGTGCATGTTCTCATTCTTGTGTTTGTGTCGGCACTCTGGAGGACAGCAGAGAGAGGTGGGAAAGTTTCAGCTTAAACATAGTAAGTAAGCTCAGTGGACATGTTCAGAGTAGATGATGTTCCTCTTGATCATCCTGCTTCAGCTCCAGTATTGATTGACGTGGCATGAAGGATGCTGCAAGAGCTGTCTGGACTGTAGAGTGAGTCATGGCTGATGTTTTACTTCCTGAAGGCAGCAGAGGAAGACTCTGATTCTGGTTCAGAATGTTTGTTTTACTCAATAGGATGTTGAATTTAACAGACTTGACCTTATATGTTTGATATAGTGTGTTGAGCTTCTCAACGTGATATTTGCCAGGGAAGATGATTAACTGAATGCTGGAAAGTTCAATCAATTTTAAAATGTCACTGTCTTTGAAATTTGACATTTATGTAGAGGTGTGAGTAATTAAATGTTCATTGTTTATTAATCTGACAGTTATTTTCTCTGTATCTTAATTAAATGTTTAGTCCTGGAAATGCCAGGAAGTACAAAAAGTCTGTTTTGACCACCAGTAGTTAAAAAAACAAAATGAAATCATATTAATTCATGAAAAGTGCCAAAATATCTAAACTTCAAGTAAGGAAAACAGTTATTAAGATGATTCCTCTAGATTTGGGTCTTTAATTCCATTTTCAAATACTCACTTTCCCTCATTTTCTCTCCTTTCTTGGGTGGCTGTTGCAGCAGGAGTGGTAGCAAACAGCCCTCGCCTCTCTGCGTCCTCGGGTCACTCCCACGGGATGGTCAACGGTCAGAAGTCGCTCGAGCTGTGCAGCCACAGTCCAGACGGCCGCCAGCCTTCCCCTCTGACAAGCCCGCTGCTCAACGATGCCGGCAGCGTTCGCACGGATGATGAAGACGAGGTTCGGAGGAAGGTCTGTGATTCCATAAGCAATCTTAAAAACATAATTACTTTATTTAGTTTCTTGTTTTATAAGTTGTGTTTTTTAAACCTGTTTTACAAAGAGTTTGGACCTAGAAGTTCTCTTTAGAGGCTGTAAAGCTGGGTAATTTTTTAATTAACATTGTATTGGATTTTTTTTTGAGGACATGAAATAATTACAGGAAAAACTGTGAGGAAAATTACTCCAGTGCTTGTCTTGTATCAAGGGTAAACGAGAAGAAAAACTAGAAATGGGACACCAAGGACAAAATGAATAAAAACAGGAAAAATCCACAAGGATTCTGTGGAAAAAATATACAGACTAAATATAATTGAAGAAAAACAGAAGAATTTCAACATTAGATAATTACAGGCTGAGCTGTGTCGATATTTATTCCACGGCTTGTATGTAGGGCTGCACACTTTATAGAATTTACATCACAATACCAATTTTGTCCTTCCCACAACCAAAGAAACATGATTGACAGTGATTATCTACATATTAATTTTGTTAAGATAAGAAAAGATAAAACAAGATAAGATAAGATGACATAAGATAAGATGGGAAAGGAAAGGAAAGGATAAAATAAGATATGACAAAACGAGCCAAGACAAGACAAATTAAGATTAGATAAACCCAATAGTCCCTGAGGGGAAATTTGCCTTGAGCTGTAGTGTACTCAGGCCTGCCCCCAGAATTAGCCGGGTCCCTGAAAACCCCAGTGAATGGACCCTCCTCGCTTGTGATTTATTGATGATACCAATAAATACCAGTTGGATTGGTAGCGTTGGTGCTAGCATCCTGGCTAACAGTTCCTTTGTTTTGAAGCTGAAAAGAGTGTTTTGTGGTTATTATTGGGTTCTGAAGGGCAAATGGTTCATTATTGACACTTTTTGACCCCTTTTATCACAGTTTATCCCAATTTTACCAAATATGTTTCCCTATTAATTCCACGTATGCCTCTTTTTTTTTAGCAGTTTCTGCCCATTCTGTTTTTTGCTACTTTGAACCCTTATCACTACTTAATTTCACTATTTTTCCCACTTTTTAGCTGCTTTTCACCATTTTCTGCCCATTTTCATCTTGTGTAACCCACTTTGCCAATTTTCACTTTAATTTTACTATTATTCTATGATTTTCCCTTATTGTTGCTTTAGTTCCTTCCAGTTTGTTCTCTGGTTTAGCTATGAGGTCTGACATTACTTTACTGGTGTAGTCCGTGTGCCCATCCACATGGTTAACATTACAAATAAAGAGGTAATTCTGTTTTAAGAAAAGGGGTTTAGATTTGGGAAAAGGCTGTATTCTACTACAGCTTAGATAGATAACATTCATTTTTGGAGCCTTTGATTTTGCAAACCTCCACGAGCCCCCCGTTTGGCTGGGCCCCAGAAAGCTCCCCCCTTTATTCCCTCGTATGGGCGGCCTTGAGCATACTGAACAAAGCTCAAATACACAGGGAGAAGCAACTGTTCATATGACAAGGTCCAAACATTCTAAATAAATGGTCTAGAAATCTGATATGAATTGCACAAGAGCATAAAAATGTATCAAGCATTAATAAAATAAATACTAGAGCTCAGGTATTCTATAGTTTAAAAATACACAGAAAAATACATCCAATAAAATGATTTTACTCATAACAGGCTAAAATAGCTGCCACACTGAATGCACACATAGAAGCAGGAGAAATATTGTTCTGTTGCAGCCTGATGCTACGGTCGTTGAAATGATTTTTTATGCCATTAATCTGAACTCAGTACTCCGTCATAACAAAGTGAAAACAGAATTTAAGATTTTTTTGCAAACTAATTAAGAATAGAAAACTGAAATGCCACATTTATGTAAGTATTCAGATGCTTTGTTAAAACACCTGAAATTTGGCTCAGGTTCCTCCCATTTCTCCCAGTCTTTGCTGAGATGTTTCCACATCTTTATTGGAATCCACCTGTGGTACCTTGAATTGATTGGACATGATTTGGAAAGTTACACCTCTCTATAGAAGGTCTCACAGCTGAGAATGCATATCAGAGCAAAAACCAAGCCATGAGGTCAGAGGAACTGTCTGCAACTCAGAGACTGGATTGTTGCAAGGCACAGATCAACCAAGACTCTTTAAAGAGCTGAGGAGGAGGGTCTTAGTAAGAGAGACTGAGAACCCCTCACTGATAGGTCTTTCAGACCGGCAGGCTTCGTGTCTGTACCAGTCCCGAACCAAACATGGAACTGGCCGGAAACCGAAAACAAAATGGTTTGGAACCTGAAAAGTTGGTTCACAGCTGGAACCAAAACATAACTGGTTCTTCCTTGTGAACCGTGACATCATCAGTAGACATGTCATATTCTAGGCTGTTAAGACGACGGTCTGCTGAGGAGACGAAATGTTTGGTTGCGATCTGGCCATCGGCACAATTCCAGGTGAAGCTGGAAGAGCAAGTTATATGAGGAAGACATGGCGAAGACTGGGTTCACCCAAATGCCCAGGCAAAATAATTAAGAAACTAAAGAAACTAAAGAAGGGGTACCAGGACAGTAAGAAAGACTTGGTGAATCCCACTTTGGTCCCACTTTGGTTCTGCTTAAACTGGTGTGAACGCAGGCTGGTTGGCTAGAAAGCACCAAGGTTCTGAGACTCCAGAACCAGGACTGTGTCTGTCTGAAAGGACTATGACTGAGGTCGGGAGGTCCTGTGTGGAGATGGGACAAAGTTACAGAAGGATAACCATCACCACAGCGCTCCACAGATCTGGGCAGAGATAGAAGACCACTCAGTGCAAAAATTTAGAGGTTTTTTTTTGCAAACTCCACACAGGCTTTCAAGTGTTCTGTTCTGCAGTGTGTTGCTTTTATATTTACAGGCCCCATAGCCTGATGGGGGTAGGTAATATTCTTGAAATCCCTCCCTACATATTTTACATGAATATGGGTATTGTGGATCATTGCTGGGTCATGTTTGGCTGATTGTTGGGGCTGCAAAATGCCTGGTCAGATGTATTTATTTTTTAAAGATTTATCTTTTGGGGGCTTTTTGCCTTTATTCCAGAAATAAGAAGAGGTATGAGAGAATTGGGAACGACATACAGTGAAAGATCCACAGGCCAGACTTGAACCCGGGCCGCTGTGTACTTGGGGTGCAACCTAACCAGTAGGCTATCTGCGCCCCTTGCCTGATTGGATCAGAACAAACAGCAGCTCAAAAAAACAGTTTATCTGTGTAAATGGGAAACCTGGAGATTAAAAAAAGAAGACAAATGAAAAACTGTGTGTATTTTCAAACGATAACAGTTGGAGCACCACACACAAGTTTATCTTTCTCACAGTTGAAGGTTTTTTCTCACTCTCTCCTCTCTCTGTGTTTCTTTGCAGAGGTTTCCCACAGACCGGGCCTACTTCATCGCCAAGGAGCTGCTGACCACGGAGAGGACTTACGTGAAGGACTTGGAGGTGGTCACTGTGGTAAGAACATCAGAATTCGCCCACCAAAAAGCTGCTTCTCTGTTTGTTTTCCCCCTGCACTGTCCTCTGGGGAGAAAACATTGATTATTCCGGTTAGCTGCTCCGTCGCAGAGCACCCGCCAAAACACAGAGTCAGGCAGTAACACAGGGATATTCTGGCAGATGCGATTTAATTTTTTATTCATTCCCGCACCCGCGCTCTGAAAATCATTTATCCGTCTCACTTGCGGCTTTGAATACTAAACTGTGTTTGTGTTTAAAGAGATCAAATTATCTGTATGCATCCGATTCTCTATTTCAGCCGTTGGATTTTGCTGTCTGGGTACAAGCATATGGAGCTTTTTATTCCACAATATCAGAAAGGAAATGTAGCAGAAAACAGGATATTAAACATGATGCAAGAGGAGGATGTTCCTCCAAAGCCTGCAGTTGTCCAACCGGGCACAAGCATGCAGAGCAAATGCATCACTCTGAAGCTTTTCTTGTCTTGTAATTTTCAAAGCGGCCTTTCTTGCATCTCATAAATATTTGGGTTGGCTCTTACCCTCGTTTTTTTTCCCAGCTGCTTGTACTCTCCCTCCCTCTCTCTCTCTTTTTCTAACCACCACTCCACACATTTGTTGGTCAGTGTTGCTGCTTGGGATGAAGTCATCAGAACAACAGCTGCCTCTTCCTCTCAAATCCTTCCTCCTAAAACTCTCGCCCCCTCTCCCATCACGTCACTAAGATAAAGCTCTCCTTAGTCGGCAACAAGCAGCTTCAATCTAACTTAATGGAAGAAAGTGTTAAGAATGATTGGCTATCGATTCGTCCATTCATCCTCCAGCAATTAAAGGATTTATAGGACGTCACTAGACCACAGAACAGCAGCGAGACACTGAGATGAAGGGCTTGTGGTAGCATCCTGGGAAAAAAAGAAATCAGCATTAACACAGCATTGATCAGAGCTCTACAAGCCTGCGCTGCATGCCTGTACAAGCTGGAGACCAGAAAATCAGGAACTTGAGTCACCTGATGTCATGGAGAGGCAACCAATGCACTGCAGGATAATACTTTTACACTTTTAAAGTTAAAGGGGGCTTTTTGTGGTTCTTTTATTTGTTCTGACTGGAAAATTGTCCAAAATCTTTGTGAAATATCATTATTTGAAGTTATGACTCATATGTTTCTTTCTCCTGTAAAAAGCTCCACACTGTGACTTTCAGAGCAGTTATTAAAGAGAAATTCAGGTACTAAGCTCTGTTTGAAAACTTCTTGGGATAGCGTTGTAACAGACAAAGAACCATGTTTCCCTCTGAGCTTTGCTGCATTTTCATCAGTGTTAATTTTGGCAGCTATTTTTAATTGTAGTCTTAGTCTTTAGATGAAATGCCTTTAAGTTTTAGTCACATTTTAGTCATTTCTACCCTTTTTAGTTTTAGTCTAGTTTTAGCCGATGAAAACTCAAAAACATTTTTGTCTTTACTTTAAGTCTAAACATTTATTTTTTTGCCTAAATCTGGTACCAAGTCACGGTACTGTTCTATGCACTGTATCAAACCTGCGGTCTCTGCTTTCTACAGCCGACAGGCAGAATAGCTACAGCTGCATTGTTTTTTAGAAGATTTACCCACAATGGAGAAATATCACAGATTTTGAATGTCTGACGAAAACTACATTACATTTTAGTCTAGTTTTAGTCATCTTGACAGCAACTAAACCTACTTTTTGTCAGTTTTAGTCATCACAGATCTGTTTTTGTTAGTCTTAGTCTAGTTGTTGTCATGTATAAA
Organism: Cheilinus undulatus; assembly: GCF_018320785.1. Classification (NCBI taxonomy): domain Eukaryota; kingdom Metazoa; phylum Chordata; class Actinopteri; order Labriformes; family Labridae; genus Cheilinus; species Cheilinus undulatus. Next base: position 41,547,671 of record NC_054879.1, read on the forward strand.
AAGGCTGTTAATGATCATATTTAGTCATAGTTTTAGTTGACAAAATTAACGCTGTTTTTTGTTTCCTTTTTATTGAGATCCTACTGCTCAAACCAGAATATAGGTGATACCACATTTTGCCCGTCCTCCCCTCTCAAATAAGGTTTTCTGGGTCAACACAACAACTGATTTCATCTCAGTTTTTTTGTCACTTAAATAGTTAAATAAGTTTAAGATCCAAACTGTGTCCATCATTTACTTACAGTAGAGCCTGTCTAAAGGTCACTCACAGTTCAGTCTCTAAGATCCCATTTATACGATTCATTAACAGCGATTATATCTGTTTTGGACATTCGGTTACAACTTGGTAATGAGGTTTGCACTAATTTTGGAATTTTGCCTTTATCTGCTATATTGATGTTTAAAAAATCCTTTTATCAAGTACCATTTTTTGATTATGATATAAAAATTAGGGCTGGGAAATTAATCGCAAAGTAGATTAATCACAGTTTGACCTGCTGCAATTTTCAATCGCAGAAGGTACAATATTTCTTTAACCTGAAATTTGTGTCAAAATACCAATTTAAAACTATTTTTTTTGCAGCAGCAGCAGAGATATTGTGCTTTATATAGCAATCATTCAAGTGCCATTTTTTAGAATACCCTACAAAATCCTATGTTCTTCATTTTTGTATGTTTTTCTTATTAAATAGGAGAATGACATAACAGTCATGATTTCCTTCAATGCATCAATAATTTCCAGTATGAATCAAAATCATAACAAAACATTTGTTTTTCAAAACTGTTCAACCCTTGTTGTGTTGGTTATAACACAATGATTTGTAAATGATTTATTGCTTGTGTTTGTTGGAAAATATGATGAACTTAAGAAGTAATCGCATATTAAATTGCAATCGCAATATTGGGGGAAAAAAATTGCAACTAGATTTTTTTCTGAAATCGTTCAGCCCTAATAAAAATACAGTTTTGGACCCTAAACTTCAGAAAACAACTGCAGCGGATTTTGGTCTGTTGGTCTGTGACTGTGACTATCACCAGTGGCCTCTCTCAAACAGCATATAGGGATCGCAAGCCACATTAAGAGAGCCAGGACAATTATGTGTGGACTGTGTGATTAAAGTGTAGTTATTTGGTATGTATTTCATAATTGGGGCAGATATTATGAGACTATTCTTCATTCTGCTCCTATTCATTCAAAGTGGAAGATTTTATGTTGGATATGAATTATTTTGTTTTATTGAATGAAATAAATAAATAATGATGCGTTACTCAAATAACCGCTAACTTAAACATGCATGATATGGCAACCAGAGACCGTAAACACATGAATGTAGTCCTAATGGCATCCCCTGTTGGTCTCTATAAAGGTGTTGTGAAGCCCAAACAAAGTGCAGTGGTCTGATTTGTTTGTTTATAGCAGCAGGTAAAGAAGTGGACTGAGGCACGTTTAAGCCTTGTGGTAAAATGTTACAAGAAACCCACCCTAATGATGTAGTTTATGATAAATCTGGGCCTGAATTTGATCAAAATTGTTGCGTTATAAGAAAAAAATCAAAATTTCATACAGCGTTATTGCAGTAACACTAGCTACAGAGATGTGAGCATGTTTATTTCTGATGTAAGGTGTTCTAATAAAGAATCTAAAAGCTTTTTCAGACAGTCTCTAGTGGACAGTCAAGTAGCTGAACTTTTGACATACTCACATTAGCTTCACTTTGCTGCTTGATTGTCTCTTGAAACCTGCTGTGCATGATCTCATAGAGCTGTGCTGTTAGTAGTCCAAACAAAATGTGATGTCTTGTTTACACCTTGTTTTAATCATGTGTGTTGTTGTGCTCTCAGTCTTTTCAGAGCGCTGTGGGACAGGATGAAGCGACTCCAGACTCCTTAAAGAACACCGTCCTGTCCACGTTTGAGCCGCTGCATAAGTTCCACACAGGTTTTCTCAGGGAGGTGGAGCAGAGGCTCGCACTGTGGTGAGACTTCCAAATTAAAGAATTTCTCTGCAGGGATCAGATACACGATGAGTGATGAGCTGGTTCAGTTTTAGTCCAATCTATCATAACTCTACCCTCATTTCTGATGAGTCTTATTGGCATTTAGTCTTTAGGGGGCGACCCGGTCCTATCTCCTGACCCGAGGAGCTGTTGTCTCCATGGCAACAGTCATACTGCACCCCAGCCGGCCTTTTCTTGCCTGTGGGTTTGTGCTGTCTGATCTCCTTAATGATGTTGGGCTTTATCTTACATACAACACACACACACATACATGGAGACAGTGAAGCATAAAGCCTGTCATTATTTACGGCTATTAACTGCAGACGTTTACAGTAGCATTTTAATTTCAGAGCCTGTCATCATCATTACTTTTAATTAAAGCTCAAAGTGAGTCTTCATATTAAAGCTCAGAGTGATTTTACAGCCAGCTCTGCTGATAAGAACCACATTCAAATGTGAATGTAAATTATCCAGTACATACGTGTCTCCTCTTTAGATTTGCATATTCAAATGTTATGTAGAAATGTACCTTTGTTGTTGTGACCAGGATTAGAAAGCTCTTCGTCACACATTAGAAAACTTTTACCTACTGGATATGTTTCCCCGGAGGGATTTTTAAATGCCGGACAAAATTAGTAAAGATCCTGAAAGAATCCAGTAACGCCAGCTCACTTCTACTCTATGCATGGGGAAAGTCACGCTCAAGGGAGACACCTGCTGGTGGAAGTGATTTTTAAAGTTTAAGAGGAGATGTGCAACTTCAGAAGAGGAAAGGCAGCTTTATTTGTAAAGCATATCATACACTGGGATAATTCAAAGTGATTTGCAAAGCAAATAAAACATTAAAGCCCCTGTGTGGAGTTATTGCGTGTTAAAAATTAACAGGGATCCCCTTATGACAAAGCAAACAAGACCATCAGGAAGAAGGCAGGTGCATAGAAGACAGGAAATTAAGTTCAAAGAGGGCTAAAATATAAAAAAAATAAACATACAAAAGACAATGTCATCATTTCTTTTTACTGACAGTTCATTTAATAAACAGATGACACCAAAAGATGATACAAAAGATTAAAATCTATTGACATTCAGTGCCTATAAAAAGTATTCACCCCACTGGATATTTTACCATTTTATTAATTTTATAAATCAATCAATATAATTTTGCTTTTTTGACAAAAAAAAAATACCCCCAAAAAACCTTTTAATTGTCAAATTGAAAACAGATTTCTTCAAAGTAACGTCAGTTAAATAATTAAGAGGTAAAATAAGTGACTGCATAAATATTCACCCCCTTTAATTCAGTATTTAGTAGATGCACCTTTGGCTGCGATCACAGCACTGAGTCTGTGTGGATAGGTTTCAGTCAGGCTTTTACATCTGGACACTGCAATTTTACTCCATTCTTCTTTGAAAAACTGCTCAAGCTCTGTCAGGTTGCACATAGATCTAGCATGAACAGCCCTTTTCAAGTCTGGCCACAAATTCTCTATTGAATTGAGGTCTGGGCTTTGACTCGGCTACTCCAGAACATTCACCTTGTTGTCTTTAAACCATTTCTGTGTAGCTTTTGCTGTCTGCTTCGGGTCACTGTCTTGTTGGAAAATAAATCCCCCCCCCCCCCCCACGCTGTAGTTCTCGAGTCTGAATAAGACTGTCCTCCAGGATTTTCCTTTATCTGCCACATTCATTTTCCCCTCTACCTTTACAAGTCTTCCAGAGCTGACAGCTGAGATGCATCCCCACAGCATGATGCTGCCACCACTGTGCTTCTGATGGCCAAAAAGCATCATTCTAGTCTCGCCAGACCAAAGAACTTTCTCCTTCTTGACAATGGGGTCTCCCTCGTGCTTTTTGGTGAACTCTTGTCCAGATTTAATCTGAGTTTTTTTCAGCAGTGGCTTTCTCTTTGCCACTCTCTTATAAAGCTTTGACTGGTGAAAAACCCGTGAAACAGTTGTTGTATGCAGCTGCTGAAGCTTGTAACTCTGCCAGAGTAGTCATAGGTCCTGGTGGCCTCTCTCACTAGTCAATTCTTGCACAGCCTGATCCAGGCAGATTTACACATGTGCCTTATTCCTTCCATTTCTTGATGATGGATTTAACCGAGCTTTGGGGGATGTTCAATGACTTGGAAGTTCCATATGCATCCATCCCCTGACTTAAATAACCTTTTCTCTGAGTTGCTTGGAGTGTACTTTTGTCTTCATGGTGTAATGATAGCCATGAATACTGATTAATCAGTGACTGGACCTTCCTGACACAGGTGTCTTTATACTACAGTCACTTGAGACCTGCACTCATGTGATCCCCATTTCACTAGTTTTGAGACTACTAGCATCAATTGGCTGGACCTCTGTTGATCTGGGCCAGTCACTTTAAACAGGATCAGTATTTTTACACTCACTTATTTCACCTTACAAACTTGATAATTGTGCTCCAAGTCAAATGAACAAAACACTGTGAATCTCTACCTCACAGTTAGTCAACCAAGACTCTCGTTCATGTTGGTTACACTGTTTCTGAAAGAAAACCCACACAAGCACAAGGAGAACAAGAAGACTTCACATAGAGAGGTCCTGTCTGACAGAGATTCAAACCAGGAACCCTTTTGCTATGAGTCAACTGTGCTCACCACTGCACCAACTTGCAGCCCTGATAGATGCTTAGATTTTTAAAATTCATGGTGCAGTTAATGTCTTAAAAGGTCTCATTTTTACTTGTAAGAGCTTTTAAATTTTAGATGGCACTTTGACGGAGACATGTTTGAATAATTTATAATCTGTCTAGTAGGATCAGGATACAAGACTTTTATTCCTACTTTCTTATTTTTTCTTGTTTTGCTGAGTTGTTCACACGTTTACTGCAGCATTTTCGAGAGTGTATGACATAGGTGAGAGAAGATAATGGGAAGGGAAAGTTCATGAAGTTATGCTAAAAATAATGGGACAGCGTTAATCAAAGCCATTGAGTCGTACATCAATTAAAAAAGGCCCTGAAGTTGTCGAGCAGCTCCTCTTCAGAGCCCTGTGAACACTCTATTAGTAGTTTAACCTACTAAAAATAAAGACATGTAGGTGGCTTTCAAAGTCTTGCTTCAGTATTCCTCTGACTCAGCATCATTCTGTTGATGATAAAAGCAAAAGAGGTTTTTGGTGACAGTGACCTCCCCTGAAGTATCAATCACTTTGAGTGCTCATTTAGCTTTATTAATTAATTCAACAATTGCTCTGTGCTGAAACAAAACTTGCTGTTGTTGATCTGATTTAGGGAAGGACGTTCTAATGCTCACATAAAAGGAGACTACCAGCGCATTGGAGATGTCATGCTGAAGAACCTACAAGGATTAAAGGTAAGAAAAACATACTTAAATGTCTCCCATTTATTGTTAGAATAAAAAGTACTTATTCATGTGTGTTTTATTCTGTGTCCTTAGCCACTCTCTGCAAACCTTCACAAGCAGTCAGAAATTCTGCTGGAGCTAGAGAAAGCATGCAGGGCGTCGCGCAAGCTGGAGAGTCTGTGCAGGGACTTTGAGCTGCAGAAGGTGTGCTACGTCCCCCTCAATGTCTTCATCCTGCGGCCCCTGCACCGCCTCATCCACTACAAGCAGATCCTGGAGCGCCTGTGCAAACACTACCCAGCTACTCATGTGGACTTCAGGGACTGCAGAGGTACTGATCTCAGGGCCAAGGGTTCATACAGGCACGTTTTTTGGTCTTCAGCTGCTGCAGAGTCATCTTACAGTCTATGTCCTATAATCTCTTCCCTCTGGTTGGTGTGCAGCTGCTCTGGCAGATGTGTCTGAGGTGGTGGAGCAGCTCCAGGGAAGTCTAATCAAGATGGAGAACTTCCAGAAGCTTCTGGAGCTGAAGAAGGATTTGATTGGCGTTGACAATCTTGTTGTCCCTGGTCGGGTGGGTTCATAGCTTTGAAAAAAACTGGGGACAGTTTTAAGTCTCTGTCTTACTTCCAACATCTCTTTGTGTTTTTGTCATTCTGTATTGTTTGATAAGTAATGCATGCTTTATTTCTCCACCTGTCTAGTCTTTATCTTTCAAACATCTCAGTATGTATTTTTTACAGTGTGTGTTTAAAACAATATGCTTCATTTTTCTTTTTTCTCTTAGGAGTTCATCAGGTTAGGCTGCCTCAGCAAACTCTCTGGAAAAGGCCTACAGCAACGAATGTTTTTCCTGGTAACACACTTATTTTAAATGACATCATAGTGCTAATCTAATTCTTAAGCTGTGTGATGTCAGTAGAGAAATAATCCTGCTTTTATCCTTTCCAGATTTGCATTACTCACAGTGTTAGCCCGTAGTCCATATTGAATTAGCCCTCTGCAAGTCAAACATTGCCTTATTAAGAACATGAAGTTTGTGCTTGATTGTATCGTACTTCTTAGTTTTAAAACAAAGAAGTGCTGCTGAGTTGATTCTGTAAACAAACATTTTAAAAGGAGTTTCTTTTAAGATGAAAGGTTATACTCACATACAGCCAAAATAATGAGTGACAACATTCAGTACAGGAATGTGGATGTTAACTTGTAAAGAGGATTGAAGGCTGGTGGTGCAAGAACTGCTAACCTTTGCTAAATCCTATATGGTGAGGAGCTGGTTTACAAGTGCATTGTAAAAGAGAATGTATTTACTTAACTTCAGACTAGTAAACTAAACACTAGTATAATTTCAGTCACTACCACTTTGTCAAGAAACACGCATGATTTGCAGTTCTAATTATTTTCTCTATTCACACTTATTAATTTGCAGTTATTTATATTTTCTGGGACTCCCCTGCCCTTCTACAAACCTACATTGAAAGCATTGCAAAGAAACACACATTCCTGCTCTTGTTGTGCCTATGAGGAATACCTGAGGCAGAGGGAAAAGCAACAACAAAAACAACGCAGAGCAGGCATTGGTGGCATTGATTTGGTCATAGCAGAATAAAGGAGCTGAGGTGGAGGAGGGTTGCCAAAAAGCAGCTTGCAGAGGGAGCAGCAAAGCGTAGCCAGGCTAGAGCAGAGACCGGGGACCCCCCTATGTACCTGAAGGTGGTTAAACACAGCTATGCATAATCAAGAATAGTCATATGTGGACAAGGCTGCCTGTAGGGGGGATAAAAGGGAGAGTTTTCTGGGTCCCAGCCAATCTGGGGGACCATGGAGGTCAGCAAAGTCATGATTAGTTAAAGTTAAGCTGTGATACCCATATTTAACCTAAATAAATATCGTTCATAAAGGTCACATGTTATGCAAAATACTTTTTTTCAGGCTTTTCTAGCCAAAATATGTGCCCCTGGTCTGTCCACAATCTGAAACAAGCCGTTCTCAGGTTTTCCCTCATGATGTTATGTGGGGAGTTAGCACCGCCCCCAGATTTGTTTGGCCCTCCCCACTTGTAAGAAAGTACCGCCCTCCTCCTCTGGGGCAGAGTCAGACAGCTCATCAACAATTAAAGCTACAGACACAGAAACAGCTCGCTCTGAGCTGAGTTTTTGGACATGCAAAAATCCAATACTGGAGTGTTTTTCTGGCAACAAACTTCATAGGCATATTTTTGGGAACTCTGAGACCAATATAAACTTGTCTTAAAGGGGGTAAAATATGTGACCTTTAAGGATGTAAATCAATTTTTTATAAAAAGAATTAAAATAGGCTAAAAATGGCAAAAAAAAATGGTGGAAAGGTTGGTGAAATGGGATTTTGAAAGTAGCGACATGGGATAAACTGGCAAAAATTAGATAACAAGCAAAAAATTGCAAAAATTGGTCAAATGGCAAAAAATGGGATTATAGTGTCAAACATTGGTGGAAAATGTATTGAAATTAAAAGAAAGATTGGTTGGAACTGGCAAAAAAATGGGTTAAGAGGCAGAAAAATAGGCAGAAATTGGCAAAATTGGGCATAACAAATGGTGAAATGTGGTTGAAATGGGCAAAATTGGGCGTAAATAGTTGCAAAAAGTGGTTTAATAGCAGCAAAAATGGGTCTACAGAGGCAAAGAGTGGCAAGAATTGGTTTAGAAGTGATAGAACTAGGCAGAAGAAAGTGGTGAAAAGGGTCTAAAATTGACAAAAATAGGTTTCAAGTGGCTAAAATGTTTTACAATTTGTAAAATTGGTAGGAAAAAGTGATGAAAATGGGTTGAAATTAGGCAAAATTGGTGTAATTGGCAAATATGTAATTTAAGAAATAATCTTTGTTTTTTTAGGCTTCTGGAGACCCCCTCTCAGGGTCTCAGGATCCCCAGGTTGTCAAGCAGAAAACAGGATTAATGTGGTAGTCGGTGGTTAAATCATTTGCATAGGAACGTCTCTATCTCAGGGTCTGATTTACTTTGCTACTTCCCTTTTCAGTCATTAATGAAAAGCACCCTAGTACATAAGCATCAGTCTGTTTTCTGGAGTCTCCCAAAGGGAAAAAGGTTTTCACTTTTTTTCTGTATAATGATTTACAACCCCAATTCCAAAAAGTTGGGGCATTGTGTAAAATGTGAATTAAAACAGAATGCAATGATTTGCAAATCTTATACATTTTATTCACAATAGAACATAAACAACACACCAGATATTGAAACTGAGACATTTGACCATTTCATGAAAAATTCTAGCTGACCATGTGCAATACACAGTGAATGGTGGTGAATTTTCAATCATAGGTGAGGACAGCACACATCTCAGCATTTTAAATTGGTGTATTGGCTGCATCAGTATACAATAATCTCTGAAAGTGCATCTTGTACACTATATTTTAGAGTAGTAAGCATATCTTGACCTACACTGGATTGGTTTGAGTGACTTTGATAACCAAAGGTGAGGTAAAGCAAAGTGAGACACTCGTACTTTTGTTTTCCTGGATGTGGCCCTCAGTCATAAAAGTTTGGATCCCCCTGGTGTAGAAATGTGTATGGAGGAGTAGTGGTCTGTCTCTTTACTTGAATAATGTCCCAGTGATGACAGGTTGTCGTTGCCTTTTTAAGGTTTTTTATTAGATAAAAACCCTGTGATTTATTTGTTTGAACAATAGACAGACCCAGTGGCCTTTAGTTTGTAAGGTTGCTAATTTCTCTCTCTATCTGTCTCCGTGATAATAGTTCAGCGACGTCATTTTGTACACGAGTCGAGGGATGACGGCAACCAATCAGTTCAAAGTGCACGGCCAGCTGCCCCTGCATGGCATGACAGTAAGTGCTGTGTCCCTCTGTTGAACACAAAGTGCTTCAAACGCCTGTCACCAGTTTGTCATTACAACAAATGAGCCGCCTCAAACAGCTGAAGAGCTGCTCTGTCAACGTCTGATACACACACACATCCACAGAGACTCACGCACACACCAACTTTCAGAACAACTAACTACATGTGTCCTTCTCTCCCACTTCCTTTTCATCTTCCCTCCCTCCGTCTCTCTCTTTCTGTCTATTTCTGTCCGTGCTGTCCCAGATACGGCTGCTCTCTAATGTTGTTTCTGTGTCTCTGTGTTGTCCTCTCAGATCAGAGAGAGTGAGGATGAGTGGGGTGTACCGCACGCCTTCACTTTGGTTTCAGAGCGGCAGTCGGTGGTGGTGGCAGCGAGGTAAGGACAGTGGTTGTAAGCTCACTGACACTTTGTACCATGACCTGAAATTAACCCATAGTGGCTGCACATTTTCTTCTGTCTGGGTCTTTTCAGGATATTCATTTCATTTCCTCTCAGATGCATTTGAGTTCTCACAAATTAAAGTGGAAAAGACAAGACACATAGCCTAGATTTTTAGCAGGAAATCTAGGGGCATGTTTCATTTTAATTCACTGTCTCTTATTCAGTTGCCAAAATAACGATAAGCTCATTTAGGTCACTTTCAAACAATCTATGTAGCTCGCAGTAGTTACGCTTCATGAGGAGAGCCATTCTTTTCAGACTGTCTTTGCCCTGGGCTTTGTCTCTTAGGCTTTTTGAGTTGTGACTCTCCTTCTTAAAGTTTTACCTTCAGTTTAAGAATTGTTTAAACCAATTTCCTCATATTTTATTATGTACTTTCAGGAAATTGTTCAATTAAAAATACGACTAAGTTTGACCACAGCTTGCTCCTGTAGTCCTCCAGCGCAGATGTTTATGTGCCTGGGGATGAAGAGGTGAGAGGGTCAGACACAGCCAGCAGTGATGAGTGAGGAGACAGACCCAGGTCTGCTTAATGGCAATTTTCTTTTTAAAAGCTGGAGAATGTTACTTAAGATAAAACCAAAACTGTGGGTACATGCTGCAGTGATGAACTGTCTTTACACAGAAGCACATCGAATCTTAAGTTCAACCTTCAGGCAAAGCACATCTTTGCTAATGTTAGCAACAACGCTAACAACGACACGGGATCAAGCCATGGTCATACCACTCTGTTCAGCTGCTTCAGGACAGTTTTCTTCTTCAGCTGCTCAGATAAATGCTGAAAAGTGCTCCAAAACTTTGAGCAAGTCCTGTTTGTTGGTGTGTTGGTCATGTGGCCAAATACTTTTGTCCATATAGCGTCATGATTATCTAAATTACAAATGCACAAATCATTGAATGTCCACATGTTCATTGAATACATTCGTTTCCAGTCTCTCACAGGGCCAGAAAGTTTGAGAGTGACTTATATTCAAGCTGAAAATAGTGAAAACAAAGCTCTGAATCTTACATATTTGGTTATTAATGAACATTTTTCATAATGAGTTAAAAATCAACTACATACTTGAGACATGTGTTACACTTTTTGTCTTGGGAGCAGTTTTGAAATCAGCGATCTGTGTTATGTGGTCTAATTTGAAAAAGATCCTGTGATTGTCTAACTACATGCAAGAAACTGTGGTTGGTAATCTGAGTCAGAGCTGATAAAGAAAAATACAATTGAATGCTGTAGGAGACATCAAAACACTAATCTGACATGCCAGATTGACTGTTTCACATACAGTATAACCTTTGCATGGGATATATTTCACATCTGTCTGGGTAACATCCCTAATAGAGCTGATAAAAAAAAACTGATAAAGCTGCAAATGTATATTTCTAAATACAGTTTTAATTATAGAGGTTGTGGTTTTGTTCACCCTTCAGGAGTCTCTCTTTGATATTTAATGTAATTTCCATTATATCAAAATGCTGTTTCCTATTTGCTGTTTTTCATTTCCTTGTATTGATTCAGCTAGTGTGAAGAGTAAATTACTCTATTCATTTTAAATCAATAAAGTGTAATCCTGTAAATGAACATGAAAATATGAATGCAAGAAGAAGAGCCTCTTGTTATTGTGTTGACATTTTCTGAGCATCAGACCTTCCTGTTATTTTTAAAGATGGGATATGCTGAGTACTGAACATTTTGATGTTTTTTTGTGTAGTTCATTGAAAGAGATGGAGAAGTGGATGGAGGACATAAAGGCAGCGATAGAGACAGCAAAAACCAGCAATGGGCCTTCATCTGATGTTCTCACAAGCAGTCTGACAGACGGCAATAGTAAGTCACCACGCAGACATCAAAACTGATTTATAACACAAGAAGTGACCTTAACCGTGGATTTACAGTTGACATTTTTGAGTAAATCCCATGTGAGAAATACAAAGCAGTGTTTGATTGTGAATGAGCTGACACTGTCTGTCTTTTAGCGCCCTTCTCCCCTCATCAACCCACCCATTATCTAGCAGTAACCACCTACTGACTTTCCCAGAATGCCCTGAGGACTCCTCGGTGGATGCAGAGTCCGAGGACGATGTAACAGCAACGCACGCCTCCCCGGACAAGCCGGCGCCTCACCGTGGTAACACCATGGTGCACGTGTGCTGGCACAGGAACACCAGTGTGTCCATGGTGGACTTTAGCATAGCTGTGGAGGTACCAGCCAAACCTCAGCACTCAGACCTGCCTCTGTGCCCCCCTGCCTCACTGTTCACTATCTGTGTGTCCGAGTGTGTGCTGTTTTCTTAATTCACTTTGATTATCTATCTGAGGGGGAACAGTATCCTCACGTGCTGCACTCCAGCATAAAAGTGTTAATTTACTTTGGTTAAAAGCATCTTTTAGCTGATTAAATCTATTGAACTGAAAAGATTGTAAGGCCCATTTTTCACAAGTTCATTTTAAATTACTTATATTTGAAATGAAGCTGTGTTAATTTTATTGACTAAAAATGTTCATCAACAGCCTTTAAAAAAATAGATCTGTGATGACTAAAACTGACTAAAATATAATGTAGTTTCCATCGGATTTTCAAAATCCATATTTCTCCACTGTAGGTAAATCTGTGAAAAAACAATGCAGCTGTAGCTATTCTGCCTCTGAGCTGTAGAATGCAGGGATCCCAGGTTTGGCAGAGTGCAGAGAACACACTACCATGATTTGGTACCAGATTCAGGCAAGAAAATAAATGCTTGGACTAAAAGTAAAGACTAAAATGTGAGGACTTGTTATGGACTAGAACTAGACTAAAATGATTTTGAGTTTTTGTCGACTAAAACTAAAAGGATAGAAATGTCTAAAATGTGACCAAAACTAAAATGCATTTCATTCAAAGACTAAAACTAAGACTAAAATTAAAAATAGCTGCCTAAATTAACACTAAAATGAAGTCGATGAGATTTAGAAAACAAATAAACATTCTTCAGGTGAAAAAAGGCACATTAGAAACGTTATTAGTAGTGCAAGAATCATTGTTTTGTCTTTCTAATATTAAAACTTTTTTTCTTTTTTTCACATGAACATGTGAAGGGAGGATAATATCTGTTTGTGGGGTATGGCATTGAAGTTAAAATCAATTTAAGACATCTTTTTCAGCAAAAAGTAAATCAATAACTTCACTCATTTTTGTAGAGACAACATTGATTTTTTTATACCCTTTTTATTGTCAATATCAGGTTTATTTTCAAAATGTGACTTCATTACATACCCAGCATTTACTGAATGACCTAATCACCAGAGAATAGTTTTATTTCTAACCATGTGATGGTGATGAATATTCATTATCATTTAGCACTCTGTTTTTGGTCTCCACCAGTTTTTAAGGGCAAAAATCTGTCCCTTGACCCGATAAAACTTCAGGTTTTCCCAGCTTGTCCCTTACTGTGTCTATTTACTCTGTGCTGCAGGGTTTTCCACCGATATATAGGTTAGTCACCCCAGTGTTTAGCCTTCAAACATGTAAATTAAATGAATATTATCAAAGTTTAGAACCTGTTACAATCCCAAGACAGCATGGCATTATATCTCTGACAGGCCCTCTCAACAGACCTTTCATTTGAGCAATGTCTGTCTGGTAAAACATATTTCCAGACTTAGATAAAAAAAATAAATCTGGCGGCTACATTCATAGAATAACTACATTACAAACATTAGTCTGAGCAGCATTTCATAAATACAACAGAGCAAAAAGTCAGAGGTCAAATCCATGATTAGATTGTGTAACAACCTGTTTTAGAAGAAGTTACACAAACGGTGGCTCGCTTTAGCTTTGTTAGCTAGTCCAAAGCTAACATAGCTATGCTAGCTACATAATTAATATTACTACATAAGCCAGTGCCATAGATAGAAACATGAGCCAATGTTGTTAAGGAAGCTTCAGCAAATGTAGCTAAAGCTCACAAAGCAGCCACATAGCTTACCTACAGTAGCTACTTTGTGAGCTTAACCTTAGCTACATTAGTTTAGTTAGCTATGTAGCTACATTATCTACTTATGTAGCTTACGTAGAAACAGAGCTTATGCTTGCTGCTTTAGAATATTTTCATGGAGGACAAGCTTTTTTCCTGTCAGCAGACTCGGCTACTGACTGTTTTGTAATTTGGTTTTGCAGGTCAGGTTTTTAAATTGTTACCTTACCTTAATCTTATTTTATTTTGAAAGTTTTATTTCCCCTCTGTCAGAGGGAACGTGAACGGTCTGCGAGAGGACTTGTCAGAAATGTTCAGTCTGTTGCAGACCCCTCTCCACAAATTTAACATAAAAACCGAGCATAAAAATGAAATAAGTGATTTCCCCACAATAAGGAAATTAGTTGTTGTCACAGACCGGATACGAACCCTGGCCGCCCGTGTATATGGTGTGCGCCTTAAACCACTCAACCATCTGCACACCCAGGAGATTAGTTCTGTCTGAAAATAGCAAGAAACATTTTGATCTAAAATAACTTTTTAAGTTGATGAATTGTTGAAAAAATGAGAAGTGATAGTCAAACTATTTCAATAAGTCAACAATAGAAAAGTGGGGAGAAGGGCCTTGGTAAGAGAGATGATTAAAGCCTGATGGTCACTCTGACTGAGGTCCAGAGATCCTGTGTGGGGATGGGACAAAAGTTCCAGAAGGACAACCATCTCTGCAGCTCTACACAGGGTTGCATGGCGGAGTGGCAAGACGGAAGCCTTTATGTGGCGTTTTTGCAAACGCCAAGGCTTTCCTGTTTACACTAGAGTAGATAAATCTTTTATAAAGTCATAAACTCTATTTACACTACCTATAACTTTAAAATGCTGGCAAGTGTGGATGAAAACATTGTATAAGAGCAGCCAGAGTGATTATTGTCAGCAGAATTTCAAGTTACAATCATTATGAAGCTTAAAAAGAGCAGAGAGCTGTAATAGTAAGTGATAGTAAACCATAGACTCATCATTAAGAAACACTTTATTATTATCATTAGTCTTTTTACATGGGCATTGATACACTAATATTAAAAAATATATGAACTAAATAGGGAATTGAATATTTTATTTCTAGCTTGTTCTTGCTAACAGTTTTTGACTTTTGGAATCCAGCGTTTTAGTTCTTCAGTTCATGTAGTGCTAACGCACCTTATGCCAAAGCAGCTTTAGCTGTAAATGAGCAGAATAGTGTTAAAAAAATGCCTGCTGATCCAAGCATTAAAGAGGGGTGCTCATATTTGAAAATAAATGTTTTTCAACAGACAACAATTGCCTTGGTACCTTTAAACTGATCTTTGCCTCAGAACAAAATTAAGGATTTGAAGAAAAATTGTGCAAAAATATGAAAAGATGGGCCTTGCAAATTTTCTTTTTTTAAACTTATTATTAACATTCATATAAAATAAATATTTGCCTCAAGATACTGTGTTAAAATCCTTGCTCAGGATACTGCTCCTCCGCTCTTTTGACCTGTAGTAACCTCTGTGATGTCCTTTTTCTAACCTTAAAACTGTGGCTTTTTCTTTGTGGTGTTGTCCTCTTTCTCCTTCCCCGGCACTTTAAATCTCTGATGTTCTAAAAATAGAGAGAGAACAGTACGTAGATAAGCCAAGCATTTACTCTTACAGGTCTGATTTAGTTCTGCTCCTCCTCTGTGGTTGTAACAACGTCCTCTTCACAGCCCGGACACACCGTCGGCCTTCCTGTCTTTCCCTGTCACTGCATGCTTTTGTTTCACCTACTCAGTCTGTGTTTCTGTCCTTCCCTCCCTGTCTGTTTTTCTCTTTCTTTGTCTCTCTCTATTTTTTCCCATGCGTCTGTGCGTTCCTCCGTGGTAGAGGACCCTAGTCCAGTCAGTGAGAATAAGGCCCCCCCAGTGGGGCCCCCCAGTGGCCAGGGACCAGTGCCTCTGTCTGTTATCTGCTGGTACCGTGTTCAGAGTCTCTCCTTTAGTGAATCCTGCACAAGTCTAGAGGTAAAGGAGCCAGGCAGACAGGAGAGGCCCTGTGTATGTGCTTAATGACCTGCAACATAGGAAAATAAGTCAAATTGTTGGGGGTGAAAAGTTATAGGGATGCCTCATACTTACATATTTATTTGAGCAGGGATTGTTTTTAGTGAAAAACACTTAAGATTGCAAGGCAATGCAACTGAAGAGCCAAAAGCAATTGTATAATTATCTTTAAACTATTTTAAGATACATTGAGATTAAATAAGTAATATATGATTAAAGCCTGCCATGAAATATCCAAAACCAACAGCATGTCTCCATGTCTCAGTGTATTTTCTTATGTCTGTTTCACTCAACACCAAAGCCCCTGAAGACTTGTGTTTAGACCTGTTCTATTATGATTTAATAAATGAAAACTATTGTAATTAGTGTTCAGGGGTCCTGGCTACGCCCCTGAATGCCCTTGGTACTGCTATTTGCTACTGTAGAAAAGATGCTGTTATTATTTTGATTGCCATTTTGTTCATCATTTGCATAGTTGGCTTGATTTAAACACACACAAAAAAACCCATAATATATTATTCTTGTCAAAATATGCTAAAGCCATGATAAAATTAATCACTAGCCTTATGTTCCAATGTGAACAATATTTCATTTTATTTTTAGGGCCAATCATACATGCACTGGGGGACACATTTTGCCCCCACATATCGTATATCGTACATATCGCTTCATGTTGTATTGCAATATATCATATCATCTCATATATTGTCCCACACAATTTTGTATCAAATCGTACAACTCCCAGCCCTTGTCAGCAGTTATACACCACATTCCAAATTATTATGCAAACAATATTTTTCTCTGATTTTCCTAAATAGTCGATGCAAATCATAGTTAGTAGAATTTTTAAGTTATCAACCATTAGAGCATAAGTCACATTTTATCGAACAAACCTCCCAATGAGAACTTTATTTCAAAAATAAAAACCTCTAAATGCACTGTTCCACATTATTGTGCACAACAGAGTTTCAAAACATTTTATAGGTTGTAAAGAACTGAAAATGGTTATTTGTTGAATTTGCAGCATTAGGAGGTCATATTTACTGAAATCAAAAGCTATTTCAATCAAAACCATCTTAAGAGGCCAAGTTACATGTTAACATAGGAGCCCATCTTTGATATCACCATCACAATTCGTACATTCATCAAACGTGAGTTTTTGGGGAGTTTTTGCTTGAATTTCTTTGCAAGATGTCAGAATATCCTCCCAGAGCTGCTGTTTTGATGTGAACTGCCTCCCACCCTCATAGATCTTTAGCTTGAGGATGCTCCAAAGATTCTCGATAGGGTTGAGGTCAGGGGAGGATGGGGGCCACACCATGAGTTTCTCTCCTTTTATGCCCATAGCAGCCAATGACACAGAGGTATTCTGAGCAGCATGAGATGGTGCATTGTCATGCATGAAGATAGTTTTGCTAAGAAGGCACCATTCTTCTTTTTGTACCATGGAAGAAGGTGGTCAGTCAGACACTATATACTTTTCCGAGGTCATTTTCACACCTTCAGGGACCCTAAAGGGGCCTACCAGCTCTATCCTGATGATTCCAGCCCAGAACATGACTCCACCACCTCCTTGATGACATCACAACCTTGTTGGGACATGGTAGCCATCCACCAACCATTCATTACTCCATCTATCTGGACCATCCAGGGTTGCACGGCACTCATCCGTAAACAAGACTGTAAATGAGTCTTCATGTATTTCTGGGCCAAATGCAACCATTTCTGCTTGTGAGCATTGGTTAGGGGTGGCTGAATAGTAGGTTTAGGCACGACTGCAAGCCTCTGGAGGATCCTGCACCTTGAGATTCGTGGGACTCCAGAGGTACCAGCAGCTTCAAATACTTGTTTGCTGCTTTGTCATGACATTTTAGCAGCTGCTCTCTTAATCCAAGGAATTTGTCTGGCAGAAACCTCCCTCATTATGCCTTTATCTGCACGAACCCATCTGTGCTCTGAATCAGCCACAAATTTCTTCACAGTACCATGATCACGCTTAAGTTTTCATAAAATATCTAATGTTTTCATATGTTGTCCAAGGCACTGCAGTATTTGGTGCTTTTTGGCAGCAGAGATCCTTTTTCTTTCCCATATTGCTGAAACCTGTGGCCTGCTTAATAATGTGGAACATCCTTCTTAAATAGTTTTCCTTTAATTGGGCTCACCTGGCAAACTAATGATCACAGGTGTTTTCGATTGATTTCAGTGATCCAAAGAGCCCTGAGACACAATACCATCCATGAGTTTGTCTGAAAAATTAAACATTGAATGTTTATGACACTAAAATCCAATTTGCATAATAATATGGAATGCGGTGTAATGATTTCACAAATAGTTCTCAAATAGGCATAAATAGTGTATTTGTTGTGGACTGTTCTTAGAGATAAACTACAACAGACCATTTTATTTAATAAAGGAGCATGCCACACAGTTTAACAGTGTGGTTTACTGTATTTTCAGTTGTTTTATAAAGGAGTAAAAAAAAAAAACAGTCAGGTCCTTTAGTTTTATTAATGCCACAATGTGTATGCTACATGAGGCTTTGGATACTCAGACAATACTTGAGATTAATGTTGCTTTTGGGCTTTCATGGGAATTTGAAAAGAAAAAGAAAACTCTTAAATCAAACCCAGACGTATTAATCCTTCTCCTGCGTCAGAGTCAAAAATCATAGACTTGTACACTTGGATGGGATTCATTGTGTTTGGGATTCTAAACTGTTTCTTTTGTTTGCAGAATCAGCTGTCTGGAAATTTACTGAGAAAGTTCAAGAACAGCAACGGCTGGCAGAAACTCTGGGTGGTCTTCACCAACTTTAGCCTGTTCTTCTACAAGTCTCACCAGGTGATAAACGTTCACTTTCAGCTCTGTTTGAACTCATCACAGCCTCTCCCACGTTCATTCCTCTACTCTGTCTGTGCCAGTACAAGTGTTTACCCTCCTCTGGACTTAAAAGCATCACATATCTGCGCAGAATGTCAAATCTGTGTGCTATCATGCAGGTTTATAGGCTTTCCCAGGCTGTTTCTCATGTCATGTTTTGTTTTTGTTAGCTGCCTTTGGGCTAGAGATACACTTTGATATTTACACCTCAACAAATATGATTATGTTTCTTTTTTAACCAAGCAAATAACATTAAATAAACATAAAACCACCTTTTAAACTTAGCATAGCTGTTGGGGTAAGGGAGTAAATCTCAGAGATTTCAGAACAGCACATATCATGTCCAAGAAATGAATAATAACTCAGTGGACATACTCAAAGATTGTTGGAAATATAAGACGGAGAATGTTGCTTTTTAAAGAAACATGAGGTCAGGCCTAAGGTCAGGTAAAAGCATCATAATTCTGTAAACGGTTATTACGAAAGAAGAGAGTCAGAGAGGTCTTCACCTCTTTTCTGGCTGGGTTTAATTTGGCTGGGTCGCTCTCAGGAGCTCAGTGAATTCCAGAGTGGTAGTGCGATAGGATGCCACAAGTCCAGTTGTGAAATTTCCTCGCTCCTAAATGTTCCACAGTCAACTGTCAGTGGTATTATAACAAAGTGGAAGCAATTGGGAATGACAGCAACTCAGCCAAGAAGTTGTAGGCCACGTAAAAAGACAGGGCGGGGTCAGCGGATGCTGCGGCACATAGTGCGCAGAGGTCGCCAACTTTCTGCAGAATCAATCGCTACAGACCTCCAAACTTCATGTGTCCTTCAGATTAGCTCAAGAACAGTGCGCAGAGAGCTTCATGCAATGCAAAGCATCGGATGCAGTGGTGTAAAGCACGCCGCCACTGGACTCTAGCAGTAGAGACGCGTTTTCTGGAGTGACGAATCGCACTTCTCCATCTGGCGATCTGATTGACAAGTCTGGGTTTGGACGGTGCCAGGAGAACGGTACTTGTCTGACTGCATTGTGCCAAGTGTAAAGTTTGGTGGAGGGGGGATTATGGTGTGGGGTTGTCTTTCATGAGCTGGGCTTTCTCACCTCTTTCCTGGCTGGATTTAATTTGGGCAGGACAAATATGTATGTCACCAGCCCACAGTGGGAAATGACCCTGCCCCCGTAGTGCTAAAAATGATATAAAATCACAGAGCAATTAATCTCTCAGCCTGTTGTTAGCTGATTTCACTGCCTTTATTGAAAGTTAACAGTCAGTTAAATGCTGTTTTTTGTTTATTGTGAGGTAAATTTGCCAAATCTATCAGCAACAGTGGTCTATGGATCATTAAAAGCATCATAACAGAGATTTGAGCCAGAAAATGGACTTTATATCTTCTCTGGTACAGAGCCAGGCAGCTACACTTTGATCATAAGGTCAAGGGGCAGGATAATGTGGCGTGAGTGCTTTCCTCCATTCAGATTGTAGCATTTTTTTTAATTTGAGAGTATCGTAGTTCTCCTGAGTGGGTGTGTCTTCTGCTCCTTCAACAGACATGCCCACACCATCGTGGAGCAGATTTTACTGCCTCATTTTTATGATTTTTAAGGGTAGTTTTATAAACCTACAGATGTTTTATGTGACTGAAATTTGACCAGGGCCTTTAATCATTGTGATGATCATGCAAGATATGAAGTTGCTCAGTATTCTTTCTGCTCACTGGCAGGATGTTTACCACTCATTGGCTTATACTGTGAATGTGCTAAATAAAAAATCAACTATGTACAGGCAAAAAATCCTTCTATTGCTGTGTCAGACTCAGTCAGATTCAGTCTGACACTAATGCTCGTTCCATTTACCTCAGAAGTCGGATCTGGGAATGACATCACGCCTGAGATGAATGCACTCCATTTGCTACAAGCTCGTAACTGGGGTTAATGGGGGTTGCTGTGATTTACGGGTCGGAATTGGTAGTTCAGGGCACAATTTTGATGACGTTAACTCAAAATGTCCGAGTTATGAGGACAAATGGAAACGCACCAGTAGTCTTGGGTTTCTTTTTAATAGCACACCTCGCTGCCATCAGACAGGGAAAACTCAGGAAGATTTCTGTGCTGAAATTTTGTGTTGATTAACTGCTTTTCTTTCCTCAGGATGACTATCCACTTGCCAGCCTCCCTTTGCTGGGTTACTCCGTCACCATCCCTGCAGAGTCTGAAAATATCCACAAAGACTACGTCTTCAAACTGCATTTCAAGTCCCACGTCTATTATTTCAGATCTGAGAGTGAATACACATTTGAGAGGTAGAGTGCCATATCATCTGCATATACAGTACTGTTCCG
Source organism: Cheilinus undulatus (assembly GCF_018320785.1). Taxonomy (NCBI): domain Eukaryota; kingdom Metazoa; phylum Chordata; class Actinopteri; order Labriformes; family Labridae; genus Cheilinus; species Cheilinus undulatus. The sequence continues at coordinate 41,568,525 of NC_054879.1, forward strand.
AACTTTTAGGCATGTTTGGGCCACATATTGGGGATGAAGTTAGGTGTGTAATGGCTCATCTGAAGGCACCATCAGGCAGAAAGGAGGACTGACACAATCCCAGTTGTACTCTATGTCCTTGCATATTACCAGGGGTGTGGAAAAATATTTGTTGAGAAAATAACAAAGTCCATAATTTCAGGGTGCAGTAATGGGTAGGTGGCAAGTGGGCATGGCCTTGGGCAGGGGTGATCAACTACAACTTATGTCTAGGCAGACACTGTTAGGGCTGGCCCATTTAATGAATTAAATAAAAAGAACATTTTCGTCTAAATATTTGTATTTTCTTTGAAATTTACCTTATTGTTAGCCTTTAGCAGTGAACTCAGTCCCTATTCGCACAGTTATATCTCTATACTGCAGCAAGCCACAAGGGGGCGATTGAAATATTTAAGTCACATACTTGTGGGGCTGCCATAGTTTGATGTGAATATGCTGCATCCTCATTGGTGAAAAACACTTAATAATGGCTAATAATAGTTGGATTTTTGTAAAGCAGATCAAACATTAAGCCAATCTTAAAAAATGTTTCAACTTCACTTATTTTTGGAGTAAGATAAATATCTGTAGGGATCATAAGAGGGAAAAACAGATACCCTAAATACAGCAGTGTACAGTATTTTTTCCACTTCCTTTTGCCTCTGGGGGCCGGATGGGAAACTGTGGGGGGCCTGCTGTGGCCCCTGGGCCTTTGGTTGATGATCAGTGGCCTGGGCAGTGGTTCCCAAAGTGGGGGTCGGGACCCAAGACAGTGAAGGGGGGTCACGGGGTGCTTACCAAAAAACAATGAGAAATTTAATTTTGATTTAAATTCCCAAATTGTATATATTATTGTAAAAAATGTTGTTAAAATTAGTCAGATTTGAAATAAAACATAGTTATCAAGTGATATTTGTGCTTAAATGTCAGTAAAAGTTCAAAAAGTGACCTAAAATGCAAGTTTTGTACATGATGCTTTGTGCAACACCATGCCCTCAAGGGAAGGTGGGGGTCCTTGATCTCTGATGCCTTTATTTTGGGTCACGGGCAGAAAAGTTTGGGAACCCCTGGCCTAGGGTACCATTAGGGTGGGTTTAGGGTTGCCATGAGCCCCTGGTCGTGCTGTGGATGTCCCAAGGGCATAAAAACTGTCTGCAGTCTCTGGCTTTCCACCCCTCTTCACAAGGGGTGAAAAGGCCTGGACAGAAGAGATGCTTTTGAGCTTGACCTTGGCATCTGAGCAGCACAAACACTCTGGCTGCCCCCCTCTGCAGCCCAAGATTGTGGCATATCAGGCCCTGTGATGAATGCCTAAAACTAACTCACATGACTGTATGTTTACTGGATATGTTTGCAGTTTCTCCTTATTTTTCATGGAGACTCATAGAGACTATAAAAACGTTCTTCTCTCCCTGCAGGTGGATGGAGGTCATCCGCAGTGCTACAATCCCCTCCGGTGGTGCTCGTTTCCTAAACAACAAAGAGTCCCACCCTCACTGATCGACTCACCTTGTTTCTACACAGCGCCCCCATCGGGTGGCTCTTACCTGCCCTTCTTGTCCTGCGAGACTCTTTGCTTTTCTTTTTCTACACATATCTGGGACATTTGTACACGTGTCCATGCACATTTGGTGCTTTTTAATGCTTTAATGGTGACATGTCCGCTGGTTTAGACTGCATCAGAGACTGCATTTTTTGGCATTTCTACTCTCAACTCTGAAACCTCTTTTTTAAGGATGTCATTTTATACTGTTTTGTAATGGTCTGAACCACTTCCTATCTTTCTGGTTTTACATGTTGTTATTGGTTGTTTTTACAGCAGGTACATGTTATTGTAGATACCCAGATTTCTCTCTTAGATACTTTAACTATCACTTCACTGTCATCATCAACTTTTTCTTTGTATTGAAAACTGCTGCTTTGAAAATGTCTTGCAACTTCAGTGCCAAACTAGTTTATATCAACGTCCTGGACTTTTTAAAACTATTTTGTTACATCGAGGAGCATCTCCTGTACTGTAAAAAAATATATTATAAAATCATGTTAAACAGGCCACCCTTTAACAGTAGTGTTCAGTTCAACCTGGCCCAGCACAATGTGTTCTTAAAAAAGAGGTGTTTAAAATCTGAAATTATTTTGCTGTATTATTGACATAACCTAAGATGAATCACAATGTGGCCAGGGTTTCATAGTTTAATGCCATTTCAAGTAAATACTCTGTTGTAAGAATGTGTTTTAGACCTTTTTTTAATTATTATACACTAAAGTCCCCGTGCAGCTGTAAGACAAGCAAGAGACGTGTTCATAATCTCTGTATTATGAAGCAAAGTGGAAAGCTTTAAAAGAAGACGTGTGAAACAAAAGAGAAACTTTCAGTTCCAAGCACCGCTCACTGAACTCAGCTGCCTCCTGTACACAAATACCAGATTCTTTCTATGGGTCTACATTTAAAGAAATATGCATTTTTACGGGGTTTAGCAGTGAAGGAAGTTTAGAGGAAAACCAGTTCTGCTGAAAGTTGCAGTGTTTTCCAGGTAACAGAGAGCTCTTTGGAAATGAAAGCAATAAAAAAAATCTTATTCAAACTTAGAACAGTGTCACTTTTTATTTCTTTTATTGTATTAAAGCTCAGGAAGCAAAAGCAGTGCTGTCATGTGCTATTTCTTCCTGAAAGGCTGTGCCTTCGTGTATTGTGCAGTTGCGGCCTACAGATGGCGCCATAAATCAAGTCATTTGAGTGCTGTCACACTGTTCCAGTTTGTTAACAGAGGGGAATGTTAAAAAGCCTTGTTTTTCATCTGGAAATGTATTGAAACGATAGCCTCGGTAAATACTTCTATTTTTATTGTTTGCTGTACTGAAATCTATCAAAAGAAGGTCTTTCTCTTTAAACACCAGGGGAAAAAACATTCGGTCTGTCAAGTTAATAGATTTTTCTTGCTTTGAGAAATGTAATCATGCATTGTAATAAAGTGATAAAATGCGCTCTTATACAGTCAAACCTCTGCCCACATAGTCATAGTTTATTTAATGTATGCATAGGTTAGATCATGGGCAGGTTTAACACAAGGCAAAGACAAATGTTTGCTTGGGACCTCATGCTCCGGGGGATCTAAGTTTCATTCTATGTGTTTATTCATTCAAAGGTATGTATCTTTAATGACTTTCAATCTTTAAAACTTGTATTTTGAATATAAACAAGGGGCCAAGAGTAAATCAAATGGCATCAAAACAGATTTTGGTTGTCCAAAAAAATCCCTATACTGTATAGGACCCCTGGCCCAAACAGGGGCCAAAAATACTGTCATCAGTAAAGATTCATTGTAAGTAACATCAACAAATCTGTTAACCAAACAACGAAGACAGGCTTTGACTACCAAATTTAAATGAACTTCAACTTCAGGTGTGCTGTCTTGTTTTCAAATTGAAGCTGTGTGACCAACACACACAGATCATATGTTGAGATAACATATATCTAGTGAAAGTTGTCCAAACTCGTTTTTTTTTTTTTATCTTGAATTTAGTAATGATGATAAATACTGTCAAAAGAGCAGAAATATAAAACCAAAGCTACAGAATGAGACAGGGCGGAAGCACGTGTCTAGGAGAGCTGCAGATGTGAGGCAGGGCCGGTTTTAGTCAATTGGAGCCCTGGGGCAAAGATCAATATGAGACCCCTCCCCCTTAAGCTAAAGAATCAATAATGAGGCTGAAAAAAATAAGAAAGCATCTCTTCTGTGTCAATAAAGCCACAGAGCTACATTAAATGCCCTAGTGTGAGATATAGATACCCAAATAGACAACCATAGTTCATCTTTGAAAAGCAGAAAAAATCTTTTGGCCAGGTGGAACTCACATAACGCTGGTGTCAGGCCAGAGACTTGTACGTGCAAAATCACCACTTTTGAGGGAATCAAAAAAAAAAAAAAACACATCTCAACATTTTTAATGCTTTAAAATTGGTTAAAACCAACCAACAGAGTAAAGAGTGACTTATGTATAGTGGCGTATTGCATTCACTTGACAAAATTAGCCAGTAATTAGAGGTGCGAGGTCAATACAGTCATTGGAGGTGCGGGGTTACGGGGTCGCTTGACTTGTCTCTTTATGCTTGATGGTAACAGAGGAGGTAATATCTTGTGAAAACAGGAAAGTCAAAAATAAATAAATTCTTTTTTTATGAGATAGTTATGTCGTAAAAACAGGAGGATTTTTTTTTTTTCAAGTGAATGCAATACGCCACCGTACTTATAGCAAATATTTAAAAAAAAAAGTCATAAAAAATTGAGATGGAAGGTTTTGGCCTGACCCCAATTACAAGAAAAGTTGGTACACAGTGTAAACTCTAAATACAAACTTAATGCAATTATCTGTAAATCTCATAAATCCATATTTTTTCAAAATAGAATATAAACAACATATTAGATGTTAAAACTGAGAGATTTTACTACTTCATGAAAAATTTAAGGTCATTTTGAATTTGATGGTCTCAACACATCTCCCAAAAGTATGGGCGGTGCAACAAAAGGCTAAAAACCAAGTAGATATAATGAAAAACAGATGGACAGCAGCTGCATTTTTCAACTAATTAGGTCTCTCAGGAGTAAAGATGGGCAAAGGTTCATCCATTTGTGGAAAAACAGCATCTAAAAATTGTGGAAGAGTGTGAGAAAAATGTTCCTCAACATGAAATGTGAAGACTTTGAATATCCCACTCTCTACAGTACATAATATCATCAAAAGATTCAGATAACCTGAAAAATCTCTGTGTGCATGGCACAAGGCCGAAGGTCATTGGCTGCTTGTGATCTCTCGGCCCTCAGGCAGCACTCCATGAAAGACAGCCACGATTCTGGGCTGGAAATCACTGCATGAGCTCAGGAACACCACCACAACAGCATGGCTTCACAGTAGAAGACACTGGATGAAGAACTGGCCTTACTACAGTCCAGACCTTTCACCCACACAGGAGCTAAGAAAAGGAAAAATCTGGTAAAGAAAAACCATGACTGTTAAGCAGCTAGAACCCTATATCAGACAAGAATGGGACAACATTCCTCTCCCAAAACTTGAGCAACTAGTCTCCTCACTTCCTGAAGGTTTACAGACTTGTTCAAAGAAGAGGGGATGATACACAATGGTTAACCTGGTCCTGTCCAAACTTTTTTGGAGATGTGCTGCTATCAAATTCAAAATGAGGTCATATTTTGCATGAAATTGTAAAATGTCTCAGTTTCAACATCAGATGTGTTGTTTATGTTCTATTGTGAATAAATTAAGGGTTTATAATATTCTGCATTGCAAGAAACTGAAACAATGAGCCGGTGGGTTAAAGCCCCAAACACCGTGGTGATTTTCTTCAGTGTTAAGAACATGTCATGATCATTAAAATGCATGACCAATAATGCTTTACAGGTCTTAATATGAAGTGAGAGGTCATCTTTTGTTTAAAGATAAACCATAGTTTTCTGTTTTCTATAAATCTGTGCCTTTTTAACATCGATAAACAAACAAAAGGTTTATTCAGGAGTCCAGAGGAACAATAGTTAGCACACCCTCTCCAGATTTGTGATTTTTGTGGTGAAAGGAAAATATTTATTCAGTCTTCCCCACTGTATATGCTTGCAGTCCAGTCCAAAGTCCAGCCAAGTCCCCAGCACACACTCACAGAAACACACACAGACACAAACACACACTGGAGTGGGCTGGCCTTTAAGCCGGTAAGAGGCGGAGTTCACGGAGAGGCAAGCAGATTATACACCTCCTGTCTGGCGGTGGAAGGCCAATGAAAGTCTCCTGAAGACGATACTCTATCATGACAACAATAACTCGGATGGAAGAAGGCACATCACACTTGGAGAAGCGGGAAGTATGACGTCGATACTTTGGAGTGAACCTACAGCTTCCCCACAACATGACCAAGGCATCAACTCGTGGTGGGAACTAGAGGTAGAACTGGTGATGGTTTTAATGTAAACTTCGCTGATAAAAGTCGTGGATTGAGCGGGGATTGATGAAAAGTTGTGCGCTGCGATGGCCACTCCTGCGCACCCGGAGACCAGGAGGTTTACGCGGGGTCTGGGGAAACCTGGCACGGCTGCAGAGCTCAGGCAAAGCGTGTCTGAGGTAGTGAGGACGTCCGTGCTCATAGTAAGTACACACCTAACCCCCTCCTCCGCCTACTTCTCCCCTAACACCACCTTAGCGAGTGCTACAATGTCTGATGAAACGGATCACTGGGTTTTACGCGCTTTACGCACACTTTCAGTTTCATTAAGCGGGAGGATATAAGGGAATTTTGGGTAAAAAACGAGGCTGATTCATGAGTGACGTTTGAGAGGAGGTGGGAGGGTATGGATGAAGATGTGTTTCTGTGACAGAGAGGGAGAAAAGCAAATTAAGTTTTCACTTGCTTGAAGTTTTGAAACTGCAACATTCAGCTTCTTTTAGCTTTGGAAGTCTTCAACTTTTATATTTTCTTTGGATGCAGCTGGTTGGGAGCACATGTGGGCTCTCTGGGTGGACACAACAAGCAATGTTGTCATATGAGCAGGTTCTCTTTGAATAACAGGTGGACTTTTGAGATCCTGTCATATCAGGGATGGGCTTGGGTTTCCTGGGGGTTTCTGACACATTCTGCTTGATAAATTTCACTTTCATTTCTTCAAAGTGTCCTGTTTCCAGCAGAGAATCAGTGCCTGATGGAGGTGTTTAGTACCTGCTGTCAAAGAGGGCATCAGTTTGCACTGACTGACGTGACATCAGACCTCCTAAGGGAAAGCATGTGGCTTCAGTTTCATGCCTCTCACTCCAGTGACAGTGACATAGTGCTGAATTGGACTGTCCACTTCAACTAACATCTGTGTTTCGAGGAGCCCTCTGTATCAGCTTTCCTCAGAGCTCAGGAGGAAAAAGGACTCGGCCCTTTTGTTTTGTTTCACTGTGTGTTTGCTGCGTCTGATTGTTCCAGCTTTCCTGGAAGAAGTTGCTAGGTAACCGAAACGGACACCGTCCAGGCTCTCTGTCAGGGAAATGGAATCCTGAGTCAGGATCCCAGACATCCAACCACACCTTCGTATTATTTATTCATTTTTTTACTCTGGTGCTCTGCCAGAGACGCCCGAGGGAGGAGAGCAGAGATGGATACAAGAATGCATGTTGGGAAATCAGTGTGTTTAAGGAGGACTGGACTGAGAGGTTCTGAAACTCTGGTTTTTGTTTTATTTATCCAGAGGTCAGTTGTCAATAACTGATAAGCTGAAAGATGCAGGGGTAGATGGATAAGTGAAGACTCGTGTTTTTGCCAAAATTATTCATTGAAATTTTGTTCTATGGTTGGTGTCTTTATGTGGGCCGAATTGATCAGGTGTTAACAGGTCTTGAATTCAAATGTTTAAAGAGACACCATTTTTCCAATGGACAACAATAACTTTAAGATTGACTTCTGTAGTCTGAAGTGTATTTTTTTGGAAACTTTTTTTGCATCTTTGAGTTTTTCCATCAATGTGTGGCGGATTTAAGTGTCTCGGCTCTTGATTTCTGACCTTTTATAGCAGCTATGAGGCTTTTTGTGAATGTTTGTCATCATTTTTCTCATTTTTGCAGCTCTGGTTTGTCTTTTGTGCTCATTTATCTTAATTTTAAATCCTCTGGAGTTGTTTTGCATTCTTATGTAGTTGGTACTGATTGTTGAGGATGTTTTTTAAAATATTTTTTGGTGGGTTTGTGTCTCTTGGTATTTATTTTGTGTCCCTTCATTTTAATTTTGCATCTTTTTGAGATTGCCTCCTTAATTTTTGAATTGAAATATATTTATTTCTTTTATTGGTGATTCAACGTTACAAAAACAGTGGCATAGAGGACACAATGAAAAAGGGAAACGAAAAAAAAAACAAACATCAATAAACAGACCAAAAAATTGAATAGCGGAGGGAGTAAAGTAACAAAAAGTAATACATTGACTTCTATAGATGCACAGTACTATCAGCATAATATCAGTATCATCAGGTATTAGGGGCAGGAATCACTAGTGGCCCCACAATTCGATATTATTGCGATTTTTGGGGCTTTCCTTGCATTAACACTTCTAAATTTGCTACCTTTATTCTCTGACTCCTGGCCTCTCCTCAGGGCTTCTTCATGATGTGTGAGCAGAGGAAGTGAACATATGTGATGCTGAGTTCACGTGCTTGTTGAAGCTTCTCAGTGGGACAAAAATGTGAGCACACAAGACGGCCGTCCACGCACTCTATAATGCATTCCTCCATGAAACATGCAAATACCGGAGCAGGACTGGAGGGATCTGTTCACGCACATAAAGAGGGAATTGTAGCTGCTGTTACATATTGATTGTTCAGCTTTGACACTTTTTTTTTCTGTCTTTTTGAAGGTGAAGAAAAAGTACAGGGCACAGACTGACTCCTTGACTCTGCGTTGTTGCCGTCCTCTCCCTTCAGTTTGTGCTTTTTGGTGAAGGCACACTCCAGCCTGAGCCTCTTTGTTTATTGTTGGAGAGGAGAGCAGAGAGGTTTGTAATAGGCTGGAGCCCTCAGCTGAGCTGTCCCTCTGTTTCCACACACTTCAGGCATGCTGGGAGCAATATTGGCTCCACGATGCCGGTCAGCAGCTCTGAATTTGTAAAACAGCCAGGACACCCACATTTCCAGTTTAAATTTGTCGTGATATTTTTCATCTGTCTGCAGCGTTCAGCAGCAAAATGTAAATATAACAGGTGATGGCAATAAAACCAATCAATGGTGCTTGGAAATGTTTAGTTAGTGTATACAGAGCAGCTTGGGGGCAGTTGTGTAATTGTAATCAATAGTCCTAACTGCCTGCCACCTAATGGTGATGCAGTCAGATCGTCAGTGTTCCTGCTGCATCACTGACCCCAGGGAGCTGTATGCCAGATGGGTGTCATCGTGTAGGAGTGATGCCATTAACCTCCCATGACCACACAGCAGCCAGCTGACTCACAGGGGAAAGTAGATGTCTTATTCAAGCTGCAGAAAAAGAAATATATTGATAACATGCAAACAATCAGCAGAGCACACATGCTGCTGCTTAGCCTCTTTGTGGGGTATTACAGATTGTTGTGGAAAGTCCCTGTTCCCTGTGCCTCTTGGGGGTCTTAATGGGTGTCAAAATAAATCATGTAGATAGTTGTTCATTTGTTTGGCAGGTGGAAAGCATTTCTTTCTGGAAGTTTGGCCAAATTACACTCAGACTGCTTCTACAGGCAGCAACAAGCACTTAATATATCTCTGTACAGCTCTCAGCCTCCAGTCCCTCTCCCAACCTGTGCTAATTCTGATAGTCAACTGATGTTTTAACAATGCATAGAGCAGCTGAAGAAGTCCCCACATTTTCAGGAGTCCCTAAAATACCCTGTCATTGGTAACTTAAAGGGAGAGGAGTCTGGCTGCAGGCCGTAGATTTCAGACGCCCCCTCTTGCAGACTACTGCTGTAGGACGCCACATCTGTCAGAGCGAAAGGGACATAATTTGCCAGCACAACGTTTTAGAAGTTTTTTTGTGTCGGGGGCACCGACACTAACACTTAAAGGAATCATGATGTCCATGTGATTTGTTGATATCTATAATTACTTATTTATGCATGTATGAAAGACTGGGTTGGAATTTTTTTTTTTGGCCTACCTGCTACCTCAGTAATAACTTTAGGACTATATCATACCAGTATTAAGTGTAAAGTTTATCTATACGGTCAAAAAGGCCTCCCCACATGCAAATGAGTCTCACATCACATAGGAAACAGTTTTTTCTTAACATGTAACATATTTATAATAGGTAAGATTATGTATTTTCGTAAATGCGCTTAATGATGATTGAATGTCCTCCACTGATTTCTACTAATGTTCTCTCTCTTCACTATTATTGTCCACATACATTGCGTGTCTCCGTCTCCTCCTGTTGTCTCTATTCCCGTGTGATCTTTTGTCAATACTCCTACTTTATACTTTATAAAAGTTGAAAAGGTTCTGTAGTAATCTGCATGTGGATGAGGTTTATTTACGAGCGTAAATAACGATGATAAATATCGCCAATAGCATCAGGAACTATGAGAAACATGCACGCGAGGAATAACAAGACAAAAAGGATCGTCCTCCAGTTTATTGATGATTGAATGTTAAAATGATTGTCTGGTGACCGCTCAAACTGATCCCCTCTGATATTCATGGCACACCTGCCCCCACACACCTGTGAGGGACCGTGCATATTTCTGCCTGCTGTGGTGAGAAGATCAATAGGGAGTTGGTGCAGACATGAGCTCAACTGTCACTGATTTTAACCACATTTCCCACTGGTTTGTCAGTTTTCAGCGCGTATACGGGGGATTGCAGTATTTTCCTGCATTACAAGTGTCAGACTTGTTGCGAGAATTCAATAAATTGTGCACAACTGCTGCAATCTCGTGCTGAAATCCAGCGCTCGTTTAACTATCTCAGACGTAAAACAAGCGTGGCATTGATTCATACACAAATTTAGAAGACAAACCAGTTGCACTGGAGAACTCTCTCATGATACTGAGTCAAAGCATCCCAGCACATAGGAGGGGGCGGGGCTCTCTGGTCAGTGAGCTTGTGGGTTTGCTCAGTTCTGGTCATGGAGTCAGAGTGAACGAGCAGAAAACCAGGACTCAGAAATTAAATACGTTCATGTTAACAAGATAAATAACATAAGGCTATTTAGTTTGTTTAATAAAGGGACCAGGTATAGACCTCCTCTATAACAAAGGTATCCTTAAATGACTTCTTGTGATCTGGCACTATATAGAAAATACAATTAAATAAAATTGACTCAATGTTCAAGGGGGGCAGGGGGTGTTTTGGGGGGGGGCACTGCAGTATGAGGGTAATGACGGTTGTAATGTTTAAAACCATAGACTGTTGAAAGAATTAGACCAACCCTGTGTGACATCAGTCGTCTGCTTTCAATAGGCGGACTCAAACGGCTTTTGAAGCCAATCTATGGAGGCTTCCATATTGAAATCGTGGTCCCAGCTGAACTTAATGCCCGCCCACTAAGCGCGACTTCCTGTCAGCCTGCCAGCTACCATACTGGTTGACAGAAACAGAGCCTCTGCCTGCCGAGCTATCTGTCAATCAAATGAGACACGCCAATCAGCTTTCATCCTAAATATAAGCCAAACGATCGTGGTACAAAAAAATTCACCCCCTGTACAGTGGGAGCACAGTAAGCCACTAGCTAATGAGACACGTTTGGTGTTTTGAACCAGGCTGTAAACCAGTTCATTTGTAGTGTCAAAACCAGCTGTTTAACGTGTCCGGATGGGACTACTGGTGTTCCTGCAGCCAGCCTCTAGTGGAAACTCGCGGTATAGCAATTTTTGCACTTCCGCATTGGCTTCATTTTTCAGGACTGGAGGTTGCCGCTTGTTTTAAATTCACAAATCTGTAGCAATGTAGCTGCATTACCTACATAGCTTATGTAGCTTCATTAGCTTTAGCTATATTACCAATGCGGCATAGCTAATGTAGCTTGTTAGCTATATAGTTAATATAGCCACATGGCTAATGTAGCTTGTTAGCTTTAGCTACATTAGTAATATAGCTACATCACCTGCATAGCTTACATAGCAAATGTAGCTTCATTAGCTTCAGCTACATTAGCCATGTGGCTATATCACCTATGTAGCATACATAGGTAAAGTAGCTTCATTACCAATAGTTTTATGTTGCCTTCCATTTACTTTAGAATTCAGATGTAGGTACATGGAATGACGTCATACCTGAGTTTAATGTGTTCCATTTGCTATGAGCTCGTGATTGTGGGTACTAGGGGTTGCTCCGATTTATGGGTTGGAATTATGAGTTCAAGGTGCATTTTTGATGGCATCAACTTGGAATTTCCAAGCTCCGAGATCAAGTGGAACACAGCATCATCGATGTTAGCTATGTGGCTATCTTATCTATGTAGCTTCATTAGCTTTAGCCTTAAATACATTAGCTGCTTTAGAGTGCTTTCATAAAGGTCAAGCTTTTTTCCCAGTAAGAATAGTATTTAGTCGGCTTTGCTCAGTGTTTTGTAATCAGGTTTTGCAGGTCAGGTATTTCCCTTTTAACTTTTGGTAGCCTAACCTTTACCCCTAACCCTAACCTGAAATTCAATTCAATTTTATTTTTAAAGTTTTAGCATATATTTCTGTTCTGACAGAGGTGGCGTCTCACCGTATTGCTCTTCAAGAGGGGGTGTCTTAGATCTGTGGTCTGCAGCCAGACTGTCGTGCTCAAAGGGGGATCAAAGAAGTGATCACCCTCATGACGCCCTGATCTTCAAAATAACGCCGTAAAACTGTCTTCTTGGTTGCTCCTGTGGTACAAAAACATGAAGTGGGTGCCCCCAATTGGACAGCATGTGATTAGCTCCCTCTAAGATGCTCTCAACAATGTGCAATGAAATGGTCTCCCCTGACAATGCCCCTCAAAATACATGTGCCATATTGCAGGCGACAACTGCTCCAGTAGAGCACTCATTTGCCAAATGAAAGTTCATAAAGACCAGTGTGAGAAGGACAGGCTCTATGAACTTATAGTGCTGTCCATTGATATGGAAAGGGGATCCTTTGACCCAAGAAAGGTCAATGATATCTTTAAACACATGCCCAAAAGAAAAAATGATATTTGATTCCAGCCCCCTGGCTGTCCCTTGCCTCTTGGTATGAAGTTCATTTTCACCAATGTCCTGAGTTGTGCTTGTTTGTGAAGTAAATAATGGCTAATAATTCCTCACTTTCCCTAACTTTTTGTGCGCTAATGCCCCACTGCACACAGCAGGTGCCCTTTTTATTATTTCCTGTCTGCCCCTCAAACATCCTGAGTCTGCCACTGCATGCAACAGTGATATAAAGCCAAAAACTGCTGTAAGAGTGTAAAATCCTGTGAGGAATGTGAAGACTTCTGCAGCAAGCTGACCAGCAATTTTCAGGTTTGCATGCATAAAAACAGCTTCTGATGCTTGTAGTGCTGGCCTCTTACTGGAATGCATAGAAGATGCAGCCAGCATCACATTTGGTGTGGTCATTGCACAAACTGTGTCTTGGCATGATGAAATATCAGAATGTTTACTTCCCACATCCCCTTGGATGGATTCTCTTTCTCTGTGTACACCTCTTGTTCTTCTGTGAATTGTCCTGATGATTGTGAATATTTCTGCTGGGTGTGTTCTCTGCATTTTTCAGCACATGTGTCATGGACTTTATGGATTTTGGTTGGGACAGGACATGTCTCTTCGTTGTTATTCTGCAGACTTGGAGTCATGTCTTATCATGTTGTGACACCAGATTTGTTAGTCAAGATGCCGCTAACCAAAAATATGTGCCTGGTTGAATTTCAGAGTCACAATGTAGAACTGACAGTAGTTTAAATGAATGTGGGTTAATCAACCTGAAGAAAAGTGTAGAAACTTCTCTGTAGCAGCTTTTGCTTTGTGTTTAGACAGTGTTAGCCGTTTCGATGCTGCCTGTCATGACATAACAAGGCTGTCAGTGTGTCTAAACTGAGCTCTCCTCTGTCCGTCTGAGGCCTGATGGTATCAGTCTAAAAGGCTGCATGCACTGCCTTTGTTACTGTGATGGTAAATGGTACTTTACAAGAACAAACCCAGGGGGGTGGAGATGGGAGCAGATGAGTTCTCTGAACAGGTCAATAATACATGAGGGTGCTCTAGTAACCAAAGCACCCATTAGGAGACTCTCTCTTTCCCTCTCTCTTTTATGCTATGGACTGAACAAACCTGAAACTTTAACTCTGCTTGTTAAAAAAGTTGTACAACTTCCCAACACCTTTTAAGGAGCCGATCGTGTGTATAAACCATGAGGCAGTGCACTTTTTTATAAAGTCACCATCATGTTGCATAACAGCCAGCAGTCCTCTTGGAGTGTTTTCCTCTCTCTATGTGTGTGAGGATATTTTTCTTCCACAGTCGTGAGTCAGATACACCCAGCTGCCAGTTTATTAGACACGCCCTGTTAAAATGAATTTCCTAATAGACATCACCATGTAATAAAATGTATTTTTATATTTTAAAATGCTCCATCATCGTTGGAACTGTTTTGAAGAGGCATTCAGTCGACTTTATGATCAATTTAGAGAAGTGAACCAAAAACTTCCAAAACTAAACTTTTGAAATCCTTAAAACAGCTGACTGGTGGACTGGGTCACATGAGGTAACGTCAGCTTTCTGTGTAAATTGCAAAAAGCGAGAAATTAAGCCTCTGTGAGGATGTTTTTAGGTAATGTCGCTTCTGGCATTCCCTGTGGACAAAGTTTATGTCTTATGTGTACCGTACAATTGATCTTTGGCATGTAGAACAAGATTCAGCAGCATTTTCTCAATCTCGTCCTCTGATATCTGACCCCAGCAGTGGTTTCAGGGTCAGAGTGTTTTCCGGTAGATCCATTTCTTGATTGAAACCAGACTCAAAAATCTGGAGAAACTGTTGTTTTTCTGTTGTTTTTTTTGACAGAAATTGGAAAAAAACAAACAAACTGAAAGATGAAAAAAACATTTAATTTTGGCCTTAATATAGCTATAACATGTGCACGAAATACTAATTCATGGCCACAAAATACTAATACGTGGCCAGGGGATTCTGAACTGTGGCCACAAAATACCATAATGAATAAAATTCAATCATACTATCCCTGTCCATCGTGTAGCTTTAGCCCCTCTACTGCCTCTACCTTAGACCTTGGAGAAGGTGCACTCGATTTGCTTACCCAGCTGTACAGAAATGATATTAATATTATTAATTTGTATTTTGTGTGCACATTATAACTTCTTGGTGGCCACAAATTAGTATTTCGTGGCAACGAATTAGCATTTTGTGGCCATGAATTAGTATTTTGTTGACCATTATAGCTATATTAGCTATAATATTAGCTATAAAAAAGGGGAAACCCCCCACCCAGAAAAATAAGCAGTTTTTTCTTTCATTTTGGTCACAAAAACAGAAAAACAATATTTTTTAAAAAAGCGGGTCCAATTTTGTTTTGTTTTGTTTTTTGATTTTTTTTTAAAATTCCACTTTTCTTTTTTCTTTTAAAATTAAATATTTTAATATTTAAATAGAAAATAAAAAAATAATATTTTAATTAAATACTTAATGAAAAATAAATCATGTGACCAATAGGAAAGGTGAACATTAAAAAAAAACAATCAATATTTAAGCCTATTCACTGTGTTTTACAGTATAATAGTAAGTAGGGCTGGGCAATTAATCAAAAATTAGATTAAGTCGCAATATGGCCTGCTATAATTTTCAAATCACAAAAGGTGCAATATTTCTTTGACCTGAAATTTGTGTAAAATACCAGTTTTAAATATTTGTTTTTTTGCAACAAAGATGTTATGCATGACATAAATATCATTCAGGTGCCATTTTTATAGAATAGTCTACAAAAAACCCTACCTTCTTCATTTTTGTACTCTTTTCTTATTAAATATAAGAATGACAAAAACCCTTCAATGCAATAATTCATATCCAATTTGCAATCTGAGTCAAAATCATAGGAATTAGACACTTTTAAAGAATTGTTCAACCCTTGTTTAGGAATAAAAGAAAGTTAAGGAATAATCGGATATCAAATCGCAATTACAATGTTGGGGGAAAAAATCACTGTTAGATTATTTTCCAAAATTGTTCAGCCCTAATAGCCTATTTGATGTATACAGTGTATCAGAAATAATGCCAACAGTTACATTCATATTAGGAAGAAAATAAATTAATATAAATAAAAAACCCTGAAGTGCTTTAGGTATTTATCCATGTACACAACAGGAATCAGACTTTCAATTTATGGTTGTATTGTTTGGTGCAAATGTTTATTTATTAGTGTGTGTACACAATAAATAAGTAAATAAATTAATAAATTCATATTAAAAGCTAAAATAAAAACAATCTAATTGGTAAATGTTGGCTTGGATTACTCATTTTGACATGAGGGCTTTTATTTTGAAATGTTCACCTTTCCCAGTGGGTCACATGATCTCCTTTTCTGCAAGCATTGAATTAAATTAAAAAAAAAAAAAAATAACAGATTTGGAAAAAAACAACAGAAATTAGACCCCTTTTAAAAGCTCCCGATTTTTGAGTCTCAAACAGGAAATGGATCTACCAGGCACAACGTACTCGTTTCAACTCGTCTTCTTCAGCATTGAAAAAGACCACCAGTTGAAATGCGTCAGTTTTGCCTTGCTTCAATAAAACTGCCTAAAAGGATGCTTTTTTAAGTGCTGACGTCTCGTTTTCAAGTGGAGTCATTGTTTGCCATGCATTTACCTGGAAGTCGTCTAGCAAAATTTGCCAATGCGAAAGAATGTACACTGGTTTTATTATGCCTTGTCGTGTCCCCCAAGTATGGCTTCACCCCCCCTCCCCTTCCCCCCACTTTGGTAATCACTGCACTGGACAATTCAAAACCACGAGACCACACACTGTGACTTCACTGTGGTGAATCTGTAGAGCTCACAACACTCGCATGATCAAATGCAACATCAGACTGCCTGAGGTGGCTGTCCTGGTGTTTGTGTTTTTCAGTAAAAAAGAAAAATACAAGTGAAGGAATGGGTGGAATCCTGGCGGAGAAGAAGATACCAATGTTTTTATGTTTGTGGGGTGTGAAAGTATGCAGCATCATGTTGGTGTAGCTAGCCGGCCTGATCTCTCACTGGCTTTTGTGGATTTTATTTCACAGGGAGCACTACCTCAAATAAATGATCATGAATATCAAGCATGTATCTAAAATTCTGGATCAGGGAGGCATCGAATCAGGTTTGGCCTAAAATCCGGCCTAAAATTTGGCTGAACATTTTGTAGTATGTAGTCTTATGTAGATGCATCAGTATTCATTCTAACTTAATGTCTGACCTGCTAAAAACTCCTCCCAGGACCTCAAAGCAGACCCCGCTGTAAAATGAGTCTGTATTTATTCATGGCTTTTTGCATTTATAGTGATAATATAAAACAGATTTCATAGATCATGAAGTCAGAGTGGGAGGCATGAGAAAATTATTCAACCCTTCACTTGAAGGTTGAAATAATATTGAGCACTTTGTCAAAAACTGTAAGGATTTCCTCCATCCAGGCCTGAGGAGCTGTGGTTAGATCACACCACTGAATAGTGCGGTAGCAAAGCCAAGTCAAATGATCAGATGGCGAGACAGACAGCTTTTCCATCCAGAGCAAATGAAAACTGATTTAATATCAAGTTGAACTCAGCCTGTTTATCTCTCTGGGATGAGCTGTTTTTTCACAATCCCTTCGTAGTGTCAGAGTTTATTTAACCACAAGTCAAAATAAGTGTCAAATATGAATGCTGAGCCAAGACAGAATCCTTACATTTGGTTTGTGGTCACATTGCAAGAGTTTTTTTTTTTTTTTTTTTTTTAACTATTTCCTCACTTAAAGTGATAAACAAGGAAGTATCAAATGGCTTTTAACATCAAAGTTCAGTTAACTGTATAATCTGCATTGATTTTTCTGGTCCACTGGTTTCAGCGATCCATGTCTGTGCAATGATTTTATGCTTGTTACGTAATTTTGTTGTGCATTTCCATGACATGTGCAGCTTTAACAGGATACTTGTTTTTCTTCCCTTTAAAACAGAAGAAAACTCACTGAGCTTAGTCTCTTAAATCTTTCCATCCTGCCTGCCCGGACAGGAAGTGCCCATGTTTTCCTGTCCTTCATCTCCTTGTGGGAGAGCAGGGGCCCGTCTTTTCCTAGATAGAGCCGGTTTCCTGTGGTTGCATTTGGGCTGACCATAAACTTAAGCCAGGGCTCGCCATTAAACCGCCCACTATGTCTGAGCGTTCTGCCTGATAGAGCAGAGCTGTTTGGAAACACAGGAGGGGTTACCATAACAGAGAAGCAGCTGATGAAGAGCCAGGGTCGTGTGTGTGTTAGCAAATGTGTGTCACTCTGGGACTTAATTTACAAACACTCCTCTCAAGATATGTAAACACCCTCTAATAAAGCAGGACAAGAGTGTTGTCAATGTTTCCAAAACTTTGAAAGAAAAAACACAGCTTGAGAGTAAACGAGCTTAAATGTGGCTAGCTTTTAGCTACAACCTTTAATGAATGAACAAGCTAAATGTGGCTAGCTTTTAGCAACCTGCTACATCCAATAATAAGTTAACAAGCTAAATGTGGCTAACTTTTAGCTACCTGCTACATCCATTAATGAGTTAACAAGCTAAATGTGGCTAGCTGTTAGCTTTTAGCTGCCTGCTACATCCATTAATGAATTAACAAGCTAAATGTGGCTAGCTGTTAGCTTTTAGCTGCCTGCTACATCCATTAATGAATTAACAAGCTAAATGTGGCTAGCTGTTAGCTTTTAGCTGCCTGCTACATCCATTAATGAATTAACAAGCTAAATGTGGCTAGCTGTTTACTTCTAGCTACATCCACAAGCTTAAATGTGGCTAGCTTTTAGCTACAACCTTTAATGAATGAACAAGCTAAATGTGGCTAGCTTTTAGCAACCTGCTACATCCAATAATAAGTTAACAAGCTAAATGTGGCTAACTTTTAGCTACCTGCTACATCCATTAATGAGTTAACAAGCTAAATGTGGCTAGCTGTTAGCTTTTAGCTGCCTGCTACAACCATTAATGAATTAACAAGCTAAATGTGGCTAGCTGTTAGCTTTTAGCTGCCTGCTACATCCATTAATGAATTAACAAGCTAAATGTGGCTAGCTGTTAGCTTTTAGCTGCCTGCTACATCCATTAATGAATTAACAAGCTAAATGTGGCTAGCTGTTTACTTCTAGCTACATCCACAAGCTTAAATGTGGCTAGCTTTTAGCTACCTGCTACATACATTAATGAGTTAACAAGCTAAATAGGGCTTGCTGTTTGCTACCTGCTACATCCATTAATAAATTAAAAACTAGATTTTGCTCGCTGTTAGCTACCTGCTACATCCCTTAATGATTATGCAAGCTAAATTTGGCTATCTGTTAGCTATCTGCTTCATTCATTAATGAGTAAATAAGCTAAATGTGGCTATCTGTTAGTTAATTGCTATATCCATCAACACGTTTACAAGCTGGATTTGGCTAGGTTTTAGCTACCAGCTACATGAATTAATATTTAAAGGAGTTAAACATGGCTAGCTGTTAGCCATCCGCTGTATCCACTAATGAGTAAATAAGCTAAATTTGGCTATCTGTTAGCTATATGCTATATCAATCTACAAGTTTACAAGCTGGACTTGGCTAGCTTTAAGCTACCAGCTACATGCGTTAATATGGAAAGGAGCTAAATACGGCTAGCTGATAGCCTTTTGCTGTATCCATTAATAAGGTACAACCTTAATGTCGTTAGCTGTCAGCTTCCTGCGTCATCCATTAATGAATTACAAAAACAAAAGCAAATTACAATTTCTCGTCGTCAAAAAGTCAAGAAACCCTCAGAAAACGTTAATACCACACACCACATAAAACAGGATCAGTTGGTAAACATGAAGCTGGTTTACAGAATCTATGAGATGCTATCGTTGTTATCAGTTCACTGTTGTTTACATCAGCTTTAAGAGCACTGTGGCAGCAAGGCAGTAGCCATTAAGCACAGTTACAGGGGCAACTAGGAACAGGCAGCTGTGTTATAGTCTTAATGGAGCATTTGACCAGGATTGTGAGCCTGAAAAATAACAAATATGAATAGTTAGCTTGATTAACTAGTAGTTCTGGTGTTGACTACCAAGGGTTTTGATTTTAACTGTTGGGCCGGCTAATCATACAAATCTCCAGCAAATACTGATGATTTTCTTACCATTTGTAGCGTCAAAGTTACATTGATGTCTTTTAAAAACAAACACAAAACGTAGTCCCTGACGCGCTGGTAATGGGATTGATTCCCAGTCCCAGCAACGTTTGGTGCATGTCTTCCCCCACCCTCTCCCCACATTTCCTGTCTCTCTACAGCTATGTCATAATAAAGACAAAAAGCACCCAAAATAATCTTTAAAAAAAAGAAGCAGAGCTGCTGTTCAGTTGTTAAACTCATAATTGAATCAATCACTTGTACCAGTTCATAACAAATGTTGCCTCAACACACTTTACAAAGAGCGCATAGCAACATGTAGCAAAGAATTATAATTGACTTAAAAAAGCCATTAGTGCTGTTTTATAACTGTGTATAATCCACTCTGTTACATCACATCAAACTGACTCAGACTTCTTACAGTAGACGCGCACATCCTGCAGTGGAGCCTGACTGCAGCACATCATCATCAACAGCTTAGTAATCAAGCTTTGTATTGCTCTGCATCCTTCCTCTGCACCATTAACGTTGCTATTTTCGAGTGAGCAGGGCACACACCTAAGTGCAGCTGTGAGAGAGTTACTGAATCATCTCCACTTTGCTTTTCGTTTCCCTCTGTGTCTATTATGTGGTTAATCCAGTTTACCTTCCTCTGTAAACCTGATAATATCTCTGACTTCATCTGCTATGATCTGATAAAATACTTCATTGGAATTACTGGAACAAAGACTGTTGATTCTGTAAGACTTCAAAAACATAGCTTTAATTCACTATTCTAAGATGTTCCATTGACATTTTCCCTCATATACAAAATTTGATTGTTGAATTTGAAAAACTGGATGAGCACTAAAGTGTATCACCACTGCGGGGAAAGGGAATTTAATTTGCTGTAAATTCTAGTATACAAGAGGCCATTTTAATATTGTTTTTAATCTTCAAAAGTTGCTTGAAACGTAAATACTTGCAACCAGTATACCACAAAAATGTGCTGACATGTGAGTTCAGTAACTAACATCAACATTAGTAAGTAAACAGGCTAAAGGTGACTAGCTGTTAGCTACCTGCTACATCAATCATTGAGTTACCAAGCTAAAATGTGTTTCACTATTAGCTCCATGCTCCATCCATAAATGTGGCTAGCTGTTAGCTACCTGCTACATTCATTAAGGAGTAAAAAAGCCAAATATTGCTAGCTGTTGGCTACCTACTACAGCCATCATTGAGTCAACAAGCTAAAATGTGGCTAGCTGTTAGCTCCATGCTCCATCCATAAATGTGGCTAGCTGTTAACTACCTGCTACATCCATTATGGAGTAAAAAAAAGCTAAATGTGACTAGCTATTACCTTCCTGCCAAATCCATGTATTGAGGAGTTAATAATCTAAACCTGACTACTGGCTGTTAGCTACCACCTATATCAATTAAGGAGTTTACGACTTACGGTAAATGTGGCTAGCTGTTAGCTACGTGTTACATCCATCTTTGAGCCAACAATCTAAATGTGGCTAGCAGTTAACTAGCTTTTGACTTTTGTAATCAAGGAAGTTACTTAAGTTTAAATTTATGTAGAAATACACATTTTTAATGCGTGAAGTGAAATGCGAAACGTGTTTTTGGATGTAACGTGGAATCGTTCTTTCACTATGTGGTTATGATCATCATGAGTAATCGAAGCCAAACAACTGGCTGGTTTCATTTTTGTTGACACACAACATGATTTCTGATTGTTTATAGCCTGTCCTATCAAACATTTGATATGTACAGTCACGAGTTGGAGTGACTTTGATTGTCTCACTCTAATCACACCACAGGAAAATCTGCTAAGGTATTTTCTTAGAACCATCTGATAATCAGGCCTTTGCTGACTTTGTTTGGAAAAGGGGGAATCAGGAGGAAAACTGGCATGGTCATGTTGGAGTGTGTGCCAGGCTTTAAGTAATCTTTTTCTAAAAACAAGTAAAGCACCTGGATACAACCGAGCTAACATTAGCTGCAGCTCAAATAGCATGTGCTATTTACGCCAAAACATGAAGAAAACACTGAGTTCGAATGTTAAAATTGTCCCTCTAGTACTGCTGTGTTTTATTTCTACCTTTGCCTTCGTTCAGACATCGTAGAAATTAGAAGAGGAATCTATATGAAGGTTCACAGACATTTATCTTCATCTCAAGCTTATTTCTTATAGTATTGGTGATCCTCTGTTGCCTATTTCTGCTCTATCTAAAATGTTGAGAACAAGCTCATAATTTTATCTTCATCTACATGTAAGTCTTGCAAAAGGATGCAGGCTGCTCCAGTAAAGTCTCCATTAGTCCCCGTGTATTACATGAATGGCGCCATCACACGCAGGTCTTTACATGGCCCAGCCCACGCATGAGCAAGTGATTGAGAGAAAAACATCAAGTGTAGGTGGGTAAAGCTCTGCCTGCCATGGTGGATTCATTAACTTTGTGAGAGAGCGGTCAGAGTCAAAGCCAGCGAGTGAAACTGGTCAAGCAAAATCATTGCTCTGCACACGTGAAGCAGCCTACAGATTAGGCTCATCGGATTAAGCCCTAAAAAGCACCACAACACTCCTGAGTGGAGAGTGAACAACACATCAACGTTGGCAGATGGAGAGATGTCTAGAAAGAGCAGACTAATGAGTCGCAGGTTTCCTTTTAAGAACTCTGTGAGGTATATTTATTCTCAGAGCCTCCTTGATTTGCCCATAAAAGTAACGTCTCCATCAGTGCAGCTGAGCATTAACATGTAATCACGGGAAAGTGGCGGTAAACATGAAAAAAGAGATTGGAGGGAAAGTTGTATGCTAACACGCTTAACCTTGTCATTATTTTTTCCACCCAGTGGAGGGTATTTTTGAATCCCTGCCAGTTTAAGGATTTGCCTTCACTCCTGGGTGGAGGTTCACTCGTATACTTTGATGAGTGTGTGGTTGACTTCTTCTATGCTGAACCTTTCCATCACTGACAAGACATGTTAGCCTTTATTAGCTACTTTTATCCACAACTTTGATCTAAATGAAACACCTAAAAGTAAAAGTACATACAACATTTTGTTTCCACTCCAGTAACACAAAACAGCTGACTAGTCAGACAGAGACGTTAACTATGCATAAATGCATGATGGCTGCCACACGTCCACTGTACCAGTCTGTGTTGTGATTGGCCAAAAACACTTGCAGGACACTGATCTGATCTGTAAAGATTCTCCGAAAGGAAAATTGCACTTTCAAAGAGCCTTATGAGGAAAAATGATGCAAAAAACTGAAACTTTAATGAAGATAATGTTGATAAGTTTGTGTTTGCCATGCTAAATGACAGAAATACTAGTGTGCTTCTTTTCTGATAAGCTGCTAGGTTGACATTTTTATAGAAACTTTAAGAAAAAAGTAAACAAGAGCATGTCATATTTTTTCACACTTAAATTTTCTGAATTTAATAATCCTCTGGGGGCCGGGTGGGTAGTCGTGGGGGGCCTGATGTGGCCCCTGAGCACTGCCCTGCACTCTTCAGTACCTGTACAGACTGGATAATGGGGTGGGTAACAGGGGCAGTGAATTGTGGTGTGTCACCTGGCAAAGTCCAGCTCACTGATTTGGACTTTCTTGATGATGATCCTAGCGGAGACTGTAGATGTCCTTACCTTGCTGAGTGAGGCAGCTGAAGTGTTGACGATGTATGTCTCCTGGGCCAAAACAAAGATCCAGGCATTCTGGGATGCCTTGGATGCTGCCATCAAATCTCTGTCTATGAATGGTGAGAGCATCTAAGTTCTAGAGCAGTTCACCTACCGTGGCAGCATAGTTCATCAATCTGTTGACTCTGTAGCTGATATCAACCGCAGACTTGGAGTTGCACATGGGACAGTTGGTTTTAGCAAGACAGTGAGGGGTTCCTGGTATCTGAGCATGCGGATGACAGTCAGAGTCTTTAGGTCCTTGGTCCTCCCGGTTTTCTTTTACTCTTCTGAGGCCTGGATGTTGACTGACGGCCAGAGGCACCAGCTGGACTCCTTTGTGACGACTTGTCTTTGGCACATTTTTTTGGTATTGTTGGTAAAACCATGTCTCTAATACTGATGTGCTCAGGAGAGCAAGGATGTGAAGTGTCCTGGATGATGGCCATCTGGAGGCCAGAGCTGCGAACAACCAAGGTTGATGTGGCAAAGTGCCGAATCAGCATATGCTCCCATACCTGACCTGAGCAGCCTTACCACCTTCACAGTGGAACTGATGGGTAAAATCAACCTTAAGGACCAGTTTTATCTCTTAAAGGCTACTTTATGTAACGGTTTAGGACACTTGAAATAACAACAAAAGCCTGATTGGCTATAGTAGTAACACCTGAGGCCTTGCCTTCAGGTCATCCTCCCATCTTTTGATAATAGTAGGTATTATAATCCGTTTTAGGTCTCAGGTGGCCTCCATGCATATTTAAAACACTCAGAAGGCATTATTGGGCGAACATCTAAAGTAGAGCTACATTAATGGCCCCAAGAGAGTAGATCCTAATGACTTCAGGGATCCTCTGACTTATCTTATGGACTTACCATTAGGATGGCTTTTAAGGAAAATTCTTGACAAAAAAGAGGCTAACAGTCATGCCTCATGAGGAAAATTACCATTACTTTGATGACATTTCATGAAACCCTTATGGTCATTAAATGTGTTTCTATTAATTTGATTTATCCCCATGTACCAACACAAAAAACAACTGTTCTAAATGCTTTATGATAAATGTTAAATTTTGGATCTTTGCTGACAAACTTAAAACTGCTGAATCTCATACTGGCACAGTCTTTGTAGCATGCTAACATTAGCATAAACCCAGACCAACACTGTGCCATCTAGTGCAGGGGAGTCCTAACTTTTTCCACCGAGGGCCACATACAGAAATATTTAAGGACTAGCGCGGTCGAGATGTAGGAAAACACAACATCTTCTTCTCCTTCTTAGGGTGTGTAATGGTGGTTGGCAAAGAGGGACACGGGACAGGAGACAGGAAGTGACGCAGTTCACTCACTGTACGTCAGAACATCAGCTATATTGGTGGATGGGGACCTGAGGGTGGCCATTGTGAAGCGTAAAAATTGCAATTTTGGAGGCTTATACCAAATCTTTACATTTTTATGATGTTGTCATGCTTCTAGTTTAGACTGATTATACCCAAGAAGTCCTCTGAGTGGTATGAATGACAACTGGAGCAACAGGAAGGTTTGCAAATCGAGAACACATACGTACAGATAGACAGACAGCTCTCCAATTATAGTCATAAGATGTTGGGTCCACTTATATCCACAAGAGGAGGTATATGACTTGATTTAGTCAGACACAGAATAAAGGAGGAGCTGGGGTGGAGGAGGGTTGCAAAAGCAGCTTGCAGAGAGCAGCAGAGTGTGGCCAGGCAAGAGCAAGTAAGGCAGCATGAAAGCAATTGGCCAATAGTGTGCTTAGGGCAAATCAGCTGACAGTCAGCTGATGAGGGCTTGCGCTAGAACAGCTGACTGGAGCAGAGCTTGACTCCGATGCTAAATGCTAGCTCTAATGGCTGACAGAGCAAATAGACAATAATTTCCAGGTTTTTGTGGATTCCAATCAGATTTCAGGGGGCCCTGTTTGGCTCTAGCTGCCACCGGCTCAGCCCCTGGAATATTATAGATACTGTTATTTGCTGCCAAAACTCATCAGGGAGTGAAAAAACAAGATTTTGTTATTCTGATTGCCAGTTGTTTTTAACATGTACTGTACTGTCTCAGTTTAGTCACAAAAAACATCAATAAATTCTTCCTGCTAAGATCTTTGTTTACAAAATTAGCATGGTAGCACCGTCTTGTGCTGAAACTATGGAGTGCAGTACAGTCAAGCATGAGCTTCATGTTCAAATGCAGGCCATATTTACCATATTTGACTTTTTGAAGCCAATTTCTGCATAAGAACATTGTTAACATGGAAGAAGCCTCAAACTTTCTGTGTTTACACTTTACTCACCCCTTTGTGTCATATGTGTCTGCTGAGATTAACTGTCCACCCTACGGCCCACTCTCTGTAGGTTAATCTACTTTGAACACAATATCTTTCCCCCCGGTTGCTCTGGCTTTACTCGCTGTGGTCACTGACCTCCCATTGACACCCGTTACGCAGAACACAGCAGGATCAGTGGCTGTCGGATGTGCTTTAACACAGAGGGATGGATTAGAATACAATTAGCCGATACAAAAGCTGGTTTCCTGTATTGAGATTTAGATTTATAGGGTATTTAGATTGGTTATATGGTGTACTTTACAGTCAGGTAAAAGGAGAGATAGATGATGAATGACTGTGAGGTGTTTATTTACTCTGTGTCAAGGATGTAGGCCGCTGTGGAGTGTTTAGGAAACTACTTAAAATTCCTGCTCTGTGCTGCTGTCAGGCCGCAGAGATGAAAGTGAAAGTTAGCCTGATGTTATCGTCCATCTGGGATTTCCCTAGAAGTTTAGGGCGCCTATTAAACCAAAGAGCAGTGGGTTAATGCACCATTATGCAGGTAAACAGATAACAGCTCTTCAATGTGAAGTTCAACCCTCCCTGTGATGTTTCCCTTTTTTTCCCACAGTGCATGCTGTTAGCCTAATTAAACAGAGTCTGAAACCTCCATCGTTCTCATCGCTCACTCTCATGGCTTTGTGCAGAGTGCAGCATGTGGACAGGACCTGCCACAGCCAGAGGGGATAAACTCTAATGACTTTTCACCAGGCCGGCTGCATAGTTGGCATTCCTCACTCTGACACACTGTAGGCTGGAGAGGGAATGAGGGAGAGGGGCTCAGCCTACAGGGGGCGGGGCTAAGAACTGGGTAGGTTATATCTTACTCTAGGATTCTCATGTATAGATGATCGGAGTCGCTTTTGACTGACTCAAAATACATTTAATCTCCACCAGTGGGAAAAAAGGGGAACTCCTTTATGACCTACGCAAGCCAAAGCAGAGCCATCAGGGACAAGGTTGACTGTTTTTGTGTTGTGTAACCAGTACTCTAGTTGAGGGGAGATGAGGGGGGCAAGATCACTGCCCCCCTCATCCCCCCTCAAACACACCCCTGCACCCCTCCCCTTCCCCAACACAGCAGCTCATCCATTTTGCTTCTGTATCTTTCTCACTATGCTAGTTTAATTCTGAGGGAAACCTCAATTAAACAGAGCTAAAAATGTAGGATTAATGTTATGATGAAATTAACTCTTGAAATAGTCAGATAGACATTAGAAAATATTATCTTTATTATTTCAACAAGGAATATGACCATTGAAAGCCCACCAAAATGTGAGAAAAATGGTCAAAAGCAGGAAAAATGTGGCAAAAAAAATAAGTGTTAAAGTGACTAAAACGGGCAAAAATGTGAGAAAAGGGTCAAAAAGCAGGAAAAACAGCAAAAATGAGTGTAATGGTAACTTAAATGGGCAAAAAAATGTGAGAAAATGGTCACAAAGCAGCAAAAACATGGCAAAAAAAGATTGTAAAAGTGGCTAAAATGGGCAAAACTGTGAGAAAAATGGCCAAAAAGCAGCAAAATCATGGCAAAAATAAGTGTAAAAGTAACTTAAATGGGAAAAATGAGAGAAAAATGGTGAAAAAGTAGGAAAAACATGGCAAAAAATAAGTGTAAAAGTGACTAAAATGGGCAAAAATGTGAGAAAAAATGGCCAAAAGCAGCAAAAATATGTCTATATATATATATATATATATATATGGGGGGGGTAAATTCTGGACTTCACTAATTTTGAAACCCTGGCCACAGCCCTGACCATCCCCCCTGATTTTTTTTTTTACAACTTGACTACTGTGTGTTATCCTGATTCCAAAAAAGTGGGGACACTGTGTGAAATGTAAATAAAAACAGCACAATGATTTGCAAATTTCATAACCCCATATTTGATTCACAATAAATCATAAATGTTATCAGATGTTGAATCCAACACGTTTACAGTTTTGTGAAAACTATTACCTCATTTAGAATTAAATGGCAGCAACACATCTCAAAAAAGTTGCAACAGGGTCATGATTACCTTTGTGTAGCATCCCCTTGTATTTGAACAACAATTGGAAAGGGAGGAGCTGCTGGAGTTTTAGCAGAGGAATGCTGTCCCATTCTTGTTTGATATAGGTTTCTAGCTGCTCAGCTGTTCTGGGTATTCTTTGCTAGATTCAGAGTTCTTTATTAGTACCCAAAAGGGTAAATTTGTTGTGCATTTGTTGTGCATTCACTACACAATCCACAAAAATACATTAAAAACTGACATTGAAATGTAAAAACAAACACCGATGATTAAAACCAAGTCATTATAGAGTGCTATACACAATACCTATTCTAAAATAACACTCCAAAAGTGCTAAGTGCTTTTGAAGGTTCCCTAAAATAAAACATATTCTATTGAAGTTAACATGCATCATGTATATATGATGCATTTTTGATTAATCTGACCACAGAACAGTTTTCCATTCTGCCTCTATTTTAAATAAGCTTTGGCCCAGAGAAGATGGAGGCATCTCTGGATCATGCTCGCACATGACTTCTTCTTTGCATGATATAACTTTAACTTTCTGGAAGTGTTCCTGAGCCCATGCAGTGATTTCCATCACAGAATCATGCCTGTTTTAATGCAGAGGACCAGAAGACCACAAGCATCCAATACTGAGCCTTTCCTTTGCAGCCACTGTTGACTTTATACGTGTGACTAGTTTCCATAAGAGCTGACATTAATGGTGACATTTTTGTGATTCTCTGAGCCATCTGTAGTGATCTCACCCTGCACTATACAGCTGTTTTCATTCATGCATTCCTGGACATTTTCTAGAAAAGTGAAATCTTCCTGTGTTGCTAATTCACACGTGCTCCATCTTGGCTAGGGTGGGTTAAAGTTCAACAACAGGGCAGTGGCTTTAATATTAATCACACTGGGTACTTTCAAAGGTAAAAAAAGGTTTGCTGGGGAGCAGTTCACGGTTTTATTTCCCAGCTTTGATGTAAAACATTGACAATTCTTTGTGACTTATTCTTTTAAGCTGCAGTTCAACCATTTTAATGCTTTCCATATTAACTTCTACTGTCAAGTTACAGTGCATTCAGAAAGTGAATTCAGACCCTCTTCACTTTTTCGACTTTTTTATATTGCAGCCTGATTCTACAGTAATTTAAACTCATTATTTCTCTTATTGATATGCACTCAGTAACTACTCAGTAAGTGAAAACTAAATTTTTATTTTTTTTGTTGCAAATGTATTTAAAAGAAAAAGCTGAAATATTTCATTGGTGTAAGTGTTCAGACCCTTTACTCAGCTCTTACTGTGTCTGTCTTGTTCTGCATATGTGCTTAGAGTCATTGCCTTGTTGCAAGTGGAACCTTCGGCCCAGTCTGAGATCCTGAGCGCTGGGAGGTTTTTACTGAGGATACCATTGCATTTTGCTCCATTCAGCTTCCCCTCAACCCTGACTATTCTCCCAGTCCCTGCTGCTGAAAAACACCCCCACGACATGATGCTGCCACCACCATGCTTCACTGTTGGGATTGGGCAGGTGATGAACGGTGTCTGGTTTCTTCCGGACATAACATGGGGAACTGAGGCCAATTCGTCAGACCAGAGAATCTTGTTTCTCATAGTCTGACAGTCCTTCAGGTGCTTTTTTTTTTTGCAAACTTCAAGCGAGCTTTCATGTGCTTTGCACCAAGGAGAGGTTTCCATCTAGCCACTCTGTCACAAAGCCAAGCTGGATGGAGGGCTGCAGTGATGGTTGTCCTTCTTGAACTTTGTCCCATCTCCACACAGGATCTGTGGAGCTCAGTAGTGACCATTGGATGCTTGGTTACCTCATTAACCAAGGCACTTCTCCCCTGATTGCTCAGTTTAGCCAGGCTACCAGCTCTAGGAAGAGTCCTGAATATTCAGAACCTTAAGTGCAATAGATTTTTTTGTAGCCTTCCCCAGACCTTGCAACAATCCTGTCTCTGAGGTCTGCAGGCAGTTCCTTTGACCTCATGGCTTGGTTTTTGCTGTGATATGCATTGCCAGCTGAGGCCTTCTATAGAGAGGTGTGTGCCTTTCCAATCAATTTGATTCACCAAAAGTGGAATCCAGTCAAGCTGTGGAAACCTCTCAGCATCAAACAAGAGAAATGGGAGGCACCCAAGCTTTAAGGGATACATACTATGCAAAATACACTTTTTCAGGCTTTTCTAATAAAAATGTGTGCTCCTGGGCTGTCCTCAATCCCCCAAAGAATCAGAAAAATCCATTCCCTTCCCCCCATCTCTTTCTCCACCTTTCAGAAAATGTGTGCTGAAACAAGCCATTCTCAGATTTTGCCCCCATGATGTCATGTGGGGAGTTAGCCCCGCCCCCAGGTTCGGTTGGCCCTCCCCACTTGGAAGAATGTTCTGCCCTCCTCTCCTGAGCCTCCTTTCAGCTGGATCAGGAGAGCCACATCCATTTCATGAGAGGGGCGGAGTCAGAGAGCTCATTAACATTTACAGACAGAGCTCAGAAACGGCTCGTTCTGAGCAGGGCTGAAACTGAGGGATTTTTAGACATGCAAAAATCCAATAGTTGAGTGTTTTCAGCAACAAACTTCACAGGCCTGTTTTGGGGACCTCTTAGACCAATATAAACCTGTCTTAAAGGGGGAAAATATGTGACCTTTAATTCCAAGTGTTGTTGCAAAGTTCTAAATACTTTCTGAGTATGCTGTACTTCTTTCTTGCTGATAAAGTGGGATAAAATCAAGCTAAGTAAAGTACAAATGCAGCATAAATGTAACAAAGTTTGCTATTGGTTGAAAATTGTGCAGCACTAAGCACTTGGGGTACAAAATTTAGACACGCTGCTTGTTATGAAAGGAATTTCAATGAGTTGCCCATTGAAGAAAAATTTACATGAAACACTGGGCTGTCTTTTTCTCCTCTTTGAAAGCTGAAACAAGCCCATTGTGTACTTTCTACCCACTATAAACAAATGAGTTCTGTTTAAAGTCACAAATTCAATGAGATTTGGGGGCTTTATTTATCAAACATCCCCTCGTCTACTGTTGTAATAGCTGACCCTGCTAATCTGTGTTTGGTTTTTCTGTCAAAGCTGGTCCATACAGTAGAGACGGAGCTCTCCTCAAGGCTTTATTTTTGTTTGCTGCCTGTTTGTTTTCAGGGATTTAGCATTAGGAGTGAGCAGTCTGCAGTGGAAGTAGCTTGGATGTGTAAATAAAGTTAGCTGTGTTGTGTTTATGGAGTAGCAGCAGTGAGGCTGTGTGCCTGAAGGCCTGCTCTGTGGTTCTGATGGTGGGAAATCATTATTATCTTGTATGATGGGCCCCTTAAGAGACACCTTGCATGTTGTTGAAAATTATACCTGCAGTGCAACATCCATGTTATTCACTGAGCACACCGCTGTGCAGATAAACAGCTCAGTATCCCTGACTTGCCTTAATCTCCTTTTCGTGTCTCCACTCTTTAAGGTTTAACACCACCATCCCCCACTCACGTAGCACTGAGCTGGATTCACTACGCCCATCTGATTAGCCAAGAAATCATGTCTTTCTCAAAAATACAACAGAACCGCCTGCACTGAAAACAAAGAGGGGCTTTTCCTTCAATGTGATTCCGTAAACACCCTCAAACAAAAGTCTTGGTTTGAGTATTCCTTGATTCATAGCTGGCATTTTCTCAAGAAACTCACGTAAGACTCAAAAAATGTCAAATCCATCTTTGTAGCCATAGCAGCAGCACCACTCAGAGCAGTATTAAGCTGATCCTCGGGGCAGGTTAAATCCAGAGACCGGATCAGCAGCAAATAATGACTCTTTTCTGCCATGAGAAAGTTCTGCTGCACTTTGTGTGCCCGTCCGTACTTAAATTTCTTAAAATGCACAGATGGGCTGAGAGACAAAGCATGCAGTTCAATATTGACTGTCCTGGTGAAGCCGCTCTCAAACAGGGATGTATCCCATAACATGTGTTTCCTCTGTCAGGAAGGGTGGGGGCTTCAGAGAGGGGGGTTGCAGGGGCACAAGCTGGCAACAGAGTGTAGCTGCAACAGGAAGAAGTTCCTGTTTCCATGTGTGTGATGCAGACAGAAATAACAAGGTGATAAAGCTCTGATTAAGAGCTCTTTTGTTCATGTTAATGATTCAAGTCCTGCTGTCGATGTGAGGACAAGTTTGTGTCCACTATATAGCATGGAGAACTAAACATCATTGGTTTATCCATTTAACTATAGTGTATATATTCAAAGAAGTTATGTAGTATTGAGTTCAAGTAAATGAGATAAACTTTAGGATTTCATGATTGTGTTTGATATTAAATCAGGGAAATTAAAAACCTTGAGTGTGTATTGGTGGAATTAAAAACCCCAAATTCCAAAAGAAGGTTTTTTTTTCTTTTATTATCAAGAAGTTTGTATTATGGTGTAGTGAATTTATTACCATTCCAGGTCATCAGACCATCTCTGTGACTGTTGATTGGTCGTCAGAGTGACTCTGTGACTGTTGAGTTGTTATCAGAGTGACTCTGTCACTGTTGAGTGGTCATCACAGTTACTCTGACTGTTGAGTGGTCATCAGAGTAACTCTGTGACTGTTGATTGGTCATCACAGTGACTCTGTAACTGTTGATCGGTCATCAGATTGACTCTTTGACTGTTGAGTGGTCATCAGAGTAACTCTGTGACTGTTGAGTGGTCATCAGAGTGAATATGTGACTGTTGAGTTGTTATCAGAGTAACTCTGTGACTGTTGAGTGGTCATCAGAGTAACTCTGTGACTGTTGATCGGTCATCAGAGTGAATATGTGACTGTTGAGTTGTTATCAGAGTAACTCTGTGACTGTTGATTGGTCATCACAGTGACTCTGTGACTGTTGATCGGTCATCGGATTGACTCTTTGACTGTTGAGTGGTCATCAGATGGACTCTGGCTGTTGAGTGGTTTGTTGAGTAATTCTGTTACTGTGTAACTTTGTGACTTTGTCATATAGAATTTCCGATTTTATTCTTATAGGGACATATAAGTTGACTTTTCTATTTTTTTGACTCTGTTTTGCAACATTCATATAACTTTTGACATGACTGCCAGCATATGCTGTATAAAACAAACTGAGATGAAATAAATGTCTCTCTTTGGCAATAAAACATGTTTAAATCCAGTATTACCACAATACACAGTACAAAAACTCACATTTTAGACAGATTTATAGTGGGAAAATGGTGTTTTAAGATATACAAAATCAAAATTTAGCCCTGTAAAGAGGCTTGTATGGACCCTGAGTCTGAAATATAATCTATCTTAACTAATCTAATCGAATAGAGCTGCCAAAGCTCCAAGCAGAATTAACGTTAGGTATTTTTAATGTAAGATCTTACTTTCATTTCAAAAAACATACTGTAACAAGTTAATTTTCCCATGCATTAGTTGTTTTTTTACTGATCAAATGCAGTTAAGTTCCTAATTTTTTGCTGAAAATATAACAAAATAAGGTTTTTTCTGTATTTTCATGTAAATGTAAATTCGGGTTATATTTCAAGTGTAATGAGATATTATTTTGACTAGGAAATATAGTGAATTTCTAATACATTTCTTAAGATTTGATTGTTTTGCAGCATCGTCTTGCTCCATGATAGAAGTTATTGTTACATTTCAAATACTGACAGCAGTTTTTAAAGGAAATGACCCAGAGTATAAACAGAGCATCACTTCTAGCGGTTGGTTAAAATGCATCCAACTTTGAAAAATGCATGTCATCAGATTATTAAAGATCTATTTTGGGCCTGTATTTATAGATGGTGAATGCTGGAAACAGGGCTGAGAGAGTGGGGAATGAGTTAATGTAAAGAAGCCAAACCTGGGCCGTCCGGCACACATGGAGCGTGACCTAACCACTCAGCCATCTACGCCCCAACACAGTTGGAAACCATTTCCCTGTGTCTTCACAGTGCCCACTGCACAGCCACTACTATGATGTCACATCTTTTTGAGTGTTTTTGGCGTCCCTAGGGGTTCCATTCAAACCCACCGCCA
Organism: Cheilinus undulatus; assembly: GCF_018320785.1. Lineage (NCBI taxonomy): Eukaryota > Metazoa > Chordata > Actinopteri > Labriformes > Labridae > Cheilinus > Cheilinus undulatus. Next base: position 41,602,390 of record NC_054879.1, read on the forward strand.
CTTAAGCGCTGCAGGTGCACGGACATACGTTCATCTCCTCCTCCTCCATCCTCTGTTTCCCCTGATTGTCAGCAGTGCTCATTGAACCAGGCTCAAGAGGATTTCCACTGATTACTTACAAAGAGCCAACTGAGATTAGCTGATCCTTAAAGGGCTCCCAAACTCCTGTCACCCCACCCACCCATTATCCCCATCCTGTCTTTAAATCCTCATAGAAGAATATAAATGTCTGGAATGATCTGATATTATATGTAGAAAATACTCCTTTTATCACCCTATTTAGTTGCTGTCTTCAATATTACCCTCTTCTCTCATGTCTCTTCCTGTCTGCTCGACTTTCACATTGAATCCTGTCTCGTGCTGTTTCACGCTTAAGAGGCTATAAAGGTTAATCTCCCCCTAACTACATCTTAGATTGTGTTTATATCTTCTCTACAGAGGTTGCTTTACTTACATTCCCTGATAATTATTTATTACAATGCTAACTTTCTTCTTCTGATGTGACACTCCTGTAATATAACACTCCATGTGCATACTGTATAGTGTTCATGTGAAACCAGCTGGTATACCTCTCCTTAATCTGCTCAGTCTAACTGGCTTTGATTGAGGGATATTAAAGGCAATCTTGGAATGTAATTACTTCCCTGTTTTCCTGAGACTGTTTGGAATATAATCCCTGTGCTGCTCCAAACAGAAAGCAAAGCACTGGGATTAATGGTTAACAAGAGACTGATTTATTGTCTTATAAAAAGTCCATACTTAATGTGTAATTCAGCAGTAAATAAGTGATGACAGGTTTGTTATTATTATGCCTTTAAGGGGATTTCTACTGTAAACTGACATCCATAATTAAGTAGTAAATGGTGTGAGGTTTTTCTAGGCATCTGACTAATCAAAGCACTTCTTCACCCTGCAGTTCACACCTACCCATTCATGTACATTTACACACTGATGGCAGAGTCTGCTGTGACAATCAGTATTAACTAATAAACTATTAACTAATCCCACTCACACACCGCTGACACTGCAGTGAGAGCAATTTGGGGTCAAGTGTCTTGCCCAAGGACACATCGACATGTGACTGCAGGAGCTGGGGATGCTGCCATGGATGATTTAGAATCACTTTTTAAGATGCCATCATGTCACTCTATGTTTCTGCACATCTACGTGCAGCTCTGATGCTCAAATGGGCTTATGTTGTGTATATACAGGGTTTTTTTTTTTTTTTTGAGGTGACAGGAGACTTTTACTGCCTTTGCACCTCATCTCACTGAGTCACAACAGACCTTTTATTAACTGGATTCTGATGATTTCTGCCTTTTTTATTGAGGAAAAATGTGAACAAACTGCTGCGCTGTGGAAAGAAGTTTAGTTTTCACGATGATGTCATAAAGCTGATACATCGCTCTGTCCCATATCTGAGCATGGTTACATTCACATCTCATCTAAACTGTGCTAGAGTCCACTTGAATCGAGCCTGAGACCACCTCCCCAAGTAGGGCCCGGTGCCTTGGCGTGATTGATTTGCATTCACACTAACCAAAACAAACCGGACTTCCGGCTCAAGTGCACTCGGATTTGAGCCCCTAGCGTGAAAGCCACCTTAACTCAATCTGCTCCCGCTGCTGTGTTGGTGGTGCGTAAATGTGTATGAATGAATGGGGTTAGCTAATAACACCCAATTCCATCAACCATTTCCATCAGTGTAGGAGTTTGGAGTGACCTGTATAAAGGCCTTTAGTAGTCACATGACTAGAACTGACTATACAAACTCAAGTCAAATTCCTGTAGCTTTTTTATTGTGGCTTTATATCCCTGCATGCTGTGGGCAGTGAAGCTGCTGGCAACCAGAATGACTGAGAGTGAATTAGCCACAAGCTTATAGGCTGTAGTGGTGCATTTTTTTTTATAGCTTTTCTTCCTCACATTGGCATAAACATACAACTCTTTATGGGGCAAGAAACCATATATGGTCACTTTGGTTGACTTTGTTCATTGCCCCCCTAAATCTTTCTGTGAAACAGTAGAACCAGGATGATTTTCCTCAGCCAATCAGTGGAGTTCAGTCAATGTCACGGACACCATCAGACCAATCAGCAGTGGCCTAGGGTGTCTCAAACTCCCTGTTTCCTGCAGAAATCGTGAAATGTGATTTATGTGTTAGAAAAGCCTGAAATATGTGGCCCCTAATGCAATGAGTTGTAAGTGGAAGAGAACGTAAGGAATAATAAGAAAAGAGCATGAAGCACAAAGATCAAACCGATTGCACACGGCTGAATGTCATCATCTCTGCCTGCTTGCTGTGAATTTCTGTGCGTATTTCTCACTGCATTCAAGCATCATCTCATTCCAACTTTATGTGGAGAGTTGAGGGCTGTCAGGAATAAATTTGGGCTCGTAATGCTGCTCGAGTTGGAGTTTTTGTGCACATGTGATAACAGCATTAGCCTAAAATAAAACCTGCATTTGACTGTCAGAGCCTCGCGGTGGCCTCATGTCCGACCAGTGCAGACATGTTTCAGGATGTCTCAGCTCACAGGATCCATGCTTCATGTCAGAGCCTGACCATGCTGACATCACTCCCTATAAATGTGCCTCACACCTGAGTACAGACCACTGAGCCATCCCAGACTAAAGGCTAAGGCCAAACCCTATGCCGTATAATGAGTAATGACACCTGAAGGTTTTTTTTACACTGCAGCAAAGCATGGAATAGGGTTGACTCTGTTTCCCCCCTTTTCCTGAGTAAGCATCACAATGTTATCGCAACGTTCATAGTGATAGGGGAGTTTGGATCAGATTTGGATCCGTTTTTTTTACTCTCTTTCCAGTATATGGCCACCTCTTCCCTTTGTATAACAGCTCTAGTGTTGGGAATAATTGTTTCCACATCGAGCTGCATGGAAATGACACATGTGATGAACAATGGCTGCATTATACTAAGAGTCAATCCTGAGTACATGGAGTAAGGAGTGCCTTCTGTTTCTGAAGAGTATAATATCACTGAATAAAGTGTCGTCTATGCAGCCTCACAAATGCCAAAAATGTTGGTTTGATTTTTTTATATTGTTTAATTACATTTTCATTGAAATAGAAATGATTAGATATTGAACAGGGGTTAAAAGCTTTTGAATCAATTGTAATGCCATTATGTGCCTGTAGGTGGCAGTAAAAGCATTCATTCACTGTTGTAGTTTGTGCTTTGTACCCCTGAGGAGCTCTGAAGGTTCACATATTTGTATAAACGGTTATGACCTCCAACTTTTATTCATTAGGTCCATTTTGAAGGAAAATGAAGCATTTCCAGAGTGAAATTTATCTTTTATCTCATGTGCTCTGCATCTATTAACCATTCAACTGTGAAGTCAAAGCAGATGCATTTTAGTTAACATTTGGATGTTTGATCAGATTTGATGTGCATTCAGAGAATGAGTAAGCAAGCTTTTTTTTTCATTGGATTACTTTGTGTTGTGTGTAGTAAAGCCAAACACAGTTGGCCAGGGTCGGATGGTGACTTCAGGCCCTCGGGGCTTGGCTCTGCTTCAGACCATCTCTGCTGGAGCCGCAGTGAAGGCAGAGGAAAGGCATGGCTTGGTTACCCCCATGTATTAATGATAAACTGAGCCCACTGCAGAGACTTCAGTGCATGACTCCTAGGAACCCTGAGTGGATGGCATGTGTGTTTTTCTAGTGTGTGTTTGGATGGGTCCTTTGTGTAACATTTACTTAATCTGCGTCTCGAGGCCACACAGCAAAGAATAGGAAGTGGTAGCTCTCAGGAAAACGTGTTTTTTTTTCTCTTGGGATAAATAAACCAACCTAAAATACCCCAAGTGAAAGGAAAAGGATGTGGCCTCTGTTGTATTTGGTTAAAGGGGGGCAGGATAACCTGGTGTCAGCTCCAGGTCAAAGACCGACTTAGTTTTAATCTAAAAACAGAGTCAAATAGAATCTGTTCTACTTAATATTTAAATAAGTTTATAAAGTAGACTTTGTCACATTTCCTGGGTCTTGGTTTTGTACATGACATGACACACATCTCTGACGGCCACACTCACAGACTGTTTATCTGAGACAATGTGTATTTTTAGAAAGCCTTAATCTGCTGGTACAACATATTTTCAGTTTTCAGTTGCTGTTTTTTTTTTATTCAACTTTATACATAGAAGACAAGCATTTTGATTCACGAATTGGAAACATTACATACTTCAACACATTTCATCATAAAAAATCAGAGGTCTAATCTGGGATTAAATTATGTAAGTGCTTAAACAAACAGTGTCTCACTTAAGCTTGGTTAGCAAAGGCTAACGAAACTACCCGAGCTATGTAAGTTAGTTTTAGCACAGTTAGTTTTAGCAAACATAGCTAAAGCTAGCGTGGCTATGCAGATTATGTAGCTGTGCGTCTTACATTGCTGCTTTGTGAATTTAGATTTAGCTAAGTTGGCTGCATATCTATGTATAGCTCTGTTATCTATAGCTACATTAGCGTAGGTAGCATGAGCTTTATCGAATGTGACTAAAGCCGATGTAGCTACGTAGATTATGTAGCTGTGTGTCTTACATTGTTGCTTTGTGAATTAAGCTTTCGCTAAATTAGCTGCTTATCTATGTATAGCTCTGTTTTCTATGGCTACGTTAGATTTAGTAACATGAGCTTTAGCAAACGTAGCTAAAGCTGATGTTGCTACATAGATTATTTAGCTGTGTGTCTTACATAGCAGCTTTGTGAATTTAGCTTTAGCTAAATTGGCTGCATATCTATGTAGCTCAGTTTTCCGTAGCTACATTCACTTTAGTAACATAAGCTTTAGCGAATGTAGCTATAGCTGATGTAGCTACATAGAAGCACTTACATAGCTGCTTGTGAGCTTAGCTTTAGCTATGTTATCTACGCTGTTTACAAAATCATGAGCATATTCCCCCTAAAATTTCTTTTCAAAAAGTGCGATTTTAAAGACATTCTTTCAACATTTCAGAGGAAATGGGTTCAGTACTTTCCCGTTGTGTCATGAGTCTGGGTATTTTGGGGGTCTTATGTAACCTTGGCATCTAAGCATAAAGGTTTTGGATTATTGAAATTCCAGGCCTATCTTTGAAACCCACCCATGAGTGAAACTGCCAGGGAGTTTAGCCACATAACTTCTGACAAAAAACCCTATGATGAATGTGAACATGATTGAATTCAGAAGGCATAACCAAAAAAAAGGAGAAAAAAGGCTCTTGAGAGTTTCTTCTACCTTTGTTTCCCTTCATTGAATTTTACATCGGCCATTTCTGTTGCTAAACTTTGGAGGAGGTTAGCGTTGCTTAGAATCATAGAATATCCACAAAGAAAAAAAGTTTAGAGTAAGTTTGACGGGCAGTGAGGCGATGGCTTTGTTATGACAGAGTTTACACACGCACATCAGCAGGAAACAGCCACTTCCTTTTGGGAGTCCCTGGAGAGCTCCAGCTGAGAGCCAGTCTGGTTTATCTGCCCGGTACTGCTGGAAATGTGGCTCATGTCACTGGGGTCCAACTCACATAACCCCCCCACCCCTGCAGAGACCCTGGGTATGGAAACACTGACCAGCTGTGGACTCGACCTTCATCGAGGAGAGGCTCCTCAGATGAGATGCCAACTCCTCCTAAACTCCCCTCTCCTCCCCTAAATCAGTCAGAGACACTCCTCTGTTTGTTGTGGGAAGGATGGCTCTCCTCTTAGTGTGAAAGGGAAAACTCAAAGTTGACCTTCTCTGTCCACATGTGCTGCTTTGATGTTAAAGTGCTCCACCCACCACTCGCTGCTAACAGCTTGAACGGCTGTATTTGTGTTATTTTGGGGTTACAGCAGGACAAAGATAGAATCCATGTGCAGCAGGTCTTCAGGCTTGTGGTGGGTGACTTCAGGTGAAGGAGAGAAACACTCATTTAACCAAGTAGCTAAGCCTACACAGTTTAGATCATTAAGACAACATTAGCTTCTACAAGCCTTTATGTCAGATTTTTCTTTCCGGATTTATACGGAAGCCCTAAGTGGTCGTGCATTCACACTTTTTATTTCCCATATTAACATGTACTTTGTTTTAAAGTGATTCATTCCAGCGCTGGATTTCCCATGATAATAAGATTCTTTCTAAAGATCTTTGAGCAAACAACTGAAATTAACCAGCATTATAATTTGCTAGATAAGTCAGTCTATCAAAAAAAAACACTATTCACTTATTTCAGAAAATTGAATACAATGAAATGTATGTATGATTGTCTTCTTAGGTGCAAACGTATATTCAAATGCAGAATTGTGCAATAATTGATATTCAGAGACCCTTTTTAAATCTTCCAATTAGTTGATCAATTAGTTGTTCGATGAGCTCTAGTCTGACCAACATCTGATTGGTTGGGCAACTGTTCACAGAGAGAGCAAGAATGAGAGCTGAGTGCAACGGTGAATAATAAAGCACAGTGAGGAAGATACAATCAAAGCTCTGATTCAGAGCTACATTTAGTTATTTAATGATCTCTTGTGATTCCTAACAGTTTTCCTTAACTTACCCACCTGCAGACTTTTTCTGTCTGCCTCAATAAGCTAATGTAGCTATGCTAGCTACGTAGTTAATGTAAGCCAATTTAGTTAGGTTAAGTTTGGCTCTAGCAACGTGAGCTTTAGAAGATGTAGTTAATGCTAATATAGCTAAATTAGGTATGACAGTAACATAGCTAAGGTAGCTAAATTAATATTAGCAAACGTAGCATAAGCTGCTATGTAGTTACCATAGCTACATAGCTATGTTATTTAAATAACACGAGTTTATGAGATTTGCAAAACTTTAAAAGGTATGTAGTCTGCAGTTATGTTACTCACATAGCTTACAGAGCTAGTGTAGATCCATTAGCTTTAGCCTTAGCTACTTTAGCTGCCTTAGAATGTTTCATTGAGGATGTTTTGTTCTTGTAAGCAGACTGTTTACTAGGCCTTACTATAGGGGTGGGAGAAAAATCCATACAGCATAGTATCGCGATATTTTGTCTGGTGGTATATCGTATCGTTTCATCCACCAAGTATCGTTTTTTTTTTCAAATGAATTGCTAATATGAACTGAAGTCTATGATAATGGAAAAATAAAATATATTGTTTAGACAATTGTTTGTCCAGTGAGATCGGCAGGGGTGACAGTCATAGAGCAGGAGAAAGTTAGTACAACCAATATGGCAGCACCAGGGAAGGTACATTAGGAATGCAAGCAGTGCATGAACACCATGGACATGACACATGAGGTTTACAAAAAGGGCTACATGGAAATAAAATACTGCGAGAACATGACAAACATGAAGACAAGACTAATGCTAAATCAGCTAAACAGTTGAAAAAATGGTATAGATCGCAATATATATCGTAATAAATGGTATCACAATACTCACTGTGTTGCAAAATGTTTAAAATCACAATAATATCGAATCGTGACTCAAGTATCATGATAATATCGTATCATGGGGCCACTAGTGATTCCCAACCCCACCTTACTAAACATTTTGTAGCCAGGTTTTGCAGGTCGAGTTTTTGACTTTTAACTTTTGGTGTCCTAACCTAACCTTAACCCTTACTCTAACACTAACTAAAAGTGCAAATCCGTTTTTATTTTGAAAGTTTTAATGCCTATTTCCGTCCTGACAGACCCGGGGTCTCACATTTGTTGTCTGCATGTGGGGACGTCTGAGATCTGCATTGTTCAGCTAAACTGTCTTGGAAATTATATGAATACTGGCAGGTGCACGCTGGTTGGCGAGGTTAAAACGTAATCATATTTCATGTAAAAAACAAAAAAACAAGTGTAATAATGTAAAGAAAATGCAACACATTGCTTCTTATGTTCATTTTAAGTTTATTAAGACTACTAGGCTCTGTGCACTGACTACACTATCACCCATCAGGTCAACCTAGTCTGCAAAGAACATGCTGTTGATCAAGATTGTCTTCAGTTGACTACAGCCCCTATTTAGGCAGAGTATGAACACAGTCAGGACAGGATCAGCAAAAGGCTATCATAGATTATGCATAGGGCCAAAAATCAGCATAAAGTGGAAGTTATTCCTAAACCAACGGTGTCAAACTCAAGGCCTGGGGGCCCAGATAATATGATGTTTTTACTATAACTGGCCCACCAGTATAAGGTCTGCAGATTTCCTCCAGTATAAAAATTTAAACTTAGCCATGATGATTTTTAATCCTTGTTGAGTCATAAAAATTAGAAAAAGTAAACAGTAAAAATAATTTGATTAAAAAATAAATCAGGAATGTGGGAAAGAAATTTGTGTTTTCTCTATATTTTCAATTTTGCATCTCATAGTTATGACTAAAAGTTATGGTTTTGACTTTTTATTTCATATTTCAACCTTTATATCTCATTGATTTTACTTTTCATCTCATTTTTTTACCTTTTGGATTCATAATTTTAAATTTTAAATCCCATTTTGACCTTTTAAAGTCATGATTTTGACTTTTATTTCATATTTTTACCTTTTTCAACTCCTAACTTTGACTTTTATCTAATCTTTTTTACCTCTTAAAATCATGATTTTAATTTTATCTCAGCTTTTGGACCTTTTAAAATCATCATTTTGACTTTTATCTCACATTTTGACCTTTTTCAACTCCCAACTTTCACTTTTAGGTCATCTTTTAACCTTAAAAACTCATGACTATTAATTTTATTTCATGTTTTGACATTTGAAACTCATGATTTTGATGTTTACCTGATTTTTTCCAGAAACAGTGGTTTACTATTAAATGAATAGAGTTTATCTATCATTGAAAGACTCTTCAATTGAAAAAACTACAGAGGTGGGTAGAGTCAAACCACAAGTTCCTCATGAGAGCTTTTAACTCAGAAATATTTCAGCATTGGCCTCTTAAATAAAACCTCTAACATATACCATGCATGCATATTTAATACAAATATTAATAGAAATGTATTAGACTATATTATGGGGGTCATGCCAGGAGGTGTAGCCCAGTGCAGACAGTGAAGCCGACAGTAACAACAGCATCAGTAATCTGTGCAGCTCCACACAGCCAGCAGTGTGTCAGATCAGCTCTTATCTCCTCTGCAGCTGCTGCAGGCTTTAGCAGAGCTGTGTAGCAGTGCTTCTACATCCCACTGAGGATGTTCTTAGTGGAACGTCCTCAGATAGACCCATGCTGTGCCTCAGCACACTTTAACCCCGTACCATTCTCACTGCAGCCCCTCTGCTGGAGCTCCAACTAAAGATTTCGTGTGGCTGACAGTCTCACTGTGAGCTGCTGGAGGCTGCAGAACATCATTCAACAGACACTCACAATGTAGATTTACTGGAGAAGGCTGTCAGAAAATAACTATGATGTTGTGGATTATATAGATTTTATGTTTGAATCAATAAATGTGAAATTGTCTTTAAGCTTGAGGATACTTTACCTTCCCAGCAGCTCTTATTTTGAAGAGTCATGTCGCAGAGATGCATGACAGAAGGGCAGCAAAATGAAAGTCTGCTACTCCTAATGACTCAGCAATCCTGTGTGTGTCTTTAATAATTCATCACCAGAGGAGTATATTGTGAGCCTGTTGCAGAGCACAGCATAGAAACTAACTCAAGCAAACCTTTGGCCATCCAGTCATGTCTGCCTCATTGTGCCTTTTATTAGATTATGTTATGGTTATGAGATGGACAGCAGTTTTGTCTGAAACACAATTGTAGGTGGTGTAGTTTCTTATTTGCACACAACTGATAAAAATCTGCATTTTACGTCTTTTAATGAGATCAACAGACATCTGCCTTGAAAAATCTTTTCTGAAAAGGCAGGGCTTATGTGACACGTGGGTAGAGGTAGAAGGTTACCGCCTCTAACTGACTTTACCATTCAGAGACCACTCCCATCCTCTCCTGCACCAGCACTGCTTCGGCTCCAAGAGCTCAGGCTTTAGTAACACCGGTGCTGGAGCAAACGGGCAAAACAGGTAGTGCTCAGGACCACCACGCTCCGCCACCACACTACAGCCTGCTTCAAGGGACTCTGGAGGGGAAAAATCCTCCACCTCAAAAGATCGCTATGAGGCAGCAGTGCTGTGGGACTCTGTCACTCTCTGGCAAGGGGAAGTCACTGTCACTATGTGTAACTCCCGCTTCATCTGGAAAACCCCTTCATTTAAAAAAAAAACAACGAAGAACAACAACAACCAAAAAACGTCCTTTTTCCCTCCTCCTCACAGTACCAAACTGCTCACTTTTTTGAAATCCTGAAGTGGGCGGAGTTAGCTTTGAGCTGGGGTTCACTTACACTTCAACTAGACTTTTCTCCACTGTTGTCCCCAGTGGTAGAATGACTCTCTCGATTACAGTTGGCTCATCCTGTCCTGCTCTACTTCTGGGATTTTTGTGCCCGGTTCTTTGTGAGTGAACCAGCACTCGGTACTGTGGTCATTCTGTTTGTGAAGACAATTTCATTGATGGTGATGATGAGAGGTCTTACATTGATTATTGGTTGTTTCATTGCTAATGTTTATGAATAAAAAGCTTTTATACACCATGTGCATTGAGTTAACACTGCATGGCAGCGCCTGCATCCAAATGGGCTTTAAACAGTTCTGGCATTTATGATGTTGTGTTGTATTTACTCTCAAATGCACGTTGCTTTGGACAAAAGCATCTGCTAAATGACACTGTAACATTGTAAACCACTAAAAGGCCTGTCTGGCTGCACTTAGGAGCTGCTTATTAGCCAACTTACGAGCTACTATCTTTTCTGTGTTGTTGTGGCCATTTTTTGTCTCTGTAAGCATATATCTGTATGAAGGTGCAGCTGACAATCCGTTACAGAACTAGAGCCACTGTGGTCCATGCTGGTCTGTTGTGGTTAGGGTTGAGTATCCAAATTTGGCACTGACATAGTACCAGTACCAACACATCTGATACCTACTCGACCCAATTACAACACAGATATCCCATTCATTTCGGTTCCCTGCCGCCAGGGGCATAGCACAGGGGGGAGAAAGGGTGCTGATTACCCGGGCCCACAGTAGGGAGGGGCCCTTAAGGAGCCTGCAATGAAAAGTGTGTTTTATCTATTTTTTTCTTAGAGATTAGTCCCATTATTGAATCAAAAGCAACTAAATGAATGGGTCACCAGACTGAAATTAGTATCAAATAGAGTTAAATAAAAACTGGGGGGCCTGTGCTCCTCCCTTAAAAATATCCATATGGTATAGTCCAGCACTGCAAGATAATGCAAGTAAATTCAGTTTAACCATAGTAAAAACATTGCTCATAAATGGGAAAATTATACTTAAAAAATTTAATAAAATACATATATATTTGTAAAAAATGCTGCTTGGCTAGCCAGTTAAGGGGGGACTGTGTAATATTATTTCTGGGGGCCCAAAATCCCTAGCTACACCCCTGCCCACCGCCCCAATGCAGCCTCGATACTCCAAATAAAAGGCAAGAAATAAATTATGTAATTTTCAGTATTTATTAGGGGTGAGGGAAAAAATTGATACAGCATAGCATCGTGATATTTTGCGCAGCAATATGTTACATCGTATCTTCCGCCAAGTATCAATTTTTTTCAAATTAATTGCTAATATGATCTGAAGTCTGTGATACTGGATAAATAGCATTAGTTGCTTTTCTCTCTCCACTTGATGATGCTGTTTTGCCCTTTGTCCAGTGAGGTCGGCAGAGGTGACGGTCATACAGCAGGAGAAAGTTAGTACAACCAACATGGCAGCACCAGGGAGAGGACATTAGGAATGCAAGCAGTGCATGAACACCATGGACATGACACATGGGGTTTGCAAGGAGTGCCGCATGAAAATAAAATACGGCAGTAATGCCATAATAGCATTCGAGAAAGGGTGAAGAGCTCAGACATCCTGAGGGAACTAAGAGTAGAGCCACTGCTCCTTCGATTGAAAGGAGCCGGTTGATGTGGTTCTGGATCAGGATGCCTCCCTGTAGAGGCAGACCCAGAACTCAGTGGAGAGATTATCTGGCCTCAGAGTGCCTCAGAATCCATCTGAAGGAACTGGAAAAATGTTGCTGGGGAGACAGATGTCTGGTTGTGCCACCAGGATCCAACCTCGCAAAAGTGGAAAAAGATGGATAGATTGAAATGTGCATCATGATATTTTTACTTCAGCAAACTTTCCCCTCTTATTTAAAAGTAAATCACTCGCATTCTTCCTTTGAACTAAGACTCAAAAGGTGAAGGACTCCAGGATGACACTGACTGAGAAATAACAGACTCAAACAGAAAAAGGAAGCCATACCTTGAAGTGGTCTAACACCAACCTCTGGCTTCATACTAAGATAATCAGATGATGATGGATGCTGATTGCCGATGGGTTCTGAGATTGCTGCAAACTTGAGCACCAACTGAGTCTGACATTATCCCAAACAAACCCCTCTAAGCAGTAAAGTCAGTGCCTGATGACATTGTCACAGACATGACCTCACATGTAAGAGAAGAATTTGTCTCCTCAGGGCAGACAATGTATGTTCACCAGCTGTCACACTTCAAACAATGTCTGCCTGAAGTCGTTCATTAATGTCCATTTACCTGCTCAGTAATAAGCAGCAGCAGTAAGTGACAGCTGCATGTTTCAGAAGCTGGTCATTCTTAAGAGGAAGGATTTTTTGTTCTTTTTCCAAGTTTGCTATTAATACAGAAAAGCTCTATTAAAATGATGTTATGAGGCTAAGTAGAAGTGACAAGTTTTAGCTGACTTCACCTTTTAGTCAAAGGGTAATCTGCACTCAGTGTCTCATTTCGCTTCTCTCCTGCTCTGCTTCAAAAAGAGGATTTATGACTTTGCAGTTTTGTGGGTTTTACAGCTGATGGCTTCTTGTTATTCTATATAGTAAGCCTAAAATCCCTCTTAGCTGCAAAAAGGGGATGAAGACTTGATCCGAGGTGTGAGAAAAGGGAAAGAGGAAATGCATTCGCCGACAGATCAATAGGCAAAGTCTTGTTCCTCCACTATCATAAACACTCTCTTCTGCAGCTGCTTCTTCCCTCTGCAGTTCTGTCCTCGAACAGTCGAATGTAGTTCAGTGTGTCAAGCACTACTGAAATATTAACACAGCAGCAGTCTGGAGTGTGCAGGCAACGCCGTGATGTAAGGCAGCACTGCACTTTCCCCAAACGTGCATGTGTTAGTGTTTTGGTGTTGATGTGCTCGAACACAAGCAGGTCAGTCAGCACCTTTTAAGGTGCCTTATATATTGATCTGTTAGAGGAAGACTCAGGCTGATAAAAGCATGCTTTTCAAACAGGGTTATGCCGGTTGGCATGCTAGTGAGGCTTACTGTATTTCAGCAGCTACAGCATGCGCGTGTCACTGCGACAAGTCGATTTTTTTTTTACTATTCCCACTGAGGTCGATAGAGGTCTGTGGGAGTGAGGAAGCACCAGGAAGGAAGAATATGATCATTTCCATCATGCAATGAGGACAACTTTAAGAGTTAAAGTGTTTTTGCAAAGGGAAGGCAGCACATTTTTACTTCCGCCAAGGAGGTTATGTGATCGGGTGGGTTTGTTCATTTGTTAGCAACATAACTCAAAAAGTTGTGGATGGATTTTGATGAAATTTTCAGGAAATGTTAAAAATGGCATAAGGAAGAACTGATTAGATTTTGGGAGTGATCCGGATTACCGTCTGGATCCAGGAATATTTTAAAGGATTCTGTACTATTGGGAGATAGGGCTAATGATGGAGGTCTGCGTTCTCCGAGTGCTTTTCTAGTTTTAAATTTACCTGCAGAAAAAGGGAAAGAAATATGATATCCCTGCTTCAATTTTCTGTTGCAGCTCTTTTACAGTTATTTCAGCTGTTTTATATTTTTAATCAAAGAAGGATGAATCATTTCCTGATGTGAATGATTAAAATTTGTCCACTCCCGATACATCTGTGTACTTGGTCGGAGTGCCAGCATGCGATCAGGCAGCTAATCTTTTATCGGGGGGAAAAAACTGTTTCATGTCTTGACCCAAAATGTTCAAATCCTCCCATGTCTGTGGTCTGATTTGTAACAGCAATATCTTTGAGACTTCAGTCAGATGACTTGGATTTTCACCAGATTAAAGCATTCAATGCTTTTTCTATCATTACATGATGTTTTTTCTGCAGGTTTGCCTTGCATTTTTCTGTCTTTATTTATTTTTTATTGCAATATGAGCTGCTGACTGTTGCATACTATATGCCAACGTGATTCATCCACTTGTTCTACCACTGTTTTTCATCTGAACTAAATAAGCATTCAGCCATATTGCTGTTTGCCTGACCATGGAATCAGCCTCTCCCTCTGGATATACCCCGGCATTCATTGTAACCCATTTATTTCACAATAATTCATCCAGCACCCCAACGGAGTCCCCATTTTGAGGAGTCAAAATAAAAGGGACTAATTCAGTAATTCATGTGCAGCCAAATCTTCAGTATGCAAATGTGGAAGTGAATGAATTTATGAAAAATGTAAAGGATTAGTAAATGCACATAGTAGCTTAGAGGAGAATGAGTAAGTGAGACAGATGCACACACGAGCCGGTGCTGCATTGGTCGAAGCTGCAGCAGAGCTCTCACAGCATCCTTCACTCCCCCCAGCTCTCTCTCTCTCTCCTCACTCTCTCACTCTCTCACTGTATCTTGTCTGCTTTCTGAGGTATTACTACGAGCACACTGGGGGAAGCCGGGAATCACAGTCAGACTCCTTTTTGTGTGCGTGCATCAGTTCACTCTCCTGATTTCTTTACTTGGCTCACCTCTGCCTGGAGTCCAGCGCTCTCTCCCCCGGGTCAGAAGCTGAGGATTTGCGGGTCAGACTCGCATCATGGACCAGCAGGGAGCAGGAGTTGGGGACGATCAAGGAAACTGGGTCACTGGCAGGCTCTCCTGACTGATGCCTGCGTGGAGCTGGAGGAATGGGGTGCACCACCAGCACGGTTGTGATCGATGGGCTGCGTACAGTCCTGGAGAGGAACTGTAGCGGCTACATCTGTAAGGGAGCAGCTGAGCCCATCGGGCCATCTGAGGCTGAGAGAGCGCTGAGTCGGAGAGAGTCCAGGGTGCTGCCAACACCGAGAGTGCTCAAGGTGTGTGTACATGTGAGTGCACGTGTGGGTTTGTTTGAAAGTACCATTCATTGTAGTAAAACAAAACTATCATTACAGCTGATATGAACACTCATCATCCATTCATCCTTTTATACTGAAGAAAAACTGAAAAAAAATCATAGTTTTTTCATATTTTGAGAATAAAAGCAGAACATTTTTAACACTTTCCCTGTTTTATACTTCAATATTATGTCATTAAGACTGTGTATGTAGGGATTTTTTTAGTTTCTCTACTTATTGATCATTCTGATTTTTATTTCTTGGCTTTAATGCCTGATATAAAAGCAGAATTCTCATGAGATGCCGGCAAATTCTGTTGCATTTGATCTAAAGGCTCTTTAAGAGCAGCCTCCTAATGCTGCTGGATCATGATGTAGTGATGGGATTAATTCTTAGCCTTTGGCAAATTATATTTAAAAGAGAAAAGCAGCAAATCCTACTATCTGAGAAGCTAGAGAGCTTTTCTTTTGTCCCCGCTGCCTATTCATTTTAAACATATGCATCATTGTTTTACTCCAAGTGCAATATTTGCCCTTATTTTTGCATTTTTTTCAGATACAGTCCATTGATTTGCTAATAAGACAGCATAGTGCAGGTTATTACTACAAGTAATGAATAAGATGAAAATAATTTTAGAATATGACTGAAGCGCCTCTATTTTCCCTGCACATGACAGAAAAAAGCAAGCAATGAACATAATTAATGAATCAAGTGGAAATAAGTAAAGAATAATAGCAGGTTGAAGCTTATATTGAGGCAAAAATTACACCTGCTGGCAGCGTAAAGCAAATAAAATCCTCCTTCTCATTTCAGCACTGTGCGTATGTATGCATGAGTGTAAACAGTATGAAATGTAGGGCAGTAGGAGGGCTGCATCTTGCCTTTCACTAAGCGCCGCACGGGTTAAAGCCTCTCTGCCGAGGGATGTGGGTGAGGGGTTGAGTGGGGGGGCACAGTGAGCTCTGTGTCTGCTGGAAATCAATCAGAGCTCTTCATCTGTGAACCAGCGGGCTTGGCAGAGCTTCCGCTGCTCCGTACCAGCTTGTCTTGCCCTTCTTGTTTGTGTTTACATACTGCTGCGTGCGAGTGATGTCCCTTTCCCGTCACTGGTTCATCAGAGTCACAGCAGAGAGACAGTGGTCGCGGCTGAGAGCAGGGAATTAGGTCAAGGGCATGGTCGCTTCTCCTGGCTCTCGGGATGGTCTTATCATCCAGGCGGGGTCAATTAATCCCCTGTCAGCATTTAGCAGTCTCACAAATCAATATGTAAATGTGAGCAAGGGAGGTGATGCGCCTAACACTTATTTGTCAGAGTTCAAATGTAAGGAGATTTAAAACTCACAAAAGACTGTAGAGGCAGTCAGACATATCGATACAGAAATTAACAACACAGCTGGATTAATAATGAAGCGCTTTAATTTAGAAACATGAAGCTATACTTGAAATGAATTACAGCCAAAATAAACTAGCCTTTTAAATGAGCTAGACAACCTTTTTGGCATACAAGAAGGCTTTTATTCATCAAATTATTGTTAGATTTTTTTATCAGTGTTTGTGTAATAGTCTACAAGTGAGCAGAGAGATGACTGCTTGCTTACTAGCTTAATCACAAACACTCACTGCTAATGTTTACAACAATAGAACCAGACCTTCCAGCTAGCTGAAAGCAACAAGCTAACTTTCTTCAGAAGACTTCAGCTAGCACAAGTAGCACACAAAAGGCTGTAAAGGCAGCCCAACACATCAAAAAGGACAAATTAATACAGAATTTGACAATACAGTTGGTTGAATAAAGAAGCGCTTTAGTTTAGAAACATGAAGCTGGACTTGAAATGAATTACAGTAACTAGAAAAAAGAGTCACAACACATTTTTATTGTTTCCAGCCAAAGTAAACTAGCATTTTAAATGAGTTAGACAACTTTTTTGGCATACAAAAAGGCTTTTACGTTTTTATCCATGTTTGTGTAATAGCCTACAAGTAGACATGACTGTTTGCTTACTAGCTTAACCGCAAACACTCATTGTTAATGTTCAAAACAGAAGAGCCAGACCTTCCAGCTAGCTGAAAGCAACAAGCTAACTTTCTTCAGGTGGCTTTAGCTAGCACAAGTAGCACACAGAAGGCTGTAAAGGCAGCCCAACACATCAAAAAGGACAAAACAATACAGAATTTGACAAAACAGTTGGTTAAATATTGAAATATTTTAGTTTTTAGATAAGCATGAAGCTATACATGAAATGAATTACAGTAATTTTAGAGATATAATTAAGAATACTTTTATTGTTTGAAGCTAGAACAAACTACTGTATGTAGGTTTCCCTTTTACTTTTTAATTGAATGAGCTAGCCAACTTTGTTAGCATTTTTGCACATAAATCACTGATCAAATAAGTGTCCAATTTTACTGAAATTAGTCTAACAGCTTTTGTGAACATAGAGATGACTGCTTGCTCACTAGTTCAATCGCAAGCGCTCATTGCTAAAAGACTTTTCAGCTAGCTTACAGCAGCAGGCTAACTTTATTCAGAAAACTTAAGCTAGTGCTTGTTGGCTACAGTGGTACAATTAAAAACTGCCAAAGTTACACTTTTTTGTAGTATGTTTTCGTAATGGGATGCCCTTTTTAAGAAAATGCTAATAATGTCAGCTTGCTAATGCTAAGTTTGCATTTGCAGCTTTGAAGATTGTCTAGCTAACAGCCGTTGAGCTAAGCCAGCTTGTTTGTTGGCAAATACAGATGTATTTATTTTTTTATATTTGGTGGTTTTAATCAGGAGTGTAACGATCTATCAATGTATATTGATACATTTATTGGTTTATTGAGTAACCAGTCAGATTGTTAGAAAGTCAAAACATCGTTATACACTGTCACCTTAAAGTTGCGTTTTTGTTTTTATATTCTTACCACACACCTGTTGACAGTTTCTGTCCAGCTGCACATCCTTGACAAGCTAGCGTTAGCAACAGTTGCTAACAGTTAGCAGCCAAAATAACAAGTATAATCACTCCTCTATCAGCTTTGTGGACAGATTTCAGGAAGAGACCACACCAGGACTGGCCTCTTTCCTTATTTTGTCAACTGTCTGATTTTTTTATCTGTATACAATCATCTTATGACATTGTGAGTAGTTATAGACCACTCTGCCTTTGTTATGGCTTAAGTAGCATAGTGTCTGATACAGGCTCTATGGATAAAACAGAGGAAAAAGTGCACTGTTTCATTTCATGCCCTTTTTAGACACACTGATTCAATTCTGATGTCTCATGTTAAATTAATATAGAAAATATAAGCTGTCCAAACATGACATGGTTCAAGCTGGGTAGCTGCTTTCTGTATGTTATAGGCTGTTAAAATTGTGTATCTTAACATGACATTCTGTGCAGTGTGACTGCTGCTCCGAGCCGGCTGTAAGTGGCAATTAAAGGAACTGCAATATTTTGCATTTCTGCATTGCCTTGATTTTTCCGCCATCTAGCTGGTTGTATCTTAACAGTGTAATATTTCAGTTCTTTCAACTTGGATATCCAAGAACTGCTCGTATTGTTTATGCATGGACATTATTTGCTTTCACAAGGGCTCAGTTCCCTTTCTTTGAAATGGTTGAGGCCAACAGTAATGCTGAACAGAAGCACTGAGGTGTCTTGTTGTTTTTATCAGAGGAATGTTGTTGTAGGGAAAGAAAGTGATGTAAGCCTCACCACAGATAAAAGCACCTTTCATCCCACAATGTTCTGGGAGGAAAGTTTCAAACTTAGCCTGTGTGATGGGTTTTCTCTCACTGAAGCATTCCTAATGAGTTGATTATTCTCTGTTTATCTTTTAGGGAGTTGATGAAGTTCTGAACTGTGTCTGCATGTCATCAAATAGAAACTATTTACAGAATAAATCAATTCAGTGGATTGAATTACATGACTAATGCTGGCCTACTCACTTAGATTGCGAAAAGAATAAGATTGAGGTATTTGTGTTGGCTTTGTAACCTGTTTCGTAATGTAATGTAAATTCTTAGATTTAATAACTTATTCTTCTTTATGGGTGTTTCTCTAAAGTTCAAACTTTTTTTTTAAGGTTAAACGGGCAGCATTTTTACGAGCACATTCATGGGAACTAGACGAGTAATATGAGAGGGCATGAAACTCTATTAACACTAATCCTTTCCTCAGTTGCATGATAAAATTGCTAATTTAAAAAAAACTGATATTTTTATATTTTAAGGGTTAAATATTATTAATTGAAATAATTATCCCAGAATCAGAGTATATTGATACATTTATTATAGTTAGCACGTATAATATTACTTCGCGTGGCACCCCATTAACCGTATTGTCTTGCTTCATATGTTTCACATGTGAGTTTTTGGAGCGTTTCTGCTTGAATTTCTTTTCAAGATGTCAGAATATCCTCCCAGAGCTTCTGTTTTGATGTGAACTGCCTCCCACCCTCATAGATCTTAAGGTTGAGGATGCTCCAAAGGTTCTCAGTAGGGTTGAGGTCAGGGGAGGATGAGTTTCTCTCCTTTTATGCCCATAGCAGCCAATGACACAGAGATATTCTTTGCAGCATGAGATGGTGCATTGTCATGCATGAAGATAATTTTGCTACAAAAGGCACAGTTCTTCTTTTTGTACCATGGTAGAAAGTGGTCAGTCAGAAACTCTTTGCCCAGGTCATTTTCACACCTTCAGGGACCCTGAAGGGGCCTACCAGCTCTCTCCCCATGATTCCGGCACTAAACATGACTCCATCATCTCCTTGCTGATGCTGCAGCCTTGAGACATGGGAGCCATCCACCAACCATCCACTAATCCGCTATCTGGACCATCCAGGGTTGCACAGCACTCATCGGTAAACAAGACTGTTAGAAAATGAGTCTTTATGTATTTCTGGGCCCACTGCAACCGTTTCTGCTTGTGAGCATTGGTTAGGGGTGGCGGAATAGTAGGTTTATGCACGACTGCAAGCCTTTGGTGGATCCTACACCTTGAGGTTTGAGGGACTCCAGAAGCACCAACAGCTTCAAATACCTGTTTTCTGCTTTGTAATGGCATTTTAGTAGCTGCTCCCTTAATTTGCTGAATTTGTCTGGCAGAAACCTTCCTCATGATGCTTTTATCTGCATGAACCCATCTGTGCTCTGAATCAGCCACAAATTTCTTCACGGTACAATGATCACACTTAAGTTTATGTGAAATATCTAATGTTTTCATACCTTGTCCAAGGCATTGCACTATTTGAGGCAGCACACAGATCCTTTTTCTTTCCCATATTGCTGAAACCTGTGGCCTGCTTAATAATGCAGAACATCCTTCTTAAATAGTTTTCCTTTAATCGGGCTCACCTGGCAACCTAATGATCACAGGTGTCTGAGATTAATTTCAGTGATCCAAAGAGCCCCAAGACAAAATACTATCCATGAGTTTAATTGAGAAACTGAAAATTGAATGTTTGACACTAAAATCCAATTTGCATAATAATTTGAAACATGGTGTATAGTGTCAAATTGTATTAAAATCATATAATATGTTATTGTACCATATAATTTAGTTTTGTTTCATATTGCACGTTATATACCATATTGTATAGTTTTATACAGTATCATATCCCATTATGTCATGTGTCTTATCATTACATATCCTATTGTATCGAATCATTGTGTCATATCGCACTGTTTCACACATTTCATAATGTATTGAATTGTATGGTTCTGTTTAATACTATATTGTTACTTTTATATTTTGTCTGGTGGATTGTTGTTTTTTGTGATGTTAGATGATTTTTCAACCTTGAATGATGTGTAATGTGTATGGAGTAATCCTTGATTCCCACCCTTAAATAGCTCCACCCTTGTCCATACACCAGTTATGCCTGAACTTAATGGATCTATAGTTAAACAACAGAGCATTTGGCTTGGCTACAGCTTTGTTTTTCCTCGTGATTGCTTCCTATTTTCGAGACAATTCAGCATCTTGGCATCCTAAGGACGTCACAGTTTTCATGCCTTTGTGTGTTGTTGTGTGTGTTTGTGTTACACGCTTGCTGACTGATACATGGGACCATTACAGTTACTACGGTTTGAGCTCATACTTGTAGATTTCCCTTCAACAGCGGGTTGATTTTCCCACAGATCTAGCGGCAGCATTATTCATATCTAACACCGTTAGTCACATGCGAAGCTGAGCTACCATACTGCTGTTCAGGCACTGGACACTTTTATTTTCAAGCACTGCTGTGTGAGGGGACTGTCTTTGCCTTATGGTTACTTCCTGTTATTCTTGATGCCATTGTATCTCACATCCTACTTCAGTGATGAGACTAACAGAGGCTGCCGTGTCATTATCACCTCCATGTTAAAATCTCATTCTCAGCTCACAGTACACGACTCTCTAGAGGATGGACTGTAATCAGGCTGCAGGACAGCGGGTCCTGGTCCTGCTGCTGTAGAAGGCCGGTGAGGGGTGGGTCATGTTTTTGTTAAATTCCTGGAAACACCCTGTTTTGCTTTGGCTGCTTAATGCTGGGAAGGCTAAGTGATTGCATCAAGTCCTTGTTATGTAATAAGGGAACATGGCTGTAGTTCTGTCCAGGCTGGAGTAAGGACTTGATGTTGGAAGTTTTTTTTTTCTCACTTAAATTTATTTATTTATTTATTTATTTAAGATTTATTTTTGGGCCTTTTCATACCTTTATTTGATAGAGGAAGGTCAATGGATAGAGTCGGAAACAGGGAAGAGAGCAGGGAGAGACATGCGGCAAAGGGCCACAGGCCGGATTCAAACCCGGGCCGCCCGCATACATGGGTAGCACCTTAAACCACTTGACCATCTGCGCTCCCAAATTTATTTTTTAATGATAATTTTTTACTGAGCATAGCATCATTGTGATGTTTTCTTGTTCCTATCATTTTCATTGTTGTGTTTTATATGAAACTTATGCAGTATAAGAAATGCCCAATAATGTTATTTGTGTTTTCTGTTGGTGTGTGCTGCTATATATTCAAGTGGATCATGGTTTATTTTTATTGTTTTTTTTTACTGATATATATATATATTTATGTGAAGGCTGCTAATAGTGAACATCACTTGGAGTCTAAGACAGATTTCCCCAAGAAGACAATGCGTATCGTGTCATACTGGATCATATTATATAAGATTGCTAGTTGTATTGTATTGTGCCATATTTCGCATTATATCATGTGGTATCAAATCGTTTAAGTTATCATCTTGTGTTTTACTCTATCATACAATATCTTTTCGGCTTGTATCATATCACATAACATTGCATGATTGCATGGCAGCATGTCAGTGTATCGTAGCGTATTGTATCATATCATTGTATTTCCTCTTGCCTTCATATTGTTCACAGGGACAGTTAAAAAGCTGGCTAAGTTTAAATGCAAAGTGGTACCAACAAACAAAATTAAGTAAACTAAAAAAATGACTCCTATTGACACTAATACTCAATCCAGTGAGACAGAAATAATAAAGAAACTTGACTACACTGTTTTAATCATATTTTACCATCCATTTTCATTGCAGAAACTGGATGGTAAAAAATGAATGACATAACTGGATTATTTTGCAAGACTTTGTGGCATGGAGAATTTAAATGAATGTGTTTGTAATTCTCTCCACCCAGTTTGGTTTTAGAGATGACACATTTATAGCAATGAGGCTTCAGAATTATTACGAGGCATTTAAACCATTCTTGAAAAAGGACATTTTGCCTGATTAATATCTTTAAATCACTGCCCACATCTCCAGCAGTATGTGAATTCAACAAGTCAGTTTCCTATTGTAAACACAGAAGTCATCCCCACTGTTGGCGGGGCATATTAAAGTGCATTTGGATGCACTTTACACAGCCTCTTGTTGGTCAGCTGCTTGACATTGGGAGCACTTTGTTGCTCAACAGAAGTGTTTGTTCTGCCACTAAAAGGGCTCAGTGTGCCCTTCTGCTCAGACCTAAAAGCCAGCATGCCCCAAAGAAATACAGTTATGTTCATTTCAGTGGATTAGTCAGCGAAACGATGCAATGTGAGCAGTAGTTGTCCATGTTACAGTGGGAAGAAGATATGAGATTTACTGCAGATATGCTTTGCCCAACTTTGATCAAACACAGTCACATCCTGTAAGAAAGCATCGCTTTCTATGCACAATTCACTGAATTAAATGTGTGACAGGGATGTAAATCACCAGTTTCATCACGATTAGAAACAATATCGATTCTCAAAACAACAATTCGATATTTGCCAATATCACAAAGTCTGCCACGATTCGATTTCGATTCGATTCGATCTAGAGGCCTCCAATCAATATCAGACGATATTTTGAACCCATTTTCCACAATCTGTTACTTTTCACATAAAGGAAAAAAACCCCACAATATTGATACTCTCTCGGCTGCTAACCATTACCTGCCATCCACGCCTAGTGGTGTTGTGACTTGTGTATGGGCGGAAACTGTCATAACCAAGTACGTGGGGGACTTTCAAATTAAAAGCGTAAGGTAAAAATGGCGATTAATACTGATGTTTATACTTTCAGTCGATTTGACTGAATCATTGCTCAAACAATTGATATACCGATCCAGATCGATGAATCGTTACACCCCTAGTGATAATGCCACTGTTCTTGCAGGCGTACATTTTACAGTTGAATGGATGGTTAAAAAATGTTGGCTGGTTTAAAAGATTGGACTGTGTATCATGGGTTCTCTATAAATCAGAGTGTGATTCCATAAACAAGTCTGTGTTTTTCAAAGATATCTGAGAAAACTGACCTTGGGCTTGTGGTTAAAGAAGAGTGAGACAGTGAGCATCCAAACTGGAATTCTGGCTCTGATAAACTTCTTAGAAAAGTTGAAATAACAAATGCTGCCCTGATTAACTTTTCAGTACATAGCCAGAGGTGCGTTTTTCCACATGAGGTTAACTCTTGCAGCATTTCAAAGTGTCTTAGCTTGATGTGTGATGACTCACTGTTATTCCTCTGACACCAGAGAGTGCTGATATGCCCTGGATGACACTGATTTATGCTTAAATCCATTAAGCAACCTGCCTTCATGCATTGCACAGGATTAGCGTCTATCCCTCTAACACCCACTCAGTCTCCATACACACCAAGAATTGCTGTCCCACGTCCATGCCTCAGGCCAGTTCATGTCATTGTGAGCTTTTTCATCCTCTGCATATGATTTTTCACACAATAACCTGATCTTGTTTCAAAGCCAGTTTTTGGCCCTTAATAGTATTTTGCTTGAAGCTGCTATTGGTTTGAATGAAGGCTTATGTAAGGTTAACTATAGGGTAAGATCAATCTATAAGAGCACCCTGGAGGCTTTTTGTGATTGAGGATCAACAAAACATCCCAGGTTTGGTTCCAGCTGTGAAATTTTTGATACACTTTATAAACCCTCTCACCTTTAGCCCCGCTTCTCTCTCTCTATTTCAACTCTCCAGTTGAAGCAAACTGTTATTAAACTGTATAAAATTAAGATGAATCAGATTGCCTTAAGGGAAACATTGACAATTTGAAAAAGAAGTGTTGCTGGTCTAGCAACTTAACATTAAGGATTGGAGTTTTGAGATGCTGCGTGTAGTAACAAGTCCTGTTGTCATGCTGTTGTGGTTAGGAACTAGCAAACATTTGCTAATAGTCAAACTGACTCATGCTGTAATGCACAAAAATTAAACAAGAAACATTTAAAGGATTATTTCAGGTTGTGGCTAATTACAGCCTTGTTAGGAAGTCTGCTACGTTCACACTGCAGTCAAAAGTGACCTGAATCTGATTTATTTGCTCACATGTGACTCGTATCTGATTTTTTTTCTGACAGTGTGAACAGTGGAAGTCACATTGAATCTGACCTTTTCGAATCAGATTCAGGCCACTTTCGAATGTGGTTCTCAATCAGATGCGTATATATGATCTTTTGGAAGTTGACTGCAGTGCGAACAGGCAAACAAAAAAAATCAGATCTGAGAAAAGATCACAATTGAGTGTTAAGGCCTGCAGTGTGAACGTAGCCTAACATAACTGTTACTCACTTTGAGCCAAGCTACGCTAATGCTAACTCATCCAATCTTCTATGCTAGATAGGCAGTGTGTCTTAACTCTCATATATCTGTTAGTATACTGTAATAAAATACACTTAAATGGAGTCCAGAGCATTTAATCATAGTGGGCATTGTTGTTTTGTACTAATAGGAAGTGACAGCTAAGAGGGGGATCAGGAGATCCACATCCATTGGTTACATCCATTTCCTGAGAGGGGCGTGGTCGGGGCGGAGTCAGTCAGCTCAGTAACATTTAAAGACACAGACACAGCTCGGTTTTATACATGCAAAAATCCAGTACTGGAGTGTTTTTTTTTTTTTTTTCAGAAACAAACATCACAGGCATGTTTTGGCGACCTCTGAGACCAAAATAAACTTGGCTTAAAAGGGTAAAATATGTGACCTTTAAGTCAACTGAAACATGCATTTCTTGCGGAAAACTTTCTGCCAACTCAACATTTTTACCTGTGAGCTAGTTTTAGTGTTCAGTTGGGCCCCTCAGCTCAAAACAGCTGGGAAACTTATTACTTGACTATTTTACGTTGGGCCCTCATATTTGTTTTATAAAGTGAGAACTGTTATCAGACTTGTGCTGCACAGTGGTGTAGAGGTTAGCGCTGTCGCCTGACAGATAGAAGGTTTAAATCCCGGCTGAACATGGCCTGTCTGTGGTGGAGTTTGCATGTTTGTTAGGTCAGCTGGTCACTCTAAATTTCTTGTAGGTGTTAACATGGGAGAGCCTGGTTGTCTACATGTCAGTGCTGTGATTGACTGGTGACAAGTCCAGGATGTACCCTGTCTCTCACCTATGGAAGCCTCCATGACCCCAGACAGACAGTGAAGAGAATAAATAGATGTAGCAGACTCAAGGCTCCATGCACTGAGGTCTTCTGAATATTTTGGATGAGGACTGATTATAAATGGGGCTGCAATCAACAGAGATTTCCATCAGTGATTGACCAGTTTAGTTTAGTCTATGAAATCTTAGAATATAATGGAGAAAATGCATTAATAATGTTTGACATCCACAACTGACATTTTTAATGTCCTGTTTTGTCTGTCCAACTTTTTAAAACCACAAAGCATTCATTTTTTAACCCAAAACTGTCAAAGGGGAAATCCCACAGCTTATTCATGACATTGCTTAGGTTTTGGGGCTGTGAGATGACAGTATTGATCAAAATAAATGAATCAACTTCTTGATTGCAATCACATTAATTCAGATTTGATCATATCTGTTTTAAATTAATTTAGTGTGATCACATGACCAAAGTCGAAAAAAGCACCCATTTGATTTTTTTTTAAATTTAACTCAGCTTTTATTCATTTACTGATGTGAGTAAAACACTAACATGAATCATGATATTGAATTTCACCAAATGCCAGTATGTGTGTGGGGGCCATGGGGTCTTGTGACAGTGGTAGTAGAGCAGCTGTAGATCTGACCTGGCCCCCCTACCCCCCTCCCCTTAAGCTCGGACGCAGGCGTGAAAAGATAACATCCTCCCCTGCTGTGGCCCTCTGAGGAATCTGCAGGTCGGGCCCGCTCCTCGGTGGGCTGAGCAGGGCTGCGTCATATAGGAATGCCCCTGGAGCAGTTGCATCAACAAGCAGAGAGACAGAAGCTCTCGATCGGTGCGGTGTGTGATAACGAACCGTCACTACCTCAGCTTTAGTCATACAATAAAAACTGCAGTGACTAATGTTTGCGCGTCTCGTGACTGATCGATTGAGACTGGACTGCTCATACAGGGATAGTAGACTTATATTTGCGTTCAGTCTTAGCTGGGTTATGTGGGTCAAGATTTGTGCATGTTGTCTAAAATCTGTTGAGCTTAGACTTGCAGCTTAGTCCTGAAATTCTACTCAAGCCAAGTCACTTTTTGGTGCCTTAAGTATGTCTTCTTTAAACATTGTGGCAGCATGCATGCATTTAAAGTGCCCCATTGTTGTCTCATTCTCTCCTTTTCATACAGCTCTTATTTCAGCTGTCCCACACAAGGCTTGGATGCTCCCTGACCAGACTGTAATACTTGAGGAATGTGTCTTTTTGTTTGGCTTTGTCAACCCTGTGTCACTGCAGGTGGATAGTGTGGGGTCAGATAACTTTATTGTATGTGTGTATGAGGGTGTTTAACTCCCTCAGGCAGCACAGCTGAGTGTAGGAGGGGCCATCTCCTCAGCCTGGGTGTGAGTTGGCTGCTCTCAGAGACAGAGCAGATCGAGGAGGGAGGGAGTAAGCACGAGTCTGTGAGGAGAAACTTTTTACTAGCACCTTTGTTTTGTACTCATCGGATATGCTGGCTGCCCGCTTCTGTTTGGGATCAAGCTTGGAGATATCATACCACAGCTGTTGACCATGCAAGGGCGAGCTGGGAAAGCTCCGAAGAAGGAGCTGGTCATTGAGAGTCCACAGCAGTACAGGAGCTCGGCTGCAGCTGAGGCTGAGGTAGACACAGTGCCACAGGTGGTGGTAAGTCATTCTAGGACTTTATAAAGAGAGAAATTACACTTTTGTGTCCTGGCTTGCCAGTCTCTTTTGACTGAAAATAAGGTCTAACAGTGAGCATGGCTGTAAAGATTAACCACAATCATAAAGACCTGAAGCAGGTGTCATGTGAGTGCTGGTGCAGGTCCACCTTTGTCATCTCTTTCATTAAACACAACAAATTAACATTCAAAATGTGCAACATTAGCACGAGCATAGAGGGATTTTACACTTACTTGACCAACTTAGATGGAACATGTTTTTTCTTTTTCAACAAGGCAAGCATGACCTTCACTTGTTGAACATTTTATTTGGATCAAAAGTCAACCGTGTGATAACTTCCTGCTTCATTATGGAACGTGTGGATCCTTTCAGAGTTATGTTAACAGTCGGTGGCTGAAGTGTCAGCACAGAGGGGTACAACACAGCACCATTGTTTAGAGCTGTGAGAGGGTGTAGTGATGGGAGGAGTGGGTGCTGCAGCTAAACAGCTGTTAGATCACTGTAGAGAGGGAGTGGAGGAGATGTCTTCATATGTTTCTGTATATGCTCCGTTTAGGGATGACTTATGTGGAAAATGTACTGTGGTTTTATCTAAATACTTCACTTAGGATGGAGATGAAAGTGTAATAGCTCCACTCTACTAGTCATAAACTCAACAAGTGTTTTTAAAGTGACAATAATTCAGCACAAAGTTTGGTCTAGGTTTGTTGAAAATGGTCCAAATTGTGGGATGGGGATGACAGAGCTTGTGCTTGTGTACTTTTTCAAGCTCAGCGCTGAGTGGACGGTGTGGTTGACCACCTTTAGCCAGTGACAAAGCAGCGTGGGAGAGCCCAGAGGGGCTCAGATGAAAACAAAAGTCAGCAGCAAGAGAGAGGGGCTAGAAAATTCCTCTTTGGTGGGAGGAGGGCGGCATCAAGGGCACTGATCATCAACTGGCGGCCCATGGGGCAAAATCAGGCCCCTCAGAGCTTCCTGTCTGTCCCCCTAGAAGATCAATGAATTCAGAAAAGCAGGAAAATAAAATGTTGTGGTTTTAAGACTAACTTTTGGCTTTAGACGTCTGCAGCTGTTGCCAAAAGCAATTAATATTCAAATAGTTTTAGAATAACTTCACATTTGATTTGTTTTTACAGAAATTCACTTGTCAGCCGTTATTAGTTGATTTTAAAAAAATGTGTCAAAACTGGCAAAAATGGCCTGACAGAGTGATGAAAATTAGCGATAAGTGTCCAAATGGGTTGTGGAGCGGCACAAAGGGACAAAAACTTGCAGAAAAAGAGGTTGAAATGTGGCACATTTATGTTAAAGGAAAAAGGGGCAAAAGTATATCAAAATGGGTTAAGTGTCAAAAATTGTGAAAATGTAATGAAAAGTGGCAAAAATAGACAAAAGTAGCAAAAATAGATAAAGGAGTGGCACAAAAGGGATAAGAAAGGCAAGAAAATTGGTTAAAAGGAATTAAACTCTGACTATAAATTGGGTTAAAGAGGCAAAAAACCCAAAAAGTATTGAAAATGAATTAAAAGTGGCAAAATGGTGCAAAAACAGCCAACGGAGAAGTAGTGAAAAGGCAGGAAAGTTGGTTAAAGAGTGATAAAATAGCAAAAAGTGTCAGAAATGGGTTAAAAGTTGCAATATGGAGCAAAAATAGCCAATAAAAAGTAGTGAAAAAGCAGGAAAGTTGGTTAAAGAGTGATAAAATAGCAAACATGGGTTAAAAGTGGCACAAAAAGTAACAGAATGAAGCAGTGAAGTAGTGAAAAGTGTGAAACATGAGTTCATATTGGTGCTGAATCACAATTGTTGAGGGCCCATTCTCTGAGATTTTTAGGAGCCCAGCCAACTCTGTAGGCATGCCTGTCTCCTTGTGGTCTATGGCATTATAGATCAGGATAGATCTCACTGGTAATGCCAAAAAAATGCCCTGCATTTTGAAAGAAAATACAAATACTAATAAAAAAATTTGTTAATCAGAACAAAATATTGATTTAATTTTTCTTTATTTGGAAGTCCAGCCCCCAGAGACTTGCTAAAAAAACAAATAGCTACACCTGCAAAAACTCAGTTTTTCAGTCCATCTTATCTCAGTCCATTTTTTCAGTCCATCTTATCTCTAGTCAGAAATACCTCTGAACCCTTACTTTAGGACTCATTCACCTGACAAATCTAGATAAACATCTCATTTTCAGGTATTTAAAATAATTCCAGACTTGTCAGTAGCTTTTGAATACATAGAAGGATTTATTTTTTACAAGAAGTTAGTTGAACAAATTTGTTAAGATTTGAGATTTTTGCATGATGTGCTTTGAAAGAGTTGCAGACACCTTGTTTTTATCTGTCAAATTTATTTAAAGAAAAGAAAATTAAAGAGAGAATGCTCCTTAACAGTTCCACCTCGTCATGGTTTTTTAAATTGAT
Organism: Cheilinus undulatus; assembly: GCF_018320785.1. Classification (NCBI taxonomy): domain Eukaryota; kingdom Metazoa; phylum Chordata; class Actinopteri; order Labriformes; family Labridae; genus Cheilinus; species Cheilinus undulatus. Next base: position 41,632,485 of record NC_054879.1, read on the forward strand.
TTTTATGGTCTCGGTCTTGGTCTTGACTTGCCTTGGTCTCTCAACCCCTAAAAGTATTGGTCTCAGTGCACTCTGGTCTTGGGCAAGTGTCGGTATCGGAAAGTGTGGTCTCGAGTACAACACTAGAGGTTTAAGTGAAAGGCAAAATGTGAGACTTTTGATTTCTGAAGTCGTCACCTTCTATGAACTCTCTCTTTGAGTGGATGCTCATTAAAGCACTTCTCTCTTCCTGGACATTCATGCACAAAGTCTGCATGCCTTGTTCTTAAAGTTTCATTGTTTGTTACAGGCTGTAGTCCTTAGATGAAGAGATTTCGGGTCTCTTGAATGGAGGCAAAGACACGTACACACATCTTATCTCTTCCAGGTCTTAATTCCTTCCTGACCTACCTGTTCTGCTCACAGAGATCAGCATCAGTCACACTGCTCTCTCTGTCTCAGAACAGAGAGATAACATTAGGAATATGTACCTGACTCAGACTTTTGTCAGCTGGATTAGATTTGGATGTGTGATACAAAGTTTAGTTTCAGTTCAGTGCCAAACCAAACTCCTATCTGACTAGATCAGCCTTATGTTTTGGACCATAACAAGCACTTTTATCTGAGTTTCGGCCAGAGATGTAAACTTTTTCAGCTGTCTTCTTCATTGTTATAGCTCCAGTCATCATACTTTTCTCTAAACCAAAGCTCATCTCAAAGCGGCAAATCAGCTCTCCATTACTTTATAATAGGGGCCAAATGCTGGCATTAGACAAAACCTCCCTCCATAAACCTCTTTTTAACAAGGTCTGTTTGGAGCATGGAGAAAATGACTTATAATTGGCTCTAAAAGGACATAAACCCATGTCAGCAGCAGATGTTTATCCATTGTGTTATATCAATTTAATCTCTGCTATGGTACAACTGCTGAGTTAGAGAGGAGATGTATTATTGGGCTGAAGATGTGACCTGTTGGACGAACTCTGATATGTTTTCACCGCCAACATGGGAGAAGCGTTGGCATTGTGGGAGGTTTACAACAGAGAAGGTCCTAAAATAAACATTGACATTGGTATCGGCCATCTGCTAAATTGTTAATCTAATCTAAACAACGGTACTACATAGGACATGATTTTTACAGCTTGTGCATCTCTTCTTTTAATGGGCCTTATTCATTTCCATGTGTTAGAATGTATTTGTATGCACTATCTACTGTACCTGTGTCTTTTCTAGTGTCACATTTACAGGAAAATACTCAATCAAAACCTAGAACAAGTCACAATAGGGAGACTGAGTAAACTTAATCACAATGTCATTATTTTAGTCCTTGTATAATATAATGAGTAATTTAGTTTTGGCTTACTACACCTTTCCCTACAGTTAATGCCAAAGACTACTACTAAGACTTAGTTAAAGAGGCGGTGGGCTAACATTTTGATGCTTAAGTTGGCCATAACATTAGCAGTGATGGGCTAACTAACAGTAACAGTAGCAAAGTTTGCTTGGAGGTGATGTTACAGCTTATAAATGTATAGCAGTAGTTCAGACAGGTCAGGGATTTAAGTGACGCCATATAATCAAGATCAGCTGATCACGCAAGCCCTCATCAGCTGACGACCAGCTGATTTGCTCCAAGGATGCTATTGGCTAATCCACCCCCATGCGGCTGGCTTTGCTGCTCCCTCTGCAGGCCCCTTTTTGCAGCCCTCCTCCACCCCAGCTACTCCTCCATTCTGCTTCTGGATTAATCAGTGTCATTCTGTTGTCACTGATACCTTTTCTGTTCCTTTTTTGGCTGCTTTTCTCCGTGCCTCAGGCTTTCCTTGTAGACATATAAAGGCAGGAACATATGCTGTTCCTGCTTGATGCTTTCCATGTAGGCTTGTATAAAGGGATCCCAGAACAGCCACACTGCTAATGCTAAATATAGAGAAAACTAATAAATGATAATGAAGAAAAATATTTCCAACAACAAATGTTGTGTTTCTAGACAAAGTGGCCCAGAGTGAAAAAAATGTCACATTGGTTTGGTTTGTCTCTTAGCTTAATCTAAAGCAGAGGTCATCAACTACATTTGCACATGGGCCAGATTTAGTCTTGACAGAGATAGTGGGGGCCAGACTTTCAAATAAACTCAAATCAAATAAATATCTTGATCTATTTAACACATTATGATATTAGAATTAGTATTTTCTTTCAAAATGCACACGGGTTTTAGCCTTTAACAGTGAGATCTGTCTCTATTACCTATACTGCAGCCAGCCACAAGGTGGCAATTGAGATATTTTACCTACATATTTCATGGGTTCTCATGTGGTCCAGCACTGGTTTTGATGGTTCTATGGTGCGTCCTGATTGGTGAAAAACATTTGCAGAAAAAAGGTCTTTGTTTTGCTTCTCAGGCAGGAAAAATTTCACTCTGAGTTTGAAGTTGGAGGTTGATTTCTGCAATAACAGATCAAACATCAAGTTGTTCTTGATAAGACTGTTCCAATATTCATCATTTTTGGGTTGATTCAATAACTGCAGATATTTAAACATCAAAATACCCATAGAACTACAACATAATTTTCCTCTGCAGATTTTCTGAATTCAAAGATCTTCTGGGGTTCAGATGGAAAGTTTTGGAGGGGCCTTTACTTTGTCTATGTGAGGTTATGGGAACAGGATAAAGTACTCTATTTGTAGCCTCAAAGGATACTTTTCATGTGTGTCACCTTCACCCCATGCACATCGTTTGACCGTCTGGATCACAGGCTTCCATTTAGGGATCATTGCCCTCAATATTGCTAAAGAGCCTCAAGGAGACAGTTTTTTAACGTTACTCTTTTACTTTTAGTTTTGACCTTTTTAAAATACTGCCAGTATTGGATAGGAGACTTTTGGAAATTGTACACCATCATGTAAAAACACTTTTAAACTTGAAGCCTACAACAATCTTACAGTCTGTCTAAATTGCACATCTATGTTGGTATACTATAATAAAGTACACTTAAAGTCAGTACAGAGCACTTAAATACAGCCAGTTAGTGTCATCTTAAAGCGACAGTTAACACTGCCAACTTCTACTCCTTTTTTCAACAGCATTACATTTACATGTAAGGAGATTATAATCCAAATTTGATATCTATTTTCACTCACTGTTGGATTCATGTAAGTTGTGTTTTATGTTAACATCACTCACTTAAAGAAAGTGAACTTATTTTGCCTTGAATGCCCTTTTCTTGCTTGACATCTCCTACTGTTGCTGTTGACTGTAGCTAGCAAGCAAATGCTAACGTTAGCCACGCTGTTAGCAGTGCCCTATCTGCTAGGTCACTAACGTGGCATTCATTTAGGGTGCAAAATGTTGATATTTTTTCACTCTCAATTCTTGAATATTTTTAGCGCAACAACAGTATTTGAGTGTACACAAGCTAAGCACCAGCAAATGAATTACTACCTTCACGGCTAGCAACTCATCTTGATGTTGTTTTCAAGCAGGTTTTAAACATGAAAGCTATTTTAGCGTTTTTAACTTTTTCCAAATTTGCTTTAGACAGTAGAAAGGAATACATTTTTCACGACAAAAAAAAACCTGTGAAGAGTAATAACTGAAGAAATAAAACTTGAAACACAGCTAGACTGTGCTACCACAAGCTAGCACTGACACGTTGGCTAGCAACCATTGAAGTATTGCGTCAGCTTAAAATAAAAGTAAAGATTTTTAACACCAAAAACAAGTGTTTTACATGTTTTAATCATCAGGTATGTTTGTTTTGTCAAAAAAGCAGATCTCTGTGTGTAGTTTGACTCCCAGTTAAAAATCATGAATACTTATTTGAGGTCTCTTCTTAAACTTAGCCTGCTAGGCCTCTGTTTCTGCTCGTTCCCCTGACACAGCTAAAGAATGATATGTGAGTAAACTTCAGGTCTTCTTGTGTGACATAACTGTCAGTTTTTGCAGGAAGCCGTAGAAAACTGTTTACACAAGTGTGACTGTGCTAAATTGAAACTACATTTCTGTTGCCTGCATAAAGCGGTGAAAAAAATGTGAACACAACCTGCTCATGTTGGCAGACATGTTGGCACCGTCTCTGGTCAACTATCCCTTCCTTGTCCTTGAAACTGATACAAGGTCCTGCCCCCCTCTGTCCTCACTCTGAGCTGTGCTTTGTTATTTACAAGGTTGCTAGCAACACGTATTTAGGCAGGTCGATATCCATGACTCTCCCTCTGAGATCATGCTAGCGTTATCAGTCCCAGATGTGGAGGCAGCATGTGAGCTGTGCTGTCGCTCAGCCCTGAAGTCTGCCGATGCGTCATTCTTCATTTCGCCGTCTGCCGTCTCTCTGGCTGTGAGATTCGTCCTCCCTTCCCATCAGCTAGGAGTGTTGACAGCTTGCTCTCCAGCTAATGGCTACTGCATCTTTGCAGCGTATAAGCTCTTTCTAGTCTCAGCAACTGGATTTTAGTGGGTCAATACTTTACGTTGTGGAGACCATACATCACAACATAACGTAAATCCATAATCACCCTTTGATGGCACTGCCACATCTGCTCCTGAGAGTGAGCTACAGTCTATCACCTGACTCATTACAGATGATGGTTTCTTTGTTCCATCCTCTGGAGGATAATTATATTCTACATTGCGGTTATTAGTGAAGTGAAGTGTATTTGTTTCCTCGTTCCTTGACTTATATGTCATGTGTGATTGCTCTCACGGAGGGATAAGCTCATCAAGACCTTCACCCTGCTGAAGCTGATGCATTTTCCGTGGGCAGATGGAACCCTGATAGACTTATCGCAGTGTAACTAACAGATAGCATGAGTTGATCAGGCCAGTGTACTGTAGCAAAACAGCCATATCAGTAGAAGTCAGTGTATAGGCCTGTTTACATACAACATCTCTGCTTCTGGGCACAATATGCTTTGACTATGGTGTATGGCTTTAAAACTAGTTGGCCATATCAGTTAGGTACAGTAAGTGGTATACAGTATTTAGCTTGCAGACAGTAAATGCCTCCTTTGTTTATGTTCTCAAGAAATCAGACAGGTTGATCAAAGGCAGCATTGCTTCACGTTGAAATGAAATTGTTTAAAGTTAGCCCTACTTCTCTGCTTAAAGTAAAGTAGTTACATTTTTTTTGCACATAATATTTGAAAATCAAAGACATTTTGGCTAATCATTGGTTAGAACATGAAAACAGACAGATCCATCTGCTTTGCAAGGTTACAAGCAGTTCATATTTAAAAGGGAACGGAAAACAATAAAAGAAACATTTTTTCTGTTTCTTTCTTTCTTTCTGTTTTTTTTTAATTTTGTAATGTATATTGTTTTTGATGTGTGCACTTAACTACATTTCTGCAAAAGAAGGCAGGGTATTTGGATTGGAGGAAAGAGTACTCTGGGACACAATGAGTGTGTGATGTGTTAGTGTTACTCCTTCGGTTTTATATGCAAAAAGAATTATTGCCCTATCTCATCTGGTTGCAATTCTACCTGCGGTTAAAAATAGATATGCAATGGGCGCGCCGGCGCTCCCGCAGGTTTTAAAGGGCAATATGATTGATGAATTACCAAAATTGAGCTACAACATACATACAAGGTTTAAAGGATGCTTTTCATTGGTTTAAAATTTATATAACCCACTGACAGATGTAGTGGATGACTCAAATGATGTTTCGGCCTGATAGTGACAACAGTTAACATGAGTAATAGCAACATCAGATCAGCTCAGACAGACGACCAGTCAGAACACTGTCTGCTAACCATTTTTAAACTTTTCCCTCTCAGCTTGCACTATTGGGACCAGCAATGTAATTACCTCCGCCAAGCAGGTTATGTGGTCGGGGGGGGGGGGTTTGTTTGTTGGTTAGGTTTTTTTTGTTAGTTAGTTTGTTAGTTTGTTAGCAACATAACTTGTGGACGGATTTTGATGAAATGTTCAGGAAATGTAAGAAATGGCATAAGGACGAACTGATTAGATTTTGGGACCGATCTGGATCACCGTCTGGATCCAGGAATTTTTTTAAGGATTTTGTACTATTGGGAGATAGGGCTAATGCGCTGTTACCACTTTACACCAGGAGATGGCAGACATGAGTAACTGCAATCCCAGCAGCAGTTTTTGGGTGTGTTTTTATTCAATGTTTTGGAGTTTATAGAGTTTGAAAGACGCACGCCCAGTCGAGGAGACGAGTCGGAGCGTAACAGAGAGAAAGACAGCGAATTTTTGCGAGAATACTCACAATGCTGGGAGGAATAGAGGAATATTAACCCTCTGCCATGACTTCCAGTTGTCCAGTGAGACCATGGGTGAGACTGTCAGTGTATCTGTTGGCCCCGGCAGGCAATGCTTCCACCATGACAGTCCACCCGTAGCGAAGCCAATACTTTGCCTCACTGTGTTTCCAACCCACTGGGGAGGGAGTACTCTGTAATTTTTGAAAGGATTCTTCCCTATTGGGAGATAGGGCTTAATGGCGGAGGTCTGCACTCTCTGAGTGCTTTTCTAGTTTATTATTGTTATTAGAGAGAAATGGTATTGTATCACCTCTGATTTCCTGCATTATGATGCATTAGTCTTGTTTGTTAATAGCCAAACACAGTCTTGTATATTTAACTGCCATTAGCCAACACCCTGCTTGCATGCTATGAGGTTTTCTTCTGAAATGTGGATCATTCTGTAAGTTACTGCCAAGTTCTCTCTGAACTTGTAGACTTGAATCTTGCTTATCAAGTAGGTGCTTTGCTCTCTGTTGAGTTGGTTGTAAAGGCACCGCCAACGGTGGACCTAAATATGACCAGTTTGAGTCCTCCCTGGAGATCATTGTCATCTTTTAACATCATCCGTCTATCTGTTCTAGTTGATGAAGGTGTAAAGTCTGCATAAAACCTGCAGTTGCATAGAGTTTGTGTTTGCTGTGCTGCTGTTTGTTTACTGTGTTTGCTGCTACAGAAGACTGCCAAACATAATTTCGTTGTGTTTTTACAATGCAATGACAATAAACGATTGTCTATCTATCTATCTTTAGACAAATATTTGAGTATCCAGTATTCAGTGCTTTGTCTGTGTTTTGCAGGTGAAGCCAAAGGTGATCGAGCCGCTGGACTATGAAAATGTGCTGGTGCAGAGGAAAACACAAATCCTCAGCGATGTCCTCCGTGAAATGCTGCAGTTCCCTCTGGAGGACTTTGAGGTGAGTTGAAGACCTGTTTCGTACATGCTGACTGGACAAAATGCATCACATAAGACGCTTAAAAAAAGACAGCTCCAAAATTGAAATAATTCACAGTTTGTGGTGCTATTAAGCCTGAGCAGGGAAAATAACACTGCTAGATTTAGGACTTTGTTTTCATTGTGGCTACTCTTGTATTGGCCATGGAAAATAAGTTACTGTTTGTGTTAGTGTAATTACTGTTGTTTATACTATCAGTCATTAATGAGTGCTCCTGAGAATTTGTTCCACATCCATATAAGGTCACACCATTCTTTCTTATCCATCCAACATCATTATTTTCCCACCCACTTGCGTTGTTGTCTTTTCTCTGGTTTGGGTGTGGCTGGTGTTGTGAGTACTGGGTGGGGTCTTTCACACTGGCTTTCTCTCTGTTTACATGCCTGCATGCGTAGCGAGCGAGGGGTCAGGGGCCATCTGTTTAATTGGCCCATTCTGTCTCCAGTGTTGTGACAGAGCGAGTGTTATCTGCAGCCACATTGTACCGGACGTACGCTCCTCACACGTTTCCATGCTGCCGACGGAAAATCTAGAGTGGAAATCTGGCGCGGTGCTGGTACTCCAGGAAATTAGACTTCTTTTGAAAGATGTCCTCAGTGGCAGCGAGACATGAGTATATCATCACATCTGACCCTGTCACTCCGTCTCACGGTCCAGTGGAAATTTTATAGAGTCTGGACTTTTATTGTTATAGCTCTCGTGGCAGTGAGAGTCAGTATTTCTTACATTGATGACTTAAACAGCTTTTGTCTGAGCCTGAATGCTTACACTGAGGAGAAGACAGCATGGATATGAATTGATGTAGTGATTTATGGGCTGTGACAAATGTTGTTTAAAGTTACTATTTGTTTTTTCATGCCATTTTGAAACTGTTATTTATGCTCCCTTAACTTTCTGCTGCTGAAAAATCCTTTGGGAAAATTTTAACCAGTTATGAAATTCATAGTGATGCTTCTATGTGGCCATCAAAACCAAACAGGGTCAAAGTTGACAAGTCTTTTTGTGTTTTACTCATTTTAATGCCTGAACTGACTGCCCAAAGTAAGATGCAGTGTAAAGTAATTTCAATTTAGCAAAAATATGTAAGTTAAAAGTTAAGCAATTGCATAAATATTCACACCCTTTGAAGTGACTGACCTAATTCAACAGAGGTCCTGCTGAATGGTGCTAGTAGTCTCACAATTAGTGAAATGGGGATCACCTTAGTGCAGGGAATGTGATTCAAGTGATTGAAGTATAAAGACACCTGTGTCTGGAAGGTCCAGTTGCGGTTAATCAGTATTCCTGGCTACCATTACACCATGAAGACAAAAGAACACTCCAAGCAAATCAGAGAAAAGGTTGCTGAAAAGAGTAAGTCAGGAGATGGCACTGACAACCCCTGGAGTTCAGTTAAATCCATCAACAAGAAATGGAAGGACTATGGCACACCTAGATCAGGCCGTCCTCTCACTGAGTGAGGATGCTGAGTGACCGTGCAAGAAGGAGACTAGTGAGAGGGGCCACCAAGACACCTATGACAAATCTGAGGGAGTAACAAGCTTCAGCAGCTGAGACGGGAGAGACTCTGCTTACATAACTGTTGGCCAGGTTCTTCACCAGTCAAAGCTTTATTGGAGAGTGGCAAAGAGAAAGCCACTGTTGAAGAAAACTCTGATTAAATCTGGACTAGAGTTCACCAAAAGGCATGTGGGAGACTCCATGGTCAAGAAGATAGTTCTTTGGTCTGATGAAACCAAAATGTTGCTTTTTGGACATCAGTTAAGACGTTATGTTTGCCTTACACCAACACTGCACATTACTACATACACTCCATTCCCACTTTGAAGCAGAGTGGTGGCAGCATCATGCTGTGGGGATGCTTCTCAGCAGCTGGAAGACTTGTAAAGGTAGAGGGTAAAATGAATCTGGAAAAATATTGGAGAATCCTGGGGGACAATCTTATTCCATGTGAAGAGAACTACGGCTTGGGAGAAGATTTATTTTCCAGCAAGACAATGACCTGAAGTTTACAGAGAAAGCTACACAGAAATAGTTTTAAAGCAAACAAGGTGAATGTTCTGGAGTCAAAGCTCAGACCTCAATCTGAAAGAGAAATGTGACTGGACTTGAAAAGGGCTGTTCAGGCCAGATCCTGGTGCAACCTGACAGAGCTTGAGCAGTTTTGCAAGGAAGAATGGAGTAAGTGCAGTGTCCAGATGTGCAAGCCTGATTGAGACCTATCCACACAGACTCAGTGCTGTGATTGCAGCCAAAGGTGACTCTACTAGATTCTGACATGGAGGATGATGAACGTTTATGCAGTCACTTATTTTACATTACATATTTTTATTTGATTGGTATTACTTTGTAGAAATATGTTTTCACTTTGACATTAAAGAGGCTTTTTTTTTTTTTTTTCAAAAATGTCAAATTATATTGATCATGACTGATTTTTAAAATCAATAAAAAGGTGAATCATCCAAGGGGTTGAATACGTTTTAGGCACTCTGCAGGAAAAAAAGGGAATAGAGATAAAGAAAAAGATAAGATATACCACCAACACAAATTTAGAATTTCCTGCTGATTCGTTATGCCACTGTGAGTGATTTTCCATGGAAGAGATTGTTGTTTTCAACAATCTTTAGCCACAGCTCTAATGTTTACAGTGTGAACAATACGCCGAGGCCAAAGTCAATAAATCTACAGAAAGATTTATGAACAAGCTTTTACTTGGGGATAGAATTATTGCTGCATCATCAACTGGTGGTAAATTATTTTCCCACAGAGAATGAGGAAAATCTCTGTTGTGCAATGACATTTTCCAGTATTGCCATTTCATGTAAAGTGTTCATAGAGGTATTTCATGTCCCAATGATGATATTGTTAAAGTTACTATGCAGCCCTGGCATTTGTGGTGCGTCTGTCTCCTCTGACCCTCATCCTCATGTCCTGTTGTTCACAGCTTTCTCAGAAACAGAAAAACAAATGCCCAAAGCACTTTTTAGAAACGTCATTTAGCTGAAAAAAAATCTATATGAAATGAAACAGTTTTAACAGGTACTACCATCATAGTAACCAGGCACGCCAGGAAAGCTGTGTTTGATGGCATGGGATTTATTTCACATCCATCCAGACTAGCGTTTGTAGATTGTGTTTGGATTGAGCAGTAATAGCAATAAAACACATGCTGTGGTGGGTCAGAACCCTAAAGTGGGTCACAGAGCCCTTTTAGTGGGTCACTATGGATGTCCATTTCTGCCACTTAAAAAGAAAAAAAATGTGAAAGTTAGGAAATAAAAAAGGTCCTAAGTCATATTTATGAGATGAAGAGTCAAAATTATAAGATAAAAAGTCTTAATTATGAGATACAAAGTTGAAATTATGATATAAAAAGTTGTCATTATGAGATAAAAAGTCAAACTTATGATGTAAAAAGTCATAATAATGACATAGAGTCGACATTTATTATGACATAAAAAGTTGAAATTAATTATGAGATATAAATTCTAAATTATGAAATAAAAAGTTGAAATTATGAGTTAAAAATAAGGCTGAACAATTTGAGAAAATAAAATCTAATTACGTTTTTGCAATGCGATTACTTAAAGGTCCCTTATCTTATGAAATATTCATAAGCAATAAATCATTCTATATTATAACCCATGCAATACTAGATACATTAAATTAGGGATGAAAGATTTGAAAAAATTTTTTATCTAATCATGATTTTGGCTTGTATAGCAAAGTTGATATAGATTGTTATACTAAAGGGATGATAAATTCTTTATTTTATTCTCATTTTGATCAAGAAAATCATATACATGACCAGGAAAAGTAGGATTTTACTAAAATATTTTTGAAAAAAGACACCTGTATATTTGCAAAATGTGTAGAGCATAAAATTTCTGCAGCAAAAAAATTGTATCAAATTGGTATTTTGCCATATTTCAAGGAAAAAAAAACTGCACTGTCTGCAATTTGAAAATTGCAGCAGACCATATTGCGATTTAATCTAATTTTTGATTAATTTCCCAGCCTTAGTTAAAAAGTCTTTATCTCATAATTTCAACTTTTTATCTCATAATTATGACTTTTTAGCTCAGAATTTTGCCTTTTATCTCATAATTATGACTTTTTAGCTCACAATTCCATATTAGGATATTTCCTTTTCTTTTCAAGAATTGCCTTAGTTTCACATTTTTTCTTTTTTATTTGATGGAAATGGGCTTCCATAGTTCACGAATGTGTTCCTGTAAAAACAAAACCGCCAAAAAGTTTATGGAACTTGTCATGTGTCTTTGATTTGTCGCGTTTTGTACTGTATGACATCCAAACAATGACAGTGGGATTTACAGTGAGGGTTAAAACTTTAAGAAATGAGAATGTTCACATGAAGGGACTGGAGGTAAAAACAAGTGCTTCTAACTTTGGGTTCGGCTTTGTTCAAAGCCAGCGGTTGTTACAGTTCACAAAGCGGGCAGCTGGGTGTTCAGTGACAGCAGGGCAGCTTTGACTTTGTCTCCTCTTGTATCACGCTCCTCCAGCCTGCTGCCATGAACATAACACACCAGCTTTACACACAAACCGTATGTTGTCAGGCTCTGACAGGTGATTCTGACCGAGGGAAAAAACAACACTGGAGGCACAGTGATTGAACCAAACATCTGTTCTGGCTTCCCCAGACTCTTGTTCAAGCGAGGCTTAATCTGCTCCTGTGTCAAGGCCCCGTCACTGTTTTGTTCATTCATACTTCAAAACTCAGAGAGACAGGGCTTAAGTACACAGAGCTAACTGGGGGTTATACTCAAGGCCAAAGCAAGGAGAGGCAGCTCTTCTGTGTGTGCTGTTATTTTTGTATGAAGGTTCTTAGCTGGTCTTTGATGATAGAAACGACCACCAGGATGCTATTTTATCTTATCTGCAGCTGGGAAATCGAAAGTCATGAGCTGGTACTGGTGTACTTGAGCCAGTGTTTAAATCATCTCCATCTGCTTTAGATCTGGCATAATCTGATCTTGGCAAAGAGAGTCCTGTGCAGGTCTGCCTCTTAAAGGGAAGAAATTTGTTGAGGATTACCAGGAGGAGGCCCTTCACTTTACTGCTCAATTAGAGGTACACATTAACTGAGCTCATACCCCTTAATAGGTACAATATGATACTGACAATTGACAATTTCCTTAACTTCAAGCATTTGGCAGCAACAACCAGTAGAACATGTTACTGAAGGATAGAGCTGACAGGGTTGTATTTTTCTGTTCAGTTGAACAGAAGAACACAAAATTGAGGCTGAAGTAAGTTTGTGTTTGATGCACTAGTGACTGTTTATGGCAGCAGGATGGCGTTTATGGGATTGTGCCCATTTTCTTCATAACAAATGGGGTTCCGGACCTGCATGAATGTGGCTCACTTTCTTAAGATTAAGTTGAGGTAATTTTCCAAGTGTAATGATGATTGAGTTCAGCTGAGTGAAGCAATATCTGGTGCTAAATCAGGATTTATTTCATCAGAGAAAACTGAGGTTCTCCCCGGTGACTCGTAGCCCAATTGAATGTTTCCTGTTGCCAACTTCCTGGCTCCCTCTCACCTCCATGCCTGTTTATTTCTGCTGCCTGGAGCGCAGAGATTGTCATCTCCCCTGCAGGAAATCTGGCGAGCAGAGAGGAAGTAGAGCCTTCAGGTTAACAAATACGAGGTTGCCATGGAATTTGTCGTTTACACGTCTGAAGCTCAGTTAAATGTGAAGTCACTAAGAGGAAGAGGGGAGAGGAAAAGTAAAAGAGAAGTCTCACTTTGAAGTCATTTATAATGTCGGTAAATGAGACTGCTGCAAGGATGTTCTTTCTCTTATCAGATTCTGTCTTTATTGCTTATCTTTATTTGCGTGTCACATTTCAAAAGGTGTGTGAAAAAAATCTTGTCTTTGGCAAAAAATACTTAAACTTTGTGGCAAAAACCTTTAAATTATAAGTAAATTGTGCTGTAAACCTTTGACATTGGACACTGATCATCAACTGGCGGCCCGGGGGCCATTTCAGGGCCCCTAAAGCTTCCTATCAGCCCCCCCCCCAAGAAGATAATTACAATCAGAAAAGGAGGAAAATATGCTGTGATTTTACGGGTGTCTTTTGGCATTAAATGTCTGCAGCTGTTAAATCCACCCCCAAAATAATTATATTAAAATAGTTTTAGAATAACTTAACATTTGATCTGTTTCTACAGAAATTTACTGTCATAATTAGTAGATATTTGAAAAAGGATAAAGGTTGGCAGAAGTGCTGCAAAAATGACAGATAAAGTGGTGAGTAGGGGCTAGAGAGTAGCAAAAATGGGCAACAAGTGACAAAATAGGTTGTGGAGTGGCAAAAAGGGACAAAAATTGGCAGAAAAAGTTGTAAAAAAGGGTTAAATGGAGCAAAATTAGTAAAAGAGGAAAAAAAGGGCAAAAGTTTTAAAAAAATGGTTACAAATAGCGCAAAAAAGTAAAAAAAACAGGTTAAAAAGTGGCAAAAATAGAAGAAAAGTGGCAAAAATAAATAAAAGAGTGGCACAAAGAGAATAAAACATGCAGGAAAAGTGGTTCAAAAATGGCTAAAATCTTGCAAAATTGGGTTAAAGAGGCAAAAAGGTGTTAAAAGTGTCAAAAATGAGTTAATACTAGTTCTAAATCACAATTGTGGAGGGCCCATTCTCTGGGATTTTCAGGGGCCCAGCCAACTGTTGTCAGGCCTGTCTCCTTGTGGCCTGCTGTATTATAGATAAAAGGGAAAGATCTCACTGGTAATGCCTAAAAATTTCCTGCATTTTGAAAGAAAATACAAATACTACTACATAATATTTTAATCAGACCAAAATATTTATTTAATGTTTGTGTATTTGAAAGTCCGGCCCCCAGAGTTTTTGTTGGGACTAAATCTGGCCCTTGTGCAAATGTACTTGATGACCCCTGACATAGGATACATATTTACAAGAAAAACAGAATTTATTTGAAACTGTTTGAAAAAGACATTGCTCTCAGCAGAACAGCATTTATATTGCACAAAGCCAGCATTACTTATTTTTTTCATTAACTCAGTCAGCTGTTCTGTTTCACTTAATGGTTGTATTTGTATGTCACCCTTGCTCCAAGGGATTATGTGTGGTCAGAAGCATTTTATTTTTAAATATCACAACTATAATCCTCCTGCAAGGGCCTGATAATGATGGTATTGCAGTATCAAATTCAGGGCAATTTTACATAATGCTTTATGTGGGATAAAAGTCAGAAAAACATCTTTCTATAAACACCTAATTTGCAACATTTCCAGGAGTTTGTTAACACCACTCCATCCCCTTCTGTCCTTACCTCTGGATAGTCAGAGCCACAACAGTAAAGTGGTTATTGATATATCGTGGTTATGTTGATATACCTTTGAAACATGGTTTCTCCATCAGCTACATGAGGCAAACTCTCTGGGGTTTTTGTTTTGGCTCATGTGGAAAAATGTAGTATTGTCTGTGATTTAAAAAACAGTGGAGAGAAATCCATAAATCATTCAGTTTCATTATTACTCATAAATGTTCCCATGATAATACTTTGTCTAGAGAAGTTGGAGTTTCTCTGCATGCAGGATGGGGGAAAGGGAAAAGAAATGCTTTATCAGTTTCTTTAGATAACATTCCTATGAGGTAAAATTCCTGAGGATATTTACTTTAAATATAACCTTATGTTTAAGCCATGTGAGCAGCATGTCAATGCACTTCTTTGTCAGACTTAAACAGCTATTTGTGTGGTTGTTTTTACACCTAAGGGGTGTTAGGGTTTAATCGCAGGGCCAAAATTGGTTTCAAAAGCATTTGTTTGAACTTCCAAAAGGAAGTGTCAAGGCTCGGTTAAAGTTTGAAGTTGAGATACATTTAAATCAATTGAAAAAAAAACTGTTTTTTAGTTATTTGTATTTAGTTATTTACCTATATGGACTTATTTGTTTGATCTAGATATTTTGTCCACAGTGTATGAAGCTTAGCGTTAGTTCATGCAGGACACGTAGTCATAAGCCCAACCATGATCAGCTGACTGCCAGCTGATCCCAATTATCCCCTCCCAGCTCCCACAGCCAATCACAGCGCTTTCTCTCAGCGGTGTATTCAAATTTGACATACTTCACACTAATCCCTGCTTCGATTAATGCTGAACCACCGCACTGCTGCTGCTGGTGAAGCTTAACCTCCTCCACCCCAGCCTCCTCCTTTATAGCGTAAAGCTTGTTCCACCCTCATTCATGCTACTATGGATTAATTGTTTTTGGACTAATTTTGTTTTCAATATTCCTGGTCATAAATGTATGGGGTTTCTAGCCATGTGCTCCCTGAGTAACTGTTCTTTTGTTTGAGTACAATACTCTTGTACTTAGAGAGAGAAAGATTCTACATCACATCCCAAAACAGCAAAAACTGGAGTGTTGATGTCTCAGGGTTAAATACCAGAGTTTATGTTAACCCCTAAAGTGTCATTTTGACTTCATTCTGAGTGAAATGGTCTTCAGTGTTGGAGTTATATTAATCCACCAGTATTAGTCCAACTCTACCAAGAGTCAATTGATCCCCACTGCCATTTCAGATCTGGATGTGTGGGCGAAGTTTATCATCATGCCCTTGGGCAGAGAGTTTGGATGTGTTTAGTTGTGTTTAGATTGTTACCTGCTGTGGTTCTTTTGGCCATGTCTCTGGTGGATTGTTGTTATCGATGTGGGACACATTTGCACCATGAGTGAAGTTATCAACTGAGAAAAAGTTTCCACCTCTGACTTTAGGCTCTCCTACGGGATGCAGATAGATATTCTGTTTCAGTGTGAATTGCCTTGCTATGAGTATGACTCTCTGCTTTGTTCTTGTCCACACAGATGTGTAAGAGTTCATGCAGCTCTGTCTTTCTGTAAAATATTTGACACTTTCAAAAGTGTAGTTTAACTCTATGTTGTGGAGACCAATATAAACACATTGAAAGTGTGAAATTTATCTATATATGCGTTTAACTAACTCCGTCATTTTAACTTTATTACAGAAGTGTGACTGCCTGAAAGGTCACATATTTTACCCTTTAAGACAAGTTTGTATTGATTTCAGAGGTCCCCAAAACATGCCTGTGAAGTTAGCTAAGTTAGTGAATAACTGTACTAATGCTGCATTCCATTTACCTCAGAAGTTGGAAGTTGGAGCTGGGAATGGAGTCACACCTGAGTTGACGGCGTTCCTGATGTTGTTGTCATTGTTGTAATGTTTAGCCATTGTTAGCTATACCAGTTGAAAACAACACGTAACATGATATTTTACACATACAAACACCATGGTACCATGTGCACAGATAGACGTTGGACAGTACTACATATACCACATCTTTAATTTCACAAAAACAAAACAGAAGTGCTAATAAATAATATTTTATGAGAGCTTTCACTACTGTTGATGCACAACGGTGCCATCTTGGATTATGACATTGTGGTCAAGTCGGGGTTGGTGAGGATCGTCCTGCTTTCTGAGTCGGAAATCTGACTTCAGGGGGCATTCCAGATGAAATTTCCGACTGGGAACTCAGAAATTCCAACTGCATTGTTGTTAAACTCATGAATTAAAATCACTGTGACTCATTGTTTCTGCCATATTTGTGACATTCACATCAGCCACAGCTGGACTTTGTGGTCAAAAGCTCAGAGATGTCATAATGAACACATTAGCATTAGAATGCGATTCTGTCATTCTGAGTGTAATAACATGCTAACATTAGCCTTAGTCTCAGAGTCCTACCTCTCAGAGCAGCCAGCATTGTTTTGGACACTTTAGTGTTAATATGATTTAAAGCTTTAATACGAACAGCAGCTGTTGGTTTTTTTGTTGTGCTATAAATATTCTGTTTGGCTGTAGTTACCGTTGACCTGTAGCTCATTAGTGAAAGGCCTAAATGAAGCTCGAGTACAACAGTGGCAGAGAGCCATCCTCAGGGTGTGTCTGGAGCTGAATAGTAACAAGCATCCTGCCTCCTTCATACACTGACTGCCCCTCTGAACCCTCTGAAAGACAGCAGTCCTCTCTCAAACAAAGAACAATATTTAAAAGAACACCAAAGAGCAACAGTGTCCAGCTGAGACCACAAACTGTAAAACAGTGTGATAAAGACCCCTACATTGTGTTTAACTTTCACTTTTACAGTGTTTTCATGTTTTCACCGTCTCTTTTGTTGATTAAGATGTTGCTTTGTTTTTCAGATTTCTACTTTGAGGCGACAGGGGAGGACGCTCCACCCTACTGTGCCTGAGAATGCAGAAAGGGAGGCCCAGAGTCTCTTTGTCCAGGAGGTGAGCTGAATTTAAAGGGCCCAAAAACAGATTTCCTTCAGCGATTTCTTATGATGAGCACACAACGTTACTTTCTCCTGTTTCGCTCTTTATTTTCTATCTGCCGTTTCTCACCAGAACAATTAAATGCAATACATGGCATTACTATAAAGCCTGACTTCCAGGTATTCAGTGAAGTGTGTTCAAAAAATCAACTAAAATGCAGAAACATTAGATTTTGATGTCTCTTAATTATTATTTGTAAAAAAGGGTGCCCAGACATCAATCTACAATTTCTCAGTAGTACACACAGTTACAAATTAGATTTTCAACCTGTGACCGAGAAATAACTTAAAACTCCAAAATATCCAAGACATTACACTTAAAACCTTGAATGTATAGTGACACGAAACCTCCAGTTAGGGTTAGGGTACGGGTTAAGGGGAGGGTTGGGATACCAAAAGTTGAAAGTAAAAGAACTTGACCTGCAAAGCCTGTTTACAGAGCATGTATAAAGCTGAGTAAACAGTCTGCTTACAAGAAAAAACCTTGTCCTTCATGAAAACACCCCAATGCAGCAAACATAGCTAAGGCTAAAGCTAACAAAGGTGCATAACCTAGGAAGATAACATTATGCAGCTAACATTGCAAAATCTAAAACTTACAAAACTACATTGTAATGTATTTAATTTATGTTAGCTACATAGGTAATGAAGCCACATAACAATTGTAGCAAAAAGCTATGTTAGCTACATTAGATTCTCTAAAGCTAAACCCATTTTCAAACAGTTGCTAAAGCTAATGTAATTGCATTGGCCAACATGATAAAATTAACTAGGTAGCTAGCAACACTATGTTATTTTTTTTAAACTAGAGCTAAATGTGCTACATTACCTAGGCAGATAGCATAGCTATGTCGCAAATGTAGCTAAATATAAAGCTAACAGAACTATGTTGTTATGTGGCTACATTAGCTACATAGTTAACAGCCACCAAAACAAAGCTACATAAGATTTGCTATGGCTAGACATGTTTTAGAAGTAGTGATTCAAACAATGGCTAAAGCTAATGTGGCTACCTTGGCTTGTTCAATAATGTTAACCACGTAGGTAGCAAAGCTCTGTTAGCTAATGCTAACAGAGCTTAAGCTAGCCAAAATTTGCGTAGCTACTTCTAAAATAATGCTTTAATTTTATCCCTGGTTGACACTGGACATTTCCTATTTTATTACCTAGGGTAGGGCTAATGGCGGAGGTCTGCGCTGTTACCACTTTACACCAGGAGATGGCGTACATGAGTAACTGCAATCCTAGCAGCATTTTTGGGTGTGTTTCTATTCAAAGTTTTGGAGTTTATAGAGTTTGAAAGACACACGCCCAGTTGGGGAGACTAGTCGGAGTGTAACAGAGAGAAAGACAGTGAATTTTAGCAAGAATACTCACAATGCTGGGAGGAATAGAGGAATATTCACCCTCTGCCATGACTTCCAGTTGTCTGGGTAGACCATGGGTGTGACTGTCAGTGCATCTGTTGGCACCGGCAGGCAGTGCTTAAACCATGACAGTCCACCCACAGCGAAGCCAATACTTTGCCTCACCATGTTTCCACCCCATCGGGGAGGGAGTAATTGACGAATGCCATGGTGGGGGGCACATGGGGACGGATCCAGGAATGTTTTAAAGGATTCTTCACTATTGGGAGACAGGGCTAATGGTGGAGGTCTGCGCTCTCTAAGTGCTTTTCTAGTTATGAAATGTTTTTTAGTCTGTCATGTTTGCAATATGGGGATTTCATGATGGAACTGCCAGCCTTTGTTTACGAATACAGTGGAATAAAAAAAATCTTTTAAAAAATGTTTTACTAACAAATTGTGTCACTTCCGATCTGACATAGGGGCGTCTCTGCAGCCAGATCCCTCTCAACATCAGGACTCCCAGAAGTCAAATATAAAAATCTCCCTCAAACTCTAAGTTCAATGAATTGAAACACACTTGCTGCTCTGGAATCAGAGGAAAATTGCTGTGATAAGAGCAAAAGTATGTCGTACAAGGCTCAGCCATGTCATTTGTCATCTTAGATTTGACATCATGTCTGTGCTCCTGAGAAATCTATGCTCCCATCTAACAAGAAGAATTTGAAGCTCTAAGGGGCATGTGAACTCGGGAAGGTTTAAGGTTCATTCAGAAGTACATAACAGCTAAAGAAACTGAGTCTTAGGGTGTCAAGTTTTATACAGATGTTTATTACTGGTTAAGCTCAGTTGGCAGAGCAGGCACTCATGCACAGAGGCTACATTCTCGATCCTGGCACTGATTGGTGTATGCCTTCTCCCACTCTCCCAATATATCTTTGGTATAAAAAAGTTTAGACACAGGTTTAGAAAATAAATCACCACATAAACTACTGGCTGCAGAGGAGCAGCACTAATTTCAGTCATTATCCAATTTCTGCTCCAACATTAGCAGCAAAGTAAACAGTACATCAAAGCAGATCGGGAAACCTCTTTATTTCATGTAACAGACTAACAGAAACATTTATCTAACTATAAGCAGCCTGAGGACGCTGTTACATAAAAGCTATCTTGGCTCATTACTCATAATTACTGGAGGATGCCTGGCTATTTGTTCTGAATTTCCTCAGTTATATCTATTTATACCAAGATGACTAGTGGTGATAAAATGCAATTAATTTCTACTTTATACAAGTTTATCAGGCTTCTGGTTATTTTCTGTCTGTGTTGGTTTATATTAAGCTGAGTCTTGAACATATCTGCCATCAAACAGTTAAGCTGTGGTGGAGTTTAATTAGGATTGGCTGCTGTGGAATACCAAAAGACACTACAAGATGATAAACTTGTGATTTATGGTGACAAGCAGGGAAATGTATTTTCCTCCAGCCGTCATCATCCGGCCCTAAACACTGCTCGCACTGTCTTTTAAGCCGGACACCAACTGGATGCTTCACGTTCACCTTCCAGGTCAAAGCTCAGCATTCCAGAAGCATTTTTCAAAGTCATAAAGAAACCAAAACTCCCTGTCATGTGTTGTGTGACATCACCAAGACAGCTGTGCAGACAGAGACGCAGCAGGAGCCTCTCCGTTTCCGATCGCTGTCCTGATCGGGTTGCATCTCGTCTCCCTGCAGGAGCGTTTCTTGTAAGTGGCACGTATCTCTGCAGAAAAGATAGCAGTGCTCTGACTCTAACAATGACCAGATGTCTTGTTTCCTAGTGAAGGGAGTTACAGAAACACTCCCTCCTAGTTTGGACTGGTGGGTGGTAGGACCAAGGTGGAGTGCGAACACTCACCATACACTCCCTTTTTTCCAAGGATTTCACTACATGTGGGCTCTAGTTGATGCTCAAGACAAGCATTGTGTGGTGATTCATGAAAACAAATGTTTAATTTTGTATTATTCATCAGTGATACATTGCTCCAGTGTTCTCATCTCTTATTTAGGTTTCATTTTCAGCTCACTGTACCGTAAACAGACAGTAAAAAATTATTGAAAGTGTAAAAGGGAAACTCATATGAGTTGTTCTGTGACATCACTCAAAGGGAGTTTTTTCACTACTGATGGTGACTGACTTTCAAGATACTCTGGACCACCAAAAACATGCTCATTAGGTTAATCAGTGACTCTAAATTGGCTGTAGGTGTGAATGTGAGTGTGCCTCGTTGTCTGTCTGCATATGTCAGCCCTGCGATTGACTGCCGACCAGTCCAGGGTGTACCCTGCCTCTCGCCCAATGACAGCTGGGATAGGCTCCAGCCTAACCCCCAACAGGATAAGCCATCCATCCATCCATCTTCTTCCGCTTATCCAAGGTCAAGTCGCGGGGGCAGCTGCCTAAGCAGGGAGGCCAAGACTTCCCTCTTCCCGGCCACTTCGTCCAGCTCTTCCGAGGGGATCCCAAGGCGTTCCCAGGCCAGTCGAGAGACATAGTCTCTCCAGTGTGTCCTGGGTCTTCCCTGGGGCCTCCTCCCAGTGGGACCTGCCCGGAACAAGGAACGCGTCCGGGAGGCATCCGGACCAGATGCCTGAGCCACCTCATCTGGCTTCTCTCGACACGGAAGAGCAGTGGCTCTACTTCGAGTCCATCACGGATGGCCGAGCTTCTCACCCTATCTCTAAGGGAGAGCCCAGACACCCTGCGGAGGAAACTCATTTCGGTCGCCTGTATCCGTGATCTCATTTTTTCAGTCACTATCCACAGCTCGTGACCATAGGTGAGGGTAGGAACGTAGATCGACAAGTAAATTGAGAGCTTCGCCTTTCGACTCAGCTCTTTCTTCATCACGACAGACGGGTGCAGAGACCGGTTCACTGCCGCACCAATCCACCTGTCAATTCTCTGCTCCATTCTTCCCTCACTCGTGAACAAGACCCCGAGATACTTGAACTCCTCCACTTGGGGCAGGATCTCATAAGCAGTATATATATGGATAAGCAGTATAGAAAATGGATGGATGGTTGGACTTAAACATTAAGGAGCATTTTTAAAGTCCAGGTTTCTAACGGCATGTAAACATACTTATAGTTGAACCGAGTTTACATTTGAGTTCCTTTGAAATATAGATCATATGAAGTATGCACCCTTATCTTCATTTTAACAAATGTGGATCATCATTTGTCTTGGTCCAGTGTTGCTCAATAAAAAAGCCAAATTGTTCAAAAATGCCTTTGCAAGAGCCAAAATCTAAGTGGTGAAAAGTGACAACAAAAATAAATTAAAAGTAGCAAAAAATGGTCAAAAGTGGAAAAAAATAAGTGAAATGGGACGAAAAAAGTGGCACAAACAGGTGAGAAGTGACAAATAAATCAGTTAGAGGTGGCAAAAATTGTTCAAAAATGACCAAAATGGACAAAAATTAGCAAAATGAGCAAAAATGGGGAAAGGTGGCCCCTAATGGCAAAGGCAGCTTAAATGGATCAAAAGTGGCAAAAAAGGGGAAAAACTGCAAATAGTAAAAAAGGAGGAAAGAAGTGGGAAAACTGATAAAAGATGGCAAAAACAGGATTAAAATGGCAAAAAGGAGTGGCAAAAATAGGCTAAAGAAGGAGAAATTGATTAAAAGTGGCAAAAATAGACTAAAGAAGGAGAAATTGATTAAAAGTGGCAAAAAAAAAAAAAAAGAAAAAATGGCAATAAGGCCAACGGAAATATACAGACAAAAAGATAAAGTTTGAGAATTAAGTCTGACAATTAAAGCCTACTGTATAAATGTGGGAAATAAACTGATTAATCATGAAATAATATTTCAAATTAAGACATAAAAGAGCCACAAATCATCATTAAGGAGCCACATGTGGCTCAAGACACAATGATGAGTATCACTGTCTTAGTTACTTCAAGCTTCTCCTTATGTCTTCATGTCTGACCGATAGCCACATCTATTACGATTTTTTTTAATTGATATTCTCACAAACAACATCATTAAATGTACCAACCTGCATCACAGCTCAATAGTTCTGCTGCTCTGTGTATCAGCAAGCTGGAACACTGTCGAGGTTATGGTGGTTGTCTCTAATGATTGTCCTTTTCCTCCTCAGTGTATTAAAACCTACAAGTCCGACTGGCATGTCGTCAACTACAAGTACGAGGACTATTCTGGAGACTTCAGACAGCTTCCAAAGTAAGTGTGTGGTTTTAAAGCTCAGCGTTAATAATCACAGAGGTAATGTGCTGCTGTGCCAACACATTCTTACAGTATGATGGGCAAGTAACAACACATACCGCAACAGCTATTGCACATAATATATGGATGCCAGAGGTTTTAACAGTAAAGAATATACAGTCAAACACATTTTTCTGTGTTTTCATGTCAGCTAGACTAGCAGTCACCTTTGTGTTTCCCGCCTCTGACTCAGTGTTGTTTTGACTCAATTACAAGGAAACACGCAGTTTAATAATTCTCATTTCCAAACAACAAAAGAGTGTTTCCTTTTCATGACACTCTGGATAATTCCCGACTGCAACTACCGTGGAAACCACCCTCATTGGCCGCACATTGTGTCATCAGCTCCAGCCTCTTCCCTGAAGAATATGTGTTTTGCTGCCAGTGCATTTCAAAATGAGTTGACAATGACCTTGACACCATCGCTGCTGCCAAATGTCCCGTTGTTTTACTGAAACTAGGGAAGTTAAAACAATACACCGTGGTCGGATGGCCTGGTAAACCACACGCTATTCCCATTGAAGTCATTCTTACCTCTGGCTCATGTTCATGTTCCAGCAGACTCTCCCTTTTTAGTGCTGCTTTGAAATGGTTTAGTTTTCCATGATGCTGGCGTGTTTCTGAAGACAAATTCGGAAAACAGTTATTTTAAAGATATTACATTTATTTTAACATTTTTTCTAAGCAAGATTTACCCACTTCACTGAAAGAGTGAGATGAAATCTCTCCATATCTCAGGCAAATTTCTCTTCACAGTTTCTACTTGGAAATGTAGAATCTGTCTAACAGCTGGCTTCATCAAAATTTCAAAGAAATTCTCATCCATTCCCAAAAGGCATGATAGACTTTGATCGCTGATGGGTTCTGAGATTGAGCCAAGGATGAAATAAAATTTTCCACCTTTAGTTATAAACCTAAAGTAAATCCAGTCATTGGCTAAACAGTCCCTCTCAAAAGTGAAAAATTATGAAGAGAAGGTACAAAAAATGTTTCACAAAAACAACCGTTCATCTCTCCCAGACCAAACATCTGAGATGCCGTATAACTCAGAAAGGAAAAACACACTAAGACTTTCAAAATGAAATTGGATTATATTTCTATTTAGGGTATGGGAAAAGGTTAAGGTTAGAGTTAGGATACCAAAAGTTAAAAATAGCAAACCTGACCTGCAAAACCTGATTACAAAAGGTTTAATAAAGCCGAGTAAACAGTCCGCTTACAGGATTAAAAAAAAGGCGACAATAAAAAGATGCTAACGCAGCCAAGAGTAGCTTACATAGCTCTGTTAGCTACATAGATAACATAGCTACATAACTAATGCAGTTAAGCCAAGCTCATAAAGCAGCTACGTATTTAAATTAGCTATTGAACGTTTGCTAAAGCTTGCATAGCTAAAGCTAACTTAGCTATAGATAAGGCCGTTACAGAGGTAACTTAGCTAAAGCTAGGCTTGCAAAGCATTTATGTATGTAATGTTTCTATTTAGCTAAGTCTTTTTTTGAATGTTTGCAAAAGCTAACTTAGCAATTGATAATGCATTACATAGCTAACTTAGCTAAAGCTAGGCTCACAAAGCAGCTATTTATGTTATATTTCTATGTAGCTAAGTCTTTTGTTTAATGTTTGCTAAAGATAACATCGCTACATAGCTAACTTAGCTAAAGCTAGGCTCACAAAGCAGCTCGCTATTTATGTAATTTATTTACCTAAGGTAGCTACGCTTATTAATAGCTAACGTAGCTATATTGGTTTATGTAGTAACATAGCTATGTTAGCTTTAGCTTAAGCTAACAAAGCTAAAGCGACCTTCTAAAATAGGTCCATACATAATTTACACCAGGGTCAGACCTCCGCCCTTTTTCTCTGTTTTATTTATGAATTGTTGCTTCATCTGCAACATTTGCTCGGGTATTCTATGAATGTAACTGCCACACACTGTTTATGAATAAAGCTGGAAATATGTTGTACTGGAAAATTACTGCACTCCCTTTCTTGGATATACAGCGTCTCAGATGAACGGTCTGTGAGAGTAGCCATCAGAAATGTACGACAGTATGATAGGCAGATTTGTTAGCTACCAAAAGACTATCAAAAGAAGAAGTACTTGATAAAGTTGTTCACCAAAGGTTGTAAAAATGCATAACTTTAAAATTATTCCACATTTTAAAGTTAAAAATATGTCTATATGCAGTTTCTGTGCAGGGCTAACTATTCTTATATCAGATCATTGAGACTTTCCCTCATTTCAAATTCTAAATAACATTTCCAAACATTGTCTACAGTCCCAGTCAGTGCCAGGAGCAAGAGGCAGGGTATGCCCTGGACTGGTCACCAGTTAACCACAGGGCTGGCATAAAGAGACAAACAACCAGCCCTGCTTATACTCACACCTACAGGCAATTTAGAGTCACCAGTTAATCTGAAGAGTATGTCTTTTTGCTTCTATTTTGTACAATTAGTTGTAATGCTCAGATATATTAAAGCTTAAAGTACAAGCTTTTTTCAAAAGTGTCAGGATGGAATAAAAAGTTAAGATATTTCTGTCCACATGCAGAAGGTAAGGGGAAAGTTGTCAGATAAATAAATATCATAGTGAAGAGCATTTTGTACTTTGTTAAATCTCATCTTTGGGGACATAATGGTATTTAACTTGTATGTTTAACAGAGGAAAAGACTAATCTGCCAAGTTGCCAGATTTAAGATCTTTCAGCGACATCTTATTGTATTTACTTTCTTGTGTGTGTTTTTTTTCGTTGTTCTATTATCAGTGCATATTTTAGAAATCATTTAATGTTATTTTAACGTGTTACAGCAAAGTGTCCCGGCCTGATAAGCTGGCAGTCCATGTATTTGAAGTGGACGAGGACGTGGACAAAGATGAGGTGAGTTTTTGTCTTAATTCTTTATTATATTTACATAATTTCAGTTTCAGTCTCTTGATATACCAGTGTGACACCTTAACAGTAAATACACATGCAGCTCTTATCTCAAACCAGCCGTTTCCTGTTGCCAGAAATTAATCTTACACCTCAGTTGACAGCGTTTTCTATCATCATTTTTTTTTCTTCTGTTTTCACCAAAGCTGTTAAAGAGATTAAGGTACTTTTTTGTTCTAATATCATAATTTAACAGAAAGAGCAAAGAGTAATTAGATTTACTGGCACATCATGTCTCAAAACAACCTTATTCCAAACACAGGGAAATAGTTTCATCCTATGATAATTCATGTGAGACAGAGTGGGTGTGTGTGTTTTATTTCTGCACAGATTAAATGAGTGTTTGTTGTTTTTGGACTTGCTTGTGTTGTAAGAGTGCAAAGCAGCGAACCTCATCAGTCACACTCTGACACACACTCCGGTCTGATGGTACAAAGCTATGGCTGAAATGTTAGTTTACATGGGATAAGGTCAAGCTGCCTCTCCAGGTGTATGAAGATGATCCTGACCTTTTTTTTAATGAGGTGTCAAACTGCGCCCTCTATGGGTGGCTAAATGAAGCTCAGTTGTAGCTTAAAATCCTGAGGTCTGAGCCTTTTGTATGGATGTATTTTTAGTTTATTTGGGGTAAGTCGGACCTGAAAGATTAAAATGTTGGGATTGTGATGAAAAAAATGTACCTTAAAAATGTTTTTAATTATCAAATATTTCACAGCTTCAGTGCAGATGAAAGAGAAGGCCACACTTCCTCTGAAATCCCCAATTTCAGTGCAATTTGCCCCGCCATTTCTATGTCTGCCATAGCTTAGTTCTTGGTATTTATCATCCTGTCCTTTACCGAGTTTTCTGGAGAAAAATTTACACTCCAGAGAGAGCAAACCCACTGCCAAATGCCGTCTAGACACTGACCAGGAGTAACAGGCACTGAACCTTTCCACATGCTTTTCACATCACCTCACAAAGCACTGAAAAATCACAATCTCAGCCAGCACTTTAAACCCCCCCCCTTTCTTGCTCTATTAGACTGAGAAAAGAAGGAGAAGAAGTGCTGGATCATTATAAGGACATCTTGAAAGTCCATCCAGTCTTCTTATTGTGAGAATGAGATTCAGTTCCTCGCTGTAGTCTCTCATTGTCTGGGAGCGTTAAGTACAAACGACACATCTGATCTAAACCAGACCAGGGTGGCACGGTTTGTCCCTAAGTCTCCTTCCTTCATTACTCCACTAATAGGTTTATTTTACCAGATCACGCTGGATGGTGGATCATGCTTGCTTTGTGTTTTAAAGTGAAAAGGCTACGATCTCACAGTAGTGCACACCATATGAGTGTGAGATAATCGTCTCCGTGTGTCATGGATCTGCTGTGAAAATACAGATATTTATTTAGATTGACAGTCACAGTTTGTTTAATGTTCCTCTGCCTGCTTGTTTGGATGGAGACGGAGCAGCGCCATGTTGGGCTCTGTGTCGTCTCACAACAGATCATCAAAGGTTTCTGCACACTGAGGCCGGACTTGTTTGAAAGCTGTTCAGATAGGATGAACCACAAAAATATACAAAATAAGGCATGTTGAGTCTTACTAAAGCAAAATATGCCAGCGCATAGGGACAATTTCTTCATTTTAAAGTGGTGCAGCTTGAAAATAAGAATAGAGAAGTGTTCATGACTTGCTGAGAGTTTAAATCTTGTATTTTTGTCTCCTGCAGGACACGGCCTCTTTAGGATCCCAGAAAGGTGGGATTTCCAAACATGGCTGGCTGTATAAAGGAAATATGAACAGTGCCATCAGCGTCACCATGAGGGTAAGACAGCAGAAATTATAGAGGAATTTAGAAAATATTGCACTCTGTTTTTTATTAACTGGGTTGAATGCTGTTTTTTCTTTTGCTGCAGTCATTCAAGAGGAGGTATTTCCATCTAACGCAGCTTGGAGACGGCTCTTATAACTTAAACTTCTACAAGGATGAGAAGATCTCCAAAGAGCCCAAAGGAACCATTTTCTTGGACTCCTGTATGGGTGTAGTTCAGGTATGTCATCTGTAACTCACAGAGTTTTCAAGCTGGGACCCTGATTTATCTCTTACCTGCCATCCCAAATGGTATTTGCCTGCCAGGGCCATCCTATAACTCAATAAAATTAAAGAATATATCTTAAGTGTACATTCCAACATGGTGGAAAACACATTTAATGTGAGCAACCATAGGCAAACTTTCAGCAACCATGGGCAAAATTTCTCTATCAGGTATGTTCTGCAGCTGAAAAATATCTAAGCCCTTCCTCTCTTCATTTCCCTGAAACCTGAGCTCTCTCCTCCCTCGGGGTCTTGCCTTACTGCTGACTCTGAGATGGTGAAACAAGGTGAATGCTGAGCTCTCACTTCTGTGCACTCTCCATCGGCCTCACAGTCAATGCAAACATCTGAATGGAGGCCAGGGCTCACTAGGTGCAACATCATCTGTCATCTGATTGGACAGTTAAGCAGATTTAACATAAATCAGATCATTTATTCGTGATCGATAAGGAAGGTAAGCTGCCTGTTAAGTGGAAGGATCACACACGGTTTTTAAACACTTTTGAGGAAGATTTATCTCAGCAGGAGAACTTAGTTTGTATTTGGCATCTAGGCTTTTACTTCATCAGTCCTCCTGTATTTATCTGCAGGTACATCTCAGTAAATTAGAATGTTGTGGAAAATAAATAAAAGTCATTTATTTCAGTACATTAATTGAAATGTTAAATTGTTTACTTCCTTTAATTTTAATTATTATGGCTTTAAAGGAAGTTATGACTGTTTCTCAGCTTCTTGTGTGTTTTTGCTGATTGTTGAGGAGTTTTCTGCTCCAGTTAACTTATAAAGATCCTGTAACTCAAACTCCAGAGAAACAGCTGTATGAGTGGAAGTGCAGATGTTTAACTGTGCAGCTGTAATTGCATGTGGAGTGACATCATACGTAGCCTTGAGCCGCTGCAGTGCTCTGTTAAGATGCCAGCATATGTTAAAACACATGAAGCTCTCAGCATGTAATGAGGTGAACGGTGGTCTCTGCAGGTTAATGAGGAGCAAAGGGCTAGAAAAGAAACCTGATAATTGCTGTGTGATGCAAGTTTTCCTCTATTTTCCATCTTATGCACTGCTGAGAGATTTCTATCTTTTAGAATATAAGAGCAACTATTTTGATCAGATTGATTTAGCTGTTTGCAGCTTTATTATGTCACTGTCTTTATTGTCTGAGAAACTTCTAGTCTGCCCTAGTCTTTAACTTAAAGACCCTGTAAAGTGAAATCCAAAATTTGTGTCTTAACACGGAATATGGTTGCTGTAAACATGTGAAAACACTGAGATATACATGTGACTAAATTTTGGATTTGTACTGTTAGACAATTTTTGACCTCTTTCCAGGCTGGGTTTAATTTGGGCAGGGCAAATATGTGGCATGGTGATGTCATCGGCCCACAGTGGGGAATGGCCCGCCCCTCTAACACTACAATATAAAACCACAGAGCAGTTCATCTCAGTACAGTCTGTTGTAAGCTGATGTTACTGCCTTTATTGAAAGTTAACAGTCAGTTAAATGCTATTTTTGTGTTCATTGTGAGGTAAATTTGCCAAATCTATCAGCCACAGTGGTCTATGAATCATTTAAAGCATCAAAACAGAGATTTTTGCCAGATAAAGGACTTTGTCTTTTCTCTGGCACAGAGCCAGGCTACTGCGCTCTGATCCTAAGGTCAATGTAAGGTCAAGGGGCAGGCTTTCCACCATTCAGATTGTAACATTTTTTAAATTTGAGAGGATCTTTTTATCTCCTGAGGGGGCGTGGCTTCAGCTCATTCAACAGACATGCCCACACCATCCTGGAGCAGAATTTACTGCCTAATTTTTCATGATTTTGGAGCCTAATTTTATAAACTTAAAGATGTTTCATTTGAATGAAATTTGACCTGTGTGTTCATAACACTGTTATAAAACAAACCTAAACACAGATTTATTTTCACTTTACAAGGTCTTTAATGTCTGTTTTTACCTCCGCCAAGGAGGTTATGTGATCGGGTGGGTTTGTTCGTTTGTTAGTTAGTTTGTTTGTTAGCAACATAACTCAAAAAGTTATGGACGGATGTTGATGAAATGTTCAGGAAATGTAAGAAATGGCATAAAGTAGAACTGATTTGATTTTGGGAGCGATCCGGATCACCGTCTGTATCCAGGAATTTTTTAAAGGATTCTGTACTATTGGGAGATGGGGTAATGGCAGAGGTCTGCGCTCTCCAAGTGCTTTTCTAGTTTAAGATATACAATGCATGCAGAAAATATGCAGATAAATTGAAAAAAAGTTGTGTTGCAGCCTGATGCTACAGTCACTACTGTCTACTCATTTCCTCAAAGATATGTGCAGCTGTGTTGTAAAGAAAACTGACTTGGC
Source organism: Cheilinus undulatus (assembly GCF_018320785.1). Classification (NCBI taxonomy): domain Eukaryota; kingdom Metazoa; phylum Chordata; class Actinopteri; order Labriformes; family Labridae; genus Cheilinus; species Cheilinus undulatus. The sequence continues at coordinate 41,663,013 of NC_054879.1, forward strand.
CTCTCCAGTTATCCAGTGATTAAGTCTGTTTATAAAATCTCCATTTTTATTTCTATGTTTTCTCAGCCGGACAGCAGATAAATGAGTGTGCCTCCTATCACTCTCACTCTGATGTTCCAACATCACAGACAAGCTACAATGATAACTACAGCATAAAAATTCACCATTAACAACACAAAGAACTTTCCTCTCCATCTGAGTAAACACATATTTGTGGGAAACCAGCAGGTTTGCAGCATCATTACAGCATCATAACAAACTGTTCCTGAATCAGAGAGTTATGATTTTGAATGTGCGGCTTAAACGGGACAGTGACATCATTATCCATCGCTTTTTGGTGGTCACACTTTGGCTCATGTTCTGTTGAGCTCTGTCCCATGTTAAAAATCCTCTGTGGTGGTCCTGGCAGATCTGGAGGCTTTGTTACACACATGGAAATACTCACATTGTCTTTTTGTTTCTTCAGGTAAATTAAACCAGGGTTCAGATTCTCATCTTTTTCCAAAGTAGTGACGCATGTTTTGTGGATTTTTGGATCTGTCATATTTAGAGCTGTAGGCTGTAGTTGAAGGCAGTATTTTATTTGTGCATACAGATGTGTTTTATGGGTTCACATTGGATAATTAAAGGAACTGAAAGTGAGGAGTTTTAGCTGGTTATGACAAAGGCTGTAATGAATGCCAATGACAGTCTAATCCACAAAACAAACTAAATCTGTCCTCAATCTTACATTCTGGTTTTCAGTTTAATGAAGTTTTATCTTTCTCTGTTTTCTGTCTCCTCTCAGAACAACAAAGTGCGTCGCTTCGCCTTCGAGCTGAAGATGCAGGACAAGAGTACGTACCTGCTGGCTGCAGACAGCGAGGCAGAGATGGAGGACTGGATCAACACGCTCAATAAAATCCTGCACAGCAGTTTTGAGATCGCCATGCAGGAGAAGAGGAACGGAGACATTCATGATGGTGTGTGTCTGTTTTTGTCTGTCTAAATTATTCCAACGCCTGAAGGAAAAACAAATATGAGACTGAATATTCTTTTTTCTCCAGTCTTGTAAAAATATTATGTAACTTCTTGTTGGTGAATGAATCAGATTTTTCATGGCCAGAAAAGCTTTTCTGCTGACTAAAATGAGTCAGACAAAAGCGGCTTTTATGTGGCCAAACTATGCAAATAATCAGACTGTTTTTCTTCCTGAAGATGTTCGGGGAAAAGCTTAAAATGCAAAACTGGTTAGAATTTTAAGAGCTGCAAAAACAAGATATTGTCTCAGATGATTGAACTATCACTTTGACTTTTTTAAGAGTCAAACTTCAAAGAAAAAAATGAATATATTTACATAGCATTCTCAAAAAACACTAGTTTACCAAAGTTCTGCACAGTGACTAAAACAAAAGAATAAAATCACAAAACACAGCAGAAGTACAATCAAGTACATAAACACTTGGACACCTTTGCCTTGTCTGATTTTAGATCAATTTCTTCCCTCCCCTTTGTTTCTAAAAACTTGAAGAAAGTTGTTTTTAGTCAATTACAAACATTTTTAGACTAAAGTGGCTTCCTTGAGGGGTTGTAATTTGTTTTAAGGCACTACATGGCATGGAACAGCACTTTAGAAGGTTTTTAACAATATTGCATCAATTACTGGTTTGGGGTTTAGTTATAATGTTTTCAGATCTCACGCCTTCTTTTGACACCGTGGGGTCAGTGATCTGGACACCGCCAAACGACACTCCACAGTTCTGGATTAGGGAACGTGGGATGCCATGGTGCTCCAGAATCCTCTGGAGGGCATCTCTACTCACTGAGTCAAATGCCTTCTGGAGGCTAACGTAGGCTGCTGGAACCCTCTATTGAATTCCAAAAGCGCTTCGTGGCAGGATGCCGTCTATAGACCTCTAAAGGCCGACTGTTTAGCCCGCTGGTGTTGGAGCAGCAAATCACAGATCCTGTTCAGAAGTATCAGTGCAAAGACCCTTCCTGGAGCTGAGAGAAATGTAATACCCCAGTAGTTGCTGCACCCTCACACATCACCCCTACCTTTCCAGATAGGAGCAACAATGCCCTTCCTCTAGTCAGGAGGGATGATGCCTGTTCTCCATACGGAGCAGATGAAAGCATGTAACCACAGGAAGGAGCTTGAGCATCTCAGCCTTGATCCGGCATACACCTGGTGCTTTCCTGTCCTTCAGCTTGTTACCTGCCCGTCAAGGCTCCTCAACAGCTGGTGGATCAAAACTTACAAGTGGCTCTACACTCACTGCGGCTGCAGCTGAGCTCACGGCTGGGAAGATCTGCCCAATACAACTCCTCAAAATAGCCAGACCATCGTTCCTTGATATCTGACTTCTCTGTCGGGATCTTGCCATCAGGTGCCTTTACATCAGAGCAACAGGGAGATGATGCAGCTGGCTTAAGGCTCTGTATGGCCCTGTAAGCTGGACGGACATTACTTGTGAAGAGGTGGACCTTCTCTACCCTCTCACACAGGCCACAAACCCTGCCCTCTGCATCGCTCTGCATCGCCCTTGCAGCCTCACACCTCAGTCTCATGCCTAGTTCAGTTTTGCCATCAAGTCTTACCCTGCAACTGCTTTGCAGTGAAGGCTCTGCTTAAATTATGCTCCCTGGGTTAGCTTAGCAGCATGCTTTGACCTTCCAGGAACCACAGTCCTTCCCACGTAGCACTGAAAAAGTGAGCTGCAGTGTTCCCAAGATAAACTGATATGCACAATCAACCTCAATTCCAGCGATGTCTCTGATCGCTTGGATTTCCTCCTTCTAGTGTGGCTGAATAACTGAGCATTTCCAGAATATGTTAAAATGGTCTGCAAGCTGTCTTCCACATTCCCACCAACATAGACTTCTTCTAACGCCAGCTGTCCATTTACATTTTATTTTAGGAGTTATGAAGTATCTCATCAAATTGCACCAGAAGAATTCCCTCCAAAGACCAGAGCTGGCAGATGTGGACTGACAGAGCAGACATTTAACCACCCTATAAGATACAAGTAGTCATATATGATTTTTTTTGAGGAAAAAAATCTAAAATCTAAGAACAAAGTTTTTTCACTTTATGGACAAAATGATAATCTTCGGAACCGTTAAACCTTAAACAATCTTAATCACCGAACTTGCTTTATAAAAAGTGCAATAATAATGATGTTAAACTGAGTTAAAAGAAAAATGGCCTCAGTCAGCAAATCCAAAATAACAATCAACCATGCAGTAAATCCTCTCATATTTTCAGGTTATTTATTCTGGGGTACTACAGGCACCTGAGGATGTTTTTATTATGAGACACTCTTCATTCATGCAAACCTCCACTCACTCCTCATGGCTTTCCTCCTCCCTGGTAGTAAAGTAGTGAGTGGAGATGTGATACCAGACCACCCAGGCTTTTAATACTCACCTCCTGTCTCACAGGAGGCTTAGCCATGCAGGAAAGAAGCTGAATGCCTCTGCACAAAAACACTCCACTAATCTCCTCTCAGCTCTTATTAATCACTCTCTGTGTGTGAAAAACGTGGAGCGTTCTTAAAATACATCTTTAAGGTTTCTCCATCTCCATCCTGTACTGTTAAATTACTGTTTATCAAAAATTCACATCTCAGTGAGAGATCAAGGAGCTCTTACAAGCTTTGGCTTGCATCCAGTGATTTTTCCTCTCTGTTTCCCTCTAGATGATGATCTTGCTAAGTCAGACAGTTCCTCTGGCAGTATGGACAGCTTTCAGGTAGGTCCTGCTTCTTCAGTTTGGCACACGAATATTCTGAGCATCATCAGAGTTTTAAATCTTTCCACTTTGCTGAAGTGGTGAGAAGGAGGGCCTCTTAAACCACAAACATATCTTGATTTAAGCGTTCTAGTTAAACAGCTAATTTCTCACTCATTCATTCGTGTGATAAACTAAAAATTCTTGAACGTTGTCCACTGTGTGGTGTTTCTCTACCTGATTCATCGCAGTAGAAGCGAACTGCAAATCAAATATTGGTCCTTTAAAAATGCATGAAACAAAACTTCTAGCACTGGAACCCTGGGAGTGTCTGTTTTGACACCTATATATCAAGAGTTTTCAAGGTTTTTATGATATAAACACATTTGTTTCAAATGTATTTACTTGCTAATGAAATATGGGCTGCAAAAGCAGCTGTAGTATCCTGTAATAACATCATTTCTGCTGATGGCCTGACTGTGCCACCTGCCTCTTAGACCTGATCCTGTCAGTCCATCGGCCTGTCAACTATGAAGTTTAATTCCTGATGTTTGCCAAGGACCAAAAATGTTCTCAATATTAAAAAACTGCTGAGTGAAAATCTCTGGAACCATGCTTCTTGTGTGTCAGATAGTTTGTGGTTTAAATTGATTCAGGAAATGCCTTCCTTCTCCCAGAGTGCAAGAGATATTGAGTCGAGGATGAGGAGTGAGACGAGGCTGAAGCTGTTTACTCTGGACCCTGACACACAGGTAACATTGAGCTCCACTTATTCCCATGTGGCAGTAAGATCCAGCCTTAAATATAATATCGTTCTTTGTACTGTCTTTAGAAACTCGACTTCTCAGGAATCGAGCCGGACGTGAAACAGTTTGAGGAGAAGTTTGGTAAACGTGTCCTGGTGAACTGCAATGACCTCTCCTTCAACCTTCAGAGCTGTGTGGCCGAGAACGAGGAAGGACCGACAACAAATGTAAGAGCGATGTTTTTCTGACCTCAGCAGACCCCAAATAACAGAACTATCATTACCAGGATTAATAAAACGGATGAGGAGACTTGTTAGAGCAGCCGGATGGACTCGCCTCATTATTGGAGCCTCTGAATGAGTCCTGTTGCATAGCAACCAAGCTACAGGCTCAGTAATGGGGAAAAATCTTTATAATGGACTCTGATGTCCTGCTGTCGCCCCCGACAGAAACTGTCTATTAAAGTGTCAACATGTCAAGACTGTGTCTACACAGAGACACTGATCACACACACACACACGCACACACACACACACAGGATGAGCAGTGATGTAAGGGTGTTAAACCAGCGCCTCCCACTGAAATTTTAATGGCATTACCAAGACGGGTAAATTCAAAGTCTAAAACAGCCATGGGCAACTTTTGGTTTGGCATGCAGGGAAGTTGCATGCTTTTTTCCTGCCGTTCCTGCTTGATGCTATCCGCAAAGACTTGTGGAAGATCAGAGGGATCCCTGATCAGCCCCACTGCCAAATAAAAATAATAGCAGTAAATGCATAATGGCATCAAAGTAAGATAACTGCAACTGTGTGTGTTTCTTGACTAAGTAGTCCTGACTGAACTGGGGGAAAATGCAAGAGTCTAATTAATTAATTGAAAATTAGATTAAACTGCAATATGGCCTGCTGCAATTTTCAAATTGCAAAAGGTACAGTCTTTCTTTGACCTGAAATTTGTGTTAAAATACCAGCTTTAGTTTTTTTTTTTTTTTTTTTTTTGCAGCAGAGATGTAATGCATGACATACCTTGCAAATATCCAAGTGCAATTCTTTTAGAATAGTCAACAAAAAAGCCTACCTTCTTAATTTTTGCCCTTTTTTTCTTAAATATGAGAATGACAAAAACCCTTCAATGCAACAATTCATATCCAAATGGCAACACAGGTCAAAATCATCAGGATGCAATATTTTTAAAGAATTTTTTAACCCTTGTTCAGGATTAAAGAAAGTTAAGGAATAATCACATATCAAACCGCAATATTGGGGGGGGGGGGGGTCTCAATTAGATTATTTTCTAAAATCGTTCAGCCCTCGTCTAAATAAGCTTCAGCCTTGTGTCCTCTAATACCAAAACATTTACCTTTTCCTTTCTACAGGTGGAACCTTTTTTTGTCACCCTGTCACTGTTTGACATTCAGAACGGCAGAAAGATCGCCTCTGACTTTCACGTGGATTTAAACCACCCGTCTGTACGGGCCATGGTGTCCAAAAACAGCAGCCAGTATATGAATGGGGGAGGGGACGCCCACACTGAGGCACAACGGTTGGTCCATGGGGTGCCAGAGGTGAACATGCAGTATCCAAAACTGGTAAGTAACTCAAATTAGAACAGATATTATAATAGTAAATGTTAGAAAAAGCAGGAGTAAAGAGCATGCTATGGGGATTGATCAGCATACCAATGCTAACAACATGATCTAACACAGGTATAATGATCATGCGCACTAAATAAAGGAAAAAATGACAGTTTATATGTCAAATTTATTTTCTGATATTCTAACATTTTCCTTGCCTTCACAGGGTGTTTTCTCGGTCACTTGTCCCCACCCTGATATCTTCCTGGTGGCCCGAATAGAGAAGGTGCTTCAGGGAGGAATCAACCACTGTGCCGAGGCGTACATGAAGAGTTCAGACTCCACCAAGGTGCTTAAACCCATCCGTGAACTCACTCCGCTATCGTCTTCACAGAGAGGCAGCATGTTTCCCTGCACTCAGCAGATTCCTAAAAATTATTCCACATTATACACTGATAATCATCCTTGTTTTAAGTGCTGACCTGTTGCACTGAGTCTCAACAGAAGCATTGACTTTGGCTGTACCAGTGTAGTTGTGCGCTCTGAAGGGACCTGTGGTGGGCAGAAATGTGATTCAAAAAACACTTGAAATATGTTTTTTGTGTGCATGTGCCAACTACACTGAAAACCTGCTCTTTTTGATTGTGAGTTGGGTTTGTTATCAAGACTTCCCTGTTTGTATCTGAGCCCCTGGAAGCATCCTGAATAAGTTACAGAGCTGCAGAGTCTGAAACAACTTATGTGTCAGAAGAGATGGAGCTCGGATCAGACTGTGTTTCTGTTTTCCACCAGGTGGCGCAGAAGGTCCTGAAAAATGCCAAGTGGGCGTGCAGCCGGTTAGGCCAATACAGGATGCCTTTTGCCTGGGCAGCAAGGTAATCTTATCTGTGTTCATGATAAAGACTTTAACAGCTTGTTCAGTCTGTATATCAACATGTTGTCTCTCCACTGTATGAGCTAGTAAGGGTTAGAATTCTCTCTATTGTGATAATATGGTAAATAAATGTAGTTATGTAGTTTTAGTGTCTGAACACTGTAAATTTTTTATCATATTTAAAGTCCAACTAGTGGAAAAAAATCAAGTCAAAGTGCATTACAGTGGCAAAAAAACATAAGTTAGTTTTTTATATTAGAAAAGTCTCCAGTTGTTTATATACAACCTTTTTGTAATTTTTCCTAAAATAGTCAGTTTGAAATAGGTCTGTAGTTGTGTTTGTTTTCTTTTTTAAAGGGGACATATTATTCAAAAATCACTTTTTCAGGCTTTTCAAACAATTTGCCCCTGGGCTGTCCAATATCACCTCCAGTACCAGAAAATCCCCACCCCCCACCCCCCGTTTCTCCCCCTTCAGAAAATGTGTGCTGAAACAAGCCATTCTCAGATTTCCCCTCATGATGTCATGTAGGGAGTTAGCCCCGTCCCCAGGTTTGGTTGGCAGCACTTGACTCTATACTCGATGCTGGACTTTGTGCATTTAAGCTCTTTTCCTAATATCATTGTGACATTATAGTTCAGAAAATTCTTTGATAATGGACTATTGTAATTGGTAATGTAGCTTTTTTTGCTAGTTTTGTCGTCTTTCATCTAAAATGTGCTGCTGATCTCTGAGAAATAAATTCCAACTTGGTTTGACTAATCTCTTTCCTGACTTAAGTAGCATTTTCTATCCCTATTCTCTTTGATGTCTTTGCCTTGGTAAATGTAAACTAAAGCTGTTCCCACAGTGTGGAATTACTCTGGCAATCACTTCACATCACATTCCTAGCTTCAGACATACAAAACTACATAGAAAAGTCAACCTTTATGCTGATGATGGTCTTATTTGCTCTGATAGGTCATAAAGAGACATTTTTTGTTTGTGCCATGGTCAGCAGAAAACTCCTTATGGTAGCTTTAAATAATGAGAAAGACTTTAAAAAAGACTTTTAAAAGTCATTACTCTCAAAATCATATTTTTAGCCAAGTGATTTCTTGTTGAAACACAGAATAATTGTGTATGTCTTGTCTTGTCCTTTTTGCAGGCCTTTGTTCAAAGATGCTTCAGGGACACTTGACAAAAGTGCTCGTTTCTCAGCTCTATACAGACAAGACAGCAACAAGCTATCCAACGATGATATGCTCAAACTGCTGGCTGATTTCAGAAAGTAAGTAAGGCATTTTCTGTATTAGTTTCCTGTTATATACTAAATGCTCTAGCTCAGTGATACTCAATGCATGACTCTTGTGGCTCTTTTAAGTCTAACTTGGAAATATAACCCCCTGAGAAAACCTTAAAAAAGGAAATTATGACTTCATAAATGATCCATTGCAAGTCACATTAATCAGTTTGATTCCCACACTTACAGTAGGCTTTAAATGTCAAATCTAACCATCAATCTTTTTTCTCTTTATGTTTCCATCATATCTGAGCAAGAGAGAATATGAGCGATAACAATAATCAATTCTTGAAAAAAGAGACAAACTGCGTTCCAAGTTTGACGTTTTTTAACTTGAGTAATTTGGAAAAGTGGATCTTTTTGTAGCTTGAGGTCTAAACTGACAGTTGTGTGAAAAAACCTTTTTTTTTTTTTACATTTTCCCAAAATAAATGTTTTGCCTGTCATATCTGGGTTTTTGTCAACTCCATCCAACACACTAAAATGTATTTAACTTTTATTTTATTAATTCAAGATAAGTTTTCAGTAATCTCAATGGTATTCAATGATGAAAATAGATTAATAAAATGAATTATTAAAAAAAAAAAAACTTTACCCATCTTAAGTATTTTGTCTCTAAATTTCATGATTTTCTATTATGTTGATATTAGCCATATTTAACTGATTTTTTAAATTTATTATTATTGCACATAGATTAGCTGGTATTTTAACAAGCAAGCAGGATGAAATGAATTGAGAATAATGCTTTTTTTGTAAAATGAACAAAACCGTCATCCAACAGAGTTACAATGAGGATAAAAATGTAATGCTTTAACTAGCTATCTACACCAAATAATAGTCTACATGACTTAAGATTAAGGTTGAAAATGGGCGCTTCAAAAGGTAGTTTCCAACACTCTGGCTCTTTGGTTGACCAGGGTTAAGAACCATTGCTCTAGATGCTCTGGGAAGAAAAACATGTGCCTATAGGTCTTACTGTTGAACATAAGATGTTTGCTCACATCTGTGCATGTGCCATGATTGTATATATTCTATTCATCTTCTCTCACTCTAGACTTTGGGAGATGATAGCAAAGGCTTAACTGAAGTTTATTTTCCTTTCCTCAGGCCAGAGAAGATGGCCAAGCTGCCTGTAATCCTTGGAAACCTAGACGTTACCATTGACAATGTAGCTCCAGACTTGACGAGTAAGACCTCCGGACTCGTTCCAGCTTTAATGATCGGTCACGTTGTCTGCAGGCTGTTTATTTGTTCTCTCTCCCTCCTGTTTCTGTATGCAGATTGTGTTACCTCATCCTACATTCCTGTGAAGCAGTTTGATGTCAGCGAGAAGACCAACATCTTCTTTGAAGTGGAGGAGTTTGTGCCGTGCATCGCCAAATGTTCTCAGCCTTTCACCATCTACAACAATCACCTCTACGTCTACCCCAAGCACTTGAAATACGACAACCAAAAGTCTTTCGCAAAGGTGTTGAAAGCTTTCATTGTGCACAGCTATTATGCAAGAAAACTGACACTTTAGAGAAGAATTATGAGCGATTTTCTTGCTAACACAGCCAATATCTCTGGTTTTGTTTGTTCTTAGGCGAGAAACATAGCTGTCTGCATTGAGTTCAAGGACTCAGATGATGAAGATGCTGTTTCACTGAAGGTAAACTCAAATATGTCCCTAAAGGATGCCTCCCCCTCTTTCACAGAAAAATACTGACTCTTGCTTTCCTTCTTCAGTGCATATATGGTCGACCTGGAGGACCTTTGTTTACCAAAAATGCCTTTACTGCAGTTTTACATCACCAGCACAACCCTGAATTCTACGATGAGGTAACAGAAACTGCTCCAGCTATGTTAAAATAGGAAAGATTTTCCAATTAGAAGGGTTTAATCAATAATTTATCAATATTCTGCTTTCCTCAGTTTAAGATTGAGCTGCCGACTCAGCTCCATGAAAAGCATCATCTGCTCTTCACCTTCTACCACGTCAGCTGTGAGAGCAACAGCAAGGCCAGCACCAAGAAGAGAGACGTGGTTGAGACTCAAGGTAACACAATACAGCATTTTATGTGGTTTCCAGATTAACAGTAAAAACATCTGTGCATGCTGACTGGACTCTTTCCCTCTGTGTCCTGTGTCAGTGGGTTTCGCCTGGCTTCCACTGCTGAAGGATGGCCGCGTGATCATGAACGAGACCCAGATCCCTGTGGCCGCTAATCTGCCTGCTGGATACCTCAGCTGTCAGGAGGGTGCAAGCAAGGTAGAATGCAAAGACAGTAACCTAAATTTAGGATTATATTAAAAAAAACAACAGCAGGTTTGATTTATTTATGAGTTTAACAATATGCTTTTCTGTCCCACAGCATTCAGGTCCTGAAGTCAAATGGGTAGATGGAGGGAAACCTATATTTAAGGTGTCCTCTCATCTCGTGTCCACTGTCTACACTCAGGTTAGTTTTAAATCAGCTGACATTGTAGTGTTACTCCTGATTCATCCTTTCTTTTCTCCTCACATCTAAACTTGTGATGTATTTTATTACAACTCAGGTTATTACACCAAATTCAGTTTTCAAACTTTTGTCTTTTCCTCCCATAGGATCAACATTTGCACAATTTCTTTCATCACTGTCAGAGCATTGAGCCTGCACCCCAGACATCTGGAGGAGATCTGGTCAAATACCTAAAGGTAAAACTAAGGAAACAGTTGAGCACTTAGAGAAAATCCTTATATGGCCAAAAGTATTTGACCGACTGACCATTACACTAACAGGGGCTGAAATTATGTTGAATTCAAACAAATTTACTTTGATATGGAAGGTTTTCCAAAAGATTTTGGAGTGTTTGGGACTGTGGGAACCAGTCATGTTTCATCAAACCATGTTTTTATAGTCTTTGCTTTGTACAATGGGGCACAGTCATGTTGGAATAGAAAGGGGCCTTCCCCAAAATGCTGCCACAAAGGAAGCATAGCACTGCTATTGGTCTCAGTTTACATCTGTCTGTGGGTTTAAACCCATCTTAAAACAATACAAAGTGGAATAAATTGGTATCTACACAACAACTGTGCTGGAGATCATGTGAATACGTTGATGCAGACCATACACGCATATTCTGGTCATGCCCAAAATTAAAAGGGTATTGGAATGAAATATGGCAAAGTTTGCAAAAAATAGTAGGATATGAGATACCCAAAACATTTAAGATATTGTATTTGGGAAATTTATCACATGTTATGCTAAACAGGAAACATGAGTACCTTGTTAAAATACTGTTGTCTGCAAGCAAGAAAGTAATCACCAGATTGTGGTATAAAGCAGAACCACCGACTGGGGAGCAGTGGGTGTGCACTGTCGAGGAAATATTTGTAATGGAGAAGCTTACGCACAAATTAAGATTACAGGAAACACAATTTGTGGAAAAGTGGGAAAAATGTACTGATTTCAGGAAGACAGAAGAGGACACCACCACTTTCACTGGACAAAAAGGACATTGATATGAGAAGGATTGATGGATGAGGTGGACTTTAATATGCCCTGACACTGTAACTGCTAAAGACAAAATCCAATAAAAAATAAGTAAAAAAAAACCAAAAACAATACAAAGTGTGTAAAAGGTGCTGCCTATGAAAATTCAGTGTTAAATTAATAGAGAAATACAGCATTTTTTCATTATGTGAAAATGGTGATTATGGAGATACAAGTTTTTGACCTGTCACCAGCACTACACCGCATTCCAAATTATTATGCAAATTGGATTTTAGAATCATAAACATTCAATTTTTTTTGTTTTTCAATGAAACTCATGGATGGTATTGTGTCTCAGGGCTCTTTGGATGACTGAAATCAATCTCAGACACCTGTGATAATTAGTTTGCCAGGTGAGCCCAATTAAAGGAAAACTACTTAAGAAGGATATTCCACATTATTAAGCAGGCCACAGGTTTCAAGCAATATGGGAAAGAAAAAGGATCTCTCTGCTCCCAAAAGCATCAAATAGTGCAATGCCTTGGACAAAGTATGAAAACATGAGATATTTCATGAAAACTTAAGCATGATCATCGTACTGTGAAGAAATTTGTGGCTGATTCAGAGCACAGATGGGTTCATGCAGATAAAGGCATAACGAGGAAGGTTTCTGCCAGACAAACTCATCAGATTAAGACAGCAGCTGCTAAAATACCATTACAAAGCAGCAAACAGGTATTTAAAGCTGCCGGTTCCTCTGGAGTCCCACGAACCTCAAGGTGTAGGATCCTCCAGAGGCTTGCAGTCATGCATAAACCTACTGTTCGGCCACCCCTAACCAATGCTCACATGAAGACTCATTTTCAAACAGTCTTGTTTACTGATGAGTGCCGTGCAACCCTGGATGGTCCAGATGGATGGAGTAGTGGATGGTTGGTGGATGGCCACCATGTCCCAACAAGGCTGTGACATCAGCAAGGAGGTGGCGGAGGGATGTTTTGGGCAGGATCATGGGGAGGGAGCTGGTAGGATCCCTGAAGGTGTGAAAATGACCTCGGCAAAGTATACAGAGCTTCTGACTGACCTCTTTCTACCATGGTACAAAAAGAAGAACCATGCCTTCCATAGCAAAATTATCTTCATGCATGACATGCACCATCTCATGCTGCAAAGAATCCCTCTGTGTCATTGGCTGCTATGGGCATAAAGGAGAGAATCTCATGGTGTGGCACCATCCTCCTCTGACCTCAACCCTATTGAGAACCTTTGGAGCATCCTCAAGCATGCATGGAAACTCATTCTACTGAGCTCCTAACTCTTCATTTTTGTGCATACATTAATTCCAATGGAAGCTTGAAACTTCTCAGCTATGGGATCAGCAGAGTCGGCGCTTTTACACACCATGCACCTTCGCAGTCCCTCTCTGTAGGTCTCCCACTTGGTGGCTGAGTTGCTGTTGCTCCTAAACTCTTCCACCTTCTGATAGTATCACTCATAGTTGAGTTTGGAATATCCAGCAGGGTTAAAATTTTACAAACCATCTTATTTCAAAGGTGGCGTCCATCATAGTAGCACACTTGAAGCCAATGTGCTCTTCAGACAGACCCATTTTGTATCACAGATGTTTGCAAATGGTGACTGCATGGCTAGGTGTTTGATTTTATACACCTTTAGCAACAAGTCTGACTGAAGCACCTGAATTAAAAAATATTAGTTGTGGCCAAATACTTTTTTCCATAAAGTGTACGTACCTTTTGCTTTTGTTTTTACTTTTACATTATGTTGTTTACATCTAATAACAAAACTGTGTAGCCCTTTGGTCTTCATAAAAGGCATGTTATCTTTTAGATTAACTCAGCTATTGGTTTGTACAATTCTTCTAGTACTATCAAGTATTTCCATATCACAGTGACCCTTCACTGACTGTTTAACTTCCATACATTAACCTACAACCTCACCATAGCTCATGCTCATGATGACATTGCAGAAAATCAGACTTGGCTGGAGCTGAATGTGTTGGAGCTTTCAGACAGCACAGCCTCCTGGACCATTTATACAAGGTCATTTCCTACCTGCATAGATGCAGCCATTACTACGGTATATAAACTACCAGATAGCTACCCATACTTTAGTGTTTTTAATCTATGAAACTGGTGGCTCAGCCATGACTTGTCCCCATCCCTCGCTTTCTTATTCTTGTCCATGGGAACCTCAGTTTAATCTTCCCCTGGTGCACACTGGCATGCAAAACGATACATCTCTTGGGTTGTAATATAAACACAGCAGTGAACATGAACAATAGCTCGAGGGTCAAACAGCAGGTCAGCCATGCAGCCTGGCAGCTCACCAAATGACTTGGCAGAGCATGAGCTGGTTTCCTGCACATGGACAATGAAGCAGCAGCACCTACAGTCTGACATGTTTAGCTGGAGCATGACATGTCGGTGATTCTCTCACAGCTGCTCACTCATGTCTTACTGTTGTTGTTTCACACTCTACGCCTTCTGTGCTTTTTAATTGAGTCCTAAAAGAAGATAATATCCTTTTTGTGCATTTTATCTCATTTCAGAGTCTGCATGCCATGGAGAGTCATGTCATGATCAAGTTTCTGCCCACCATCCTGAATCAGCTGTTCAGGGTGCTAACCAGTGCCACCCAGGAGGACGTGGCTGTCAATGTAACAAGGCAAGTTTTCTCAAGAATGTCTTTGACTTCATGGTTTACAATTAGAGACGTTTAAGTTACAGAAAGGAAATTAATGATCATTTTGACACAAATTAAAACTGGCTCAGTAATATCACTAGGACATTTTCTGACTCATACACTGCAAAAACTGAAATCTTATTTAGTATGTTTGTCTAATTTCTTTAAAGGTTTCTCATTCCAGTTATCATAAGAAAAATTCGCCTGACTAGTCCAAATGAATTTCTTACTCGATGAAAAAAAAAAGCAAAAGAAAGCATAAATATTTTTAAAGAATAAAAAGATCTGCTCATGTAGCTGTAAAAAATTTTGCTTGAAAGAAGCCTTTAAATGAGATGTTTATATCTACCGTGAATTGGAAAGTGCATCTTATTTCACTGAAAGGTACAAGGAAAGCCAGTTTCAAAGCCAGAGAACTTTTTTGTTTTTACAGACATAACCAGGGCTTAACATTTATTTTTTAAAGAACCATCCACTGTGGCTAGTAGGTTTCCAAATTAGCTAGCCATTCAGAATTTTCACAAGTCACAGTTTTCTTGTGGAAAATAATTTATATATGATTACGTCTGACTAAAGCATGCTAAAATTAAGTCCATAGATCTGCAATCCTTTGATATTTACATGGACACTCATCTTCCTACTATTTTTCTACTGTTACACTATTTTTTCTCATCCACCTTAAAGAAAACACAAAGTGACCGACAAAGTTTGTAGTCTTATAAAAAGCGGGCATAAGCTGGCACTTTGCAATTATTTTGGGAGAGAATTGCCCCTTTGTTGTATGTGCAAAAACAGCCTCAATGCAATAAGTATCTACCACTGATCACAAACACTGGCGCTAACAGCCAAGCCTAGTTAGAATTAAGCACACAGGGGCGCAGGTGGCCAAATGGTTGGGGCGTGCCCCATGTACGTGGACGGCTCAGGTTCGAATCCAGCCTGAGGCCCTTTGCTGTATGTCTCTCCCCCGCTCTCATCCCTGTTTCCGACTCTATCCACTATCCTCCTCTATCGAATAAAGGCACAAAAATGTGCAAAATAAACCTTTAATAATAAAAAAGAATTAAGCACACAGGATGTGTCACCTATAACATTTGGAAAACCAGCATAGAGAATATAGTCTTCCTGGCTGAACTTATTCTAAGCTTATTGTTTGTTTCATGTGTCAGGAATAAAAACTGTTAAAAGTGTCCTTCTTTGTTTTGTGCTGCAAACTGCTTGCAAGGCATTCTGAGATAGCCTGCAGCATTAACCAGGAGGCCTCTTTTTCACAACTTTTCTCCCTATTTCATCCACAAGACAAAAACGGGGGTAGCAAATACACTCATGGAGTGCAATTTTTTATTGTTCTTAATTCAAAATAAGAAGAAAGAAATAGAGCATGATGGAGCTGAGCAGTCTCTCTATTAATCTTTTGTTATTCTTTTGATTGGAGCCCCATGGGAGCAGATTTTATATACTGTGCCTTTAAGGAAAGTTTTATGTGAGTTTTTGTTGTGCAATGTAAATTTCCACTTATTATTATATTTGAAACTTTTGTACAAGAAAAATATTCTGAAATAGTTATTTATATACAGTGCCTGATGAAATCTGACATTGGAAACATCTTCCATATTGCTGAGTGTGAGGAATGTGTTTATAAAAACTATCTAAATAAGGCCTTCAGCTTCTTCATCCTCACACATGCTTTTCTTTTCATTGTTTCATTCTAGAGTCATGATTCATGTTGTGGCCCAGTGCCATGAGGAGGGGCTGGAGCACTACCTGAGGTCGTATGTGAAGGTAAAATATACATGCTGCAATCTTAATTTTGTGTTTTAACTAAAGAATTCTCATAGTTGTCTCTGCACATTCCTGTCACAGTATGTATTCAAGACTGAGCCGTACACGTCGTCCAACAGCCGAACAGTGCACGAGGAGCTGGCAAAGGCAATGACAGCTATCCTGAAGCCTTCCACCGACTTTCTCACGAGTAACAAGCTCCTCAAGGTAATGTTTCTATGTGTTTTTAAAGGATTACAGAGCATGTGATTATAATTGACATGGATTTCCTTTTTATTGTTCTCTGATTGATGTTTGTCTGCCCTGCAGTACTCCTGGTATTTCTTTGAAGCCTTAGTCAAGTCCATGGCTCAGCACTTGATTGAAAGCTGTAAAGTGAAGGTAAGTCTGCCACAACATGTGTTTGACTCAGGGGTGTCCGCCCTGTGTGTGTTATACTGAGGCTAAGCTTCTTCACAGAAGCTCACAACATGCCAGGTCTTGTGGACAGCCACAGCACCACAGTCAAAGTATTACGTATCCACAGGCTGCCCGACACCGCTGTTCAGTTTAATTAGACGCGTTTTCATACCCCTTAAGCAACCACATCCCTGTGTTTAACCTCCGATGGTGTAATACGGAGGCTTAAGTGGAGACAGAGGGGAGTAAATCCTCAACAGAAGGAGGTCACAGCAGTCTGGGAACTGGGAAGTTTCAGTACAAGACTGGACTTTTTTTTCTTATAATAGTCATATAAAAAAAAAATTCTCTTTATGACTCCAAATTTTCTTATGCCAGCTATGTCTTCAAGCACACCTGTCACTAATAAAACTGAAATCTTAAAATCCAGTTATTTTTTAGACAAGTCGCATTGTCATTTTTAAACATTACTCAAAAAGGTTTTTTTGGGGACTATTTTCACCCATGGATGAATACGTTTGCACTCCATGAAATAAGGAGCATTTTTACGGAGAAGGACAGTTGTTTTGTTGGATCAACTTAAATAAAGTTCAGTCAGGACCACTTGCAAGAAACATGCTTTCAGTTATAACTTAGCAGTTCTTAATTTGCATTTATCGCTGTCTTTTATATTTGGCGGTGCGGCTGTTCTGACATCCCCCCGCCCTTCCAGAGCCCACATGGAAGGCTGTAAGCAGGAACAGCACCTTTCTTGTGCCTACAAGGAAAGCCTGAGGCAGGGAGAGAAGCAGCAGCAAAAAAAAAAAAAAAAAAAAAACCTGAGCAGAGCAGTCATCAGTGAAAATAGATTGACACTGATTAAGTTGGAGGCAGAATAAAGGAGGAGCTGGGGTGGAGGAGGGTTGCAGCAGCTTGTAGAGGTGATGATGCCGTGATCCTTGCGGTTACTAAGGATGTCCTTGTGAAGGCTCTTAACTTGCTAAGTGAGGAGGCTGAAGCATAGGTAATGCATGCCTAATGGGCCAAAACAAGTATCCAGGCGTTTGGGGATGTCTTGGATGCTGCCCCACAGATTGGCTGTTGGATTCGTCTATATTCTTTATTTGGGTATTTTTGAGCCATGAGAAGAGTATTTTAGAAATCCTCATAGAAGTAATTTTGCTTGAGATTAACTATTTATTTCCTCTTTTGTCCTGATGCCTCAGCTGTCCAGGAATCAGCGCTTCTCAGCATCCTTCCATCACACAGTGGAGACTCTGGTCAACATGATGATGCCACACATCACTCAGAAATACAAAGACAACCTGGATGCTGCCAGGAACGCCAACCACAGCCTTGCAGTCTTTATCAAGGTCAGCATCCAAATAAGCTGTGCATGTCCAAAAGAAAGGCATGCACACATGCATACAGTGAATTATTTACTATAGACAATAATAGAATGGCTTTTCTCTCGTCTGTAGCGGTGTTTCAACCTGATGGACAGAGGCTTTGTGTTCAAGCAGATCAACAACTACATCAACTGCTTCATGCCTGGAGATCCAAAGGTACTGACAAACAAAAAAAAAAAAAAACATTTTTAGAAATGCATTTTAAATCAGCTAGTTTATAAGAATTTGTTTTTGCCTTTTCTGGTATCTCTTATAGACGCTGTTTGAGTTCAGGTTTGAGTTTCTGCGTGTTGTTTGCAACCACGAGCACTACGTCCCTTTAAACCTGCCCATGCCTTTTGGAAAGGGAAGGATACTGAGATTTCAAGGTGAGAAGACTTTAAGAACAAACAGCTGAAATAAATTCACTGAGGCAGCTGAATGTACTTTTACTGAATGTACTTTGTGTCTTTATTGTTCTTTAAGTAGCTTTGTTATCTCCTGATGATACAGTGGAGTCAGATGATACTGTAGTAGGTAGGTGAAAGAGTGCCGCTGTCCATCATCTCATTATAGAGCAGACCTGAACCGAATCACTCAATGAACTGATTGTTCTGTTTGAAATCTGCCTTAATATCCGTATGTATGTATTCGGGAGCTGAGACCAGCTCTTTTTGCAGATTTTTGTGATTATCTGTGCAATGATTGTCGTCTGTTTTGAAGCATTTTGTAGTTCAAGCGGCTGTTTACCTTGCATTACAATCTGACGATCTGAGCCTTAATGCAGCACACCTCAATGTGTCCTGAGGATGGATTATGACCTGACATACAGAGGTGCTCTGGCACACTTTTGTCCACATTGGGATTGTGGTCATGTTTTGAACCCCTCTCTCAACTGGGAGGACAAAGCCTCCCCGGCTAGATATTGATAATGGTGCAGTCTAATCAAAACCTGGTGGCACTCACTACATAGAAGACAGGGAAGTGAATCCTGGTCTCAAATACTCAATGGAAATGCATTCTGAATGCGAAGTGTAAATCTGCTTCTTGTGGAATGTATGTTAATGCAAGGTGTAAACAGCCTCAGGGATTAAGAAAAAGTATCAAGAAATTCTTTCATTCCTAAGAAATCACATCCTCTTAATGCCTATATTCTTAAAGATTATATAGAAGTAGACAATATAGGCTAGTTTATGTGATACTTCTGATTTATGGCAATCTCCTGAGTGTAATTTGCTTTACTTGTTTAAAAAAAATTTCAACAACAATCTGTGAACAGCTGTTCAATCATAAGCTTCAGTTCTGCTCATCCGTTGATGTGTAACAGACGCAGATCTGTAAAATATAAATTCCATGCTTTTGTATGTGTTTTTATGTCATATAGATCAGTGTTTTCCAACCATTTTTCTTGGAGCCCCCCCCCACGTGTACCTAAGAAAAGCAGCCCTCCCCACCCAGGACCCAAGAGAGAGGAAAAAGGGACACACTGCTGCCAAAAATCCACATAGATTTTAATTGTTTCACTGATAAAGCCATTTTCTTCTTAAAAGACCTTTGCATAAACTACTTAAATGCTTTATCATAGTTTTAGGCAATATTTGCAAATCTAATTTTTGCAGCCTCAGAGCAGGCAAAGCCTAAGATCTTTGGCGGCCCCCTTGGGGGTCCTGGAACCCAGGTTGGGAACCAATGATAGATGAATCATTTGCCAGTAGGTGTACACAATATTAATTTTTTATTTTAGATAAACCAATATTTCTGGACTCATTTTAGCCAATACTGATACCCTGTTATTCTGTACAAGAACGTACTCTTTTATCTTCTTTGGACAGTCTTTTTTCTTTTTGAAAGCAGACATAAAAATAGACTAAAGACATTCAATAAAGATCGATAGATAACAGGTAAATTATTTTTAAATACAGGCATTAAGTGACAAAAAAATACACATTTATTTGGATTACATGTACAATACATGCAAAATTAGACTAACTCTGAAATCAAGTTTAATCTGCCTTTCGAGAGCTACAAACAGTTAGCATTACATAGCTAGGCTAGCTTTATTAAAGTAATGCAGAAAAATAAAGGATTAATTAAACAAGTTTGCAAGCTGGTTTCATTAGATAATGTAGAGTGGCTCTATGAAATAACACAAAAGCACATTCATCTTATGTGCAAAAATATCAAACCAGCCATAGTTCATACCTTTTGTCCTTAGAGGATCACCTTAAAGTTTCAGTTTCCATTAATACCAGTGAAAGTTCAGAACTCTTCAGCTAAGGAATCAGCGGAGTGGCGGCGGCTTTTACCCACCATGTGCCCTAGCAGTCATTGACCCCAGTCTGTGATTTTGCATGGTCTACATCGTTGCTGAGTTGCTGCTGTTCCTAAATGCTTCCACTTTCTAATAACATCACTTACAGTTGACAGTGGAATATAATACCATTCTTAAAGTGGCATCAGTCCCAGTACCATGCTTGAAGTCACTGAGCTCTTTAGAACAACCTATTTTGTATCACAAATGTTAGCAAACACAGACTGCATGGCCGGGTGCTTGATTTTATACGCCTGTGGCAACAGGTCTGATTGAAACACCTGAATACAATAATTAACAGGTGGCCAAATATTTTTGTCCATCTTATTTGATATCATCATTGATATTCCTGATAAATAAATGATACATTTCCTCCACCCAGACCTTCAGCTGGATTACTCGCTGACTGATGACTTTTGCAAGAACCACTTCCTGGTTGGGCTGCTGCTCAGGGAGGTCAGTGCAGCTCTGCAGGAGTTCAGGGAGATCCGTCAGATAGCCATCCATGTCCTGAAGAGTCTGATGATTAAGCACACGTTTGATGACCGCTACACCTCCAAAGTAAGGGCATCCTACCTTTCAGTGTCATTTCCTTTAAATCTCTGATGAGGGTGGGTGTGTTGTCTGCAGACTTTGTGAAGAGGCATACTTGTTTTTCAGAGCCAGCAGGCCAGGTTGGCCACACTGTATTTGCCCTTGTTTGGTCTGCTCCAGGAGAATGTCAACAGGCTGAATGTGAAGGAAGTTACTCCATTTCCCATCAACCACTCCAACAATGTAAGGGAGACACCTAGTGGACTCTTTTGGTATTACTGTATCTGTTGTATGCACTCTTGCTTGTGGCCATATCTCAAAATTATACCTTTTTAAATATACAAGACCAATTTAACTTTTTACAGCCAGAATCAAATCAAAATATAGTAGAAATTCCTTGTAATACATAAGAAACCTTTTAAATGGAACCAGCCAACATGAAATTACTGTGTCTGTCATTTTTAAACATCCATCTTGAGTTAAAACCATAAAACCTACATCCAAGCAGGACTTGAGTATTTGAACTTTTAAGAATTTAGCGCCTATCCTGTTGTGAATTAAGCTTCTTGACTTTTTCCCCCTCAGAATGGGAGAGAAGATTTACTTTTCACCAATGCTCTGATGACACCACCCCGGTCCAGCACCTTTCTGGACACCAGCTTACACAAAGATGTGTTTGGAGCCATCTCCGGCACCTGTGAGTGGAGAAAAAAGATTCTGAGAAAGTAATTACACCTAGTGATTTCTTTTAATTTCAATGCACCATTCTTCCCTCTTCTTCCTACAGCCTCCCCTCACACATCATCAACCCCCAACATAAACTCAGTGCGTCATGCAGACTCTCGTGGCTCTCTCATCAGCACAGATTCTGCCAACAGCCTGCTGGAGAGGAACGACAAGGGCAACTCACTGGACAAGGTAGGTTTTAGAAAGTGCTGCATTACGCCTGTATAGTCAGATCAAGCTCAGGGATATTAGAGGCCTGTTTGTTGTATCATAACAGAAAGTATTAACCTTTAATTCCCCTACCTTACCTGTACGGCTGGCAGGCAGAGAAGTTTGCACGGAGACACTCTGTCAATGTCCTACACGACTTACAGGACTCTGAGGAGACCGTGCTTTCTGTACGCACCAAACGTGTCACCATGGACTTCTCCCTGCTCTCTGTTCCCTGGGTGTCAGACGACACCCTGCAGCCCAGCATTTCACTTCAAGTACTGAACTTTCCTCACACAGTTGTCCTCCCCTCCAGGAGTGTCCCACCTGGGAGTGTCCTTGTGTGCTAAGCCCTTTATTTCCAGATGATGACTTGTTTATTCTCTGGTGTCTGAAGGCAGCCTTGTTGTATAACTGGGCATCCAAGGGTTTCTCTCTGCCACTTTTCCAGATGTTCACAAGCATGCATGCTAAGAGGATTTCTCACTGCAGTTCCCTCGTGTGTGCTGTGTCATTATCTGCTTTCACTCTGAGACAGCCTCAGGATAAATCTGAGGTCTATTGCTGTCAGAAATCAGATTTTGAGGTCCGTGTCCTTGTGTGTTTAAGCTTTAATTGATGTTTTGTAGTTTTTATCGCAAAAGCACAGAGGTAAAAGGCAACTATAAAAATGACAGCCATCTTTTCAAGAAAGCTCACTTTAGCCCTGGGGTATCCATTCTCAAAAACACTGATTGAGAAGCCAAAGCCACAGCCTCATGCTTTCCACTAAGTCATCCTCAGCCAGTCTCATGGTCTAGACGAACTGCTGGCAAAGGAGCGTGCCTGGTATACCGCCAACCCCCCTTACAGTGGTAGAGCTGCTGTTCCACTGCTTAGGTTCTGTTTTCTTTCTTTTGCCTTTTTGTCAGCTGGGAGAAATGGGTTTCCAGCTGCAGTTTTTCCACAGTACCTTTAACCCAGTAACATCTGAGTGAATGACCACTATAATGTTGCACAGCCACTGTACTGACACCTTCAGAAGAGTCTTGTTTGAAAACATATAAAGTGCTCTATATCCCGTAGAGAGGGGGTGTCCAAAGGCTGGCCGGGCCTCTTGGATATACCTCGTCTTTATTGTGTTGACATTATTTAAACCAATCTGAGGTTAAGAAATGTTGTGTAATTTAATATGCTGTAAGAAAAATAGCCACACCAATTGCTGGTAATATAAATGACTAATCATTGTTGAGGATTTTGGGCCAGCTGATCAGATTTCAGGGGGCCCTGGTCGACCCTAGCTACCAATTTATCAGTCACTGTTCAAAATGTGAACAACAGCACGCATCAATGAGATGAGATGCTAAAAACTAATCTCATCATGTAGACTCCAAACAGGATGAAAATACACAAAGCTGCCAAACTTTTTAGGAGTCTTGGTGTTTAAAGATGATTTGCATGATGTACTTGGTACATCAGACTTTTTAGATGCAACAGATAGTGGAGCAAAGGAGCACAATTTGTGCTGCTTTTCATGGGCCCTGGCAGCAGACTGGTCATCTGAGACACCATATATCTCAGAAAGGAAGTTCTGTAATTTGCGACTACAATGCATTTCAAATTCTAGTTTTTTTTCCCCCGCAAATTCAACTTTATTCTTAAACAAAGTCTGGCACTTACATTCATGAAATAGCCCCAATGGAAATATTACAGACTAAGAAACATTTATTTATTTATTTTAAACTCAGAGGATCCGGAATTAGTATAGACCTGTGTTAGAAGTAGTTGCACAAACGGTGGCTCGCTTTAGCTTCACTAGCTTTAGCTAAGACAAACATACAGTGCTTAACAAATTTATTAGACCACCCTTACCCTAACCAAATTAAGGTTTATGCCACAGCTGCCCTAAATTAACAGCATTGGTAATTAACAAAATCATTTTTTATGTTTCTGCAATGGTTAATACACCAATATGTAGAAGCTCTTTAACCCAAATGATATTTTTAATGCTAAAATATAATTATTATTGTTATCCATGAATTTCAAATTTACTGATTTACAAAAAAAACTGAACAAATAGTAAAGCACATTCATATTTTTTGATTAATATGTCAAATTATAGTTATTTACTTGCATTCCTGAACAGAAAAATTAGTTTTATTGGTTGAATGTTATGCTTGATCCATTTCCAACTTCTCAGAGAAGCCCAGTGAGCCGGCTCAGATTTGGGTGAATTCAGTTTGAAATCCCTCATTCCTGTTCAAAATGGTAAAACGTGGAGAGCTCACTGAAAATGAAAGAGTCCGCATTAAAGCACTTCATGATGCTGGATGGCCTCTGAGACAAATATGACGGGTGGTCTAATAAATTTGTTAAGCACTGTAGCTACACTAGCTCCATAAATAATGATACTATATAAGCCAATGTAGCTAAGTTAGCTTTAGGAATGTGAGCTTAAGCAAACATAGCTGAAGCTAACATTGCTATGTCGATGACGCACTTCATAGCTTACACAGCTGCTTTGTGGGCTAAGCTTTAGCTATGTAGCTACATTATCTAGCTAATATATACTTTTAGCAACGTGAGATTGAGCGTTGAGTTTTAGAAATCTGAGCTTTAGCAAATGTAGCATTACGAGACTTAGCTGCACAGGTAACGTGTATATAGCTTACTTAGCTGGTTGGTGAGCTTAGCTTCAGCTACATTAGCTAGATAGCTACATTATGTACTTAGCTCTGTTATCTATGTAGCTTACACAGCTAACGGAGCTACGTAAGCTACGTTTAATTACATTAGAATGTTTTCATTGAGGACAACCTTTTTTTTTTCTTTAAACGTACTGTTTATTCAGCTTTATTTAATGTTTTGTCATTCAATTATGCAGGTCAAGTGTTTTCATTCTTAACTTTTGCTAACAGTTATGTTAACCCTTACCCTATCCATAAACAAAAGTTTTAGTTTCATCTCAAAATACGCCGTCTCAGATGAATGGTGTCAGATTCCGATAGAAATGAAACATCTACTGCCTGACTGATTTGCTTTTAGCTGCTGTAATCCATTTGTCTTAATTTTTCTGGGCATTACAAATCAAGGTATCATTATTTTGCTGGTCCACATGTTTACCATTTAAGCTATCATCTCAACTTAGTCATGAAAACCTACATCAACAAATTCTTACTGTCAAAATGTTTGTTTACAGAATTAATATACCAGCACCAACTACTGTTAGAACTAAGAAGTACAACACAGTCAATAAAAAGCCTTGTGTTCTAATGCAGGCCATATTTCATTTTATTTTATAAATACACCCCTGCACCCCTATAGTATAGCAACACAGAACTTTTTAATCATATCTTAATGCCACCATCAACAATATTTCAAAAACTGCGTTTGGAAAAATGCCTTTTTGGCCTTATAAGGCATTAAAATGGGCTAAATCATTTATGTAAATGTACACGTGTATTGTATATATGTATGTCTGTGCCTAACTCTACCATTTCCCCTCAGAACCAGCCCGCCTCAACACTGGGCAGTACCCTCCTGAGATGTGATAAACTGGACCAGGCCGAGATCAAGAGCCTCCTCATGTGCTTCTTACATGTTCTCAAAAGCATGTCTGAGGGTAAAATCTTGCTTAATCTCTCTCCGCATCATGCTGGTTGTGTTTAAGTATCTCTTCTGCTCTGTTGTTCCTGTCTGGTGCTAAACTCTTTGCTTGTAGTCAAATTAAAATGTTAATGTCAGTCTCTGTGTCTTTCAGATGCCCTGTTCACATACTGGAACAAAGCCACATCTGCTGAGTTAATGGACTTCTTCACCTTAATAGAGTAAGACGGCTTTGACAGCTTTTATGACAATCCTGAAATTACAAATAAAGTTTCTAGTTTGTTGGGCTGACCTTCTCCCCTTATTTCTCTCTCAGAGTGTGTCTCCATCAGTTCAGATACATGGGGAAAAGATACATTGCAAGGTAATGTTGACATGCCATTCATGTGATTTTTTATGTGTTATTTAATTTAGACTGCGTTCAACTCTTGATGAAAGACTGGTCTATCAGTTGCAACATCTTTTTATGTTATATTGTAAGTTTGTTATTTCATATAATGTTGGAAAAAAATGTTTAAAGATACTTCCTATTACTGTAGAAATTAAAGTAGTCTACTGTTAGTCGGGAATCACTGATCTAGTTGATTTTAAGAGAATAAATCATTTTCTTGATTAACTCATTGAACTTCTTGCAATACGTGACAGCAGTAAAGCTACCTACTGCTTTACTTTCACATCACTTGTTCTAATCTTTAATGGCTAATGTTTTTGAGATTTGAAGCGAGTGACTGTGTATTGAGCACCTTCAAAAACGTATGCAAACCACAAATAATGTAATTTCCTCACTATTTTGAAGCTAATCTGGCCTTGTCTCCCAGAGGGCTTTGGGTGTTCCTTCCTTTTAACCTCCCACCACTGTTTCTATCTTTATTCACTTAAATGCTGGCAAGTTTAACATAATGAAATAAAAGCTGGCTCCTGCCCTGTCCTGCTTTGGTAAGACTTAACATGAAACTGACTCTGTGCATGACATCTAACCACTGAAAGTTGCAGTGCTGTGGCACATCCTCTTGATCTAAATTCATTCATAAATACCATCTGTTTACTCTCATTTTAAGATGCATGGCGTTAACTTCACTGCTTTTTTTGCTTCTTCTGCTGCTTTGATATTGTTGAATTGAACTGCATGTCGACACACTTATAAAGCACAACTTTACTACAAAGGCTGCACAGTGGTTTTATGTGTGAAGGTCATTCAAAATGTTGGAATGGTGTGTCCACTTTTTTATCCATTAAAAGTTATGTAAAGTCTGTATCTGATCTAAGTTTTGAGGTCATTTCAAAACTTGAGGACAAAAAAACAGTTCAGCCTAACATGCACCACTAACTTGTGCTTTGCGTTCATCTAACATTGTCCTGTTTCCTCATCAGGAACCAGGATGGGGCAGGACCCGTAGCACATGAGCGGAAGTCTCAGACTCTGCCTGTGTCCCGTAACAGGGCGGGAATGATGCATGCCCGCTTACAGCAGCTCAGCAGCCTGGATAACTCATACACTTTTAACCACAGTAAGTGCCCCATGCTGTACTTTTCATCACATTTCCTCAGCCAGAGGAACCCTGCCGCCCTCCGCCTCACCCTGTGTAGTTCTACTCCTCAAGCTTTCAACATCATTTTCATCAACATCAACCTCTTTCACATCAAACCCAGCCCGCTGTTGAGCAGAAAGTGTTTCAGGAGACATGGGTGCATCAACATATCATTCGGTTTTATCTAAAGGGCTAAAGCTATGCTCTCAGTCTGTTGAATGGCTTAATTTAATACAGTGTCTTTGTGTTTTCAGTGTAAGAAAGATTTCAAGTATTCTTGGAATTTCTGTAGACTATGGTAAGAACGTATCAGGCTGGCAGGCATTTGTAGACTACTATTCTGGCTCTGTTCATTTGGTTGAATTGCGAGCATGCCTGTTTTAACTCAGCATAAGCTCTCTAAAGTCTTTACATCCATCTGGCTAGCTCATCTGCTTTTACAATTTTACATCTCATTCTCTGAAAAACAAGCAATCCATAAAAACATGAGGAGTTTCATTCCAAAATTCAACCTGTTTAATTCAGAAAAAATCCTGCTGGACTCTCTTTGATATTTGTATATTTTAGAAACTTAAATTTGGGCACTGAACTACTTTATTTCACCTTGTCAATATTCATTTGGTCAAAGATATTGACAAGTGCAAGCTTTTTGTCCCAGTTTGGAATGAAACTTAATCATTACAACTCAATTATTCTTCATCTTTCAAGCAACAGCTTTGCCTTTAACAAGATTTCATATTGTGAGACTGTTGGTATTGTGTGATTTGAAAATAATTTACTTCTCTGGAGAGGGTTTCTCTCAAGTGTTCCTTAACCTCCTGAGACCTGAGCTTTTGTTTCCATTTTTTTTTCTCACTTATTTAGGATCGGTAGGACCTCATTAATAAAAAAACAAAAAACTAAGCCCCGTCTTTGAATAGGACGTAGTTTTGACCAAAATATGATGTCTGCATATGGGAAAACAAGCTTATAACACACAATATTTTATTATTTTTTTTTTAAAAATATTTGGAGTGTGAAGGACCAGTTGGTGGGGGGGGGCATTCATTTGGTAAGTAAAATTTCCACTACAAGTTTTCCTTTTAAAATGATCAGAGTTTCAAAACATTAAAAATCCACATAAATTCTCAAAACATTTCTAGACATTACCAAAAATGTCTCTGAAATTCCTGAAATCACTCAAAAAATACCCCAAAATGTCCTCAAATATTCCCTAAACAAAAAAAATTCCCCCAAAATTTACAAATAAATTCCACCTAAATTACATGGAGAATATCCCCCCCAAAAAACCCAGACAATCCCATGAAAATTCAGGAAATTTTTAATTCCCAACCCAAGTTTTGAATCAAATTCCCCAAACTTTGGGAATAAAAACATTTTGGTAAACTTTTCTAAATAAATCCTAATGATAAACATGAAATTTTCACAAAAGAAGTTGATGAGAATTCATGACAAAATTGAGGCAAATTCTCCCAAATTTTAAAGCACATTTCACATAAAATTTCATCACAAATTCCCAAAAACTCCATGGAAAATTCCCCAAATAATTCCATGGAAAATTTCCACCCCAAATCCCCCAAACATCCAACAGTTCCCTAAAAATTCCGTGAAAATTCATGAAAATTTCCAACCCTAAATCACAATCAAACACCCACAGCTCTAACAAATAAATAAAATTCCCAAATTCTCATGAAAGTACCAAAAAATGTTTCAAACAGTTTCAAAGCACACCCAAGAAAAATTTAAAGTGAATTCTGAAGACATCCCAAGCAAATTACTGATACTTTATGAAAATTCTGGACAATCATGTCAAAAATTCTTATAGCAGAAATCAATATTTTGTTTGAAAGCCAAAATGTAACAATGTCCTTATATGTGCAGGGTCTCAGGAGGTTAAGCATGAAACAATCACAACTTTCTCTTGTCTTTTTTTAGCCTACAGTCATTCGGATGCAGACGTGTTGAATCAGTCTCTGCTGGAGGCTAACATCGCTACTGAAGTGTGCCTGACTGTCCTGGACACGTTAAGTATCTTCATCATGGGATTTAAGGTAAGACAGATGATGCATTAATCATCACAAAACTTGTAGACCTTATCATCTAGTCTAGTCTAGTTAATGGTTGAGGTTTCTTTATTTAAAATCAGTTTCTGAGATTCTTTGTTTTTTCCACAGACCCAGCTGTGCTCCGACCATGGCCACAGTCCACTCATGAAAAAGGTGTTTGATGTCCACCTCTGTTTCCTGCGTATTAATCAGTCAGAGACAGCCCTCAAGCAGGTCTTCACTACACTGCGCACCTTCATCTACAAGGTGTGACAGACGATTTCCCTTCAGCACAATATTTTATGATGAAACAATATTAAATTTTCACCTTTACTAATCGTGTATTCGTCTTCTTTGTCCGTCAGTTTCCCTGCACGTTCTTTGAAGGGCGTGCTGACATGTGTGCTGCTTTCTGCTATGAGATCCTGAAGTGCTGTAACTCAAAGCTGAGCTCCATCCGCAGCGATGCAGCCCATCTGCTCTACTTCCTCATGAAGAGCAACTTTGACTACACGGGTCGGAAATCTTTTGTCAGGACACACTTACAGGTGAGAAAGACCTTCTGTGTAATGGACTTGTTTCTGAAGCTTTAAAGGTGCAGTGTGTAAGATTGAGAATAATGGCGGCATCTAACAGTCAGACTCTGTACTACGATGCTGGTGGTAACCATTGCAATCAGTGGAATTAAAAAAAACATGTATCTGTTATGTGGTTCCTTCTGTAGTACAGTAGAAACATAAAGGATGCAAATATAGGCATGAGAGTGTCTGGTTGTTTGTCTCTTTATGTCAGCCCTGTAATTAATACATGATCAATATTTTTCAACTATATTCAGTTGAATACAGCACAAAGATGAGGTATTTAATACAGAAACTGATAAAATTGTTTATGCTTTTTGGAAGTATGCACACATTCTGAATTTGATGCCTGCGACATGTTCCAAAAAAGTTGGGGCACGGGCAATAAAAGACTCATGTCAGGTATCGGAGCATATGCTGGTTTGGCATCAGGCTTTTAACCCTTCTCATTCCCGCTCTCCTGAGCAGGTCTGCATTAGACACACGGTCTTAGCAGCCAAAGTCCAGGTCTCACAAAAGAATAGTGAGACTGGGAGGACCAAGGACCAAAAAACTGACTTTTGTCTGCATGCTTAGCTACTCGGAACGCCACACTGTCTTTTTCAGCGAACTCACCACCCCATGCACCAGTCCAGGAAAGTTGTGAAATGCTCAAATAACTCCTGGTACATTTCTCTGGTAGGTAGGTGATAGTACTAAGATTTGGTATAAAGGGAACTCTTCCAAAACGCGTCAGTCACTCAACACTTTAGCAACAATCCAGTAGCATGGATCTTACAGATCTTACCATGTAAAAATAATGTTTTCAAAATTATTCTGACATGGATGCTGCAATATGGGCTGGGTAAGTCTTCCAAAAACCATTGTCAGTTAACGCAGTACAATGCTGAATCTATAAATGTTAGTTAAAACTCAAAAGCCATTCATCAACAACATCCAGAACTCTACAGACTTCTCTGTAGGCCCGTGCTCAGCTGAGATGGACCAGCCTAAGCTGAAGTCTGAAGAATCAAAACTTCAGATTGTTGTTGGAAATAATGGCTGTCTAGTCCTCTGGGCTAAAGAGGATAGGGATGATCCAGAATGTTACCAAGAAAGTTAAAAACATCCCCACAAATCTGTGATGGTGTGGGGATTTATTAGTGTCCATGGCATGGGTAACTTGCACATCTGTGAAGGCACCACTGATATGGTTAACTAAACAAAAGAAATGCTGCACTGTTTAGCAACTTAAGAGGTGCATTAGGCAATAATGTCAGACTTCCATTTTCAATACTTCAACAACTAGTGTCTTCAGTTCTCAGATGCTTGCAGTGCTGCTAGAAGAAAAGTTGATTCACACAGTTGTGAACATGCTCCCGTCCCAACTTTTTTGAATTTTTCACAAGGATCAAATGCAGAAGGTATGTGCATATCCAGGAAATGATAACTTTTATCAGTTTGGACATGGAAATCTTGTCTTTGTGCTGTATTTACATGGAATAAAGGCTGAAAAGGATTAGCAAATCACTGCATTTTGATTTTAGTCACATGTTTCATAATGTCCCAACTTTTATGGAATTGTGGTTTGTACATTAGGATAAAACAACATTTATTGACTTTTTTACCCTCCTTAGGTGGTGATCGCTGTCAGTCAGTTGATAGCTGATGTCATTGGTATTGGAAGTACCCGCTTCCAGCAGTCTCTGTCAATAATCAACAACTGTGCCAACAGTGACAAAACTATCAAGGTCAGGAAATCCTCAGCATGCATCATCATCTTCTGATAGAAAATATTTCTAATTAGGAGTGACTGTTCTAATTTCTGCATTCTACATAACAGAACACAGCTTTCCCATCAGACGTGAAGGACCTCACTAAACGGATCAGGACGGTGTTGATGGCCACGGCTCAGATGAAAGAGCACGAGAGAGATCCGGAGATGCTGGTGGACCTGCAGTACAGCCTCGCCAAGTCCTACGCCAGCACGCCTGAACTACGCAAGACCTGGCTGGACAGCATGGCCCGGATCCACGTGAAGAATGGAGACTTGTCAGAGGTCTGTGATAATATGTTGAACAATTAAACATATAATAGACTTTCTGTCATTTGTGTCTGGGTACATTGTGTTGACAGTATCAAACACTGACTGGTGACTTATTGGTTATGATACTCTCCTAAAACTTCATTATCACTATCAGCATCACCTTTCTTATCTGTGTTGTTCTCCACAGGCGGCCATGTGCTACGTGCACGTGGCAGCACTTGTGGCAGAATACCTGCGGAGAAAAGGTAATCCATTTTTATCTCATATAGCAGCTTGAATGTGTTTACCTGAATGTAACCTGTCTGAAAAAAGTTGAAGATTTGTAAACACCTGCTTTTTTTATTAAAATATTGTCTCCCCTGATTGTTTATGCAGGCATGATCAAGCAGGGCTGCTCAGCATTCAGGGTCGTCACACCAAACATCGATGAGGAAGCAGCAATGATGGAGGATGTCGGCATGCAGGATGTTCACTTCAATGAAGTATGTATTAATGAAGCAAACAAAAATACTTATCAACTATGGTTGATTTGCCAACATAAATAAAGCATTAAGTAAAATGTACATTTTTAAGACTATTTGGGCAGAAACATCTGCAAAGTTGATGCAAATTCATGTATATTTATTTGTATCAGAGGGCCTGATAAACGTAATATTACTATAAAATAACCACTGCTTTTTTAGTGTTACACCTCAGAATGAAACCATCAGTTTATCAAGCATTGTCTGCTCCATCCTTTCCCAGATCTGGAACCTAAAAATCTTCTAGGGTTTACCAAAACCTTCACATAACTGTAGCATGAGACTCAAAGCCTTTACCACCATATCATTATTTCATAAACAGAGAACTTCAATGTAAGTATCCTTATCAAAGATAAGATGGTGTTACAGTTCAACTTGTACTGAATAATTTGGTGACATTCTGGAAGATGTTTTGCAGACTTGACTTCTGAGGACTTTATTTACTATCCAAAATAGTTCTAACCTCCTAAGACACTGCATGTACATATGAGGGCATTTTGCTAACCTATAACAGGGTAATTACATCTATGAGATTTTTTTTTTTTTTTTTAGATAATTGTCCAGAAAGTGCACTAAAGTAATTCGCTTGAAATGTGGGGAGAATTTGCGATTAAATTTGCGATTAAACGTGTATTTTCACAGAAATTTCTAGGGTAAGTTTACATATTTTTGAGAGTTTCATTGAAAGTTTGGGGGAAATTTTCTTTGAAATTTCTGGTATTTTCATGAAAATTTGAAAATTTAATTTGGGGGAGGGGGGACTTTGACATTATTAGGTATTTTCATATCATTTTTTAAAAAATTCTTTGTAATTTGATTGGTAAATGGATGCAGATAGTGCCCTTTGCAGTTTCCAAATATTTGTTTGGTTGTGTGGTGAAATTTTCCATCATTTCCATGGAATTTTAGAGCGCAATGGACTTTGATAAGAAGTTCTAAGTGGAATTTCTTTAAAATTTTCATGTAATTTTGGAGGAAAATTTTATTGAAATGTTTAGGCTGTTAAGAAAATGTGGGGTACTTTTATGAGTAACGTTAAAGATGTATAAATATTTTTTACAGAAATTTCAGTTAATTTATTTAACCTATTTAAACTATTTTTTGGTAGCTTTTGGAAAGGAATTTAGTGGAAATTTTCATCATTGGCCTTAACAAGTCCTTGTGGTCCATCTTCCAAATGACTATTTGTCAGTAGTCGACACCATTTCTTATCAAATGAAGGGCACAAAAAACTGACCAACTAGCTGACACAGAGCCAAGCATCTGCTCTAAAACCAATCAAATGCTGTATTTTCTGCAGAAACAGGACCTTCAGGACATGACTTTTGGTCAAAATTAATGTTTAATCAGGTTTAAAGCCAAGGCTGAGCTTTTAAACTTATCAGGTCCTACAAATAAGTGGAAGAAACAAAAATGCATACCAATCTAAAATGCAGGTCTCCTGCTCCTGCTTCCCAGTTTTAATAATTGATCAGTAAATTCAAGATAATGAGATTAAAATAGGATAGAAAAAAGTTAAGAACTCAAGAAAACAACCAACACTAGTAAAATAAATCTGGATGTATGTCCACTTAGGGCTTCTGTATATCATACACTTTTTTCCCAAGCATGCATTAGCGACCCATTAAAAACAGCTCTGTAGCACACTTCTGGTGCTGAGCCACTAGTTGAGAGCCTCTGCCTAAAGAGACATCAGCACTATTAGGACTGGGTTTGCGGGGTGAAAAAGTACACTTAACAGCCCAACACAATTTTATTTGTTTTGTTCAGGCAGTCTGTACCTACTACATCCTTTTTGACTCCATGAACTCTTGTTTAGCCACTTTAGTGTCTCTGAACGTCAGTAAGGACATAGAATGCTTAATGAAGCGTCACCAGCTAACTCAACACCAGTTAAACGGTGACACCGGGTTTGTACATCATATAAAATAAATGATAAAGTAGTAGCATTTAAGGAAATCTTTTGAAAAATTTTATGATGATTTAAAATTTGATTTTTTTTTGAAAAACCAAGTTTGTGTG
Source organism: Cheilinus undulatus (assembly GCF_018320785.1). Taxonomy (NCBI): domain Eukaryota; kingdom Metazoa; phylum Chordata; class Actinopteri; order Labriformes; family Labridae; genus Cheilinus; species Cheilinus undulatus. The sequence continues at coordinate 41,696,994 of NC_054879.1, forward strand.
GTTTTTATCCCTTTTAAATTACCTTTTGCAGCCCATAGCCGACCACATGGGACCAACCAAGGGGCTGCAGCCCACAATTTGGAAGGTTTTGGTCTAATCACATGAGCCCTAAGCTTCATTTTGATATACTAAGATTTTCTTCTGTATAAAAACTATTTGGAGGGATATATAAAAAAGGGAAATATATTATACAATGAAGAAGAGACCAACCAACAAAGATGTCTGCAAGTCTCTGATTAATTCAGCATAACTCCAGAGCCACTTGAGTACATATTCATCTGCTTTACTTCTACAGTTTCTGATAATTCTCACATGTGGACATTGTTTAGAGCTCTTATGAAACATTTTTCAACCTATAATCCTATTTTCTTTTGTCTTGTTCCCACAGGATGTCCTCATGGAGCTTTTGGAGGAGTGTGCGGATGGACTGTGGAAAGCTGAGCGTTATGAGCTCATCTCTGATATTTACAAGCTCATAATCCCCATTTATGAGAAACGCAGGGACTTTGAGGTACACGTGCTGCCTTATCCTGAACTTCATTTACAACAAGAATCCCCAATAATGAAAAATGTTGATCTGATAGTAATATTTCTAACTTCTCATAGAAACTGGCCCACCTGTATGACACACTGCATCGAGCCTACAGCAAAGTGACGGAGGTCATGCACTCAGGAAAGAGACTTCTGGGCACTTACTTCAGAGTGGCTTTCTTTGGCCAGGTGAGTTCAACTCAGTTCAGTTGATTTTTAGTTCAGATTTCAAACAGAACTGCTGTTTTTTATGCTTATTTTTCTACACTATATAAATTATTGAAGTTGTACAGTCCAAAAAAAGCATGGTTATGAATTTGCTTGCTGGCATTGCTGTAAAACTCTTTGAGTATAATGGCTGCTGAGGTTGTTTTTGTTTTTAAAAGCATGACCACATGCCGATCCACTCTAACAACCTTCTCTGCTTTTTATCCTCTGAAGGCAGCGGTAAGTTTTGCCTTAGCCCTTGCTAGCCTCTGTGAGCAGCCTTTGTGTGGTGGTGGTGCTGCTGTAATCCATGTGCATTTGTCAACCTTAGCTTAAAGTCACAGTAAACACTGCTGCTTTCTGTTTATGGAAGTGTGCTGCATGAGTTTCTTCTACTCATACCAGAGCTTCTGCTTTTGTGTTAGTGTCTGAGTTTTGATTACAGAACTAAATTTTACCTTGTGAAATTTGATAAATAATCTGATTGGTGTGGTTACTTCTGTGTGTTTCATTAAGAGCCTTATTCCCCTGTCTCTCTTGACTGGGTTGACTGGTGATGGAGTAGTCTGATTTTAAGTGTGTTGACTTTATTTGTAGTTTAAGCTAGCTTTTGTGGAATAACACTGTTTTTTTGCTGTCCTGTAGCAGTACCAGTTTACTGACTCAGAGGCTGAGGTAAATCCATATTAAAGCCAGCGTAGCAGTGGGACTGTTGTGTTAGGTTGTGTTGTGTTCTTCCTCTAATACAGTTCACTATTTCACATGCTTTGCTTATCTTTTAGCGCTTTAACTCCTCCTTAACTTCAGCTCAGTGTTGGTAATCATACTTAGAGAACCTCTAAGGGCTAATAGCAGAATTGATCTCATGAATGCACGGCTTCACTCAGCTTTTTGTGGGACTTTTTAAGATTGAAAATCCAAAAACTTGTCTAAGTGCCCCTACTGACTACTTTAAATCTGTGCTCCCAGCTTTGGCCTGTCTCACATCATTAAACTGACTGTAGTCAATGTATTGGAGTGGATTTTTTTGTCTGTACCTGTGTTTGGACACTAGATCAACAGCTGTGTATGTGTGAAATTTGTGGACAGTCTAAAGCTGATACTTTAAAAAAAAAATTGATTATTTAAGCTTAACAGAATCTTTAAATCACTCTGAGTCACAACATGATTTAGCTCTGTTAGCCTCTCTATATCTACAGATATTCTCACCATGTTTTTTTCTGTCTTCAGGGTTACTTTGAAGATGAAGATGGTAAAGAGTACATCTACAAAGAGCCCAAGTTCACCCCTTTGTCTGAGATATCACAGAGGCTCCTGAAGCTGTACTCAGACAAGTTTGGACAGGAGAACGTGAAGATGATCCAGGACTCAGGAAGGGTAAGGCTGAGGTTGAGGTTAGGTTTTTGAAGTGGCCTGATTCTCTGTAAAAATTGACTAAAAAAAGAGGTCATGTTGAAATGTATCAGTTCTCCCTTGATGTAACTTTGGTAACTATAAGTTTAGTTTTAATCTCTTTTTTAAAGATAATTTTTTTGCCTTTATTTTGATAAGGGGCTTTATTTTTGATAACCGAAAAAGGCTATTTTAATAACTGGAGAGGGACAGAGCTATGACTGGGAATGAAACCTGTACGTTGAGGACTACAGCCTCTATTTTTGGGTGACCGCTCTAAAACCACTGAGCTAAACCAGCACCCAAGTTTAGTCTTAGTCCTGGCTTTTAGAATAAAATGTTCATGAGCTTTAGTCACATTTTAGTCATCTTCAATCTTTAGAATTAGTCTCAATTTAGTCAACAAAAACTCCAAAACATTTTAGTTCTGTTTTAGTCAATAAAAAGTCTTTACTTTTATTCAAAACATTTTCTCTCTATGAACTAACTTAAGTGGCTAAACTGCAAAATTATTACAAATATAAAACACTCATTCATGCACTATCAGTACTTAATTTAAAATAAACCGATGATGTTACTGACACACCTTAAATTAGTGACTTTTATGTGTTGTGTAGTGTGTGCTTTCACAGTAGGAATGGGATCATTTTTTATTATTATTACTAAAATCAATACCCTTGTTGATATTTTTTAACCATGCAAGTTTTTATTGGTTCATTAATACTTTTCTAACATTTTGTGGAAAGATGAAATGACATTATGTCTTCAACAAGACTAGTTTTTCTGTTTTATATTGCTAGGAAGGAAATTCTTGCGATTTATTTAAGTTTCTTGGCAAAATCGACATTTTTAGGTCAGGTTTAGGTTTAGGTTAACTGAGCCAACCTTGGACACATCACAACATAGGGTGTTTTCTCTTTTGAAATCACAAAACGTGATACAAAGTCTGGCTGCGGCTGTGGCCAGTATAGGAGTCTGTATTTGTTCAACCAGGTTTAACTTGATACAAATACAACCAGGTATACACAGAAGTGTTACAGAGTTGACCTACCCGCCTTTTAAAATGATTTGGCGGGGCGCAGATTGTCTAGTGGTTTAAGGCGTGCCCCATGTTTGTGGGCGGCCTGGGGTTTGAATCTTGCCTGTGGCCCTTTCCCGCATGTCTCCCCTATTTCCAACTCTATCCTCCACTATCAATAAAGGCATGAAAAAAAGATCAAAATTGCAATGATATTTGTATTTTACTGACAGCTTTTATGCCTACTCTGAACTGTGTGTAATATTTAAGTTGTAACCTATGGCGAAATTATCTCAGCTGGTTCCTCACCTTGAACGTGAAACTCCATCCTAAACAAGGCCATGTTTTAACTTTGTACAACCCTGTGCAGGCCTGTTGTAATGGTGTTTGTCCTCTGCCTGCAGATTAACCCCAAAGACCTGGACTCTAAGTATGCCTACATCCAAGTGACTCACGTGACCCCTTATCTGGATGAGAAGGAGCTGGTGGACAGGAAGACAGACTTTGAGAAGAGCCACAATATCCGCCGATTTGTGTTTGAGATGCCGTTCACCATATCAGGCAAAAAGCAGGGCGGGGTGGAGGAGCAGTGCAAACGCAGGACTATACTAACAAGTAGGTAACCCTACACTTGTATGAAATATCATGGGTCACAGGGTCAATACTTGTGACTAGGCTTGAAAAGGGTTGTTCACGCCTGATCCCCATGCAGCCTAACAGAGCTGGAGCAGTTTTGCAAAGAAGAATGGAGGAAAATTGCAGTGTCAAGATGTGCAAGTCTGACTGAGATCTAGCCACACAGACTCAGTGTTGTTGCAGCATCTACTAAATACTTACTCGAAGGGTGTGAATATTTATGCACTTATTTGTATTACATATTATTCAATTGGTATTACTTTGAAGAAATCTGTAGTACTAAACCGTTTCAGATGTTTTCTAATGCTGGTACCAGTACTGGTAAAAATCTGTATTTGAGATCTACGTGGAAGGCTTTCACATGTTTATCAGTGGTCAAAGCTTCACATTACTCAGCGGAACGGTCCTGTGAAGATCTTGATTAGATTCTGCACACTCAGCTGTTTTGCAAGGATCTTTCCTAATCATCATAGGTCTTTTATCGTTTTATGATGCAAAAGATACAAAAGTTCAACCATGTCTTCTTATCTTTATTATCTAAAAACTTTTTAAAGCATGTTCCCTTCACACATGAGCAGATCATGAGCCGTAAAACTCAGAAACTCACATGCAAGTAGATTCAGGCCAGCTGTTGACCCCCCCTCCTTCTTCTTTGTTGTGTTTCTGTTTCCCCCAGCAACGCACTGTTTCCCCTACGTGAAGAAACGCATTGCAGTGATGTACCAACACCACACTGATCTGAGCCCTATTGAGGTGGCCATCGATGAGATGAGCAAGAAGGTGGCGGAGATCAAACAGCTCTGCTCCTCCAGCGAGGTGGACATGATACGTCTGCAGCTCAAACTTCAGGGTAGCATCAGTGTCCAGGTGCCTGCTTTAAATTCTGTCCACAAAACCCTTAAATAAATATAAATTGTTAGAAAAAAACTAACATGACTTTCATATCGTCCCTCAGGTTAATGCAGGACCACTTGCATATGCCCGAGCTTTTCTAGATGATTCAAGTGCAAAGAAGTATCCTGATAACAAGGTCAAACAGCTGAAAGAGGTCTTCAGGTACAATGAGTAAACATACGTCTACACAGGTATCGCCTTTTAATATTTGGTGTAACTCTCTTTTAAAACTGGATTCTTGTGCAGGCATTTTGTGGAGGCGTGCGGCCATGGCTTAGGCATCAATGAGCGGCTGATCAAAGAGGACCAACAGGAATATCACGATGAGATGAAAGCAAACTACAGAGACCTGGCCAGAGAGCTGTCCATCATCATGCATGAGCAAGTACGTACAGCATCCAGAACTAAAGGATGGGAGTCATTATTAATGCATAACAGATGTCAGCACCCATCATCTGCTACTCAGATTCACTAAATGTTTGATCGTGTCAGTGATAACACTCTCTGATAACATCATTCTCTTTTTTCCCTTGTGCTAACATGAGCAGATTGGATGGTAATGCAAGACGCATCATGATGCAATAATAAAGTTTTATGTGTTACTTGTTGGTCCATCCAGACTCAGGCATCCTTTTAAACCAAACCTATGAAGCTGAAATCATTTTTGTTACAAGAGTTTGAATTTTCAGACTGTTAGAAACCCTGATCAATCATTCCTCTGAGTCTTAATAATGTTGAATAAACCATTCTTCACCTAAAGAACATTCACAGAACATATCTAGTTTTCCATTTGCTGAAACAACACTTTCCTCTGAGGTGTTTTCTCCAGCATTTTGAATGAAGGGAAGCTGCCACAGGTATGTTCAGGCCATGACCTTTAAAGCACTCAGTCATGTGATCAGATTGAAGTAGGGCCTTATCTTTATTTCCCTACGATAAATAAATCATTTAAACATAAAGTGTTCTCTGACATGGAAAACACATCCACTGATCACCAGAATGGCTAATCCTCTGGCTTAGGACTGTAGATGACAAACATTAAAGTTTAATACGTGTATTATTCTCATTAATGATCCATAATTTTCTGATCTTAAATACCAGGTATTAAACAAATCTCCAAAGACAGTGTTTGTCTCTGTTCAGTATGCCCAAACCAGAGATAAGGGGTTTGATTTTACACAAAAACTCATATCCAGAGGCACTTTTGCATGAAATCAGCATTATTACTGCTGATATTAAATAACTCTTTCCTTCTATTTGAACACTCCTGATGCAGCATCTGGCTGGACCAATATGCTTTTATTGTGAAGTGCTGTTTCTGCATGTGTTTGAGTGTATGTACTGTATTTGTGTGTAAACTTTGTGTTGTAAAAGTACAGTCTGTGAAACTGGGACTGTAGATCCTGTCACTTAGCAGCAGAGAACATCCCTCGGGGGACAAGAAGTGATTTCTACACAGAGAAAGGCGACCAAAATGGCCATGTTTTAAACTGTTTATAACTATGCCAAGCATTGAAAGTGTGAAAATATAAACCTTAATTTTTGTGCTTCTTTTGTGTCCCAAAAGTAGTAAAATATTCAGGCAAAAACGTTTAAAAGGTTTAAAAAGAGAATTTATATGCGAACAGTCGGCCTTTCAGAGGCATTAACATTACATAAAAAGTGTTTTTGGTGTCACAAAGTCTAATTAATGAGCCACTGTGAAGTTACTTGAAGTCTCTTTTCTAATATTCATCTATCTGGTGGCCCATCAAACTCTTTTTAGAAGCAATAATATCTTCAAAGACAAATTGGCAAGCCAGCATCATAGAAGAATATCTAAAAGAGTGTCACCAGTTCATCTAATACCAAGTTTAACCATGACACCGGTTCCATACACCAGACAAAAAAATGATAAAAGGTAACAGGAGTTCAAACTTATAGATATTTTCTGTAACTTTTGAGACTTGACACCTAATCAAGTATTTCATAGTTATTTAAAACGTTACATTTTCAAATATGATTTTTAGGGTTTTTACCACTTAATGCCCACTTGCAGTACCTGAAGGGCCCACCAGGGGGCCCCTGCTCACACTTTGAGAAGCACTGTCCTATGCAAATGATATGTGAAAACAGTCTGTCTGATGTGTCAGGTTAAGCCTGACTAAGGCTAACGATTCTAGTACCACTAAAGCTCATTTAAAATTATGAAAAAAGTGAAAAATAGTAAGCTAGCTGTTTCCATGTAATTTGCTAGGCTAAGCTAACTGATTCTGCACAGATGTAGGAATGGTGTCAGTCTTCTCATTTCTGACAAGCACATTTTCTAAAAATTCAGTCTCTATCACTGTGAAAAGTATGCATGTTGCAGTGATTAAGATACTATGGTATTAAGTTGTTTTTTTTTTAATTTTATGTAATTCTCCTCTCTTCCAGATCAGTCCTGTGGAGGATGGCATGAAGAGCGTTCTTCCAGACTCGCTTCACATCTTTAACGCCATCAGCGGCACGCCAACCACTACCACCATCCAGGGCATCCCCAGCTCTTCCTCCGTGGTATGATGCTAGCCTGAGCTAGCCTTGAACCCGGCGCTTTCAGCCCTTGCTAGCCAGCCTGCCAGTGATGAAGATTGTCAGCTTTAAAAGGGAAACTGACAAAGGCATGGACAAGTCTGACCATTTTCAATGAACTGCAGCGAAGGCACTGGATCTGATGTCATGGGATCTCTGGTGGAAGGGGCCAAATCAAAGTTTTCAGTGACTGAGTCCTGGGGGGGATCATACAGGAAAGATGACAGACTCGGCTCCTGTTTCCACCTGAAGAGACGGGGCAGTGTTTTCCATGGAGACATTCCTGTTGGGATCTTAAATATGCATGTCATTACATTACACCCAGCACCGTCCCAACAGACCATTTTTGTTTATTTTGTCAAAGTTTCACATTGTCTTTTTTATGTACAGTATTCCACTTTTATAAGCCACTGTGTTGATATCTTGATGAACATAAATGCTGCATACATAGACGCTCATCTCCCTGTAAATGAGGTTATATTTCTATAAAAATGCTCAAAATTTGCAAAAGGGCCTCTTTTGACTCATTCAACCTTAATTCACTTCAATGTCTTAGGATAGGAGCGTTTTTAAAATATTTAAAGCCATTACAAATAGTATATACCAAGTTGTTTATTAATGTATATAGAAAAAAGGAGTGTGTGCAATATTTGCTAAGTATACACTGTAAGGATGATATTCACCTTCTTTGCCAAAGCGATGAGGTGCGGAGGCAGACACTACGCCTACTGTGGAAGTAATATGAAGCTTTTACCATTTTAGTGTTCTTTAAAATGTTCAACAAATTGTTTTATATTGGAGCAGCAATGTTTTTTTAATTTTTATTTAACACAAAGGCACTGTTCTGCTGTAAACAGAAATATTCAACAATGCTTTTCTTTTAAATAAAGTACACTCATTTCTCTGCACTCGTGCTCAGGATTTCTTATTTGTACATTTGTTTTCAGTCATTGATTGTTTTTATGAGGTGTCAGGGACTGACTCTCTATCTCATGTTCCCACCCATCATAAAAGCTACACAGTCAGCAGTGTCGCAGACGGATGGAGAGCTAATAAGGAGCAATATTACTGAAACGCTCCCACTCCCACCAGTGAACTCTGAAGGATCAATTAACAGCTGCTCAGAGCAGAAATCCCTGTGGACTAGCAGTAACTTTACTCAAGCATGGCAGGTGAGTGTGCATGCTTTTCATATTGCATGTTATCATTCAAATGCAATGGAAATAATATCCCAGAGCAGACACCTGAGTGACGAGTCAGAGCCTAATGGACACTGAAATGCTTTTACTGAAGTATAAGAAATGTGAAATGTGGCTTGTAATTTAAATGGGTTTTATTTTGCATTCAGACAAAGAGGATCCCAAGAAAGGGAAGAAGAGCAAAGGGAAGGTAAAGTACTAAAAATGTATTATTTAAATATTTGTGCAATTGTAGTTTCTATTTACTCATAGAGAAAATATACCAACCCATAAAACCTTTATAGATCTACATGTTTTTCTAGAAATGCATTCTAGACCTTACTGAAAACCAATTATTGGAAATCAATAGGCTTTGCATTTAATTAGTTTTTATCCCTTTGAAGCCAATTGTGTCATATTTGATTCACAATTTTGTGTTATTTTATGATCGATAGTTTCCTTGAAAACCTTTAGTATATAATCTGAAAAGTATTTTTGAAAATGTCCTCCAGTGGATTATCAGTTGCCAAAAATACCTCATGTATCAAATGTGATGCAACAAAATATATGTTAAATGTTATATTATTTTTTCTTTGATTTTGTCAGAAGCTTAAATAAAAATTGAAAAATTAATGAATAGTTTTTAAGGTGTCAGGCTTTGCAGGGTCAGAGTTATTTTGTTTTTGTTTGGCGCTGTATGACGGGGGAAAGTAACAACAGTTATATGATAAAAGTGGAGCTGATAAAAACTTGGGTGAATTAAATAATGGAGTCAAAAATTAAACGTAAATAATTAAAATTGATTATTTCATGACAAGATTATCAATTATATTGTTATTTCACAAACATTTTTATCACTTAACATTTTAACCAACAATTTCTCACCTCAAAAATTCCCCGAAATTTATTCAGTAATGAAGATTACCCAAAAGTCTTTAAACACTCTCCATCCCTGCTGTGAAGTTTAAGACATTTAAGTGCAGAGTTGAGCTGAAGTGAAAAGTTTTTTTAAACTGTAAGTAAAAAAACATACATTTTGTGAATGATAAAAGTCAAAGTCACAAAAATAACGTAAATGATAAAAAAATTAGGTTTCAATTACTGGATTATCACTTTTGCTTTAACTTCACAAACATTTTCACCACGTAATATTTTGATTTTCATGCATTTTTGATGCTCAATCATTCAGATCACATTCATTTTCATCACCTTGATTTCTACCATCACTTTTTGTGACTTTCACCATGAGGCCTATTTTTCCTTAAATGATGAATGAAAATGTTTCTGCTGATGAAAAACAATCAATTTGATCAGATTTGCCATTATTTTCATCAATTTTATACAATCATCATCAAATCAACCTCAAATTAATCAAATGAACTCATAATTTGTCACTTAATTTCTTAATTCATATGCCTACTAGTCATTTATTGATTTATTGATTTATTTAATCACCTCCACTTTTATTATTTAATCTTTGTTGGTTTTACTCTTTACCCTGTAGCATTGGGCCAAAACCTATCTCAAAAAATAACCACTTTTCAGAGAATGGAAATAACAACGCTGCATTTTTCAAAGTAACTTGACACTGAAAAGTGATAGTATCTTCTTGGCCACTTTTTTTTTTTTTTTTAATTTAAAAATCCTGCTGACAGATGTGCAGGGTGACCAACAGCGCTGACTTGTGAAAAAATAAAACATAAAAAAATGGAGATACAGTGTGATGTTTTGGCCCATTTCCAGTTATCTGAATTTTTTTACTGTTTTACCAAAGAAAATATTTGAATTCTCCTCCATGACATTGCTTTCACAATAACAGCCTCAAAACAAACACTGCATTTATTAAACAGTATCTTTTAAAAGCTACACCTCAGTCTACCTGCTGTCCTTACCTTTGAATAATGATGAAAGAAGAATTCTACTAGTAAAGTCTTATATAATGGATACAAAATCTTTCCATACATGAACTAAATGTTGTTGCCACTACTCCTGCATCCTTCCCTGAATTAACAAAACAGTTTTAATAGTAGTTGAGTACATTTTCACCACATTATCGCATTTTTGACCATTTCTTTGCTGTTTTTTGTAACCCCCTCAGAGCCAGGAGGTGTGCGGCTACCCGCTCAGCATCTTCTTCATTGTTGTCAATGAGTTCTGCGAGAGATTCTCCTACTATGGCATGCGAGGTGAGATTAAATTGTTATTGAACTTTTTTCCTGTGATAAATCTTTTGACAATGACAGTCGGGCTCTTATAAAAGTATAACATCTTCTCTGTGTGGGCAGTGTGAGGCAATTATTACAAGTGTTGTGAGATGGGAATCAATAATTCAAAAAGATATTTTTTACTATAGTGCACCACATAGGTTGCAATTAATGTGATTTTGGAAAATGTATGCATTAATGTTGGCTCTACATGTCATTTACATAACTGCATCAATGCTGACAGCTCTATTGGAAACCAATCCACAACCTCTTAAAACCTCTTTAGTACCTGAACCTGATAAAGCGTTTATGATGCCAATGTTACATAAAGTTGATTTATTTTACAACTTTGACCAGTAATCATATTGACAGGTGATAAAAAACAGCGATATCCATTGATAAGGCTCTCAGGGTACAATGACACGTTAAATTGTTACTAAATGTAAATACATATTTAAGCAGGATTTTTCTGATTGGTGCTAATAGTTAAATACAGTAAAATATAAAGTTTCCTCTGTCTGCCAACAGCTGTCCTGGTGTTGTACTTTAAGTACTTCCTGAAGTGGGACGATGATCTGGCCACCTCCATCTATCACACTTTTGTGGCCCTTTGCTACCTGACCCCTATACTTGGGGCCATTGTAGCTGACTCCTGGCTTGGAAAGTTCAAGTGAGTGGTAGCAGCATGTTGTTTGCGTTACACTATTTCTACCCAAACATCTTTGCAAATAACACACAACTTTTTTACCCTACTATATATCAGATAAAGCTACTTTTCATGTCCTTATTTTCCTCAAGGTTCCCTTTTGGGCCCTCTACTTTTCCCATTTTATATCAACAATATTCCATCTGTGTTTCCACACTGTATTATTCATCTTTATGCGGACGACACAATTCTATATTGATTTGCTGACACTGGCATACTGCAACTAGAACTTCACAAACTGCAAGATACACTCTTCAATCTTCAATTCTGCTGACAGTACTTCACATATGACTATTAAAACAAAATACAACTACAAATGCTTGCATCAGCATTTGTTTCTCAAGTGTTTGCTCGTACCAAATTTAACTTGTGACCCACTGGATTGGGCCAAATCCCTTGACTAGAAAACACTGAACTGGTTCAGTTTCACACCAATCTTACAAGTAGGAAAATGTTTCAGACTACCTCTATAACACCTGTTATCTTTTTCCCTCCTGTCTCTTACAGGACGATCATCTATCTGTCCATCGTCTATGCAATCGGGCAGGTTGCAATGGCTGTCAGTGCAATTCATGACATCACCGACACAGACAGAGATGGAACACCGGACAACATGACTTTCCATGTGTGGGTTTCTATTCTTCCATGCCAGTAAAAAAATCACAATCATGTGGGCCTTTCACCCTGTAATTAGACATGTTCTTTTGCTCCAGAGTCCTGGCCATGGTCGGTCTCTTCCTCATCGCTCTGGGCACTGGAGGAATCAAACCTTGTGTTGCTGCCTTTGGTGGAGACCAGTTTGGTGACCATCAGGTCAGGATATTACTGCACTCATGTTCAAGTCTTTAGGTCTTCCCTAATGTTTAACTTTTGGTGATGATGATGATGATAGCCAAAGACATTGTAAGACTTCTTTTTTTTTTTTTTTTTTTTTGCAAATCATGCAATCCTTTTATTTCCTGTTCCTAAAACACTCCACTGTCAATCAAAGAGCCAAATATTCTCTGAAACTACAGCAACTACTTTGTGCTGTGTGTCTCTAACTGTTTATCTATTATATTTAGTTGTTAACATGCTAGCAATTTCTTATTATTCTTATTAGCGAAATAGGAGAACTCTCTAGGGCTCAGCCGTTAGCAACAGCATGGTCCATTGTAAAGTTCAGCAGCTGTAAGATGTTTTATTACTTATATACTAGGGTTTTCAAACAATCAAAAATGTAGTTGGTCTTGCTGCAGACTGCCTTCCCCAGACTCATGCTCTGCAGTCCACCGCTGTCAGACACCAGCACAGTCATGATGGAATATGTGGGAAATAAAACTTTCTAATTAAAATCAGATTAGACTTCTGGTTAACTATGGGTAAGGATACCAAAAGTTAAAAGTTAAAAACCTGAGCTGCAAAACATTATAAAAAAGAATTAAATAAAGCAGTATGAACAGTCTGCAAGCAAACAAAGCTTGTCGTCCTTAAAATTACTGTTAGCACAGTTTACGTAACTCAAGCTTAAGCCAAAAAACTACTTTAGCTTCATTATCTAATATAGGTAAAGCTCACATAGCTATATTAGCTGTAGCTACATTAGCTAGCATTACCTAAGCTAACACACCTACGTCAGCCTCATGATTAAAGTTACTATGTAAACTAACAATGTTATGTCACTAACAAAGCAAATGTAGCTATGTTGGCTAACAAAGGAGAGTTAATTACATAGTTAACATAGCTACGATACCTAAAAAGCTAATGTAGCTACATTGGCTTACATAGTTATGTTAACTACATAGCTAACATAGCTATGTTACTTTTGAAGCTAATGTAGCTATGTTGGCTTACATAGTAATGTTAACTACAGAGCTAGTATAGCTTTGTTACCCACAAAGCTTATGTAGCTACACTGGCTTGCATAGTTATTTTAACTACATAGCTAACATAAATATGTTACCTTTGTAGCTAATGCAGATACGTTGGCTTACATAGTAATGTCATCTACATAGCTAACATAGCTATGTTACCTTTGTAGCTAATGCAGATATGTTGGCCTACATAGTAATGTTGACTACAGTACACAGCTAATGTAACAATGTTACCTAGGTAGCTAATGTAGCTATGTTGGCTTACATAGTAATGTCAACTACATATCTAACATGGCTATGTTACCTTTGAAATTAATGTAGCTATGTTGGCTTACATAGTAAGGTTAGTTACATAGCCTGTGTAGCTTATGTAGCTATGTTGGCTAGATAGTAATGTTAACTATATAGGTAACGTAGCTACATTAGTTTTGGGGATTAAGCTAAAGCTAACATTGCTAAAGAAAAGCAGGAAATATGTTGTACTTGCAAATTATGTTACTTCCATCCTGACAGTGGTGGTGGGTCTCACAGTAGGGGTCTGCAAGAGGAGCGTCTGAGAGCTCTGGTCTGCAGCCAGACTCCTCTCAGATTTTTTCTTTTTTTTAATGCAGCAGAAATACACAGTATTTTATCGCTGCTTTAGTCTGTTAGCCTGTTTTCAATTGTGAACTCCTTTTCTTAAAATGCTAATTGTTAACATTGAGGGTGAGCCCAGTGAACAAAACCATTCGAACAGTGGTGCATAGCTATGCCATAACCTACACAAAAGCAGAAGAAACTAAGCAAACTTTTTCAGGAACTAAGACAACAAGATTAGAAACATTTTATGAATTAATCACATCTAGGAGTGTCTAGAGTGCCTGGGCCCCTGGGCAGGGCAGGCTGAGACTGACCTTAACGCCTTGAATGATGACTAAGTTTGGCAAAAATTTAAATGGGTAAAGATGTGCCATGTGCAATGTTGCAAGCATGCATAAAAAATGTCTGCATCATTAAATATAATAAAGACAGATAACTGTGGCATTGATAATCCATCATATTTATCATTACACAACATGCATACAACAGTGATCAAAGGTCACTGACTTTTTTTCTCTGTGCAGGAAAGGCAAAGGAGAACTTTCTTCTCTGTCTTCTATCTCTGCATCAATGGAGGAAGTCTCCTATCAACCATTATCACCCCGATCCTCAGAGGTAGATAAGAGGCGGACATAACGTTTATGATGAACAAAGTCATTGACTCTGGTGTGTTGTAATCTGTGACTGAGATTTAAATGGCTGTTTGTCTTCATCTGCAGGTCAGGATTGTGGCATTTACACTCAGCAGAAGTGTTACTCTCTGGCCTTTGGCGTCCCTGCAGCGCTAATGGTGGTTGCACTCGGTATGATAAAACAATTTGATGGTTCTGTTTCAATATATGAAGTTGAAGAGTAAAACCTTTGTGTACTAACAACAGTGCTGTATCTTTCATGTCTCCAACAGTGGTGTTCATTGTTGGAAGTGGGATGTACCACAAAACTAAACCTCAGGGAAACATCATGCTTGATGTGTGCAAATGTATCGGGGTGAGTTTGATTTATACTTTTTCACAGACACATCAGAAATAACATACTGTGGAACAACAATATCTCAAAGTGTTTCCAAATTTCTCCTTTCTGTCTTCTTTAAGTTTGCCATCAAAAACCGCTACAGGCACAGAAGCAAACAATACCCCAAGAGGGAGCACTGGATGGACTGGGCCGAGGAAAAATACGACGTAAGCTTCAGTTTTTGAAATTCTGTGATAGTTTTTAACACTGATTTTGAAGAGATTAACAGGAAGTTATATTTTGTCCTTCTATGTTGTAGAAACTCCTCATTGCTCAAATCAAAATGGTCCTGAAGGTTCTCTTTTTGTACATCCCACTCCCAATGTTCTGGACTCTGTTCGACCAAAAGGTATCTTCAGTTTTTTTCCTTATGAGGATGTAAAATCATTTTTATTCTGAGAAAACTGTGCTTAACTTGACTTGTCTTCAGGGTTCCAGATGGACTCTGCAAGCAACTACCATGGATGGAAACTTCGTAAGTTTGTGCCTGAAGCTAACTCTACATCAATTAAGGCCTATGCACACTGAGTCCATTTTTCTTTGTCCATAGTTTGCTAGTGTATTATGTAGATATCAGCCATGGAAATAAAACAGATAAAGGCAGAAGTTTGTCTAAAGCGCTCTGTCAGGATGGATTCAGCGAGATTTTAAAGCCATGACAGAGCCACAGGCTGGCAATACAAAGCAATTTAACACATTCTACGAATTTTTGCAGTGAAGGCAAATAAAAATGCATCGGACTCAGTGTGCAATGTCCAACTGTGTTACTTTTTTTTAATTCTGGATCTGAAAATAATGGACCCAGTGTGTAAAGACCTTTAATCTGAGAACTGATTCACCAATGTCCTGTAATTTTTCTTAAGTTTGTTCACGTACGCTGAAATCTTGTCCATGTTATTCCCTTATTAGCACAGAGAAATGAGACTGCTGGGCTGAGTACAAACCCAGAAGACACAAAGGATTAAAGAAAAAAAAAATGTTTGTAATATAAAATATACAATAAAACAGAAGCACATTGCCATCATAGTCATGATAAGCCCAAAAATTACTTTTACCCTGTCACATCAGCTCTCAAACGTGGGTAACAGTTCTCTCCAGTGACCTTAGACTTTGTTTTTAGCTTAGAACCAGTCCCAGATAAAATAAAATGAACTTTGGTGAATTCATCTTCTTAAGAACTGCATAAATGAACAAACTTATAAATGAGACCTGTCTGTGTTTCTGTTCTGATGATGTCTTTGTCTCCTCAGGGTGCTCTTGTTATTCAGCCTGATCAGATGCAGGTAAGATATGTTTATGTTAAGTTTGGACAAACGGCATATTTGTATTGTTTTTATGAGGATTCTTACTTTATAATTCATGTTGTTTTTTTTTTAAAGACTGTCAACCCCATCCTAATCCTGACTCTGGTGCCGATCATGGACAGCTTGATCTACCCTCTGATCAAAAAATGTGGCCTGAACTTTACGTAAGTATGTTATATATAAGCAACGAATCCATAAATCTATGAAAAACACTCAACTATTGAATAATTCATACACTGTATAACCAAACAAGTTAAAACTGCTCAGAGTTTTTGTTGAAACTGATTACAACGCCGTGTTCAAGTGGTGGAATTTTTTTTTTTTTTTAGTTATTTTTACTCATTCATTTATGTTGGCTTAATTTGACTTTTATAAGTTAAACTGAACTGTGGAAACTTTCCCACACTTTTAAAGACCCTGTAAAGTGAAAATAAATCTGTAGTTAGGTCTGTGTGTGACAGGTCACTATGTTATTACTCCCGGGTCAAATTTTAGTCAGATAGAAGTTTATAAAATTAAACTTCAAAATCATGAAAAATGAGGCAGTAAAATCTGTTCCAGGATGGCGTGGGCATGTCTGTCGAATGAGCTGAAGCTACGCCCACTCAGGAGAAATACAATCCTCTCAGGATTAAACAAATTTTACAATCTGAATGGAGGAAAACACTCCCGCCATCAGCCTGTCTCTTGACCGTTTGTTGACCTTAGAAGAAGAGACAAAGTCCGTTTTCTGGCTCAAATCTCAGTTATGATGCTTTTGATGATCCATAGACCACTGTGGCTGATAGATTTGACAAATTTACCTCACAATAAAAAAAAACCAGCATTTAACTGACTGTTAACTTTCAGTGACTAAGGCAGTGACATCAGCTAACAACAGGCTGTACTGAGATGAACTGCTTTGTGATTTTATGTTGTAGTGTTAAAGGAGGCGGGGTCATTACCCTTCATATACTGCAATTCTCCCTTATTTCTATCTCACACTTTAATCCTGTACATTAAAGCCACCTGAGGTAGTCTAATTTAAGGGACTAAAAGAGGCAATAAGTGTTGGGGGGACTCATACCAGAGTCTGCTTAGAGCCTCACTTTGGCTAGGGGCGGCCCTGAAAGGATGTCTACTTTTTTAAATTATTATTAAGCCTTTTGAGTGCTAGTATAGTAAATATTACTCATTCAAAGATTTTCTGCCATTTGTCGATTTTGTTGTCTAAACATGAAGTCTAACAGAACTTTGTGTAAATTTAACAGACCTCTGAAAAGAATGACAGTGGGGATGTTGCTGGCAGCCATCGCCTTTGTCTGCGCTGCTTTGGTTCAGATTCAAATTGATGTGAGTAGAAAATATGTTTTCATCAACGTTTGTCACGTACACATCAGCTTGGCTGTGGGTTCATTCAGTTATAACCCACAGACGAGGAATAGAGTAGGAATGTCTTGCTCATTAGTGTTTTGTTTGTCTTTTCAGAAAACTTTGCCAACCTTCCCGTCAGCCTCCCAGAGTCAGCTGAAGTTACTGAACATGGGCACGACTACAGTCAAAGTCAGCTTACCCGGCAACAACCCTCTGGACCTTCCTGCTGCTTCAGTATGTCTACATATAACATAACATAACACTTAACGCTAGAATAATGCGTAGATCAAAACACAAACGTTAATATAGACATCTTCTTGCACAGTTTTCCATTGTTTCTTTGTTTTGCAGGCCACAACAGAATTCTTCTCATTCACTCAAGAAAATATCAGTGTTTCTATCAGCACCACTCCAGTGACTACTCAAAATATTTCTTTGATCAAGGAGAAAAGACAAACACTTCTGATCCCATCAGATCTCCATGATGAATGGCTGTTGGTGAGTAAGAGGAACTAAATTAAGATAAAATAATCAACTGTAACTGGTTCAGTAAATCTGCATCCTGTGTTTTATTTCCTCAGACTGAAGATTTAACTTCCAAGCCGGAAGAGGGAACCAATGAAATCAGGTATGTCAGTTAAAGGTCACATATGCAAAATACACTTTATCAGGCTTTTCCAGAAAAAATATGTGCCCCTGGCCTGTCCGCAACTGCCCCAAGAATCAGAACCCGCCCCCTTACTTTCAAAAAATATGTGCTGAAACAAGCATTTCTCAGATTTTCCCCTCATGAGGTAATGTGGGGAGTTAGCTCCACCCCCAGATTCAGTTGGTCCTCCCCACTTGGGGGAAAGTCCTGCCCTCCTCTCCTGAGGATGTTGGCTGAATAGCAATCTCCTCCCTTAACCGACTGACTGACTGATTGAGTGCATGAAGCTGCAAGGGCATCTTGCAAAGCTAAAAACAAACGTGCCTCTCCTATAGACCTATTTACTCAGAGGATGAAGGCTGTTTTATTTGATATACTTGCAGGAAAGAATGCTTCTTTTTTGCAGCGTCAACCCCTTTTGCACCTTCCTTTTTTTTTTCTTTTGTTTATAATTTTGCTCTTTTCACTTCACTTTTATAGGGTTTGCTAGCAGGCATCCCCTGGGAATCCCTGTCATATGTCACTATGCTATGAACTATGGGTAATTCCCTCACACTAAATCTGCAGATATCCCTACTCACGGAAAGTGTACATGAAGGGCTCAAAAGTCTGTGAGAGATCCCTCACGCAATTTACGAGTTGACAGTGGGACGGCCCTAAGCCCTCACAGACTTGGCGGCAGTGTGCCTCAGAGTCACTAAATGTGTGTGTTTGGACATTGAGACTGGGCCCAGGAGAGCCACATCCATTCAGCCACATCCAATTCCTGAGGGGGGTGTGGTCAGTGGCGGAGTCAGACAGCTAATTAACATTTAAAGCCCCCCCCCCACCTTTCAGAAAATGTGTGCTGAAACAAGCCGTTATCAGATTTTCCTCTCATGATGTCATGTGGGGAGTTAGTACCGCCCACCAGGTTCGGTTGGCCCTCCCTGCTGGGAAGAAAGCCCCCCCCCTCCCCCCATCCTCCTCTCAACTGGCAACTGAGAGGACGATCAGGAGAGCCACACCCATTAAAGCCAAATCCATTTCCTGAGAGGGGTGGAGTCAGACAGCTCAGTAACATTTAAAGCCACAGACACAGAAACAGCTGGTTAGGAGCAGGGCTGAAACAGACTATTTTTAGACTTGTACAAATCCAATACTGGAATGTTTTATCAGAAACAAACTTCACAGGCATGTGTTGGGGACCTCTGAGACCAATATTAACTTGTCTTAAAGGGTCAAATATGTGACCTTTGAAATAGTCTTCTAAGGTTATGATTTGAATGTAGAGTATAAAGTGTTCCTTAACTGCAGAGAAACAAATGAAAGTTGTGTGTCTGTCTGTTTTAATATTGTCTGACTGTGAAATGTTTGTTCAAAATGTTTCAATTTCAGATTTATCAATGGAATGGCAATGGCGGTGAATGTAACATCTTCCAAATTGAATTTAATGGTAGAGCCATCATTTTACTCCAATTACTCCCAGATTGGATACGGAAAGTAAGTTTTTCTTCCTGCTGCTTTTATCATGTTTTTATTCTTAAATATTGATTTAATGCACCTAATAACACACCTCTTTAAACTGATTTTTCCCCCTTCGCTTTAGGACCGTGTTTACTATAACGGCTGGTTCAAAGTCATGTGAATTCAGAAGAGAGTTTGGATTTGGAAGTTCATTCCAATTCTTTATTCCCAGCACGCTGGTGTTTGGAGAGAGTGTAAGTCCACCAAAGATCCTTTGTTTTGATCCGTAAAATTGAATCCCTTCCAAATTATAGTATTGAACAGTGCGATTCATAAAAATTTAGAGAGCTTATCTAATTTTGGCAATAAATCAAGAATGTAATAACCTTTGAATGGCTTGTATTTATTTGGCATTATCTATAACTTCAGGGGGGAAATTTTAATTGCATCTAAGTGGAAGAAATTATGATAATGGAAGATAGAATGGCAATTTTTATGGGTTTTTTTTATCATAAAAAAAGTAAATAAAGGCTTAGATGTGAGTTATTACTCCTGATCTGGAGAGCCACATCCATTAAGCCACATTTGTTTCCTGAGAGGGGCAGAGTCAGACAGCTCATTAATATTTAAAGCTACAGACACAGAAACAGCTCGTTTGAGCAGGGCTGAAACAGAGGGGTTTTTAGACATGTTAAAAGCAATTACAAGAGTGTTTTTCAGCAACAAACTTCACAGGCATGTTTTGGGGGCCTCTGAGACCAATATAGACTTGTCTTAAAAGGGTAAAATATGTGACCTTTAAATCATACACTAATTACACAGTATACATTTTACCCAGCAGTTAAAAAGTTTTCTGTAAAATATTTATTGAAATGTACTACTTAGATCAATTTGAGTTATTGGTGTTCAAACTACAGCGTCAAGCCATTTTGTGAAGTGTAAGGTTATTTAACTTTGATTCTCTCAAGGTTTATTGGTTTACCTTTAATTAAAGCGCAGGTTTAAAAATGATTAATACTAAATAATCCCTGTATTTTGATATTTTGATCTACTTAAGGAAATGAAATGTTTAACATAGGTACCCGTTGTGTGGATGAGAACTCCTACTCAAAACTGAACTGTTGTGATTGTTTTTATTTATTTGTTTTAGTGTGACTCTATTACTGAGGTGCAAGATATTGAACCCAACTCGGTTCACATGGCGCTCCAAATCCCACAGTACTTCTTCATCACTGCTGGTGAAGTGATGTTTTCTGTCACTGGTCTGGAATTCTCCTACTCACAGGTACCATTTTCAAAATACACATTTCAACAACTTTTCTTGCAGTGCAGCTTCAGGGGAAGCATTTTAGGAAACACATCACATATGCATATTTTTATGCAGTCATGTGCGTAAGTTTTAGGCATGTAAGAGGCTAAGGATTCATTGCAGGGCCTGATGTGCCACAACCCGAACCTGGAGAGGGAGGGGAGGGTGGCCAGGGTTAAGCTTGACAAATGTCAACACACATGTCAAGGTCGGTAGCCAAGGTCAAGCTCGATGGCATTTCCTTTGTCCGGGCCTTTTCTCTTTTGGTGATATTCCCACAGACAACCTTTCATTTTAGGGCCTTTGGGACATTCAAAGCATGACCCGGGGCTCATGGCAACACTACTACCCACCTGGACTGTACCCTAAACCAGGCGTTCCCAAACTTTTCAGCCCGTGACCCCAAAAATAAAAGAGCAAGAGACCTCATCCATGAAGATGGTTAAATATGCAATGTTACACAAAGCATCATGTAGAGTTTTTGTACACATTACTAGCATTTAAACCCAGATTTCATTTACTAGGTTGGTTTTATTTTATATTGAACTACTTTTGAAGATATTTTTACAGTAATGGATAAAATAGACCACTTAAAAATAATTTTAAATCTCTGGTTTTTTGGAAAGCATCCCATGACCCCCTGGTAGTCACGACCGCGACCCCCACAATGGGAACCTCTGCCCTAGGCCATGCTTACTCATCACATCTACCCTTCACTCTCTCCAATAGGCATAGACTTCATATTTTTTAACAGATTATTTTTCACATGCCCCTGGTAACATGCAAGGACATCCAGAGCACAACTGGGATTGTTAATCCCCCGTCCCGCTCGATGGTGCCTTTGGGCAGCTTACTAACCACGTCTACGGCTTACTTCATCCTCAATTTTTGACCCAAACATGGCTCAAATCTAAGTACAGCACTGTATAAATATGTTTAAACATATATATTATGTCAATATCTTTGCACATGTAAGTTTTGTATTTATTTGAGCAGCCCCACACTCCTGTCGTCCTAATTATTCCCCCCTCTTTTGTTCTTTCTAGGCACCAAGTAACATGAAGGCTGTGCTGCAAGCAGGATGGTTGTTCACTGTTGCAATCGGCAACTTCATTGTACTGATCGTGGCAGAGCTTGCAAAGATTCCTGAACAGGTAAAAAAAAAAAAAAAGGTCCTAATAATTCCAATAAAAGCCTATCTTTACAACAGTGGGCATCTCAGGACTGGAATGTTTATATCATGCTTGTCTCTCTCCTTCTTTCACAGTGGGCCGAGTTCGTCCTGTTTGCCTCTCTCTTGCTGGCAGTATGTGTCATCTTCTCCATTATGGCCTATTTTTACACCTACATCGACCCAACAGAAATTGAAGCCCAGTTCAAGAAAAAAGGTGATGAAGATGAGAAGGATGATAAAAGTGAGCAAAAGAAGTTAGAAGCTGAGATGACAAGAAGAGGCTCAATACAAAGTCAAGATAGAGACGAAAAAGCTGCACAGACAAAAATGTAAACAGCAGGTGAAGAATACTGCAGTGTTAGATCATGTTTAGTATCGACGGGAAGTTGTTCTGACATACTGTTTGTGTTTTGGTGTGATTGAACGTTTTTCAAACTAAAGATGAGTACAGAGAGAAAAGGCAGGCGTCCAAATAAGGGAAAAAAACTATTTTGGGTCAGTTGTTTATGTTGTTGCTTTTTTAGGTGAGCTTTAGGTTGAGGTTAGCCCGTTGTGCTCAGAAAATGAATGTAAATCTATAGCTTGCTGTTCCCTACAGTCACTTTTTAAGGTTAAGGTTCATTTATGCTCAACGTTTGAACCGTATACAGATACAGACGGAGCTTTCTGTCTGTGCCCTGCCTTCATTGCGTCTGTTTTTGTCTGTTCTCTCTGAGCTTACGGGTTAAACATTGCAATACCACCACCAATCGTGGGGCAGGGTTGAGCAATGCGGCAAACAGTTTAATCCAGAGTCAATAGTAAACGCCAAGAAGAAAGAAAGAAGAAACATTTGAAAGAACTTAATAAAGCTTTCAGAGGAAATATAAACGAATAATGAGTTAGATATTAGAAAATACGAACATATCAATGATGTTAGCCTAGCTTAGCATAGGACGAACAATTGGACAAACCCTGTGTGACGTCAGCCGTCTGCTTACAATACGTGGACTCAAACAACTCTTGAAGCCAATCCGCGGCGGCTTCCATATTAAAATCGCTGTCTCAACCAAACTTTGGATCGACCTAACGGCCCATCCACTAAGCACGACTTCCTGTCAGCTAGCTAGCATTCTGGTTGACAGAAACGGAGCCTCTGCCGGTCAAGCTATCTGTCAATCAAATGAGACGCACCAATCAGTCCGCAGGGAGGTTTTTCCTAAATATAATCTAAACTATTGTGGTACAAAAAAACTCACCCCCTGTATAGTGAGAGCACATGAAGACACTAGCTAATGACACAAGTCTGGTTTTTTTGAACCAGGCCGTAAACCAGTTTATTTCTAGTGTAAAAACCGGCTGTTTAACAGGTGTCCAGACGGGACTTTCGGTGGTCCTGCAGCCAGCCTCAAGTGGACTCTCACGGTATTGCAAGTTTTTGCACTTCTGCATTGGCTTCATTTTTCAGGACTAGAGGTTGCCGCTTGACAAACCGTTCTTTCTTCTTCTGTGGGACTGATGGAGCAGCATCAAGGTGGCTCAGTGAGAGACCGCAACCTCTAGTGGACTCGTGTTTCAATGACGCATGTCAGTATGAGGGTAAAAGTTCCCAACCCACGTATCTAATTTATTTTCACGTGTGCATAGAGCATAAATGAGCCTTTAGCCTGTGTTTGCTTGTGTATGCTTGTGTGTGTCTGCATTATATGCAGGTGAGTAGTTTATAGCCATACATAAAACATGGAAGGATAGTATTTTTGACATTTAAGGTACAGTATATGTAATTTTTTTGTATTGTGTAATTTATGTTTATGAAGTCAATAAAGAAATACTGGTTTGCTTTTCCATTCACAGTTCTTGTTTTGAGATCTTTTGACAAAATACTTTGACCAACTTTTGAATAATAGCATAAAGCTTACAGCCATAAAAGAAATCACAGTGCTTCATTGATAGATATTCAGTTCTGGATGTCCCACCCTCTAGTGAGAGTGCACACATCTGCACTCCAAGTTGCACAAGCACATTTTAATAAGAGATAGGAGCTCAGTGAGAGCAGGAAAATAGGCCCATGGGTGTATTGCAAACCATCTGCCAGTGGGCAGCAGCGAAGAGACATCCCATGAACTGAGACGTAAAAAGAGAGGCACGCAGTTGTATAGGATTTGAGCAGAAAATATAGATTTAATATGAAGAGGATTCAGAGCTGTATGCAGGACTAGAATGAAAAACAGTTTTAAGAGTTTTTTTCCCTCTGAATTTAAGAGATATCTGAAGTGCATATTGTATTTTGGGCTGGCCTATTTTAAAAAACAGAAAAACATTTCTTCTGTTGAAATTACCATGCTGTTTTTGTTAGCCTGTTAATGGCCTCTTCCATAATGCAATCCCTCGTAAAATGATGCACCCTGAACTTTCCTGATTTCATCTGATATCTGATAGCAGGGTCAGGCCTGGTCAAACTGTTCCCTCTTGATTTAAGCAAACAGACACAGTGGTATGCAAATGGAAAACTAGAAATAAATAAGTGGTCAAAAAGGAGTGAATAAATCATCATTAGGGCCTCCAAAACTGGTCAATACGTGTAGAACAATTGGTATATGTCAAGATAAGTGGTAAAGTGTGCTAAATAAATGTTCAACAAATGTTTTTTATTTCATTTTATCCCCCAGCACAATGCCAAACTGTTTTATCCATCAAAGATTTTCTATAGATATATTCAGGTATCCAACCCTGATGAAAAGTAAGTCACAGAGACTACAACAGGAGTAAAATATTAGCGCTGGACTGTTAGACGTTCAAAAACCCTTTTATTTGTCCACTGTACATATAAACATTCTGAGTGTCTTCATTTTTCATCTGTATATTTTAGAGTAATTTAAGCACTGAGTGCATAAACATGAGTGTTTTACATTTAAATTAATTTTAAAATATGGCTACTAAAAGTTCAAAGAAAATGATTGTTTTGTTGAATTAAAGTGAAGATTAAAATGCAAGATAATACAAGACATATTCTGTGGCTTTTCCTGCCTTTTTATTCATAGAGGATGGGAGTGGATAGAGACAGAAACAAGGATGAGAGAGAGAGGGGGGGGGAGACATGTGGGAGAGCTGACTTAAACCTGGGCCATCCACATGGGCGTGCCTTAAAACCACCAGGCCATCTGGCTCTTAAAATGCAAGTTTTTAGATTTCATCAACAGCATCTAGACTTAAACTTTTTAAAATTTACATCTAAAGACTTAGACTAATTCTGAATTCAAAAAAGCTGCCAGAATGAACACTGAGGCTGCCAGATATCAAAGTAGCTTATTTGTACATCCATCTCTTATATAGCCATACAAGCTGAAGCATGCCCAGTCTCAGAAGTTGGACGCCCAGTTCATACTTTGACCAGAAAATGCCACACTCATTGTTTTTCACTGACCTCACTTTTCTTCATATACAGCAGAGGGTGCTGCTGCCACACTGCTGCTTCACACACACTAGAGCAGTTTGTTCTGGCTTTGTGACAGCTTTGGTGGAGCTTTTCGCACTTATGCTCTGATAAGGGTTGTACTTGATTTCAGCTGTCAGTCAAACTGGTGGATTAGGGTAGAACTAGTGGTAAATAAGTAGGAAACTAGGTGGTGAACATTAGACTATTAAAGCTTGTTATAGATCTGCAACTTTGGTTAACCGCATTGAGTGAGGTGGAGAGCTGCATTTGGCCCCCGCGCCACCAGTTGCCAACCCTTGATCTAGATGCATTCTTTTATGTCAATAAGAAATCAATAAGTGGTCAATAAGGGGCAAACTAGTCAGAAACAAATAGTAAATCATTGGTTAAAAACAGGTTAAAAAAGTGGTTAATGTACAAGAGGGCAAAATGTGGACAATAAGGCCTAAACTGGTAGAAAACAGGTGGTAAATAAGTAGAGAGACCAGCAAGAGACAGTCCCATAGTGAGTAAAGAAAGGTTCCTTCAGAGCTGCAGCATCTTTGAAAGTGTGCAGTGTCCTTTAGCTTTGTGATAAACAGATGTTCCTTTATTCTTTCTTGATTTGATTATTACCTCATTCATTCATTCGTTCGTTTATTTATCTTTATATCATTTATTTATTTATTTAAATTCAGCTCACTTTAAAACCCCACAAATCCTGCTGGAGAATTTATAAAAGATACAAGGTTTTACATCCTTTGGTTCAGTATTTTTTTCTGTCTGATGTAAATTTTCTTACAGTTTGGTACTTCATTGAACTTTCTTCCTCCTGTGGTGACGCTTCTTGATTTGCGTATGACGTCACATACACCGTGTTTTCTTCCATCCCTCTGATTGGTCACCCGGAAAATGAAAATGACATTAACCAAGATGGCGCTTGGCGAAAGAAAAAAGTGATGAGAGAATAGAACAACAAGCGTTGCAACTATACAGCCGTGTGTGCTTATGTACCCTGAACGACTGTTTTCAGGTAGACCTCCATTATATCTCCGGGAAACTGTCAGTCCAATGCCGGGAAACCGCACCGGTCTACAAAGACACAAGTACTCAGCTAACTGTTTGCTAACTAGCTGCTAAAGTAGCTAGCCTAGCTAACGTTCGCTAACTGCGGAAGGCGAGTGGGGAGAAGGTTGGCAGGCAGCTCGAAGTACAAGTCGTCAACTCAAGCGCTTTTTGAAGTGAAAAGACCACTTTGACAAATAAACTCTGACAATTTCAGAGTTTGCAACACGGACCACGTCGTCCAAACCAGGGGTCGGCCCGGAAAATAACCCTCAACATCTAGTAAGGATAGAAAAAGACGAGGAAAGGCGTCATCTTTGCTGTTTGACGCCATGGCTCATTCTCCTATACAGAGCGGACTGCCAGGCGTTCAGGTAAATAAAATGTCTTGATTTACTAACTTTAAGTTCATTTGTTCCAGAGACTCCAAACATTTTAATAAGTGTTACCAGGAAACTGTGCTCAAAAGTTAAACTTAACGTCTGTAAATAACTTTATCTTCAACAGGATTATTATCACGTCTTGTTTCTAGCGATAAATGCACCTACTTGTCAAAGTCCAGAAACTGTTATGACAGTCTGTGATGTGAGGTAACGATAACCAGGCTGTCTTCCTGTTTGTCGAAGAGTTTTCTTCACAAAAAAAAAAAAAAAAAAACTAAAACTGTACATGTTCTTTCGATTCTGTGTCAGTTTATTCCTCGTTTTTATTTCAACAGAGGTCAGTGTAGGCTAAAATTATTTATATGAAGTGTGGGTATACGTGCTGATAGCTTGCTGATAAAATTTTTGTTGTAGAAGCAGGTCATATAAAATGTTTGGCATTTTGGTGTGAGTAATGACTTAAAACTAAAAAATATAATCATTTTTCCCTGTAAACCACTAATTGTTATATTGTAAGGCTATAATGGATCCAAATGCTGACCTGTTTCGGTGTATTTACTTCCTTCAGTATGTTATATGTCACTGGTTGTCATTTGTCCTCCTGTTATCATGTTGATTGGTTCTGTCCAAGGCCGCTAGTGACTCTTAATTCCATTATTGATCATTATTGTCTAAATGATTGAGTCAGTCAGCTTTCTTTAGACTTAGAAAGTGGCCATTTAATGCTACTAAAAGTTATTCTTTTTATCCTGTGATCCCATAGAGGTGTTAAAGGTAGGAGAACAGAGAATAAACTTTTCAGAATTTTCCACTGAAGATTTAAATTATTTATTTTGTCCTGCCAGCAGTGAAGATACTAAGATATTGAGTCTGCCAGTGTTTCCCCTTCCATTCATTTGGGTTGGCAAACTTGTCTGTTCTGCAAAAGTTAAGCAAGAATTTGTCCATCTGGCGGTACCAGGTCAGCACTTGTAACAGACAAACTTAAGGGAAATATTTAGTCTACTTTAATATGAAACAAGACAAAAAAGACAGTCTTTAGATTTGAGAACCTGGGCACAAAACTCTATGGAATTGTTGCGCAAGAAATTAATCAGTTAACTGATTATGTAATCAGTGTCACTGATAGTCTGTCCATCCAGTTATAATTAAGCAACTATATTTTTAAATACTTTTAACTTAAATTCCCCTTTTAAAGCTAAAAAAGTTTGCCATTATAAGACAATAGTAACAAATCATTTACCTGGTTATGATTTAGAGTTTCAGCTGTAGTTTATTTACTTATTTTACTTATTTTTGTGTGTGGTTAAAAACTGAACGTATTACATTTTAATCTTTGTTTGTTTGTTTGTTTTGTCTGAAGTTTAATTTTTAATTTAATTTTTTAATTTTGGCAGTCAGTACATGTCAACTATACTACTGTAGTCGACTACACTGCCATAAACTCTTCCCAAGGTGATTTAATATAGACACACATAGTTAAAAATTAATTGCACACAGTTTGATATACTCTAGGATTGTTATTGCACATGCAGTGGCATGGATTCTTCAAACTTTTTTGACTGCAACTCCCACCGAACAGTTCCTCATTTAAAGAAAAAATCTACCATATTTCAACATAAAAACAGGTTAAAATAATAAAAAAGATGGACCTGAGCCCTGGGCTTCCTATGCAGAGGAGTGTTAGCAGTTTGAAGGCTGGCAGTGAGCCTTTAACCGCAAGGGTGTGGTGTGTGGATGACACTAGACTACACAGTTGTGTGGTGCAGATGGGAGAGCATCAAACACATGCTTTTAGAGCGAGGTTCAGGCAGCTTTAGTTGTCGCTGCAAACCTGCTGACTGTGGATATGGCAAATACATTCCCATCATGTGTAGTCTGTGGCAGCAGCGCTCTTGTTGTTTTTCCCTTTGTTTTTACAGAGGTCAGCCTCAACATTATGATTTTCACCTGGATGACTGACCACACCAGTGTTATGATAGTATTTTGGACGTGTTGTTTCTACTCTGCTTTAGTCTGCACCGCTCTCTTGTCTTTGTTGTAAAGTCCCTTTGCTATTAAATTCAGCAGCCCCCCCTTTGCCAGTTGTTCAAAGTGAAGCTGCTCATCCCCCCCTCCGTAAAGGTTTGACCACCATGCATTAGCACTTTTACTGGAAACTGTTCTCTAGGGGGGCAAAGCAATATGCTATATGAGCCAACAGATCATCCATCTTCATAGTGCTAGGTTACCTGGTAATTTAAGCGTTCAATTCTTTGATATAAAATACTGATAGGGTGTGATGTTTTTATTTTTCAGTGATCTGATCACCTTCATCATATTTGTGATGCTTTTTGAAAAAGCTGTCTTTCCCAGTTCCGGATCATTTTGGAATAATCTTATTACTGAAAGGATGGTACTGCAAACTCTACTCAGACAGTTTAGGATAATGATTCTGCTGCATGAAGGGAAATTGAACTGGCCAACTTAAAGACCATTACTCCCTCTCTGGTACTCCATGGGGAAATAAGCCATTTAGTCAAGTCAATAAGTCAAGGAGCTGTCCTACAATTTGCCTTGAAGGGTTGTGTTTGTGGAGGAGGTCATTAAGCCTCAGGTATGTCTGTGTTACACTGACACTTGATTCAGGTGTCAAATTGATCAAAAAAGTTTAAAAGCGTGTCTGCATGCAGGAGTTGAAGTCAGGTCATGGAAGAATATTTACTGCTATTTTTGTATGAATTCCCACCCTTTGTTTGAGTCATATGGTACAATAGCTTTTGTTTTTTGGGCAATACCATTTTCCAAGAATGCTAACCCTGCAGTTGAGAAACAATAGAGGATAGCTTACTTCTAGCCTGAGTGATTTATCTGTGTCAAACCAAGAAGACAGATTAAAAAAACCTCTCACGTTTACAGTTTTACCCCCTGTGCCTTTTGTGTTAAATTTTAAAATGTATCATAATTCAGCTTGTCAGTCACACGTGGATGTTATTGACTTAAAATTCACTCTTTTTCTCATCACCCAGAACTTCAGAGCGGATCCAGAGGAGTTTTTCACCAAGCTGGAAAGGATAGGTAAAGGCTCTTTTGGGGAAGTCTTCAAAGGCATCGACACGCGGACTCAAAAAGTTGTTGCCATTAAAATAATTGATCTGGAAGAAGCTGAGGACGAAATAGAGGACATTCAACAGGAAATCACAGTTCTCAGCCAATGTGACAGCCCCTTTATCACCAAGTATTATGGATCGTATCTCAAGGTGAGCATTAACTTGAGGGAAAAAAACATTAAGGCAATTTGTTAAACCCTTGCCGAGCCTAATGCACATGTCGGTAGTGTGTTCCTGCAAACAAGAGGATGCAATGTCGCTCAATAAATAATGCATGTGGGCAATGGAAGAAGTATTACCTGTGTAATGTTGCACATATACATCTGCTGAGTAACAAGAATTAGTCCTACACTACAGTAGTTTACAGCTTGTGGCTTTAACACCACTGTATTTACCCACACAGATATTGCACTTAATTTGTTCCTTTTTTTGCATCAGATACAAATAATGACATAGGTCAAACATGCCGACTTCTAGTTGTGTGTTTACATTCACATTGTGAAGGAATCCTTCCCCTTTCCTTGTGTAGAAGCCAAGCCAGCCTTTGACAGTCAAGCAGTCTTGGATGTTTTGATCATCCATAACAGCTTTATTGACAGCATCACTTTGTTGCTGTCCACATTTTGTGACTATAATAGATTTTCTGGCACACTGTATGTGAGGTGCTAAGAGTGCCTCTCACAGCATTTACCATATTACTTAACAGCAGCAAGGAGAGAAGTGGCGGTCCATTAGCCACAGGCTGCTGCTGGCTGACGAGGAGAATTAAAGCTTACTTGTGTGTAGGTTGTAAGCAAAGTATTCCTGCTGGGTTTATGTGCGTGTTTGCTTGTATTTAAGCCTGTGCTGCAGAACATAAGTGCTAATGTTGAGATCCATAGTTTGTTAGTTCTGCAGTGAGTAGCAGACTGCTGTCGTTAGAGATCATGAAGGCATCCATCAGTTTTCATTTTGGTTTTCTTTTTTTCTCAATTTTTTTAAACAGTCAAACAACTTGCACTACAGTGTTACTCAACCCTGCTCAACTGAAGGGCCAAATTGTTGAAAAAAAATACCAACCACAGGAGCCACATCCACACCCGGGGGTGTGAATCTGATCATTACAGAAAAATGTGTATTCATTTTAATCAGAGCATGCAGAGAGCTTGGATTCACCTTTATTTTCATCATTTTTTCTTTATCTATATTCAGTAAAGATAATAATTTGGGGTAAAAAGCTAGTTTAAGCCATCACTATTTATCCCCATTGATGGTGGATTTGTTGATTTTTACAAAATTGTATTATCTTCTGTTCATTTAATTCTGCTTATTTGTTAAAACACCAGCTAATTTATATGAAACCATAACTAATTTATTTTAAAAGATTAGTTTGATATGGTCATAAAATTCAGAGTTAGAAGGGGTGCGCCGGTAGTCAAGTGGCTAAGGGCGCGCACCATATACGCAGGCGACACAGGCTCAAATCCGGCCCATGGCACTATTTCCTGCACGTCTCTTCCCTGCTTCCAACTCTATCCACTGTCCTCCCTCTAATAAAGGCACAAAAAAGCCCAAAAATAAATCTTAAAAAAAAAAAAAAAAAAAAATTCAGAGTTAGATGAGTGAGAAAAAAGTAAAACTATTTTTTATTATTACTAAACATCATTACTGAATACCAGCATTAGATTACTGAAAATTTGTTCTTCATCTTCAATCAATAACATGAAAATTAGACACATTTTAGTGTCTGATGGAGTTGAAGAGTCATGTTTTGGAT
Organism: Cheilinus undulatus; assembly: GCF_018320785.1. Taxonomy (NCBI): domain Eukaryota; kingdom Metazoa; phylum Chordata; class Actinopteri; order Labriformes; family Labridae; genus Cheilinus; species Cheilinus undulatus. The sequence continues at coordinate 41,728,675 of NC_054879.1, forward strand.
GAAGAAATTAATTTAATCTGTTTCTATAGTCCATTGGTTCTCAACTGGTCCGGCTTCAGGACCCACCAGTCTGTCTTACGACACATCGCGACCCAAATTTCCCAAAAAAATTTCAACAACATATGTTTAGTTAATTGAATATGTTGCTATTTGGAGCATGAGTGGCCTAATCATCACACCTGATATAAAAAAGAAAAGGGACAAAACTGACTAATTTTATACCCTCTTTCCCCGTCATTATGTGTTGATTTTTGCTAATTTTCCCTATCACTTGAGAAATTACTGTATTTTCATGAGAAAAGCAGCCATTTATTGTAACAAAAGAGATAAATTTGTTGAAATACTGATCAAACATTTAAATTCACCCAATGTCACAGTAAAACAGAATAAAATAAAAGGTATTGATGCATGTTCAATAACGACTTCAGGACTTCCACCACCATTTTTTCCCAGACACCTAGTCACTGAAAACTGCTCCATGACCCACTTCTGGGTCCCGACCCACCAGTTGAGACAACTATAGACAAAAGTATAGACAGCTATTGAAACCTCAACCTACACAAATCTCCACTTCAATTACTGTAGTTAAACAAAACTATAAAGTCGTGTTCTGAACCTGTTTTGTCCCCGTTTTTCAAGGATCGGTGATATTTATCTAACATGTTCTTTCATGCACACATTTGATGGATAAAGATTTAGGTTAGCAATTAAAAAGCAATTAAATTGACATTTTAAGCCTTCTGCAGTGTGGGAAACAAGCTGATTGATTTGACATGCAGTGGATTATTTCTGAGGTCAAAATTGCCCTTTTTAAGGTTTTCTGGGGGAGTTATTTTTCCAAGTAGCACTCAAAATACATCATTAAGTGTCTGCCATAGGATTTGTACCAAAAATTAGCTTCTAATGTTTTAACAATCCTGTGTGTTAGAAGAAACAAACACAAATGTAAACAAAATATGTCTGCTTTATGAAGAATCAGGGGGAAAGTGATGATGATAATGCATCATTTTTTTGCCATCAGAGTTTTTGCTTATTGTGGTCATGCTATCATAGCTGCTCTTTAATTCCAGGGCTTTGGTGTGCAGGTTTTCAAACTGTGAGGTGGCTATACATAGAAGAGTCCTGCAGAGTACAGGCTGTGGGTGAAGAAGTAGAGAACTCAGGCAAAAATATTTGGGAAAGGTGCAAGGTCATGCTCTAAAATCAACAGGAATAAGCATTTTTTATTTAGTCACATGAATTTATCCTGTCTTCCACCGTGCTCAGCGGTGACTGAATCAAGCAGCTCATGGAGGTAATTAAGTTGCTTAAATCTCCTAAGTACTGATTGCTCAAATTGTGTTAAAACCCTGCTCTTCTTAGATAAAAGTAGGTCAAATTTCAGCAAGAAAATTCAGATTTTTCTTTAAAGCAAAACTTTATGAACCCATAAATGATCCCACTTTTGATATTAAGGGTAAAGGAATCCAGTCACAGTAGTGCTTATTTCCATGGGTATTCACAACATAACACAAAGACTAAATATGAGTAAAGACTTTCTTTTGGGTTCAAGGCTTTTTTTTACATTGGTATCACACTCTTCCCCGAAGGAAAACAGGAAGAGACAGATCCCACAGGTGGGTGCTGATCTGTGTTAGAAGTTGTGGGTGAGATACAGTGTCTGTATCTGCATCAGATAGTGTTGGAGTAAGTTTGACAGCTCCTGTAGAAAGCGTGAGCCAGGAGACTGCAGCTCACAAACGCAGATGACACATCCACAGATCTTCTTGAGTTGTACTGACACTCTGTTTGTCTACAGGTGATGTTTTATTTATTCATTTGGAAATGTTGCATTTGTGTAGAAAACAAGTTTTCTGAGCACAGCTGGATCTGACAGCTGAGATGCTTGTGGTGGTTCAGACAATAATAGGATTCACTCTCACTGTAGTAGAAAAAGTGCCAGGGCTCTCTTTGTGACAGAAGCAATTTATCTACTCATGTTGTCAGGAAAAGAAACAATTGAGAATGTATTTTTTTACCCCAAAGAAATAGCTGTTGACTTAACACGACATTTAACACAGTAGTAGCCTCTTATGCAGGAAAACATAACCATTCTAATTGTCAAACATGTCATCAATACATTATTTAGGTTTTTTATAGCTAGGTTTAGTCAATAAGCAGCTAAAGATCTCAGCTGACATTTGCAGATCTCTTTTATCATGTTATGTAACAGGCTTCTGTATCTCTATCTGACTGAGCTGAGTGTGTTTTTGGCTTTCTACAGAACAATTGTTAGGAAGTGATGCTTCATGAATATTAAATCCATTTATCAGTGTTGAAACTATCGACTTGCCATTTGGTTTAACTAGAATTTGTCATTATGTAACTTCTGTCAGCCTTTGAGTTTGTATTTCCAGAAAACTCTGTAAACTGTGACTTTAATTAACAACTGACTTGTTTTTCAGGGTACAAAATTATGGATTATTATGGAATATTTGGGTGGAGGATCAGCCCTGGATTTGGTAAGCCAAAATAAAATATTAACTCTATCAGCATGCCATAATGAGAGATTTCTGATGTGAAATAGAATGTGAAATCTGTGCCATCTCAAAAATGTCACTCACTTATGTCCACCTAATTTGTTTTCCTAGCTGGAACCAGGTGCTCTGGATGAAACCCAGATTGCCACAATTCTGAGAGAGATCCTGAAAGGACTTGAGTATCTGCACTCTGAAAAGAAAATCCACCGAGATATCAAAGGTGAGTTTGAAACATGCCATTCACAAGCTTTTTTTTTTTTTACAGCTCTTGTAAATGGTTTATCCCAGATATAATCTGAAGTCATGTTTATAATGCTGAAGTTAGAGTCATAAATCTGTGGCAGGAATGGGCAACTTTGGTTACAGGGAGGGCCACATTATTTTGATTCTCACTACCAAAGTTACAAACTGAGCAATATTCTCAATTTATAATTATTGTAGTTACTTTAATTTAACAAAAGGAACAATATATCTGTTTCATCAGGCAAATGAAAATCATGTTGCTTGATGTAATTAGTTCAAAACAGAATGTAAGCCAATATAAAGGGTCTTGTAGTGCAATGAACATACAAGTTAATGGTTATTATTTTAGTGTGTTATACCAGCATATGTATTTTTAATACAAATGCATTTAATTATACATATTACATTTTTATACTGTCAGTTAAAGCCAATGATATCTCTACCTTGCTAGCATTTACTAGTAATCTAAAGCAGGTCACACTCCGTTGGGCTGAATCCTTCTTTCCGACCAAAGTCAGCAAAGGCCAGATGATCGTAAAGTTCTTCAGATTATTTTGCCAGATTATCCTGTTTTGTGTGGTGTGTTATGAGTAAAATTTTCCCTCTCCAACCTCATCGGAGGCGCTCCGATGCCAGATCGAAAACTTGTTTAGAATTTACAACCAAAAATGTGTGGTGAGCACCCATGCACACATGAGCAGACTTGTGATATGGAGAAATAACCAAGTGGGAAGCAGGCTGACTGAAGGAGGAAGTGGAACAATAGCATAGCCATGGCAGTGATTATACAAAGCAATTCTATGGAGGTAGTTGGTAAACAGATGCACAAAGTTGGATGGACTTCAGAACTGGAGGAGAAACTTGTTGATTTGTTGGAAAAAAAAGGGTTTTTTTCTGTAAAACAGCCCACAGATAAGGGAGGGATAGACTGAACATGTAGCTAACAGCTAACTACAGGAGCTTCTTCACTGTAAAGTCAAGTTTGACTGTGCGAGGTGTTTTGAGAGACGAGACAAGGCTGAGACTCTGGTAGTCGAAGCACAGAATCTGTTAGTGTGTGGTTTGCTGAGTTTACCCTCTCTTTCTAAACCAAGCACTTTATGTAACAAAGCTGGAAAATCTGTGATTATTTGTCGCACGTTGAAAGAATTGGGCATGTTTTTGAAAACCTTTATCTGTGGTAGTCTTTAGATAATTGTTTGTGTTTGTTTTTTCATGTTTCAATTGGTGATTTTTTTATATTTTCCTCCATCCATCCATTTCTATACTGCTTATCCCGTTGGGGGTTGCAGGGGTGCTGGAGCCTATCCCAGCTGTCATTGGGCGAGAGGCCAGGTACACCCTGGACTGGTCGCCAGTTAATTGCAGGGCTGACACATAGACACAGACAACCAGGCATGCTCATATTCACACCTACGGCCTATTTAGAGTCAACAATTAGCCTAACGAGCACGTCTTTGGTGGTAGGACGAAGCCGAAGAATCGGGAGAGAACCCACGCATGCATGGGGAGAACATACAAACTCCACACAGAAAGGCCCTGACTGGGAAGGGAACCAGGGACCTTCTTGCTGTGAGGCAACAGTGCTAACCCATGTGCCACCGTGCAGCCTCATATCTTCCTAATTTTTACAATTTCTAGAAATTTGAAATTAGTTTCAGCACCACAACGAGTTAAGGGGAGGACCGCATGGGCCCCTTGGCCCCCAGTTGCCCACCACTGCTCAAAAGGGTCGGTGTTTACCAGATGCTGAAACAAAAATGAATAAATTCGACATCTGCTGGGATCAGGTGTTTATTCTTTATCAGTACTGTGTCTGTTGATCATTACTTTTTGTATGAAATGTCTTCTAGTTTCTAAACAAGGAGGAGTGATTGTCTCCTGATCAGAGATCTTTTGTCACTCGTGCTGTTCCTTAAAGTCTTTAGAAACAAAATAATCAGGTCTTACCAACAAAAATCAGTACCAGGAAGTTGACGTTGTGAAAAGTTTTGACAGCTTTGTTTGAAGCCGCTCATATTTTGTGTCTCTCATTCCCAGCTGCCAACGTGTTGCTGTCAGAACAAGGCGATGTGAAGCTGGCAGACTTTGGAGTGGCGGGCCAGCTGACAGACACCCAGATAAAAAGGAACACATTTGTTGGTACTCCTTTCTGGATGGCACCTGAAGTCATTAAGCAATCTGCCTACGATTCAAAGGTCAGGCAGCTCTGTGTTACACCCATGAATGAAAGAAATGCACACGTTTTAGAGGGAGTAAATGGTTCAAGGCCTTTCATATAATTCTAAAAATGCATAAACTCAATAAATTACCAACACCACAGGTAGGACGCTTTGCAAGACATGGCAGTGGTATTTTTTGACAGCTGAAAAGACCAGAAGGGCTGTAGGTGTACTGTATGCTTGTTTGTAGTGAACATCTAGAGTAGCTGGACTTCTTCTAGTTTGCTAGGTGACCTGTGGGTAAATCCAAAATCATTCATAAGGAGGGAAAAGGAAAGGCTCTCTGAGATTCAGAGAATGGAGCAAATTGATGGAAGTTTTATCATTGGAGGAATGATTACCTCTCTTATTTATAACCTAAATACCCACAATTCTTTAAAAGCAAAATAAAGGTTTTATTTACTGTAACATTGAGACGTGGTGATAATACGTATCCATCATGTCCTCCCACTTTGGTTCCTGTTAAACTGGTGTGAAAACAGGCTGTTTCACCAAAAAGCACCATGGTTCTGAGACTCTAGAACCAGAACCATCTCTGTCTAAAAACACTAGTAGAGAGGAACGGTAAAAGCATAAAAGTCCATAAAATCATGTGTAGATGGAAATTTTATGACTTCCTTTGGTGAAAGATCAACTGACATAAAGAACATGTGAACAGGTATGCAGGTGAGTGAGCTTTAAGATTTAAATTTTGGAGTTCACAAAAGAGCTTATTAGAAGTGTCTAGTCAAAACTTTGCATGTCATGTGTCATTTTTTAAGTTTTAAGTTACAAAAAATGCATAACACATTAAAAGTCAATTAAGTTACAGAGTAGAGTCCCAAGGCACTAACCATGAAGCCCGAGAGTTCAGTTAAATCCATCATCAAGAAATGGAAGGAATATAGCACATGTGCAAATCTGCCTAGATCAGGCCATCCTCACTAACTGAGTGATCATGTAAGAATGAGACTAGTGAGAGAGGCCACCAAGACCTTTGACTACTCTGAAGGAGTTCCAAGCCTCAGCAGCTGAGATGGGAGAGACTCTGCATACAATAAGTGTTGTTAGCGTTCTTCACCAGTCATAGCTTTATGGGAAAGTGGCAAAGAGAAAGCCACTGTTGAAGAAAACTCATTCAAGCTGGGCTAGAGTTCACCAAAAGGCATGTGGGAGACACAAACACACCATCCCTACTGTGAAGCACAATAGTGGCAGCATCATGCTGTGGGGATGCTTCTCAGCAGCCGGCCCTGGCAGGCTTGTAAAGGTAGAGAGTGAAATTAATGCGGCAAAGAGTAGGAAAATCCTGGAGGACAATCTTATTCAGTCTGAACGATTAGGGAAATAATCTTATTGTGATTTTTTTTCCCCCAATATTGCCATTGCGATTTGATATGCAGTTATTTCTTAGGTTCTTCATTTTATGTATTTTCCAACAATCACAAGCAATAAATCTTTCTGTATTACAACCAACACAATATTAGATTAAACTAAGACTGGACAATTTTAAAATATATATCTAATAGGGATGATTTTGACTTGTATTGCAAATTGGATATGACTTATTGTATTGAAGGAATTGATCATTTTTTATGTCATTTTTATACCTAATCAGAAAAATGTACAAAAATGAAGAAAGTAGGTTTTTTTTGTAGACTATTCTAAAAGAATAGCACTTGAATGATTGCATATGTAATGCATAACATCTCTGCTGAAAAAAAAGGTTTTAAACTAGTATTTTGACACAAATTTCTATAAAGAAATATTGAAACTTCTGCTATATGAAACTTGTAGCAGGCCATATTGCGATTTAATTTGCGATTGATTGGCCAGCCCTAGTCTTTCAAGAGGCATTCATTTTGTAAGTGCTTTTTATTAAAAAAAAAAAAAAGGTATTAAATTACCTTAAACAAATACTAGGATGGTATAAAAGAACCATACAGGTCTATCACAGCTTATAATGAAGAGTGCGCAATCTGTATTAAAAGAGATATCTGCCTTTGTAGGGATGCAGCTCTCCATTTATACAGTTCCCACAACTGTAATTCCAGCAATTAAAAAAAAGAATGAGGAAATGCATAAAATAATAAAGGCTTTAGTTATATAAAGCTAGATTTAAAGAAGGATAGGTGAACTTCCCCATGTTATGTTAACAGCATCAGTTTTGTCCTGTCAAGTTTCTTCTACATGACCTGTATCTTTCTGTCCTCTCTTGTTCTGTCATACTCATGTGTGCTTGTTTTTGTCTGAGGTTTTTAGGCTGGGTTTCTAGACTAGAAATGAGCAAATTTGTATTTTTAGGATAGCCACAACATGAGTCAGAGCAGCCTCTCAACACAGCCACTATGTCACAGTCTTCAGTCTGCAGAGCTTCCTTTAAAACACCCATGCTGCTTAAATCAGCCTATTTAAATGTCATTTCAGACAGCACTGTGCTACATTTTCTAATTGTGGAGGAGTGAGTGAGATTCTGCTGCTTTAATTATATCCGAATATCTTTATTTTTTTCCCTTATGTCTTTATTTTACAGGCAGACATCTGGTCATTAGGAATAACAGCAATAGAACTGGCTAAAGGAGAGCCGCCTCACTCTGAGCTTCATCCTATGAAGGTCTTATTCCTCATCCCAAAGAACAATCCACCAACACTGGAGGGAAACTACAGTAAACCGCTTAAAGAATTTGTTGAAGCCTGTTTAAATAAGGAGCCAAGCTTTGTAAGTGTGTAAGACTTTGTTTATATTGTTATAAGCAAGATTGCTTGGTATTCACCCTTTCTTTTTTCTGTTTTCCTTAGAGGCCAACTGCCAAAGAGCTGCTGAAACACAAGTACATAGTAAGGCATGCCAAAAAGACGACATATCTGACAGAGCTGATTGACAGATACAAGAGGTGGAAATCAGAACAGTCTCGGGATGAATCGAGCTCTGAAGAATCTGACGAGTAAGTGAAGACATGTAGACTTTAAAATCTAGAGAAAAATACCGCAACATTTGCACGTGTTGCTTGCTGTTGTTGACTGAAATTATTTTCCTTAACTCCTGTGTCACTGCAGGGAGTCTGATGGCCAAGCGTCTGGAGGAGATGACGCTGCAAACGACTGGATCTTCAACACCATCAAGGAGAAGGACTTAAAGACGTTTCAGAATGGAGCAGCACAGCCCGCAGAGCTGGAAAGACAACAAGACAACCAGGTGCAGGAGTGTCCAAGGAGGCCTTTGTCACAAAGCTTATCAACAATCTTTTCTCCACTGTTTACTGAGGTAACCACATCAAGATCAGAACAAATCACCTTTATGGAACTGATTCAGAGAGCATTGATGCTCATGACAGAGGATGAAATGTGTGGTGTTTAATTTTCAGAGATAACACCACTAGTGGAATATTTTTTATCATAGTTTGTATGCTTCTGTTTTCTGAAAGCTGGTGTTGTTACAGTTGAAAGAAAAGGGTGCGACGAGTAACGGCAAACCTGAGGCTGCAGAGGAGCTGCGGAAGGCCATTTTTGAGGCAGAAGAAACACACCCGGGGATCTGTGACTCCCTGGTAGCTGAACTAGTGCAGAGACTTCAGAGGTAAGGCTGTTTCCCTCTTTGTTCTGTTCTTTGGCTAATTTTACCCTGTTAACGCCTCATGATATGTTAACACACTGTGCTTTATTTATCTGTTAAAATTCACTTTAATGGTAAGGAAATGCAGTTTAAAATTAGTGAAGACAGGCAAAGAGGCAAGATATATGAAATTAAAGAAAATATTTACATTCCTTACAAGTTGATGGATTCAAATCTGTTCAAATCTCTGTTTTTAAAGTAGTCTATTGCTCCAATACTTTTTTCTACTATAAAATATCTGAGCTTTATTGCCAAATGATAATCTGCAGTACTAAACTTCTTGCTGTTGCCAACATGCTCACAAGGGGTTGACCAGTAATCAGCTTGGCTAATTATCAAGGCCAGTATTTGGCTTTTGGACAGTCTTTCTGTGTCTGCGTTTTATTTATGTTTTACCTTTTGTCAATTAAGTGCACTACTTTTGCTCGACTTGAGGTGCGTCTGATTTCACTGTCCAAGGTGTCACCTAACGTCCTGACCACAACAGTATTTGGCTAGACCATAGCCATGCTTCCACCAGGTGGTCCGGTTTGATTGATTGATTCGGCACGCCAAACACCAAAGTAGTTTGCGTTTCCACAGACACCTGTGCCCTCACTTGGTGGGCCGGCTGTAAAGGCCATGCATGTGAAGTAACATGCTGCACGAGTCTGCTGGTCCAGCTGCAGAGTTGTAGAAAGGATGAGTGACAAAAATAAGAAGGGAATAAGCATTAAACCTCTTTATTTCAGCTGAAGGTGCTTTTTAAAATAAATAATTACATCTAAATTATGTTAACCGTGGTCAGTACAGATCCTCAGCTGCTGGAATACGTGTACAGAAACATTTTGAGTCGCAACAGTACGTTAATATGCAAATATATCTAGTCCATAATGATTTATATTTATTTAATTTTATTTAACCAGGAAAACCTCATTAAGATCAATAATCTTATTTAAAAGAATGCCCTGTGGCCAAATTTGACATAATAAAAAAGTTTAGAGCTGTACCATGAGAATTCGTCACATTAAAAATAAGCTAAAGGTTTGAATAAACAAGCAAAAACTCAAAGGCACTCTCTACAAGCATTAAAATGCCTTTATTTTCACGGCATGGTCATGTGTAGACCTAAAAACACACTTCAACTCGTTTCAGTATCAAGCCTTCATCAGGAAGTCAAGTTTTGTTTGACACACTGATGAAGGCTTAATGCCGAAACATGTTGAAGTGTGTTTTTAGGTCTACACATTACCATGCCATGAAAACAAAGGCATTTTAATGCTTGCAGAGAGTGCCTTGGAGTTTTTGCTTGTTTATTCAACGACTCCAGGAACCCCTTTTTCAAAGAGCACCTCAAACTTTTTAGTCCAAGAAGCACTCCTTCCTAGTTTCATGTCCATTGCTGATAGACGAGGCTGATGTGAGCCTTCAGGCTCTGCTTTGTGTTCTTAAAATCAGGTCCAGATAAACATCAGGAAACTTGATTTGTGCCCACATATAAATATCCACACACTAGGGAACTGTGTGGATCTCCACTGAGTCCAAATATCCCAGATTCAAGCAGATATTAGTCTGTTTTTCTCCCGATTTTGCCCTCGCCTCACAGAGACTTTGTGTTTTGCAGCCTAGAACCAAGCGGTCATGTTGCATGCTGACGTGACATCAGTGCAAACCTCTATTGGTGTGTGTGTAGCCCCAGCTTTTTGGATGGAGAGTTAAGACTGGTACCCCCCTGGAAGGGTGCCAAGTGAGAAGGTACAGGTCATTTTTTTGGGACCCTTTCCAATTTTTGCTCAATGGAAACTCAAAAAAAAAAAAAAAAAAAAAAAAAAAGAAAAAGCGGGCCGTACAGAACTGAACCGGACTGCTTGGTGGAAGCGACCTATATAAGTGTCAGCAGGGGATGCTGGCAGTAAGCCAGCTTAACAGTTAAAGTTGAATCCAGTTGGTCTGCACCAGACGTACTGGTCAGTTAAAGTAATTATTAATATTCATTGTCATTCAGGCCCACAATCCAGGTCACATGGTCTCAGCCACCTGCCTCCAGTAAATGGCTGCTGCCATAAAGGTCTTAAAAGCCCAGTTCAGACCAAAGATTTGTGACAAGGCAAGTTGAAAGTTGCTTCTGATTGTGACGTTCCACTCTGCAGCGTTGTAAACGCCTCCCAGTTCACACCACTGCGACTGGAGGAGACCATGCATTGTTTCCATTGCCATAACTCATGTAATCTTTCAATTTAAAGAGATTTATGTAAGACGCTAATGCGCAATAAGTCTCTCACTACAAGACGGACAGTATTGTGCATTAACTGTTTTCCCCTGCATCTTTGTCGCCTTGATTATGCCTAACATCAGGCTCTTTGACCATCACTAATTCCTTTGTCATCAGTATTGTAGAGTGGCAGTGAGATGTCCTGGTACATATGAGGACAAAAATGCTTTGCTAGCTCAGTCTTGTCATTACAAGGGCTGAAAGAATAGGAAAAATAATCTTACTGCGATGGCAATTTAATATGTGATTATTTTTTTAAAGTTCCTCATCTTATGTAGTTCTCAACAAACAAGCAATGGATCATTCTATATTATAGCCAACACAATATTTGGTAGATGGGAAGGCTGAACAATTTTGGACTCATTGTAAAGGGTGGTGCAGCTGACAGAGTGAGCATATGGCATCACTTCTGCTTTTTCTCAGGTTGATAGAGCTGGTGCCAAACTGTTTGTTTTCCTTCATTTTTTTTAATCATGTAGTGTCATTTTTATCACATGAATTGCATTTTATTTCCAATCATTGATTCCAGTATTTGTTATTGGTCTCATGAACTAAGAATAACCAATATTGACCTGAAAAACAATATCATTAAGGTTGGTTGAATTTTTGTTTATGCAAGAAACTACAGCTGAGACTGGTGTCAGTGTCCGTAGATTTCTGGGTACTTATAAAAAAAGTAGTAGACATTAAAAGATTTAAATATAACCACATTATTTGCTTGATTTTAGCAACAACAGACTCAGAAACGTTTCAGTAGCTTTTGTTTAACAGGTAAAGTGTCCTACAAGTGTCATACAAGCCAATAGAAATAGACAAGTGCTTTTAATTTAGATCCTTCCAGAGGTTTGCTGGTGTGTTAAGACTGTTCCAGTCATCAGTGTCACTTTCTTTCACACTTTTTCAGAAGATAAATATAACTTGTTTCTGATGTTTGTCAGGTTTTCTGTGCCGCACGCAGCTGCCAGTCACTGAGAGGAGCTTCATCCAGCTCTGCTCTAATTCTCCACCCTGGTGGCAGCAGTCAGATCTTTTCCTCTGACCTCCACAGCTGAGATGAAGTCTCCCAGGAAGGTCTCCCATCACTCATTTGCCTGAAGCAAATCCTGGCCTACTTAATGTCTGTTTATATGCTAACACACCACCAGAGGGTCCTGTTCTGGACAGTGAGTGGCCAGCCTGCTGTAAGATGTCCCTCCTTAATACCTCCTTCAAATCTCTTTTCATTTTAGGGTGGAGTTAGCTTTCTTACTGCAAGGACTCTTTTGTTTTTGGTTTTTAGTGAGTTTGTGGCTTTTCGCAAAGGTTTGCACTCTGCATCCTTTCAGAGGAAATACCTTGCTTAATTAATTGTGTGCATGTGTTTGTGTGGCTGTGCGAGACATCCTGTGAAACGTGTGGTGAGGAGTGATGAGTGAAGCATTCTGTTGAAAACTCAGGTATCCTGCTTTAAGTGGACTGGGTCCTCTGGGAGATGGAGAGAGCTCTTATGGGTGGCTGTAAAGACTTGTAAATAAGCTAATTTCTACAGAAAAGAATAAAGGAGTGTTTCTAATGGAACCACTGTGTACAAATGGCCAAATGCAAACTGTAGATAATGGTTTTGAGGTAAATATTTTGAGAGACTAAAACGGCCATATATGAGATTGCCTTGCCTTTCTACTTGTTCTTTTGTATATCAGTCTTTGATTTCTCCAGCTGTTTAACTTTTTAAGTATCATCCAGTGAATGAAAATGCCCTTTATCATGTTTTTCTCTTGATTTATGAAAGACTTCTTAATCTTTATTTGGTTTCTCTCTATGCTGGGGTTGTAATAATCTTGAAGAATGTAAAAAAACATTTGAAAATAGGCTGGACCGCTGAAGCCCCTACCATTTGTAAACACTGGATGCTCTGTCATCAGACCGACTCAACAAGGCCTAAAGTTGTGTTGTTCTGTTGTATTTTGCCTAACTCACTTTCTCTATCCTTTGCTGTGTGTTTTTGACTGCCTAGATAAACTGAGGTGTCGTCCATTCATTCCATTAACAGGGCAGTGCCATCATCTTGTTTCTTAATCAGCAGACTCTGTTAGTCTTCCTAGGAGCTGCAGTGGTACTATCTCTCTCCTCAGCGCACCTACAGCTTTAATTGCACTTCAAGTATAAATGCCTTTGACTATAAACAAAGTAGCCATAAAACAGTAGCATGAGACTTAAAGTTATTTGCAGGTATGCTATCTGAGGACTAAAGAAAAAGTCCATGTTAAGTCTCAAAGCTCAGACTCTGGAGTTGGTCATGCAGTGTGATATTTGCCTGGCTGCATCTTTCTACTCGGACTTGTGTGTGTGTGTTGGGGGGTCTTTTTTAGTTGTACAGTAAATGCATACAGACTTCTTGCATATTAGACAACACTGCTGTCAGATGTACATATTAGCATGAAGCCAGGAGACGTTCAGAGACCAGCGGCACTACTTCTGTCTGGAATGTGCATGATAGTTTAACAGTTAAAAGCCCATTGAGTGGCCTGCAGGAGTATGCGTTGTAGCACACTGCTGCAGGGCTGGAGGAATGTCGAGTCCTGAACAGAGTTGAATCCGCCTTAGAGTATTTGTGACGAATGGGATGAATAGTATCAGCTTTAAAATGTTAGATCAAATGTTTTTGTTGTGATTGTTTTCTTTTTTTCTCCCTCTGGCATTAAAATGCTTATGCGGCAATACTCTAAAAATCCTATGATCAAAGATATTTCTATCATTCCTTAGCAGAATAATGTGCACATGAACAAATGGACCCATTGTCTTTCAGAAGAGACGAATTTTGATTAATCTTATGAAGTGGGATTTTTTTTTTTTGCCACATGGCAACAGTATGGTAAACACCATTATGTTTTTATGTTTTTTTTTTTGTTGTTTTTTTTTTTTACAAATCTATTACAGTCCCTGTAAAGTGATTAAAAAAATCTTTATTTAAGGTTTATTGAATGACAGACCACTGAACCACCAGGCTAAATTTCAGTCATGAAAAGTTTATAAAATGAAGCTTTAAAATCATGAAAAATTAGGGAGTAACATATGCTCTAGCATGGTGTGGGTGTGTCTATTGAATGAGCTGAAGCCAGCGCCCACTCAGGAAATATGATACTCCCAAATGTTGAAGTATGCTTCTGATCAGAGCACACCAATGCCAGAGCAGAGACAGAAGTTGAGGATTAAGTTTACTGTTTTCTGGCACAAATCTCTCTATGATGATACTTTTTATGACCTGTAAGCCACCGTGGCTAATAGATTTGCGAGATTTACCTCACAATAAACAAAAACACAGCTTTTAACTGGCTGTAAAATCAGCTAACAACAGACTGTACTGAGATGAACTGCTCTGATTTTATATTGTTGCAGCATTAGAGGGGGGCAGGGCCATTCCCCATAGCAACCAGTGATGTCATGGGCTCCTGTATTTGCCCTGCTCAAATAAAACCAATCTAGGAAAGAGCTGAAGAACTTTGTACCGGTCTAAATCTAAAATTCAGTCATGCAAAGATCTCTCTTCTTTACAGCAACATTATTCCAAAATATCTAGTGTGTTAAGACACAAAGTTTGGATTTCACTTTACAGGGACTTTAATATCTGTCCGGTTATGGTCGACAGCAAAGACTGGCTCACTTTAAAAATCCTGTTATCTAACATGTATGACAAAAAGAAGTGTAATCAGGCTTTTATCTCATAAGAAACCTGCTATAGACCAGTGGTTCTCAGCTGGTGGGTCGGGACCCATCAAAGGGTCGCTGAAATGTTTTCAGTGGGTCCATGTATTTTATTTACTCTGTTTTATCATGAAAATGGTCAAATTTCTCAACATTCAAACTAATTTATCCCATTTTCTTGTGAAAATGAAGCTGCTTTTCCCATGGAAAAAAGGCAATTCCTCAAGATCTCTAGAAACTGGTGAGAAAATTACCTGTAATCATGGGGAAATGGGGTTGTAAAGCAGGCTAGCTTTCTCCTTTCTCTTTTCTCTCTTATGTATTTTATTCCATCCAAGATCCAAACTGCACATTATTCATTAAACATGCATTTTTGAACTATTTTAAAATTCTGGGTCATGATTTGTCATTGAGGAAACTGGTTAGTCCTGAGGCTAGACCAGCTGAGAACTACTGCTGTAGACTCTTTGTTGGCAGAGGAAGGTAACCCAAGAATGCTAATAGTGAGCTTTTCCTTTAATGTGGGGTTAAGTCTTTGGACTGAACCATCTGAGCTATTCCTGCTCTTTCCAGTCACAGCTTAGTTCAGCTAAGCTAACTAGCTGCAGGCTGTATATTGGCATGTTTTCCAGGAATGCAGAAGAAAAAAAGGTAAATTCTCTCATCCGCTACCAAAACATGCAAGTGTATCTCCTACATTTGAACTATTCTTTTAATTCTTTAATCTGAGAGTTCAAACAGGACAACTCTTATCTCAAACATGACAGGTTCCCTTAATGCTGCCCAAATGGTGAACCAAATAAAGAAAATGCACCAGAGTGTTAATATAACTACTTTCCTTTCGACTCTGAAAATCAGATCTTCATTCATACATGTGAGATTCACAGCTCAACTGGGACACATTCAGAATAATTGCACCTTTTTCCATGTGCTGTTATGACTCGATCTTATGTGTTGCACTTTGCTGATTTGTTGGTTTTGATTTTGTGTTTTTTTTTAAATGGTACTTCAAATGGCTACAATATTATATTGCAATCACACCTGTTTATTTTTTATTTTTCTCCCCAATGTGTGTTTAATGGCAATAAAAGCAGTGTGGACGCCAGGTGTCATTTCTTAGCACAAGTAGGCATATGTATTCTATGAGACTATTTTTATAACCCAACAGAGCAGTATTATGGAATAGAGGGACTAAAGTTTGGTTCAGTGATGTGTTTTAAGTTTCAGTAAACACTGGATAGCAATCACTTAAAATGTACATTTCATTTCGTTTGACTTGGCTGACAGTTTTATAGTCCGGTGTATATGTTTGCTAATTCAAAACTGTGCTGTTGGATTTATTGAGAGTTGTCAAATGATTGAAGAAAATAAAAATCTAGTTCAAATTTCTTTAAGCTTTTTCTTGGGCCCTGCCTATTTTTTATTTAACCTGATTTTAAAGTCATCTTGTATACATAAATCTGTAAGGTATTACCTTTTTGATGTTATTCTTCTTTATATTACACCTAAATCAGTCTAAATTGTGCAGTTACCTAAGATCATATCAAAATATATAACACCCCTTTAAATTTCAAGTGACATGCTCAAGGCACACATTACATCACTCCACAACCCCTGACCTCAACCTGACCCCATCTGGATTATATTCAGACTACAGTTGCACAATTTCCGTTGCACTGTAGCAGAGAAACTTCATCCTGAAAGTGCTGTTTCATTGCTGTGCATTATAGCCACCTGGAAATGTCTTTCAGTCATTGAACTAAAATCTAAAAAAAAAAAAAAAAAATTGCTTTTGTTTTGTTGCTGCAGTGAAACTTTTGACTCTATGGAGCTGTTTTCATCAGATGGTGATTAGATATGACTGAATCATATGACTGAGTCAAGCATGACACATGTTGACTCGTATCACTTGGCAGCCAAGGTCAAGCTCGACGGCATCTCTTTTGTCAGGGTCTTTTCACACCAGATGAAACGTCTAGAGACCACCAGCAGTTTTTGGGCCCTTGGGACATCCATGGCATGACCAAAGGCTTGTGGTAACCCCACTACTCACCTGGACAGTGATCTAGGCTTTACTTACTCAACGCTACCACCCCTTTCCCTGCCTGAAATGTGGGTATTATGCATGGACTTCCCTAAGCATGACCTGTGTTGTGTCAATCCTTCACCCTGCCTGGTGGCCACTAGACTCTGTCTCAGGAAATACACTAACTTTTGAAATAAAATCAGACAAAATTAAAAATGGAGGGTTCTAATTAGGGTCAGGATACCAAAGTTAAAAGGTAACATGACCTGAAAAAACCTATGACAAAATGTAAAAAAAAAACAGTCAGATCTGCTAACAGGAAATTGGCTCATCCTCCGTGAAAACAATCTAATGCAGGAAATGTACCTCCTCTTTTTTGTGATTCTGCAATCATCAAAGCACTTTGTACACCTCTGTTTTTAAAGGTGCTATACAGGTGCTTGTTGATAAAATTATTACTTTACATAGCTCTGTTAGCTTCTAGGTACATAACTTAGAGAGCTCAGTAGCTAGCAGAGCAAAAGCACAGCACATAAAGCAGCTACATATCTACATTATCTGCATAGCTAAGTTAGCTTTAGCCACATTTTGTAAATATAATTTTGCTAATGCTAACCCAGTTATAGATACTGGAGCTACATAGCTACAGCAAAGCAAATATTATTAAAGCTAACTTAGCTTTAGATATGGGAGTTACATAGCTAAAGCTAAGTAAACATTACTAAAGCTTACTTAGCCATAGATACTGGCGCTATGTAGCTACAGCTAAGCAAATATTACTAAAGCTACCTTAGCTATAGATACTGAAGCTACAAAGCTACAGCCAAGCAAATATTACCAAAGCTAACTTAGCTTGAGATATTGGAGCTACATAGCTAAAGCTATGTTAGCATTACTAAAGCTTACTTAGCCATAGATACTGGCACTATGCAGCTACAGCTAAGCAAATATTACTAAAGCTAACTTAGCTTGAGATATGGGAGCTACATAGCTACAGCAAAGCAAATATTACTAAAGCTAACTTAGCTGAAGATATTGGAGCTATGTAGCTACAGCTAAGCAAATATTACTAAAGCTAACTTAGCTTGATATACTGGAGCTACATAGCAACAGCGAAGCTCACAATGTAGCTATGTAAGATATGTAATCACACTATCCATGTAGCTACGTTATCTTTAGCTATGAAGCTAAAGTGAGACACCATTTGTGTACCTATTTTCTAAATTATCTATGCATAATTTACTCCTGGATTAGACCTCTGACCTTTTAATGTATTTATTTTTTATTTATGAACAGTTTTTTAGTCTGTAATGTTTGAAGTGTGGTAATTTCATCAAAACCATTTTACTACCAGACTTTGTTTATGAATGAAACTGAATTAGAAAACTCCACACAGAAAGGCCCTGAGAGGGAAGCGAACCTCAGACCTTCCTACTGTGAGGCAACAGTGCTAACCTCTGCACCACCCTGCAGCCCTAGTGGGAAGTTATATTTCAAATATCTTTATGTTCTCATAAAATCTGTGCCATTTGGCCTGGCTTTGCTTTAATTGTAATGACAACTAAAATACTAAATTCTCTGACATCAGTAGAGTTAAAAACAGTTATGTTTTTTTTCATGTGTATGGAAAGACATGAGTAAAATACCAAAGATAATCTTGTGTCAGCCTTCATGTATAATGGAAACAATGTGTCACAGGTTCATAATAAAACCCACAATAAACTATGTCAGCAAATACCTCACAGCAAGTTTTATTTATACATCCAAAAACAAAAGATCAAATTTCTCACACTATATACAGATATTACATACAGTGTTTGTACACATATTACATAATTTGTACACAAGAAAATATACATAAAAATGTAAACCTTTGTATACAAAAAATACCTTAGACAAATTAAACAAGGACCAATAACAAAAGGTGACTAGATTAGCTCATCCTATCTTTAAAAACAGTAATACAGTACATTCAATGAGTATAGGAATTTGTCAGCCATTTCTGAAGTCAAGCAGTTAATGTGCCTACGAGCCCTGTTTTCGTTTTGTTCTACGTGATTTTCGGGAGAAGAAACTGGTGCGGTGACTAATCTCATGCTCTGTGGATACAGCAGTAATGCCTTGCAAACATTTCCATTCATTTTTTTTATTTAAGGGGCACAAGGATTATTAGTGGCAACACTGCGGTAACGGAGAGGCCCGGCCTTCTCTGGTGGAGCTACAGGTTTACACTTCAGAACGTGTTTTCTCTTTGGAAGGGAGAGACAGAACTGGGCCTCGTCACAGCTGGACACGGGGGGGGGGGGAGGAATGAAGGGGGGGGGGGTTCTGGTGCAGGCTCATGGCCGGTAATGATGGCAGCTGTTCATTTAATGAGCGTCCAAGCCAAAAAAAAAAGAAAAGGCAGAACAGACACGGGACATGTGAAACACCACCAGCCTCTACCCGCTTCTGTGCAAATTTATGTTGGGAAAGCATACTGAACTGTTTCTCTTCACAAAATGAAATGATGATGTTCATACATTCCTATGATTTATACCACCAAGCCAGTGACCATAATCATATATTGATATTATTATTATTAATGCTGCCCCATGCAATCTCAGACTTTTCCTGGAGTTTAATAGCTATCAAAAATATCCTCCATGAGAATATTAAAAAACAAACTGACATCATACACAGCATACAAACATTGATCCCTCTGACTTCATAGAGAACGTAACAAGCATTTTGATAGCCATTAAAAAACAAGACTCATTCTACAAGACACAGGTTCCACTGAATACATTGCAAATAACAATTTCAACCCATTGCTACTCAATAATCCACCGACAAACCCCAAGATAGAGACTTCTACTCTATATAGCTAATACTCAACAATGTTTGACAATCAGTCAAATGTCTTATATCTATTAAAAGCCATGGTTGTACTGCTGTGTGAGCTGTTAACAGACAGGGGAAGAGCTCTCAGTATACAGAGTTGTCATTTCTGAGTTAAAATCAGAGCCCAGGTTTCTTAAAATCACTTTATAACTGAGTAAATACAAACAGTAAATCCCTACTTCACCTTCAGTGGGAGTTTTATAGTGAGTTTCCTTTAAGTCCTGAAGCTAGACTTGCTTTCTACGACATGTAAGACCATTGTAAATGTGGACCAGAGAGCACCTTTGCGAGTAGACACTTAAAGTCCCTGGATTGCGCCTTCATCACCTTGAAACATTAACACTGAAACTCGTGTGTAAGCCTTTAAAATCCACTTGAGAGAGGAAGTTCGGCTGACCTGATTGTTGATCTCTAGAGGCTCTATTTCTGAGAAACTGTTGTAAAATCGATCGTTTACAACACCCATAGAGGCCAAAATATCTTCCTGATCCAGCCTTTTCAGTAAATGAAGCTACATGTCACGAGACCAATAAAATACCTTATGAAGCTAGAGTTATGTTAATGTGTTTATTGCTTTAAGAAACTAAATTTACCTTCAAGTGTCTACTAGGCCACTCAGAGTCCCACAACCAATGGGGAGGTCAGAGATTTTTGACATCTGAGCAAACCAATAAATGAGCACAATATACAATACACAATATAAAAACAGCTGTTTAAAAGTATTTTGGTAAATCCTTATGACTGTGAAATCTGACTTAGTAAGAGTCTTTATCATGATGAACAGTTAAATAGCTTGAAACATAATGGGTCACAAAGATCACAACCAGTACTCGTCTTTTCCAGAGGATGACAGAAGCAGTGTGAGGAACGGGAGGAGAAATAAAAATGCAATGGCCATCTGAGCAAGGCAGGGTACAGTGGATCATTAAAGACGGGACTTTTGAGTGGCAAAGTGACCACTGAGTGTGACACATAATCTCTGTTAAGGTCCTTCCACCTACTTTCCCCTGGTCACTTCATCACAGAGTGTCACTGTTACCCCCTGCTGAGGAAACCACAAGGCATCGAACGAGTGGACTCGCACTGACTTAGAATCCCAGAGACCGTGTGGCTGCAGAGTAAAAGAAGGGAAACATAAAATATTGAGGAATAATCTGAGGTCTGTGCAAATTCATAATCAAATAGTGCACTATTACCACATTGCACACATGTAGCAGATAGAGAGGGGAGGGTCGACTGGGTTCTAAGTGACTGTGAGTCCACACACCAGAATGCAGCCGCTGCAGGCCGCGTGCTCTCATTTACTCTGCGTGAAAGGTGGCGTGGCGCTTTTGGCACTTGCAGCGGTGGCACTAACTATTGAAAAGCCAGCTGGGGGCGCTGTGGAGCTGTGGCTGGGCTGCACGTCTTTCGGGATGCCACTGTGGGAGGCCAATTGATGGCCGAAGGCCGCACTGAACTGAGGGAGCTGCTGCTTGGGCTGCGTGGAGGTCAGGAGATCATGTGATGAGGATGTGGGGGCAGTGGGAGTCGTTAGACCCGTCATGCCGCTCTGAGGCATTGCTGAGAGTGCAGCCATGGGCTGCAGCGTCACAGAGTGGGTTGTGGCTGGCGGAGTGGACAGGGAGGTGGATATGAGATGACTTTCTGATCCTATGAGATTGCCAAACTGCGTGGGGTCAGTGAGGGGGAGAGGAAGATTGTTCCATGACGAGCGTGGGGGTCCTGGGACTTCCAGCAGCAGAGGGGGGTCCGTCTGAAAGGAGCTGGCATGGGGAGATGATATGTGGTCGCTGTATGGGGATGGCACATGCTCACTGCTGTAGTGGCTGCCTTGAGGAGACGATGTGGGTGCATCCGCCTTTGCGAGCACATGTGATGTGTGTGTCCGGGAAAACGTTCGCTCTGTTATGGAGGTCTGAGTGAGCAGAGAGGTGGTGGAGGGGGCTACGGTAGAAGAAGATGAGGTCATGTTAGAGCATGACGTTGGGGGCTGGTTAGCAGGCTGAGATGGCGGTGAGGGGGGGAACTGACCCCCAGTGGACTGCAGTAGGTTGTCTTCCAGCTCTAGGCTGGTGAAGTTCTCAGTGGGGATGCGGCTGTTCAGCAGATCTCCCATTCCACCCGGCTGGACTGGACCCGGGAACACAGTCATAGCTCGGTGGTCCACTCCTTCAGAGGGTGCCAGGTCTCCTATGGAGGTCAGGCACACCAGAGAATCTGGGTAGGAGCCCATAGCCTGCAGTGCACGCACCAGCTCCTCAGCCTCCTCTGTGGTGGGCAGTAACTCCCCATTCTTACCTAAACACAAATATCCACACACAAAACCATGTTAAAAACCACAAGGATGACTTTGTTATTGCTCACTAAGTGGTTCATAAGAAAAAGCTGTAAGACAACCTTCAAACAAGTCAAAGTCCTGCAGGTCATCAGGTAGTCTGGGCAACACATCAGAGAAATCCTCCTGGTTTAGCTCTAGATCATTTGGAATGTCTGCCATGTCATTTGTGATATCGTCAGGAAGCTCATCTGTGCTCAGGTCTGGAGTTGAAGGGCTCCTGCAACAAATATGACCAACAAAAAAGCTTACAGAGGAACTTGAGAGAGACTTACTAGCCTTACACTCTATCTGAACATCAACATTGACAACAGTGTAGCAGACCTGATGCTGGCCTGTGAGGGTATGGCAAGGCTTGTAGAAGGCATTCCCAGGTTCCCTTGCGGCAACGCTGGGGGGATGGGTTTTTGCGGCCTCCGCGGCCCTCTTCTCCTCTTCTTTTTGTGTTTTTTGGTGAGTGCCGGTGGTTTGGTCTTTTTGCGCGGCTTTCGCTGTTGCTGCTGCTGGTGCTGCACTCGTCTGTTACCGTCCCCTCGCAGGAAATTATCCTGAGCAGAAAGAATTGAGACGTTGTAGAGCCAAGAGAGCTTTGTTTTCAGTCTTTTTGTTAAGCTGGGTTAGTTGATATTTATACCCAAGACACAATAATCAGTCCTTTCATCCACTTCCCAAAATGTGATCTTACCATTTTTTTGGCATGCTCTTCACAGAGTGGTGTCTGGTGCGTGATATCAAACACAGGGATGGAACACTGTTGACCATCAGCAAATTTGGCTGTGCAACTCGCAAAGAGCTGCTGGGAACGGTTCAACAGGATATCTACAGATTTCAATCAAGGACGTTACAAAATACCTGGGACAACAGAAGTCATACAATTACATCAAAAAGGTTGGAATTTTAGATCACTGATCAGTTGCTTTAAGTGCCCAAACATGATGTAGTGAATTTATTTTCCTGTTCTACTTTGGTGCTATCAATTGTGATCAATCAGTTCTGTAAGTTTTAGTGGAAAGGATACGCTGAAAGCAGTGTCGAGTGAAGGGCAGCGCTCTGTTGTTGCAGGCCTGGCCCTTTGTGCTGCCAGTGCAGGTCCCTGGATCTGTCTTCAGCTGCCTTGCTGGAGAATCACTGTAAAAGAAGAGACAGAGGGCTGAAAAAAACAGCAACAACTCTCCATATTCACCAAGTTATAGAGATTTTTATTTGGCTTTAACCCTTAGAGCTCACGTGGCACGGATCCGTGCTGCAGGCACATCCCTAAATCACTTTGTAACATTTGAACCGTAAGTCGTAGGCACTTAAGAATTTTTTATTTTTTTTTCATCTGAAAGCTCTCAGTTGTGCCTTTCTGATCATGTTCTCCATGCATTCGTAGCTCTTACAGAACATTTTCGAGAGAGCCCTGAACTTGGCTGACTTTCCAGGGTCTCTGAGGAGGTTGCTGTCGTAAATAACAAGAAGTGACAAGTTTATAAAAACATTAATAACTTTTGAACCATAAGTCATAGACATTTACTCTTTATTCCTCTGAAAGCTGACTTTCTTGTCATTTGTTTGCTACCCTCAATGTCCCCGCAGCCCTAAATGATGCCGTTCTAGCCAGCACGGAATTTCTGTGACTTTTCTGGGTCTTTACAGATTGAATCCACATTGTTTTATCCATTTTTAATCCATTTTTGACCACTTACTTCGGCTTTTTGCCCAGGGCATCGCCATGTTGTTTATCGCAATGCATTGTGGGAGGGGCAGTTGGGCCTCTACTGCTTTGAGGAATGGCATAAATGAATCTAACTGCAAAAAAAAAAAAACATGGACTTTTTCTTTGTATATATATGTAGATATTTTGAAAACTGTTAGTCACAGAATGTTTTATTTTTCAACATTGTGTCTCTAAAAGATAGAAGAACAAGTATGTGCAAAGAAAAGGCTTAGTCACTAATGTTTTCTGTGTTATAAATAAAAACCAATGAGTTTCAAATTCCGATTTGTTTTTTTCTTTTGTCTTTAGAGTCCCATAAACTTTTTTTAAGACAAAAAGTTCAGAAGAGACATGATGGTGGTAAAAATTGCTGTGAGCTCTCAGGGTTAAGGACTACAAGATTAGAAGAGGCAAAAAGCTGCAAGTACATAGATGTTGGATCCATCATAAAGATAATATACATTGAATTTCAAGTATATTAATGGTAGACTCAACAGATTTTT
This sequence comes from Cheilinus undulatus, assembly GCF_018320785.1. Lineage (NCBI taxonomy): Eukaryota > Metazoa > Chordata > Actinopteri > Labriformes > Labridae > Cheilinus > Cheilinus undulatus. The sequence continues at coordinate 41,752,632 of NC_054879.1, forward strand.
AAAAACTATTTTAATCATGATGGGACTCGCATATTTGTATTCCGTTTTGTTTAAAAAATCTTGAGAGCTTAAAAAAGGTTAATATGACTTTGGTCAGAATACCTCGAGGAGCTTCGAGAGGCACCACGTAACTCCTGGATCAGCTGCCCCGCACAGTCTGGGTTGTTACTGGCAGCATGCAGCAAGGCTTTCCGGAAGGCATAGCGATATCTCTTTTGGCGGATACGCGCTCTCTCCTCCCGGCACATGTGCTTGTATTTCTCACGGAGGTATGAGCAAAGCCTGAGTAGCCGTGTTCTCCGTGAGGAACCTCTATCATCTTCCACCCTGTTTAAAAAAGATTGAACCACAGTTAAGACATAAGTCAAAGTTTAAAATTTGGTGTCAGGTTGTGAGACACCGACCCATTCTGTGGTCTCCAAGAGCTCTGGAAAGGAACAAAAGCCACAGCCTCCTCTTCGTCATCGTCATCAGCACTGTCTTCAGACCAGTCCAATCCTGGAAGACAACTTGTTAGAGCAGCTTACCTCAGCAAATCTGACACATCACTCAATATCTGAGATATCAAACTTTTAAGTAAAAATTTTTGAAAAGTTTGACAGCTAGCACTAAATGCACGTAAATTAAGCACCTAGATGAGGAAAGAGGTCTTCATGCTCCCGATGTCTCTTGGCACAGAGCTGTACCAGGTGTTGCAACCTGGCCAGGCAGCTGGCAGAAGGTGAAAAGGCAGCGGGACGCATGACCACCACATGCCGCTGATTGCTGCTGCCACTCTCCTTGCAACTGACAGGCAAGTGAGTAGCAGTGAAAGGCATTTTCCTGCTGAGTGATGGCCCAGAGGGTTGCACTGGACTGGGTGCTGCATTAGCGGGCATCCCTGGAGGCAGAAAGTTGACCGTCTGAGGTGGTGATGGATTGCATAATAAACCCTGCTGCTTTCCTGGGAAGATGAAGGAAGTCACGCTGGAGTGCTGGGATGGCTGAAGGAGACCTGGCTGCTGTCGTGGGAGGTGAGTGTTAAGCGGCGATGAGGGGTGAACGCGGGAGACAGGTGAGGGACTAAAGTGCTCAGGGGGTGGTTGGAAGAGGTCCGTGTCATGGCAGAGCTTCTGGTTAAGCACCAGACGATTCTGCAGCTTCTTCTTGATGACGTTGGCCTTCCGAGGAGTTCCCACCTCCTCACCGTCTGTGTCATCCTCGTAAAAGGCAAAAGGGTCCAGGAGTTCCCCATCAGGGAGGGGTAACAGGCGTGTACAAGGGGGAGATGGTGGGAGTTCATCTAAACCATTTGGGGCTTTCAGAGCTAAAGAGGGCACAGTTATGTTGAGAGCAACTGACTCCAGGTGAGCCCGTGAGCGCATATCCTCCAAAGCATCATGCTTCTTTTTCCGTTCCTTCTTTGGGATAAAGCCCAGAACCTGCAGGTGACTGTTACAGTATCTGAAAAACAAGACAACATCCTCACTACGTGTTGCTTTTAAAAATCACATTTTCTGCTTAAAAATGCACAAACATACCTGCGGTCCTCAGACTTAGGGATGGGGTTGGTACACCTCTGACTGTTGTACTTGGCCACATATTCACATTGCTTGAAGGGGGCTGTCTTATCCTCCAGAACGTGTCGGATACAGAAAGCATAGCCATTTAGTCTGCGCTGCTTGCAGAGCTTTGGGCTGTATGAGCACAACGGCTTATTGTCCACCTCTGAGAAGTGTATGTGTTTGCCTTCATACATCACGTTACTCTTGTTCGTGACAACATCAGCTGATGGGATAAAGTCAGGGGAAACCAAGAGTTACATCACTTCATACTACAGAGGTAACAAGGCATGCACATGCAGGAAAAAGAGGCATGGAATAAGTCATCACTACAGCAGCTTACAACTCATCAAAATAATACCTTATATCAGTGTTAAATGGGAATCAGCATTCAGAGCACCCACGTGATTGTATTGACGAATTATCACGTTAACATCTGGCATATGCTATGAGTAACAGTTAATGTGTATGCTATTTTTTAAAGGCAAGCTTCATAGTTCAGACTAACCTTTTCTCTGACTATTGGCTCTAATTTTACACACATTTACTTTGTCACCATATCTCGCTGCTATACAGCGATTTTATTCAGCAGTCTATTAAAAAAACCTTCAAGGTAGTACATAAACCATGACAGTGAAAGTGCAAGACGAGAAATGCAAGACTGAAACCGGACTAACAAAGTTAACAGCAGTTTACAGTCACTTCTGTTTGAGTTACATCGTTACAGAGCCACCAGAACGCTCAAATAAGGAGAAAGTCACCTTTTGTATTCAGCACTTTAAAAAAACATGTTTTGATTGTTATGCCTCGTGATAAACAAGCATTGCTAATAAGATGCCACTGGTAGATCCCGATATACAGTAACTATAATTACAGCGCTAGCTCCTCAGCTCCAGCATTAGCCTAGCTGCTAAATTTAATAACAGAGTGTTTGCAAGTTGGGTTTGAGAAGTGAAGCAGTCCCGTAAGCCAAGTTGCACATTGGCCACGTATGTAAAGGTCGGCTAAGCAACATTTGTATAAGCTTAACTCAAAGTAAACTATTTCAGGTAGAGACGGAGAACCGGGCGGGCAGGTAACGGTTCAAACCGCTAGCTACACTATCACTTCTGCTCCGGCGAGCTAGCTTGTATAGCTCGGAGCGAAAGGGAAAACTTCATACTGTGGAATTAAATACATTCATGTGTCAAACACAAACCCTTAATTTGAGCTAAAGTATATAACTTTGTTCATCTTTGGGTGGATATACATGTTCATGAGGTGTAACATATACGAAAAGTTGAATTTCATGCTGAGCTAGCATGCTAGCCAAGCTAAAAACACAAATTAGTAGGCGGTAGCTAACCAGGAAACGGAAACATCAGCTAATGGTAACACTTTAAAGGTTTATTTTCAGGCAAGTTTTGAGAGAAAAATTACCATTATAATCAGAAAATACAAACAATATATAGTCGCCCCTCAGTGATATGGTTGTTTTATGTGCGAACATGACATATTTGTGAGTAAATACATTTAAACAAAGGGTCTAAATACGAGGCTTGAGGCCTATCCACGAAGGCCACTGTGATAATCGATATGAATTTAAGCCTCCATCGTTACATAATCTGACAATAGCAGTCTACAGGACTTAAAGCTATTGACATCGCATTGGTCCCCACTTCTTCTTATGATTACGAGTCATTTGGTAACAAGAGAAGTTTTAAAATAAATGAGTCATCAGTTAGAGGCCTTTTAGCTCTGATAGCACAGCGGCCTCCAGTTGAACGCCGTGGCCGACCAAAGCCTGGGTAAAACGGCTAACTCAAAAATCGAGACCGAGGCTGCAAACGATTTCGCTTACCTTGAACTGGTATGGGCTGTGTACGGTATTCGCTCCAGTTAGACGGCCGAAAAGACTCCTAGGATCAGCTAGGCTATTTGTGTATCGATATTCGAGATAGGTAAGTAATAGTGATCTTCATCGAGCTCGGAATATCTAGAAATAAGGATGCATGTAAATATATGCTATCCAGAGCAAATTACAAGCCGTAGGTAGGCTGCTGAGGATTTTTGTTGGATCCACAGCAGACTCCTCACAGCACCACTACAGGCACTGCGGGGACATGACAACAATCCGCTCAACAACAACAACCTCTCCTACCATATTGGAAATTCAACTTTGTTAAAAACCTCTACAGTGTAAAATGTCGTTTTATTTTCCATTTGAAATAAAGCAGTTTGTGTTTAGGACAGTGTCCTTTACTGTGTACCATGTTTGAGGCTACTGAAGTAAATCATACGGACAGAGAAGTCCAGATAAGTGTTACAGTGTATATTCCACCTGGACCACGGCTATCGTCTTCCATATGAATGAGTTACCAGCTCTGCTGCCACACTGTTACCGGCTGATCACTGATGATGAATCACGTGCCAAGAAGATACAGAGGTTCAGGGCGGAAAAGTTTACTACTGAAAAGATACTACTAAAACAGAACAGTAATATACAAAACGGAGTACAAATTCAAATAGGGCATGTGCAAAGACCATAAGGCTTGCTGCAGAAAACTGATTTATTCATTTTCACAAAAATGACCAACCTTATAATAAATTCAGTATACCTTTAGGAAAATATATGCATTAACAATTTAATCTTGGAAGCTTCACTGGAAGACAAAATACTGGATTATCATAAAAGGATAAACAGTTAAAACCTTTGGTCACAGCAACTATTAAGTGCATTCTAAAAGGTAAAGTTTACACTGTCAGGTGTGCGCCTTTGGATATTTGGTAAACTTAGTTTACATTTTAAACTTGCAAGTAGCACATACATTTCTGCAGGTTAATAAAGTGTGTTAGTTCCATAATTAACATCAATGATTAGGCATCTATTAAAGTCACACATTTTCTATATCAAAATAAAAGTGCAAATAAATAGGTTTCTAGGAATGTGCAAATAGTGGAGTTGTGCGTATCTTTGTTTTTTCTTTTTAAAGCCAGTTATGTTTTTGATGTTTATTCACTGATTTCTAACAAATGGCTGGCTCATCCACAGCTTGTGCTCCCTCCGTGACAGCTTTCACACACTTGGCCATCGTCTGGGAGGCTCTGCTTATTGGATCTATGGGTAAAAACAAACAAGATTTAAAGTCTGTACTGCAAAGCTAAGGTGAAAATCCAGTATGTCAATAGGTCAAACTAGAACTCAATGGGTGATGCATATAAAAGAACCCTTAAAGACATACACACACATATTAGAATAAAAAATAATACAAATTAAGGTTTGCAGTTAAAACTCAGTTGTATGAAAAATGATTGGTATTATATATAGTATATTGTTTCGCATCAAGTTTATGCCATTTCTGTGTAAAACTGACATATAGAAACATTGATATGAACTTTGAAAAAACAGTGCACCACTCTGAAATAATAATTAATATCGCAGTAGCTGAGTTTCAAGAGAGACATTTTCTTCTCATTCAGTGCATGAGCTCTACAATCATACAATTAGTTACTGTTATAAAGAAATTTTATATATTTTAAACCATGCACAGTAAAATATTTTAAAAAACAATTTTTTTTATTGCTTTTAAGTATTAACTCTTTGTCTTCACATGCATGCCTACAAAGTAGTTCTTTCTTTATTATGTTTCATCGTGATGTGAATCTTTACTGTGTTTCCCTTTCACAACTGCAGTAGCAACAAAGTTAGTTTTTTGTTTGTAAGTAGTGGTAAGCACTACTGGATGGCTTTTTCTTTTCCTCTATTGTTGGGGTTCACAATCTTTTTTGCCCACAACCCCAAAAATAATGGTACCAGAGACCAGGGTTCCCCACTGTACCTAACCCCTTATTTCCATATACAATGGCTGTGATCCGCCATCCGAATCGTACTGTGAAGCAAACCACTCTTTCTAGCCGTGGGCCCCCCCAAGGGGCGCGAGGTCATGATGAGGGGGCGTGGCAAGGCAAAGCTAAGGAACACAAGCTGATGACTTTAGCACCACAGAATAGGAGCAGCTCATTGATGACACCTTAGATTCAACAATGTCATTGAGAGCCTTGGCCACACTCTTCCCTTTTGAAACATCCTACCTGAGTGAGAAAGGTTTTTTTTTAAACTGTTGCTGCAATTAAGACAAAAATAAAATCAAAGCTGGACATTGAAAATGGCCTGAGATTGTCACTCGCAGCTGCACCCAAGACTCAAGAGTTCTGTAACCAAAATGCCCACGAAGTCACTGAAATTATTGCAGGAATTAGAAATCATCAAGGTGTTTGTTAAGTTTGTATTCACTGTTCATCTTCAGAGAGTCATAATTTTAAAACCGTAAGTTTTTAGGTTTAATGTTGTGGTAAATTCTAAAAAAAAGAAGAGGGATTTGTGTGCAAAAGTTGTAATTGCCAGTGTGTGTGCTGTACATTTACATGTTTTTACAATTTGATATGAAGGGAGGGGAAGGGCGGGCCTGAAAATATTTTCCCTCAGCTAAAGGGGGGCCAGACCAAAAAAGTTTGGGAACCACTGCTCCAGTCAATTGAGCAGTTTCACTGCCCACGCTCCAGTCCAGCTCCGGCGTGTCACAGCTCTGCTCCACTTTGCTGAAGACACACTGCAGGTCTGTTTCCAGCTCTGGCTGCTGCCAAACTGCATCAATCCACGTACAGCAGATCAATCCAAACAGCCGTAAAAACTTTCATAGTATCCAGCTAACTTTAAAGTACAACAAAATGCACTGAATTCCAATCATAAATCATCACTATACCAACATTATATCTCATCCTGCAGCACGAGCAAACGGTCATAAAGAGGCCAGTGGGTCACAGCTTACAAAGGCGCCACTGATGTGGAAAAGTCAACTTCTGAGGTTGAAAAGCCACAGAATTTTAAATGAAACCACAGATTCTTTATAGCTAACATTAACCTTTCAATTTTATAATGTACTCACCCATGGTGGAAACAATAAAATCATGGAATCATGTCAAAATGAAATGGTAAATCATCCCCAAAAAGGCAAATTAATCTATTGTTGATATACTATCCCTGCATGAACTCGCAGTTCCCCATGATCTCTGCTCTCGTCTCAAGCTGATCAGGACTGTGCTGCATTATATTGCACAGCGCTGTAGACACGCTTCCAGTGTGCAAGGTCATTAACCTTTGGTCAGAGTTGTACTTCTGTGGAGTGTGGGGCCGCCATTGTATGTGGAAATTAAAGGTAAGGGCAGATAAGAATTTTTTGGGGGGAATTTAACTAATTTAATAAACATTTTCTAACAAAATGGGTAATTCATGCAACTTTTGACAATTTAAAGATATTCTTTGTTTTTTTGTAAGGCATCTTGTGACCCACTCTCAGTGTCTCATGACCCCCAGGGGGTCAACTTTGGGAACTGCTACTCTGGTAAGTGACATGTAAACAGGACATTTTAAATATGAGTTTCAAAACTTTGGAGGAATCTTCATTTAGATTTGTTTATATAGAAAGGGGAAAAATGTTCATATAATGTATAACATATAAAGGCAGCTGAGGAGGGGAAAAGGGCATACTGTAAACAAGCTTCAACGAAAAATGCTATAAAACCCAGTTTAAGTATGACTACATAACTTAATAATGAAGTAATCATGGCTTTATTGACATTAAGGGACTTATATATCACTGCTGTGAATGTCTGACAAGTTTAGAATATAACAGTTAGCAGGAGAAGAATCTGAATGTTTTAGAGACCCACCTGTCATATAGAAATCCTTCACAGTGAGTTGTGGGGGGACTAAAGGATCAGAAAGAACTTCTTGGTTCACAGCCTGGAAGACGTAAGTCAGATTTCACCGTTATAGAGAACAGTAAGAATAAAACCAAATAAATATGTTTATATTAAATGTTTCTTAGGGCTTTCTCTAAAGGCAACTGAACACATGCTAGAGGAAAAGAACAGCTGACCTTTGACAGTTCAGTAGCCTGTTTAAAATAGTTGGCCTCCTCAACATCATCATATCGAACCAGATTTGGGGAAACCTCTGCCAGTCGATCACGCACTCCATCAAGGGTGTCATATGGCAGTGTCACTCCAGCAAGCTAAAATAAAGACATAGCATTAAGTCTCATTCTTTATCATGTATTAAGATAGTTATTCATTATTGTAGTTCACCTCAGATATGGCTCTGATGATCCTCCAGTCCTCTCTAGCCATGCCTGGAGCAGTCACAGCAACTTTGGTCTGCTGGGCACGGCCTTCAGTGTTCACATAGGTGCTACATTTCTCAGTATATGCAGCTCCAGGAAGTATGATGTCAGCCATTGGTGCGCCAACATCTCCGTGGTGACCTGAAGTTTTGGCATAGAGAACTGAAATACTCCTACTGTAGTACAGACACAGTGTGTGCACAAGACAGCCCATCATTTGATCTTATTGCTTCTGACATGAGATGTATCACTTCGGTCAAAAATTTCCCCGTAGGTGTTCAAATTGCTTTAGAAGTGTTACTGTTAATCATAAGCACCTGCATTAATTAAGTTACTCCATTCATCTACTCAGGTTTTCCCTTTTGCACGTGTGAAATAGAATAACACTGCTGCTCTCAGCTGACACCGATAAATTAATGTAAATGAAAGAGCTTCTTCTGCTGTGCAGTAAAACAGCTGACCTTGATAAATTATGAAGCTATCCTTTTGGAGATCTTGGCGAGTAATGCAGCCAGCATCAGCTCCCAGCAGGTACAGAACTTTTGGTGGCTCCTTTCTGATAGCCTCCACCCCTGGCTTGTACCCAAGATCAAGTGCAGCCACTTGACTGGCAACCCTGAAGACAAGGCCAAAACAGCAGCAGAGTAAACAGACTAGATGTCCGCTCTGGACAATTTCCTGATACCATTAGACTCCTGGCAAAAAATTTCCAAGACTATGACCTGTGAAGCACATTGAGGACCTTCCAGGTTTCCTCTACGCCACTGCTGACGCGAGCATTCTGCGCAATGGTCGACACAGCAGCCATTATCGCAGCCCCATCCTCTCTCTGCAGGCAGCTGCTTCCAACTACAACAACAGGATGCTTGGCTTTGGCCAGGACCTTCAAGAGAAGATACAGACAAAATAAAAGGAAGAGCCTGTCAAACTGACTGATAACATTTTTTGCAGTACTGAGAGTTCTCAGGGTGTTACCTGGGAAAATGGATGAACTCCAGATGCAATTTCTTGGAGAATTGTGGCAGACTCCCCAAGATGATCATATGTATAACTTAGATCTACTTGCTTTCCTATAAGAGCAACTTGCAGCTCGTTGTGAAGCCATCTAAATCAGAGGTAGCAAGACCGCATTAAGACAAATGCTTTTATGCTTTTATGCTTGACTTATATCAAAAGTTTTTCTTTGACACAAGCTTTAAACTGTGGTTTAGAAACACATCCTGTACAGCAGCACCTTACCCTTTTCTGATTCGGGCATTGAATAGAGGAGCCTCATAGCGTGGGTGTGTTCCAACCAGAAGCAGCAGGTCAGCTTCTTCAATACCAGCGATGCCAGTGTTAAGAAGATAGCTTGAACGCAGGTCAGATCTGAAGAAATCAAGGTCAGCACATAGGTCAACCTTAGCCCAGATATTTTGAGATGATTTTACATTTTCTGGGGTCCTACCCAGCTCCAGCCATCGGGAACCCCTCTTCTGTGCACAGGTTGTCACTGTTCAAACGATTCAGCAGGTCTTTCAGGGAAATAAGAGCCTCTGCATCTGCCAGGCCTCCGACAACAGCTGCAACTTCATTACCCGTGACTCCCTGCAACTATGAAATAACAACATGCTAGTCTGAAACCTAGCTGCAAATGATCATGTACTGTTAAGGGTCATTTTATCATAAATAACATACTGCTCCAGCAACTCGAGTCAGCACATCCTCCCAGCTAGTGGGGACCAGCTGCCCAGACTCATTTTTCACCATGGGCTGAGTAAGCCTCTGTCTCTTGAGACCATCATAAGCAAACCTGTCAGGATGGCAGCAATAGGGCATTCAGCAATGAAGCAAACACAATAACAAAAATCTAGGACCTTGTGTGATAATACAAGAACCTGGTTTTGTCAGAAATCCACTCCTCGTTAATATCTTCATGGATACGTGGCAGGATTCTCATCACCTCACCGCCACGGGTGCTCACCACAATGTTGCTTCCCACAGCATCCAGAACATCGATGGATTCAGTCTTCCTGCAGATACACAAAGAGGGGACATGAGCGTAAAAACGGCTCTCTCACCAGGGAAAGTTAATCATATGTCAGTCATAAGAAGGTCCAATAACCTTGTCTCCCAAGGGCGAGCTGTGAAAGCATATGGTTTAGAAGTCAAGGCTCCCACTGGGCATATATCAATAACATTTCCGGATAATTCAGACATGAACATCTTCTCCACATAGGTCCCAATCTGCAGGTCATTGCCTCTGCCGGTGGTACCCAGATCCTCCACTCCTGCAATCTCACTGGCAAAGCTGTAGAAGAACAAAAAAATGTAATACTTATTTTTCTCTTCTAAATATACACAGAAACTTAACTTAATCTTGACATAATTGATATGTGGCTCACCGCACACAGCGAGTGCACTGGATACAGCGAGTCATAATGGTTTTGATGAGAGGGCCAATGTTCTTGTCCTCTACGGCTCTTTTGCCTTCTGTGAAGCGGCTCCTGTCACTGCCAAACTGCATGGATTGGTCCTTAAAACAAATCAACATTCAGTTCAGGTACGGTTCAGTTCATTTCTAAAGATAATAATGTTTGACAAAATGTAGCTATGAGAAAAAAGATGCCAAGCAGGTGGTTATTTTTTTTACCTGCAAATCACATTCTCCCCCCTGATCACAAATTGGACAGTCTAATGGGTGGTTAGCCAGTAAAAACTCCATCACACCCTCTCTGTGTAAATTTAATAAACAAAAACGTCACAAAAGTCTTTAATACAGACCACAAAATCTAGTATGTCTTTCTTGAGACTGTTTTTCTCACCTGGCCTTTCTTGTTTTATCAGAGTTGGTTAAAATGTTCCAACCCTTCATGACTGGCATTGCACAAGCCGCCACTGGCTACAAGATGAATGAAAATGATTATTTTAAATACAGAGATTTAGGAAACCATAAAAAATCAGCATAGCTACTAGGGCTGAATAACTTGGGAAATTAATCTAAAAGCATTTTCCTCCCAACATTACAATTTAAACATTTTTTAAGTTCCTCATTTGATGTATTTTTCAACAAAAAAGCAATAAAGTACTCTATACTACAACCAACACAATATTAGATAGGTTAAACTACAGCTGAAACTGTTTAAAAACCATTGAAATCTAAACTTTGATTAATTGCCCAGCCCTAATAGCTACCAAAATAGAATCAAAAACAACCATTTGCACTCTATAAACATACCTTTGGAACTTTCTCTATTTCAACCAGACACATCCGACAGTTTCCAGCAACTGACAGGCGCTCGTGGTAGCAGAAGCGAGGAATCTGCATTCCTACCTTCTCACATGCCTGTGACAACATTCAGTCTGTGTTAAATCTAATATAATGCCTCAGTTTGACAGGAATTGTCTTTCAAATGTAACCATGTCCATGACAAAACCACTCTACCTGCAACACCGTGGTTCCAGGCTCCACCATGACAGGTGTCCCATCAACAAACACCTCCACAAGGTTGCTGGCAGGTGCTGCTGCAGTAGCTGCATTGCGAGCTTCAAGCACAGACAGAAAACAATAACTTTTTTTGTTACCAATGAACCATTTAACAGTTATATAATTGGGCATCATCTGCCTGTAACACCATGTCACAATAAACTCTTTTTTTTCCAAAGTAATGACCAATTATTTCAATTGACAACTCTAGGCTTAATAGAGCCAGCAACAGCCTGGTACCAAATTTGGTGGTTGGCAAAGCTGTAATCCTGCCTCTAATCCATCAGCGGAACAAACTGACAGCTCCTGGTGCTGACACTAAACACACAATCAACAAGTGGGTGTTCTGCAGAAATGCAGGGCACACACACACACGTTTAATCAGATGATGAAGTGGCATATTGTTACCAGTGTTAGCTGCCGACTCACCCCCTTTGGTAATAGCTGCTGGCAACAGACCCCGGCTCACAGCAGGCAAACGCAACATGCTGAAAGAGAGGCAACATCATGTGTAAGGTCTAATGGATAGCATACTTCTTGAAGTGACAACCAGGCTTTCAATATCCAAAGTAGGCGACGGTTTCAGACACGGACCACCGTTATGCCTTTATCAGAATGTAAGTTTGCAAGCTAGCTAGCTAGCTTTGAAGAGCAGACAGCGTCTGGGAGCCGCTAAACTGTCATGACGTATTTAAAATTATGTCCCCACAGTTCCGGATGCTTTTGACTACGCTGTTACGAATATGTATGAAATAACAACCCACATAATGTCAGGAAATCGACAAAACACCATACAGCTGGACAAACGAGGTGCTAAATTATGTTAGCAGAGGGGACGTAACATGTTTAACCGTTAGCTTGTGGCACTAACGTTTTCTAATATTTATGTAGCTCTAACGTTTAAATTATTATCCGGCACCGCGTCAAGCGGTTTGCAACGTTAATTTATTAGCCCGACAAAGTTAGCATCCCGTGACATAAACAAGCTAACGTCAACTGGATTCCAGTCAGCTCAATTTCCTCATTTTTTCCTCTACAAAAGCGGCTCGCATTCAACAAACGTGCTTCAAAATTAACTTTATCTAGATGTAGTAACGTTTTACAAGCCTTATATTGGACATTCATTCACTTACCTTGTCAGCGAATGTCCTCATGAGACTGCCAGCCACGCAGATTGCGCACTGTCTTGTTATTGTGCTGCGTCACGGATTAAGTAATCCAGTATACCATAATCCAAATAGGTAGGCTTCCTCTCTTTTAATACGTATTAATCGTAAAGGAATTGAATATTAATAACTGCCTTTAACAGCATCTCATTCCCACTAATTTGGGATAGAATGTGGGGAGAAGATACTGCAGTAACAACAGGAATTTCCCCTCAATTTCAGATTTTATCTAAGAGTTGAGCCACTTAGTATTTACTAGTCAAATTTAGTTGACAACTGAGTGCAGCTAAGTTTCCCACGGGGGTCAAACCTTGGCTCTTTTAATCTAAGTAACTCCAGTGACAGCCTTCCTGACACAGGATGGCACTCCATCTCTTCTCCTCACTGTCATGTAATCTGTTTAAGTCAGACTTCACCAGAAAGGAATAACAGGAAACGGCTGAATTTGTAAACAGACCCTCAGGATATGGAAGTAAATGCACATCTGGGTTTGTGTCATGCTAATGTATAACTTACAAGGCCTAAGGAAATCCACCTGGAAATCTGCTCTGTCTGCATGTAAAACATCAAGGCCTTCTTTCTTTTTAATGAGGTTACAATGACAGACCTCTAACAATCAAGTCAATTAAGTGAAGATGCACAAACAAGGTACCATATATGTTCAGAATAGGATATTTATTTAGGAATATATTAGCCTAAAATACTCATAAAATTCAACAAATTTAAAAATCTTACAATATATTAAGAGTTCACCAGCAGCAAGTATATATCAAATATAAAAAACTATATTAACATGTTATAATGTTAGTCTCAAAAAAAAAAAACATGTTCAACATTTAGCATCTCTAGGAGCCATATATGCTATTTTCAAGAGTACAATGATATTAATGTTTTGTAAATGCAATTTTATTACAAGAATATAGTTGACAATTTTATAATCACAATACTACACCTGATCTAGGCTTAAGAGAGTGTATAAAATGTTAGAGTCCATTGTGTTCTAGCGCCTAGCATGGCCCTGTACACTTGTTTTTTGTCACACAAATGTTGCTAACCCAAAGATATTCAGTTTACCATTGTATCAGACTGTATCATGAGACTTTTTTTGGACAGTATATCTTTCTCTTTTACTGAGTCACATGGGAAAGAACTAAACATTACAATCTCGGTATGCAGTGTACCCAGTTCAAGATAAATTTTCCGTATAAGTTAATAACTGTCAAAGTGAAACAAACTAGGAAAATCTGATCACCAGAGTTGGAAAGATCAGCATATATGCTTGAGTAACAGCCTGCCTTGGCTTCTTGTTTTCCACTACAGTCTGATAATGGTTTTAATCATAGAGTTGATGACTCCACAGACTCCTCTGGCACACCGTCGTGGTGAACTCCAGGCACAGACTCCATCTCAGTGGCGGAGACTGACTGGCTGAGCTCTCTCAGTGAATTCTTAGTAATATCCAGGCATGCACGCTTAAGGATATTACGCACTTTTTTCCCTACAAGCATGTAAAGCAGGGGGTTAATGCAGCTGTTAAAGAAGCCTAAGCTGGTGGCAAGAGGAAAGCCAGTTTTGAGTACGTTGTGCAAGTATAATGAGGAATGCATGGATAACTCCATCAAGCCAAAAGTATGAAAAGGTGCCCAGCATAAAAAGAAGGCCAGAATTACAGCTGATACTGTCTTGGAGAAGTTCGAAAAGCGAACTGAGCCCCTAGACTGATTCACTTTGATAGTCAGAAGTATGCCTGTCACACAGATGGCAGTCAGAGGAAAAAGGAAGCCTACGGTAGTGCGGATGACCCCGATAATAATGTGTCTCATGGCTGCTATGCCTCCGTCTTTTTCGTGGAAGTTATTGAAGCACACTATCTTGTCATGTAAGCGCATTGTGTCACGAAAAATCAGCGCAGGGCAGCTCAAGATAGCAGCAAGCACCCATATGCACCCACACACAGCCCAGGCCCTTTCCACAGTCCGGTGCCTCTGAGACCAGTTGAGGTGCACAAGAGAAACATATCTGTCGATACTGAGCACAGTGAGGGAGAGCACACTAGCATACATGTTCATCACAGACACAAATGAGTTAATCTTACACATGGCTTTGCCAAAATTCCAGTGGAAGTCACGCAGGATGTAGTCGATGTAGAAAGGTAGAAAAAGCACGAAAACAAAATCTGCAACGGCGAGATTGAGCAACCAGATGCTGTTGACAGTCCTTTTGGTTTTGAATATCGTCACCCAAATGACAATGCCATTTCCAATCACACCAAGCACAAAGCAGATGATGTAGATGACCACTGAGATGATGTGCATAGTTTCCATCTGCCTGTGGTCCACCTTAAGGTCCTCCAAGTCCCCATACTCCAGGTCATATTCATAGGTGTAGTTTCCATAGTCCTCGCCAGGGTCATCCATGGTTTCAAGGTGCTCTGTGGTCAAGTTATCTGTAAAAAAGATGCATTTGCTTCAGACAAACTCTAAAAAATCTACATGGATTATACTGATATCCTCTCACCTCACAGTTTGTTTTAGTCTTAATTGTTCTCAGGAAGGATCCAGTTGCCTGTCTTGCCGTTCTTTCCAATCATTTAGTTCCTGTGTTGAAGTTATGGCTGGGTGTGTCAGGAGTTGCTCTGGAACATAATGTCAACATCCATTTAAATCAACAGTGTGGACAGTGAGATGCCCAACAGATGAGGTAAAAAGAGCCCTCAAAGGATGATTCATATTGTGTTTCTGTGTAAGTAAACATGGATGAAGTGTATTGTTATACACTTTGCAGAGGCAAAAGCACAATGTGGATGTGTGGGTGATAATAAGCACTGTGGCATTTAATTGTTTGTCTTATTCAGAGAGAGCAAGTGGATGAGGTTATATTCTAACACATAGCACCTCTATTTGTATCATTATCAAGGCCAAACCGCATTAAAACCAAACTAGCCAGAAGTTTTATATTCATTCAGATTATATAAAGATGAGGCACTGTTTATGGCATGGTAGGAAGAAAGAGAAACATAATTTTAGAGATCTTCAATCTGGATGTGAATACATGGTTCAGTGATAAGACAGGTTAGCTTTTAAATGTGTTAGGGTACAGTTAGATCACACGAACTGCAAAAGACAACAGACAAGATTTTTTTTAAATAAGAGAAATCAAAGTAAGATAATGGTAAGAACTATATTGAAATAGAAATCAGAAAATAATACTCTTCAAATAAAAAAAGGAAGTTTTGTGAACATGAGTCCAATTCAAATAGACGTTGTAAATAAAGTGACCAGAGTAATATTAGATTGAAAGCGGAACAACTAAAATAGTGGAAACTTCACGGAAACAGTGCTGATTACAAAGTTATTGAGTCAGTGCAACCAACGAGCTGAAAACTACGTATAAATCTCAATTAACATGCAGAAACATTGGTTATGTAACCAGTGCTAGCTTGTCGATAACTGGGAAATAACTGTTCACACACAAATTACGATGTCCAAACTATCGGTGTACAGTTTGGAGGGCTTTGGTTAAGTTTGAAGAGATTGCATCGCTTACCCAAAAAGTGCAGCGCTCCCTTTTAGAAGTTTTTGGGCGAGATCCCCGACAGCTCCCGGGTGACATTTGCTGCTACATTAGCCTGTTGATCTGTTTTTGTTACCGAGCCTTCTCCCCTAACTCCCCCGCTCCTTCGCTAAAGCGTCCCTGCAGCATGTGTGTTGTCTTTCCGTGTGCCCATCCAAGTTAAACTGTGCTCCTTTGAAGGGACGGTGGAGCTGTGAGATGTGCGGTGGGCGCGCCGTCTTGACGCGTCAAACGCCAAAGCCTGAAGAAAACTTATTGGTCAGCCGCTCGGAATGAAGAATGCCTTCATTCAGAGGGGCTGCGGCTGCTTCTCATGACAGCAGGGGGAAACCCTCAGTGCCCCCCCTTCCCTCAAAGGATAAACGGAGAAGCTTTTATACACACGTTTTCACCCCCTGATATTCAGGAAAATGTTTTAGTGAGTTTAGCCAAGCAAGCCTGAAAGTATTTACTATTTTTCCCTCCTCTATTTGCTTTGGTCTGCAGTTGAAGTAAACTCTAGTTCAAGTTTTATTTATGCTTTACATTGAATGTTGTCTATTACAAGTTAAAAACTAGGTTGACCAAGATTAATCACATTAAAGGGGACATATTTTACCCTTTTAAGACAAGTTTATGTTGTTCTCAGAGGTCTCCAAAACATGCCTGTGAAGTTTATTGCTGAAAAAACACTCTAGTATAGGATTTTTGCATGTCTAAAACCCCCTCTGTTTCAGCCCTTCTCAGACCGGGCAGTTTCTGTGTCTGTGGCTTTAAATGTAATTAGCTGTCTGACTCCGCCCCTGACCACACCCCTCTTAGGAAATGGATGCAGCACTCCTGATGTTACAGACACTTTTATCCAAAATTTAGGACCTGACTAGGATTCAAACCATGAATCTCCCAGACCGTAGTCAGCAGGGTAACCCGCAGAGCTATCCAGCATCTCAGCTGGTAGCTGAGAGGATCAGTAGAGGAGGGTGGAACTTTCCTCCAAACGGGGGAGGACCCAAACCTGGGGGCGGGTGCTTACGCCCCATGTGAGGTCACTAGGTGTAAAATCTGTTTACGGCTTGTTTCAGCACACATTTTCTGAAAGGTGGGGAAGGAAAGGGGTAGAGGGAATTGATTTTTCTGGTACTTGAGGGGATTGTGGACAGACCAGGGGCACATATTTGTGTTAGAAAAGCCTGAAAAAGGGATTTTTTCCATAATATGTCCCCTTTAATTACAATTGACTACTATGATAAGTGCACCATTTTTCAAATGTGATTCATGGCATGCTTCATTGTCCCTTTCAACACACTGTGGCTAAGACACTAACATCTCCATGCAGCCACAGTGATGTAAAATAAGTCCATGACTGCTCCTTAATGTCTCACTGACTCTCAAAGGTGTTATCAAACATTTACCTTTTTAATTTTCCTTCATTTATTTTTCAATCGATAATAAGTTCCTTTTTCAGTGGTTAGATGAATATTATAATCTTCATATTAAAGCAGGTCTTTTTCCAAACAGGAGGTCAAATTCCTTTAGTTTAAGACAGCAAAAGAGCCCTAAAAGACACAAGCACTGTTTTAAATGCAAAATAGTGGAATTTTAAAATTTGATAGAAAGGGTGCAATCAATTATAATGAACTACAGAAATCCTGAGATTAATTGCGATTAAAAAATTAATCTTTTGAAAGCCCTATTAAAAACTGCATGAAAAAACATGTTAAAGCAAAAAATATGACTGATAAAGACATGCTCTAAAACATTGGTTCTCAACTTGTTGGCCAGGTCCCAAAAGTGGGTCCCAAAGCCAGCCTTAGTGGGTCACGGTTTGCCTTTAAAAAAAATGAGTGAAAGTCTGAAGCTTACCTTTATTTTGAAGGTACCTTTTTGTTCTGTTTCATCTTCTTTCCATCCTAAGTCCAAACTGCCCCATTTTCATTAAAACACTTAGATATAATTGAGCATTTTTAGAAAGTGAGTTGCAATTTATCATGAAGGAGTTGGTGCTGGGTCTTGATGCTAAACCAGTTGGGAACCACTGCTCTAAAATCATTGAAATCAATAATAAGTGCTCTTATCAAAGCAACAATACAGCATTTATTTATTGTTGCTTTATCAAAATGTGGCCTGAACACCTTTTCTTAAAATAAGATTAACCTTTTTTGTAATATTAACAATGTGCCCATTCAACTAAGGTACAGTGCCTATAAAAATATTCACCCCCTCAGATGTTTTAACTTTTTAATGAGTTTATAAATCAGTCATGGTTGATATAATTTGACTTTATGACAAAAATCAATGTGAAAACATATTTTTACAAAGTAATGTCAATTTTATAAATATATGTAAGGAAAAATAAGTGACTGCATAAATATCAAACCAATTTAAAGTGACTGACCGAATTCAACAGAGGTCCACCCAGTTGGTGCTAGTAGTCTCACAACTAGTGAAACAGGGATCACCTGAGTGCAGTGAATGTGTCTCAAGTGTTTTTAGTGTAAAGACACCTGTGTCTGGAAGGTCCAGTCACTGGTAAATCAGTATTCTTGGCTACCATTACACAATGAAGACAAAAGAACACTCCAAGCAACTCAGAGAAAAGTTTATTGAAAAGTATAAGTCAGAAGATAGAAAATGCTAAATAATTTCTAAGGCACTAAACATCCGTGTCGTTCAGTTAAATCCACCATGAAGAATGGAAGGAGCAAATGTGTAAATCTGCCTAGATCAGGCTGGCCTCACAAATTGAGTAACCGTGCAAGAAGGAGACTAGTGAGAGAGGCCACCAAGACCAAGTGACTTCTCTGAAGGAGTTACAAGCTTCAGCAGCTGAGATAGGAGAGTGGCAAAGAGAAAGCCACTGTTGAAGAAAACTCAGATTAAATATCAACAAGCGTTTGCCAAAATGAATGTGGGAGACTCCATGGTTAAATGGAATCAGGCAAGACACCGAACACTGCACATCACCACAAACACACCACCCCCACTGTGAATCATGCTGGTTGCAGCATCATGCTGTGAGGATGCTTCTCGGCAGCCTGCCCTGGAGGGCTTGTAAAGTTAGAAGGTAAAATGAATGGGCCAAAATATAGGAAAATCATGGAGGACAATCTTATTCAGTCTGCAAGAGAACCACGGCTTGGGAGAAGTTTTAATTTCCAGCAAGACTCAAAAGCATCTAGTGAAAGCTACACAGAAATGGTTAAAAGACAAGGTGGAATGTTCTGGAGAGGCCAAGTCAAAGCAGTCACTTATTTTACAATACATAAATGTACTTTATTAACATTACTTTGAATCTGGGTCACTTTGACTTTAAGGAGGGTGTTTTTTGTCAGAACTGCCAAATTACTATAATGACCATAATTACCTCCGCCAAGGAGGTTATGTGATCAGCAGGGTTTGTTAGTTTACTTAGTTTGTTTGTTAGCAACATAACTCAAAAAGTTATGGACGGATTTTGATGAAATTTTCAGGAAATGGCATAAGGAAGAAGTGATTAGATTTTGGTGGAGGTCTGTGCTCTCCGAGTGCTTTTCCAGTTGATTTATGAAATTAATAAAAGGGTAAAACATCCGGAAGAGTGAATGCTTTTTATAGGCAGTGTAAGGCTTGGAGAAAATGTGGACGTTGTACATTCATTCAAACTGATGCAGGTTGAAGTAACAGAAAGTTATTTTACTGCTCACTCATCCCTTTTTGTTTCATCAGAGAGTCAGACAGCCTGGTCACAATCGTCTTGATCTCTGGCGACCAGAAAATGACCATCTCATCCCCCTGTGGACTGTTCAGCCTAGGGGGGAGCTGTCACATCCTCTAATATCCATCTTTGTGTGTTTTTGTGTATGTGTCTGTGTCTGTGCAATCCTTGTGGCCTTGCTGTGCACTTATTATGGCCCATGTCATAATCAGATGTTGTATGAAGTCAGAGAAAGACTGACAAATGAGGGGTTTTCACAAGCAATGTTAAGGAAACTTAGCAATTATTATTACTCAATCACTCATTATTCATGCTGTTTCTCACGTACTGTCTTAACACACAAGGTTCAGTTAAATGGGTTAATTATTTCATATTACATTTCAGCCAACAAACTCATCTAAAGCATGTAATATCTTGATTGATGCAACTTTAATATCATATTTTCACAGCAGACAGTTTTAATTGTAAATGGAAAGATGCTACTGCTTACTTTGACAGCTGAATATGACTTTGTTAATGTGTTTAGTGACACCTGCACATGTCGATGGTAAAATCAATTGCTCACAAGCACATTTGCCTACAGTTAACCACGCTGTTCCTTCCAACTGTGCCTAATCATGTATCATGACCCATACAATGGCAACTCAGTATGGGGAGTTGAAGTAGCTATTAAATGTAAGTAGGCTACAGTTAAGTGCAGATTTGTTGTAGGTCTGTTTTACTGCAGTATTTACATCTTATTCAAATGTAAAATTCAGCTATAGCTTACTCATCAGCAGACAGGATTGTATAGTAGCCTATGCTAATTTAACTTACAATTATGCTAGCAATCACTGCTTGGAATAGCATTTCAAAATAGAATGACATCTTATATGGCATTTAAAAAAAATGGACTGAACAGCCACAAGTACCAACTTTATATAGATTATAAACTCTGGTATCCTCCCGTTTGTAAGAATGAACTGATTTGGGATGCGTGAATATACAGTGCTGTGAAAAAACATTTGCCCCCTGTCTGATTCCTGATTTTTTTGCATATTTGTCACTCTTAAATGTTTCAGACAAAAGTGTAACTTTTTGGAAGATGTGTGGCCTGTTACATCTGGCGTAAAAATAAGACAGCATTTGATAAAAAGAAGATCATGCCAACAGTCAAACATGGTGGTGGCAGTGTGAAGGTCGGGGGCTGCTTCGCTGCTTCGGGACCTGGATCACTTTCTGTGATTGATGGATTGCTGTCTACCAGAAAATCCTGAAGGCGAACATCAGTTCATGCCCTCAAGTGCAAGTGGTCTTGGGTTATGCAGCAGGACAACAACCTGAAACATACCAGCAAGTCCACCTCTGAACGGCTCAAAAAAACAGAAAATTAAGGTTTTGGAGTGGCCAAGTCAAAGTCCGGACCTAAATCCAATTGAGATGCTGTGGTGTGACTTTAAATGGGCAGTTCATGCTGAAAAACCCTCCAATATGGCTGAGTTTAAACAATTCTGTAACGAAGAGTGGGACAAAATTCCTCCACAGCGATGCAAAAAACTCATCACCAGTTATCACAAATGCTTGATTTCAGTTATTGCTAGGGAGGCTAGTTTAAAAAAGAAAGAAATGAAAAACAGACAGTAGTAGAGGCTAAACAATGCAGAGTAACATTCCATTAACTGTCACTGAAAATGACTATTGTTAATGTTTATGAACAATGAGGCAAAACAATGAAAGTAATAATAATCAGAATAATAATAATAGTGCATTATATAGTCGCTAGAAAAAGTATGTGAACCCTTTGAGATTTCTTGGATTTCTGCATAAATTGGTCATCAAATGTGTTCCAATCTTCATCTAATTCACAACAATAGACAAACACAGTCTGCTTAAACTAATACTGCACAAAAAAATGATATGTTTTTATGTTTTTATTGAACAAAACATGTAAACATTCACATATCCTATCCTATATTTTCAGTAGGCAGAGGCGTAGCTAGGGATTTTGGGTGCCTAGAAAGAGTATTACACAGGGCCCCGCTTAACCAGCTAGCTAAGCAACAAATATTGCATCATTTTTACAAATATCTCTGCATTTAAATGTATTTCTGAACCATAATTTCCCGATGAATGAGCAATATTTTTACTGTGGTTAAATTAAATTTACTTGCATTAATTCACAGTGCTGGACTATACCATTTGGACATCTTTAAGGGAGGAGCAGGGGACCCCCAGTATTTTATTTCACTCTATTCGATAAAAATTTCATTCTGTTGACCAATTCATGTAGTTGCTTTGGATTTAATAATGATAATTATTGATAAAAAATTAATAAAAACACACCTTTCATTGCAGGCTTCAGAATCAGAACCCTCACTCACCCCCCCTGGGCTTCTCCCATGGTAGTAGGCTAATGCTAACAGTCATACTTTTCTAGCATAGTGGAGCAACAACGAAACTTTCTTTTTTAATTAACCAATGAAACCGAAGAAGTAGCTAAATTTATTTATAGTGAAGCATCCACCTAACACACATTTTTAACGTGTAGTCCTAATTATTTTGATTTAGTTTGTTTTAATTGGCCTAACACTCTCGCGGGAGCATCAATGTCAGCAGGTCACTTCCCGGGTTGATCCGGCCGTCGAGCTCGCGCTGTGCCTTTGAGGTCACCTGCACGGGGCTTCCTGTGGTCCATGGGGGAGGAAGGGTATGTTTGTCCTCGTCGAGGAGGAGTCTGCTGCTTGACTTCCAGTAGCTGCTGCTTGGCCACCGCCTTCTTTCTGCTCCCCTACCCCTCCCTTCCTCTCCTCCTCACCCTCCCTCCATACTCCTCCTCATCAGCAGCTACTGCAGCAGCAGTGCCTCCCGCATCCATGAAGAAAGCCCCTCAGCACGGCAGCGCCTCCGCCGCGATGGGCCGCGAGCTATTTACTGCGTTGTTGTGTTGATATTGAGATATTCCAGTTATCAAATATGAATCATGCATTTGATATTTCTGGCCACTTTGCTCGTCAGCATCCTCTCGCCTTGGCTTCATCCATCACTAGCGTCATCCGGTACGTATTGCAATGGCTTGCTGAGTCTTTTGATCACTGTCATCTTATAAATACAGGTTTCACTCTCTGTGTAGTGCTGAGATAAGATAGCACGATGTACTGCAGGTGTACGGCACTGCGTCCCCCCTCCCAAAAAAGCAGATAGGGAGTTATTTGATTTGTTATGCGGCGTCTTCAGTGTGATGGTGCATGAGGCAGACTACAGCATCTCAGCACCTTTTGTTCAGACTATTAAATATACAGCTATTTTTAATGTATAAACAGCATAACTGAATCAACATTCAATAAGAGTGTGCCATTCAAGTGCATGTTATTGTGATGTGTGTGAGATTCATAATGAACTTAGCATTATCTGTCTGCTGCAGAGTTTTCACTTTGGTATAAAGCATATCAAAAGTACCTCTCAAAGAAATGAAGCAATTTATATTCTGTAATCCATGTTAGCATAACTGCCTTATGTGGTTTACTACAGCATGTCGCCACTGTAATGTGTCAGGAAGAATAACAATGAAGCCGTGGCCACTTGCCTCAGCATTATGAATGTGTTTCATGAATAAGGGATGACAGCTGGCTCCTCGTGTGGACCACTCAGGGTTTTCATGTCTGTGCATTTGGGATCCTCTCGCAGTTTCTCAAGGAGTCGAGGACAAGGTTGAGAGGGACGCAGTGCCGGCTCTGCTGAAGCAACAGGCAACTGCAGCACCTGCTCCAGACAACAGAACACAGCATGCGGTAGAGCATGTGATCACCTACCCCTCACGGTTGATCTACTACCTGAATGAGGACTCGGAGAGTACCTACCATGACCTGGACACTCGCACCAAGACACAAGGCTCAGAAGGCCAGGTAAGCCAGCATCAAGGAGGGATGGATGATGTTGAGATTAGGGGAGAAGTTAGAACTGAGTTTTCTGCAAAAGTTTTACATTTATCATTAAATTGTTGTAAAAAGTTGTATTGTTTGTGCAAGATATTTCCTGTAAAATCTGTAAAAGTTTGCAGAATGAAAGCAGAGATTTGCAGTGTATAGAGATAATAATCCAAGGATGTGGCAAAGTTATGCATGAAACCCAGATTTAAGGCTCACTGAAGGTTTGAAGTACTGTAAATAAAATGTGACCATGAGGCTACTGCTGTGATTAGCAGCAGCAGCACTTGGTCACTTCACTAGCATGCATTGTGGTCAAATCCTCTTAAGTCTGAAGCCCATATAACATCTTGAGTTCAGCCATTACTCTATCTTAAATGTCAGACAAAGCTTAGATACATCCAACACATTAGCTGATAAGTTTCATTATGGGAGAAAGCTGGACTGATGCCAGAGCGACCATGCTGAAGAAGCCTTTCTTCCAGTTTGCCCAGTGTAAATTACCATCTGCCATCCATCCACTACATCTGTTACTTGTGCTCAGTGCTGAGGATGGTGCTCAAAGTGGAGTCTGGAGGATTTTGTTGCCTGATAAAGGTTATTAGCTAGCTAATGCTTCCTTTAATCTGCAGTTACTACTCTTTTTCTCTCTTATAGGCAGTCCATCTCGCCCAGGCTAGTTTCCAGTTAGAGGCATTTGGAACAAGATTTGTTCTGGATCTAACACTGAACAAGTAAGTCGTTTTTTCTAAACTGCATTCATCATTTTAGCTTTAAAGATTGATGTTGTGGCTAGTCAGCTCTGTCTTTATTGAAGGAATATTCTAGATGCAGGTCCCTCTGCAGTTAAACCTTTATGGGGCAAGACACCATGTATGATTACTTCCTTCATGGCCTCCCCCCCCAACTCTGTGTTACAGTAGAACCAGACAGATTTTTCTCAGCAAATCAGAAGAGATCATTCAACATCATGGAAAGTGACATCACACCATCTGACCAATCAGCAATGTCAGAGCATCTCAAACTTCCTGTTTCCCTTAGAACTTGTAAAACGCAACTTTGCGTCTATTTTGGTCCCCCAAAAATGGCTCTAACATACTAACTAACCATGATAACTTGATGAAACTTACATTCTAAAGGTAAATACAAATACTTAATGTCATGATAAGTTTTGTTTGCATAGGATTTCTAGCAATTACTGCAATTTTAGGGTGAAAATCGAGGAACAGTATTTGGACATACGCCAATATAGGGGTGTTAAAGGTGCAGTGTGTAATATTTAGCCTAATAGCATTAAGCTGAACAAACTTGGTAAAATAAAGCAAAACATTTCTTAGACGGTCTATCTAAATAAGTGTTTGGTCATCTAAATTCAAAAATAGCTATTTAAAAAAACCCAACTCAGAATTAACCTTTAATTCATACATAGGGATGCCGCCATCTTGGATTTTTACGTTTCTTTTTTTTTCTTTTTTTCTTTTTTCTTTTTTTATCAGTGAAAAAGTGAAAATACACAGAACAGTAACGAGAAAACACAACAAACATGCACACATACAAAGAAAGCAAAACCATGTTTCCATGGTAACATAGAGGAAAAAAGGATAAATAAAGTTATTGTATTGTATTGTATTCACATTACAGATTCACATTAAATTCAACTGGTTGCCACAGTTTCCAGCAGAGAAATGCAATCTAGAACCCACTTCTAGATGTTGATATTCAGTTTTACACACTGCACCTTTAAATATTTTTGTAAATATCTGAAAATGAGATATTTATCCAGATTTGTCAGGTGAATGAGGCCTAAAGTAAGTGCTCAGAGGTATTTCTGACTAGAAATAAGATGGACTGATGTCCGAGTTTTTGCAAGTGTAGCTATTTGCTGTTTTGGCAAGTGCTTTTCCTCATTATCACAGCAATAAAGTTGAAGAATAGCATATCAGTGCTGGTCTTGTACAGTCTTGATGGAAAATCCTGAGTCTGGCCAATCCGAGACCGAGACAAGACTGAGTAAAAATGCTTAAGAACAAGACTTTCCAAATGTGGTCTTGAGATCGGTCTTAAGACCAAGACAGTACTTGAGTACTACAATACTATGACTAATTCATGGAAATTTTCAAGATAGTGATGGTTAAATAGGAGAAATTTTTGGTGAGCTTCATAACCTTATAACAGTTTTATTATCCTTAAGTGGTCCATGCCAGTTATTATTTTTACTGTGAGCCTTGTTTATTATTTGTTGTTTTTTTTTTTTACATTTTCTAGTGGAATTATAAAGAAAAATTAAAGGTGTGAATAGTGAAACATATGTTTGTTATTTTAGTCCGTTTTACAACAGTATTACAGTTTTATTTAACTTACTTGGCATAAATCAGTTTTGACTTTTATTGTGAGCCTCATCACTGCTAAAATTCCCTCAGTTAGTATTCATTACTTGTGATTATTATAGTTGTCCTGTTGAAATTATAAGATAAAACTGGTGGCGCAATGATTGCTTGTACAGGATTCTGAAGCTAGGGGGTCAGAAACTAAAGGTAACTCCACCATGTCTTGTAAAATTAATATTTTGTATTTAAATAATCTTTTAATTCAGTGCAATCAGTGCATTCATGCACTTATAAGACTTTATACGTGTAAATTTTCCATTTTGAGCATCTTATTATGCATTTTCTCTAGCTATAAATGTGCAAGGAACCATATATTCTCACATAGTTGACCTTAATTTTTACCATAATAATGACAGAAATGTAAGTGACAAAACTAAAAAGTATGGGGATGTCCACCAATAATGTTCCAGGGCTTACATTTTGAATTTCCAAATATTTCAGTGTGTTCCCTATGAACTGAAACGGCATTAATGGCTGGCTACTTTGTATGAGTATGATTTGAAATGTTTTATTGGGAGATAATGTCTATTTTCAAAGTTGTTGAGGCTCACCAAGCTTGCTACAAAAGTCTCTGCAGCTGATTTTCTTTATCTTGAAAAACTTGTCTAAACTTTAAGTTGGACTGAGTTCCTCTGGCAGCAGCATCTGTAGTCAAGGTCATGTTGACAGAGATGGCTGTAAATTGTAGAGCATCAGAATCATTATTTATCTTGAGGTTAAAGAGAAACTGTGTAAATACAGTCCAAACGTTCATGCTGACACTCTCAGTGTGTGTTATAAATTCTGCAGCGAGCTGTAAAGAGACATTAAAGGGAAAGCACGTAAAGAAAGCTGTTATTTAAGGTTTTGTAATGCAGGCCTGCTAAGTGACGGAGACTGTACGATAGAATATGGGGAGGAGGTTTAACCAGAATGTAAGGGCCATGGAGAAAGATCCTCATGTTTCCTTGATAAAAAAAAAAAAACTGCAATATAACAAAGACTATTCTATGTTCCATGTAAACAACATCTCTCAAACGTCCTCAGTGTGGGACATAAAAGTGTTATACAAGTGTAAATGTACTCATAGGATATCTATTTGTGCAAGACTATATGAGCAAGCACTGTGTCATAGCTGAAACTAAAACGGACAGCACTTGTGAATCACCAGTACTTTCTGTAGACGACTACAGTTTGTAAATGATATATACTAATTTATATGATTAATGCAGTGTCAGTCGAAGATAATGTAATCAGGGAAACTGTAATTGCATACATCAGCTCTCTGGAAACAGAAGTGCTAAATGCAGTTTTCCTTCAGCTGCCAGACGACAAACAAGCTATTTAACAAAGATTTGTAAAACTTCAGTCTCCATTCTCAGCGAGGCTTAACTAGAGGCAGACAGTAAGGCATTGGTCAGTCAGATCACTGTCCCATATGGAGACATAAGGCCCCTGACACTCAATGATATTGATTTTCTTCCTTCACAAAGTAGCTGGTGTATGTATGTGAAGGCTTAATGTGCATGTGGACAAGGACTTTAAAATGCTAATCGAATCTCATGTTCCTTGATGTGATTTAAAGCTGTATTCTGTTATGATATAGTGTAATTTCATATTGTCTGCACAGCTGAGTGCTGCTGGATTTATAGTGTGTGCTGAGACTCAGTCTATAGATAGCAGCTTTTTGGTCTAACAATGCAAGGAAATCCTCCAGAGAGGGACTGTCATAAATCACACGTATTATTTACTTCCTTTTATATTGCGCCAACCTTTGCCAAGTACTTTGAATACAAATGTCATCATTTTAGCAAGCAGAAAATTATGTTTCCTTGCAGAAGTATGAACATTATTTTAACGACAGTATCTATCTGCAGTAAATAATGTTTTCTACGTTATACAAAGGCAGATAATACAGGAGCACAATGATAATTTGTTGCTAGGACTATGCTTTTATTATTTTTTATGGAAGAGCTAGTGCTCATGAATCATGCTCTTGTCCAATGAAAAAAGTCACACTTCCAAAAGACATCATGAATAACTCAGTCTTTTCACTCTATTCTATATCCAGTATGTTGATTGAGGTTTCTGTGGAAAAAAGCAGAGGTAAATTGTTGCCACACTTTTGTCTGCACAAGCACACGCATTAGTTGCACACAGATGGATGCAGGAGCATGCACTTCGCACAGCCTCACAGAGCAAAGACCCACATAGTCACCATGTCAGACAGATGTTGTCCCATATTCTGTTACACTTCCAGAAATTGCCACCTAATACACAGCAGGAAGGCTAGAAGGTATGACCTTGGTTCCCAGTTGGCTGCTTGACCTGTAGGTTATCTGTGAGATACATGAGCTAACTTCACCGTGTGCCTCTTTCTGTGTGAGAACAAGGGTTTGAATTCTGCTTGGTGTTGTAGCTGTGATGGAGCAGTACTGATCTAAATATAGATGGGCCTGCAACCTGCCAAAAGGTGCTACTTTGTCTGCTAACCTCTTACTGTACCTTGGACTGCAAACCAAAGCAGTTGCTTTTTTTTGCTTTTGAATTGGTGTGAATCATATTTGGATTAAACTATGTGAAGGAGAAAAGTGAATATGCCAGTTTATTAAGGCTCAGATTATTCCAAAGTGTTAGAGGGATGAACGACAGGATTCAGAGCCGAGTTTGATCAGCTTCTCGCTTCTCTCTCACCTTTTTCTTCTGCTGCTGCTGGAGTATTATAGCTCTAAGCTTCCCATAGGGGCGGGGAGAAATATCAATACAACAACGTAGCATTGTCCTCACTCGTGTGATACAGTATCTTAAGACTGGTGCCAAATATATGATATTTTAGTCTGAAAAATGCGGCCCTTCTAATCTAACTCGCCCTGCTAATCTGACTCGCCTTGTCAAGTCTAGAGGTCTTTGTTCAGCCTTGTTTGGATGTGTGTTTTGGATCTGTAGACCAATAAGTCTCGTGCACTCAGACCTTGAATATTTGCAGTATGTGGCAAAGAAAAAATAAAGGTGGAGATGATTCTATGGCTCTTTCACTTCTTGTCAAAGTAAAAGGAAATACTGGGTCCATCCATCCTGTCAGAGGTACAAAGGTTATTTAGGCTGTCAAATATAGCAGAGTCCTGGTGTTGTGATGTCCTCCTGGGCCACTTTTGATATATTGTATTATCTGGCGTGTCTGGCATCGTATCCTATTGTATCATGGCATATTGTGCCATCATGTCCTGTTGTTATGGATTCTCTTATTTTGGAATAATTACTCAAAGAAAATGTTCTTTACACATGCAGAGGTTTATTGTGATTTCTAAGCGACGCAGCAAAAGACCCTGGTCTCCGACAAAAAAAAGTGTTTTGTAGTTTTAAAATTTACCACCTTTGCTGACTCCTGGTCCAGTCACAACAGTTGTTCAGCTATCACAGCTGTCAAAGTTACGCATAATGAGTATGCTTATCCACATTAATGTTGCATCGAACATCAGGCAAATATTCCACTGATGTATTCTGTGGAAGTCTACTTTTCCTTTCCTTGATCTTAACAGCTGAAGTTTGCAAAAACAACTCTAAAAATTCCACTTTTGTCATATAAACTTGAACTGGCAGTCCTCCATGTTTTCATAAGAATTCCTGGAAAAGGATACCTGTATGCCTGTGTGTGTTTGCAGATATTAATGAGTCTCTAATGTGTGCTCCTTCTTCTGACCTCATTACCGTATCCTATTGGCATATCAGTCACTATGCATGTTAAACAAATATGCAATATTATATATACAGTGCTTAACAAATTTATTAGACCACCCCAACCCTAACCAAAGGAAGGTTTATGCCACAGCTGCCCTAAATTAACAGCACTGCTGATTACCAAAATCATTTTTTATGTTTCTGCAATGGTTAATACACCAATATGTAGAAGCTCTTTAACCCGAATGATATTGTTAATGCTAAAATATAATTATTATTGTTATCCATGAATGTTCAAATTTACTGATTTACAAAACAACTGAAAAAATAGTAAAGCACATTAATATTTCTTGATTAATTTGTCAAATTATAGTTATTTACTTTCATTCCTGAAGAGAAAAATGAGTTTTAGTGGTTGAATGTTACGCCTGATTCATTTCTGACTTCTCAGAGAAGCCCAGTGAGCTGGCTCAAATTTGTGTGAATTCAGTTTGAAATTCCTCATTCCTGTTCAAAATGGTAAAACGTGGAGAGCTCACTGAAAATGAAAGAGTCCACATTAAAGCACTTAATGATGCTGGATGGTCTTTGAGACAAATATGACAGGTGGTCTAATAAATTTGTTAAGCACTGTATATATATATATATATATATATATAGATATATATATATATATATATATCTATATATATATATATATATATCTATATATATATACACAGAGAGAGAGAGCTAATCAGCCAATCACATGGTGGCAACTGAGTGCATTTAGACATGTACAGATGGTCAAGACAACCTGCTACAGTTCAAACCGAGCAATGCAGAAGAAAGGGGGTTTAAGTGGCTTTGATGGTTTTGGTACCAGACAGGCTGGTCTGAGTATTTCAGAAACTGCTACTACTGGGATTTTCATGCACAACCATCTTTACAGAGACTGGTCTGAAAAAGGGAAAATATGCATTGAGCTGCAGCTGTGTGGACGAAAATGCCTTGAGGAGAATGGACATAATAGAAAGGCAACAGAAACTCAAATAACCACTGGTTAAAACCAAGGTATGCAGAGTACTATCTCTGAACGCATAACACATCAATCTTTGAAGCAGATGGGCTACAGCAGCAGAAGACCATTCCGGGTAAAACTCCTGTCAGCTAAGAACAGGAAACTGAGGCTACAATTCACAAGGGCTCACTAAAATTAAACAATAGAAGGAAAAACGTTGCCGGGTCTGACAGAATCTTAGTGTAAACGTGAAAGCATGGATCCATCCTGCCTTGGATCAGCAGTTCATGCTGATGGTGGAGTAATGGTGTGGGAATATTTCCTTGGCAATCCTTGAGCCCCTCTCTACCATCTGAGCATCGTTTAAATGCCAACCACAATCTAAGTATTGTTGCCGAGCTTGTCCATCGCTTTATGACCATAGCGTACCCATCTTCTGATGGCTACTTCCAGCAGGATAATGCACCATGACCCAAAGCTCAAATCATCTCAAACTGGTTTCTTGAACATGAAAATGACTTCACTGAACTCCAATAGTCTCCACAGTCACCAGATGTCAATCTAATAGAGCACCTTTGGGATGAAGTGGAACTAGAGATTCACATCATGGATGTGCAGCCGACAAATCTACAGCAACTTTATGATGTTATCATGTCAATATGGACCAAAATCTCTGAGGAATATTTCCAACAGCTTGTTGAATCTATGCCATAAAGAGCTGAGGCATTTTTGAAGTCAAAAGGGGTCCAATCTGGTATCAGCAAGGTGTACCTAATATAGTGGCCGATGAATGTATATTTTTTTATATAATTTTATAGATATTTACCTCGACACCACAACACTGTCCTTTCAAGACATGTCATGTGTTGTGTCATAGTTTTGTATGGTGTCATGTGGTGTCATATTGCATTGTGTTATATTGCACCGTATCATGTTTTATTGCATTGAGTTGTATCATGTTGTATCGTTTTTTATCTTTATCTCTAAAAATACGGCATGCTATTGTTTGACCTTTTTTCTTGATATTGAAATAAAATCTTCAACCTGGCAACTTTTCAAACAAGAAGCACATGAGTACTTATATAATTTTGCATGGTAAACACATACTTATTGTTATCTTGATTAAAGCTGCAGTTTTTCACTTCAATTTTCCATGTAAGGCTCTTTGAGAGTGCAATTTCCCTCTCTGAGAATCCTTACAGAAGATCTGTTTCCTGCATGTTCAGACTCAGCATATTAGTATCAAATTCAGTGATAGACAACCTAAGAGCTCCAGAAATATGCAGTTAAAATATGGAAGAAGAAGACATACTTTATTAATCCCTGAAGGGAAATTTACGGTTTATACTCTACTGCCAAACACATATAGGCTGAATTGCATGCAAACACACAAATGCAAACAAGACGTGCGCTAATGGAGAGATGTCAGAGAGATGGCCTTGCTGTGCTCATTGAAGCGCTGCCCGGACTGTTGAGGGTTCAGTTACTTGCTCAAGGGCACTTCGACAGTACTCAGGAAGTGTAGCTAGCTTCCAGGTCAAAGTCCAGATATGGTCTGACCAGGACTTGAACCAGCAACCCACTGATTCCCAGCCCAAGTCCTTACAGACAAAGCTGCTGCCACCCACATATCTATATCTCAATCACCCCCTTGTGGCTGACCGATCTAGGGACAGATCTCACTGTTAAAGGCTTAAACTCCATTAATTTTGGAAGGAAATCATATTTTACAGTAATATGTTAATTACACGAAAATATTGATTTAATTTCAGTTTATTTCAATGTTGGGTCCCCATGGCGTTGGTCAGGAAAAAGCTGACCCTTGTGAAAATGGAGTTGCTGACCCGTGTTGTATCGCATATTGTCCTGCTGTGTCGTATCATATTGTATAGTATCGTATCATATTGCATTAGATTGTGTCAAATCATGTCCTGTCCTGTCATATCTCGTCATTTTGTGTCATGTTGGGTCATGCCATGTCGTAACAGATCATATCGTGTCGTATTGTTAGGCTGTGTTACATTGTGTCCTGTCGTGTCATATCCTGTCATATTGTGTGATATTGTGTCCTGTGCGTTCTTGTCCTGTCATGTCGTATTATATCATATCATTTGTATCGTATCGTATTGTATCATATCGTATCGTATTGTATTGCATTATATATCATATCATATTGTGTCATGACATATCACATCGTATCTTATATCGTGTTGCATCGGGTTGTGTTGTGTCATATCATGGCTTGTCCTGTCCTATCCTCTTGTATAGTATTGTATGGTATTGTCTGGTATTATGTTGTATCATATCATGCTGTAGCTTATTGTTTTGCACCTTATCGTTTTGTGTTGTGGTAGAGCTGGGCAATTAATCGAAAAATTAGTGAAACCAACATAAACCTGCTGTGTTAATTATTTAAATGTTTTCCCTTGTAATTCTCTCTCACCTAAAGTACCACCCCCTTAAAAACAAACTACTGGCTGTGTTGTCATGTGAAATGCATCCAGGTGTTGCAAGGCATGTAGCCTGCTGTAAACCTAAGAGAAGAAGTACTAGTCATGCGTTCATGCAGCCTGCTGTAAACCCAAGAGAAGAAGTATTAGTCATGTGCTCGTGTAGCCTGCTGTCAACCCAAGAGAAGGAGTACTAGTCATGCATTCATGTAGCCTGCTGTAAACCCAAGAGAAGAAGAAGAAGTATTATTCATGCACTCATGTAGCCTGCTGTAAACCCAAGAGAAGAAGAAGAAGTATTATTCATGCACTCATGTAGCCTGCTGTAAACCCAAGAGAAGAAGAAGAAGTATTATTCATGCACTCATGTAGCCTGCTGTAAACCCAAGAGAAGAAGTACTAGTCATGCGCTCATGTAGCCTGCTGTAAACCCAAGAGAAGAAGTACTAGTCATGGGCTCATTCCCATCCAGTCCACTAAAACTCTAACACTCACTGTCCAAGTTAGCAGCAAAGTTATTTTCTACTTTTTATACAACAGTATAAAAATAATTTAGTTTGTTAGTAAGAAATACAAGTTGGTTATTTTCTACTTTTCTTGGGAAGTGTGACTTTTTACAAAAAGATGTGGGTTTTTTAATATTGTTTAAATAAATAACCATAAATTGTTAATCAGGGTATGTTCCTTTCAGGTATTTGTTTTAAATTATACAAGTATTTTCAGAACAGAGTAGGAAGTTGGGGATGGAATAATCATTCATTAATTGTAATCAGGGTAAGAAGTTCAATTAATCGTGATTTGGATTTTTTTTCCATAATTGCCCAGCCCTGTGTTGTATCATTTCATTTCATATCATGTTGTGTCTGGTGCATTATGTTACATTGAATCGTATCATGTCCTGTCCTGTCATATTGTATGGTATCACATTGCCTGTTATCATATTGTGTCATGTTGTGAGTTACCCAGTGATTCCCACCTCTAGTCTCCAGTGGACTAAGAACCCTGAGGCGAGAACTCCCTTCATCCTTTCTCTTCACACTCCCTGACTTTTAACTACACATACACATTTCTTAATACTCTCATATTCCACTGTCTTAGACCTCCATACTCTAAAATACACCCATGCAAACACCAGCACACTCTAGCAGGCCCACTCTCCTCGCCCTTCCTCATCTGTGAAACTAAAAATAGCCCCTCACTCAGGAACCTCTCACAGTCGCCGCTCGTGGCTCGATTCTCCTCTCTTAATGGTGCACTTCCTGCACACGTGCTGCCAAGCATCGCTCAAACATGTCACACTCCTCATGTCGCAAGACTCCTCCATCACTTCCATCCATTTTTCTCTCTTGTGTTGCACAATGCTATATGTCCACTGAGAAGAGGATGTTTTTGATTTGCAAGGTTACTCAGGAAAAAAGCGCCATTGTGGCAGAAATTGCAGCCTCTTGAAGTCAGCTGTCAGCTAACAGATTGTATGTGTGGAACGGTGAGGGATGCTGACTCAGACAGCGGGAACTGCCGTGAGGACCGTTGTGTTCAAGGTTAAGCCGAGGCTTGACAAGCATTTATCACATTTTATCACTTCTCTGGCTGCTATCTGGTGAATACGCTCTTTCTGTTCCTGCTAATTTTGAGTGGTTGGAAAAACAAACATGTTAAAACGTGGTTTCTTTTTCCAGGGATTTCTGTTCTCTTGTTCTATTATTTATAAAGAGGATCATTTATTTTACCAAACGCAGTTTTGTTTATGCACCCTCTTCCTGTGATAATTAATCATCCCGAGGAATAAATGCATTCTAATTCTTCCTGCGGGCAGTCAACATTTAACATCTCCGCTGCACTTTTAAGATGCCATGGGAGTGAATGTGCTGGCTAAGCCTGGCCCAGTGGTGATGAGTCTTCTTGTTTACATAGCACCACTCACCGCTAGCTTCAAGCCACAATTTGTGAGTCAGATAAAGCAAAGACAGACGGACTTCTTGAGAGTTTTTATTGTCATCACCTCATGTCTTTTTACTGTAACCAGCTGCAATCTCTGTTTTCACAGTGACTTGCTGTCGTCAGATTACGTCGAGATCCACTTTGAGGGGGGGAAACCTGTCATGTCAAAGGTAACTTCCTGATTTTTTTGCATTTTTGAGGTGTCACATGTGTGCTGCTGTTCTTATTTTGTACAGTCATGCACATTGGCAGTGAGTTAAAGGGCAATTGAATCTACTTTTTAGGAAGCAGGCATATAAACAGAAGACAGTAAATGGGGTTAGTGTTTGTTTCCTTTAAATCAGATTGCACAGTTGCTGTTTTTTGTCAGTGCATCTGGTTATTGGATTTATCAATGCTGTTGTCACTTCAAGTTCTCATCCAATAAGTGTTGCCACATCCAGGAAATCTTCTCTGCTGAGGAAGAAAGAGAACAAAATGTTCATGCAGAGGTGTAATGGACAGACAGACAGACAGATAGATCGACAGATAGATAGATAGATAGATAGATAGATAGATAGATAGATAGATAGATAGATAGATAGATAGATAGATAGATAGATAGATAGATAGATAGATAGATAGATAGATAGATAGATAGATAGATAGATAGATAGATAGATAGATAGATAGATAGATAGATAGATAGATAGATGGATGGATGGATAAGGAGGAAAGAAAGAGAGGGAAACAGTTTTGGAATGAGGGATGTTATCGCCGCTGCTGCTGCTGCTGCTGCTGCTGATTCAGGCAGAGGACTGGGCTGGGTACACTGTAGCTGAATCAGCAGGGTTTCGCTCCCCTGCAGCCTCCTGCTGGAGCTGTGGTCACGTGACAAGGGAGAGAAAGCCCTCTGCAGTAGCAGTGCAGCGTGGGATGGGTGAAGTGAGCTAGAGAGAGAGGGAGAAGGGAGAGAGGAGGGTTGGCTGTCCTCTGCTCACCCTGGATCTGACAGCTGAGTCACAGATAGTTCCAGGACCCTCTGTGCAGTATATTAACTCCACATCTAAACATGCACAGACTCCCTGCAGTATGCATTGCAAACACACCGAAGAGGCATCTGCGAGACAAGCTGTTACCTCCTCTGAGATGTTTGAAAACTGTTGATAATGGAGTTTAAATTTGACACATTTGCCATGCCAAGGCAAATCTGAGCAGTCAGTTAGAGCCTGCATGGTTTAATGTGCTGTGTTGCCACTAATGCAGCTTCAGTTATCTTTTTGGGCATGCTGTGATGCTGCATTAGCTCTGTTTCTTCTTCTTCCTCCCGTAGGGAGGTGAGCACTGTTACTACCACGGCCAGGTGAGAGGGAATGAAAACTCCCACGTGGCCTTATCTACCTGCAACGGGCTGCAGTAAGTGTACAGCAGAGTCGTCCTGTTCTAAATATCTGTGGATACACTTGTCTCTACTCGTACTGACTCCATATTGACTGCTCTCTCTCTTTTCTCTGTCTCTAATCTTCGCTCTCTGCCTGGCAGCGGGATGTTTGATGATGGAGTCTACATGTACCTAATTGAGCCTTTACAACAGGCTCATTCAATCGTAAGTTGTTCCTTTTGGAAAAATATGTGCTGTTTGACACAAAGGTACTTTCCTGAAACCTAGCATCCGCTCCTACACACATGCAAAACATCCTCTGCTGTTCCTATTGTTTACACTTTCAGATGAAGCTAATCAGAGACATACCTTGTCTTAGAGGAAGAAGGTAACACAATGGGGAATGTCCTGCTCATTCCAGTATGACTTCAGTGTAGTTGGACAGTGCCTATAAAAGTGTTCACCCCCTTGTTGTTTTACCCTTTTATGAATTTTATAAATCAAAAAAACAAAATCTTTTAATGTCAAAGTGAAAATAAATTTCTCCAAAGTAATGTAAATGACATCAAAAAGTGATAATGGGTCACCTGAGTGCATTAAATGTTTCTCAAGTTGTTGTAGTATGACAATATCTGTGTGTGGAAGGTCCAGTCACTGGTAAATCAGTATTCCTGGCTACCATTACACCATGAAGACAAAAGAACACTCAAAGAAACTTAGAGAAAAGGTTATTGAAAAGTATAAGTCAGGGGATGGATGCAAAATAATTTCCAAGGCACTGAACATCCCCTGGAGTTCAGTTAAATCCATCATGAAGAAATGGAAAGAATATGGTACATGTGTAAATCTGCCTAGATCAGGCTGTCCTCACAAACTGAGTGACTGTGTAAGAAGGAGACTAGTGAGAGAGACTACTCTGAGGGAGTTCCAAGCTTCAGCAGCTGAGATGGGACAGAATCTGTATACATAACTGTCTTCACCAGTCAAAGCTTTATTGGAGAGTGGCAAAGAGAAAGCTACTGTTGAAGAAAACTCAGATTAAATCTCAACAACGGTTTGCCAAAAAGCATGTGGGAGACTCCATAGTCAAGTGGAAGAAAGCTCTTGTGTGATGAGACCAAAATGGGTTTTTTGGCCTTCAGATGAGAAGCTATGTTTGTCAGACACCTAACACTTCACATCTCCACAACCACACCATCCCCACTGTGAAGCACGAGGGTGGCAGCATCATGTTTTAGGGATGCTTCTCAGCAGCCAGCCCTGAAAGGAAAAGGGTAAAATGAATATGGCATAATATTTAAAAATCCTGGCTTGGGGGAAGATTTATTTTCCAGCAAATTAATGACCTGAAGCATACAGAGGAAGTTCCACAGAAGTTGTTTAAAGACAACAAGGGGAATATTCTGGAGTGATAAGTCACAATGTCATAATGAGGTGTTTTGCACTTGTCACTTTAGTCTGAGGAAGAGCAACTCTGCTCGAAATGTCACGTTGGTGCAATAAATAATAATATTTTTGGAGCCCTGCAGTGTGTGAAACGTCTTTCTGTTCTTTGTTAGTCTCTTTTTTGGCTCAGCACCTGCCCACTTTGGCTTGGATGTGCGTGGAGACTTGTTCCCGAATATTCTGGAGAGGCAGAGTCAAAGCCCAGACCTCAGTCCAAAAGAGAATTGGTGGCTGGTCTTAAAGAGAGCTGTTCACACAGGAACCCTTTTCAACCTGACAGAGCTTGAGCAGTTTTGCAAAGAAGAATGGAGTAAAGTTGTAGTGTCCAGATGTGCAAGCCTGTTTGACACGAGGGCTGGGCAATTAATCACAAACTAGATTAAATCATGATATGGCCTGCTACAGTTTTCAAATGGCAGAAGTTGCAATATTTCTTTAACTTGAAATTTGTGTCAAAATACCAGCATGAAACCTTTTTTGTAGCAGAGATGTTAGGCATTACATATCATGCAATCATTCAAGTGCCATTCATTTAGAATAGTCTACAAAAAAATCATACTTTCTTCATTTTTATACATTTTTCTGATTAGATATGAGAAAAACATAAAATGATCACTTCCTTCAATACAATAATTCATATCCAGTTTGCAAAACAAGTCAAAATCATCACAATTACATTTTTTTCCCTACAATTGTTTAGCCTTAGTTTAATCTAATAATGTGTTGGTTGTAATATAGAATAATTTATTGCTTGTGCTTGTTGGAAAATGCATAAAATGAAGCACCTAAGAAATAATTGCATATCAAATTGCAATTGCAATATTGGGGTAAAAAAATAGCAGTTAGATTATTTCCCCAAATCTTGTGGATAGGTCCTCAATTGAGACCTATCCACACAGACTCAGGAGGTGAATATTTATGCAGTCACTTATTTTGCATTACATGTATTTTTTTTTTATTTGACATCACCTTGAAGAAATCTGTTTTCATTTTGACATTAAATAGATTTTTTTTGGTTAGTCTTTTGTCAAAATTGGCAAATTATATTGACAATGATTTTTTTATAAAATCAATACGCGGGTAAAACATCCAAGAGTACTTTTTATAGGCACTGTAGGTTGGTCTGTAGTGCAATGAAATAAACACTAATAATATGAATAATATTCGATGAAGGTCTCAGCATTATAGTAGATATCAACATCACATACTTTTTATTGTGATTTGATTTAGATTGGTAAGTTTGTCTACATTCTTGTGGTTTTAATCTGAAAATGAAGCTCCAGCCAGCACCTTTATGTTTGTTTGTTTGTTGTTTGGAAGATATTTTGGGGGGGCATTTTATGCCTTTATTCATACAGGGGGAAAGTGGATACAGTCAGAAACAGGGCTGAGAGTGTAGGAGAGACAAAGGAGCCTGAACCCAGGCTACCTGTATACATGGGGCACACCTTAACAACTAGGCCATCTGCACCCAAGCCAGCAGCTTTTTAACTGAACTTTGTTAAAAGACTGGATACTGGAGAAATGCCCACCACCTCTCTATGTGACTAATATGAGCAGTTCTCAGAAGAGCTCCGCTAAAGCTTGTAAACTAATAGGTGTAGTTACACTCATCTAATCTGCTTAAACTAAATATTATCATGTATCACACTTCCTATATGTCTGCATAATTACCTGCATTTTTGACGGATGACGGGGGAATCAAACATGCCTCTCTTAATTCCACTTCACAAAGTCTTAAGTGTTAAAACAACAAATTGCCATTTTTGCGGGGTGGATACGTGTGGGACATTATCTTGGCTGGAGAGACAGACTTCCTGGAGTCTTTTCTTCATTGCCTGGCAGCCAGATGGAACTCCAGGAAGTCCCTGTATGATGCCAATAAAAATGTGGTTCTTATTTTCCTGTTTAATCCAAAAAGTGGGGTTTTTTAGATCATTATTTTCACTTGTTCAGATAAACAAAAAACAGGTTGCTTGGTGAGCATCAGACTGGTATCTAAAAGGTAGATGCTGTTATCTTTCATAACGTCAAGTTGACTTGCTGCTGGCAGTGGTTTCATATTCATCAGACAGATATAGGAGCGATATAAATCATCTTATCTGACACTCTAGCGAGCGTACTGTATTTCTCAAAATCTTAACTATTAATGATCAGACTCCGTTTAATCTACTTCTTTTAAGATGACTACAGCACATTATTTTTACACTTAAAAAACTCAGTTTTCTTTCATCATAAACACTCCTGCAGCAGCTTACACCCCAGTTCTTCTTCAGTCTGTTAACACTTGTTGCATCACTCTGCAGGATACAGCTGCAAGGCCTCACAAACTCAGGAGAGCAGCCTCCCTTAACTGGAGTGATGATTCAGAGGAACAGGGTAAGGGTTTGGTTCCCTGTCATTTATCAATGTTACATAACCTCCTCCATCAGTCCTCCACCTCTGCCCAGCACCACACCTCTCCCCTCTGACTTCACGGCCACCACAAAGCATGCAAGCCTTGTTTATCTCTGTGGTCGTAGCAGTGGAGCTCCAACCTGCCACAGGCAAAAATGAAAGAATTAACTAGAAGTAGTTTGATTTGAACAGTTGCTGTTGTCCAGCCTGCTTTGTTCACCACACTACTTCATTGGTAATTCAAGGAAAAAATTTTGGGATGTTCCCAGAAACAAATAGACCAAACCCTGTGGGATATAAATTCTTTACATGTTTTGAAATGACATTTGTTATTTCTGTGTTAGCAGCTGGGGAGGAGCAGCTCTTCTCCGAGCTCGATGACTTGTCCTGGCTGAGGCGCAGGAAAAAGCGAGCAGTAAGTGTCTGATCTCAACACCAAGTGAGATTTTGCTTCTCCCCTCCCTGTTTTGTAGTAAAATAAGAAAAACACGATGACTTTGCTAGAGTGAGCAGTCAAGGGCCAACCTGTGGTCATGGTGAGACTTGTTGTTGTGTTTTTCTGTAGATGCCTCGGAGTGTATTTGAGGAGATGAAGTACTTGGAGGTCATGATTGTCAGCGACCACAGTATGGTATGTCTTTTCTTTGAATGCAACAAGAAGAAGAAACTGCCGCTCACTGTGGAACTGTTATTGTCATTTATATATCAATACAACTCTTTACACTACTTTTTCCCACAAGAGGGAGCTGTATTACTGAATGTAACACTTCACTCTGACACATGTACATGTTTGCTTTTGTTCCCTTTATTTGTGTCTGCAGTATAAAAGACACAGGCACAAGCAGCACACCAGGAATTTTGCCAAGTCAGTGGTGAATATTGTGGATGCTGTAAGTAAATTATTTTACTTGTATATTGTATTGTATACTTAAACCAGATCATTTTTATTGACATAAAACTTTCTTTTTAATCTCTTGACCCTCAAAGCTCTTATAACAAGGATTGACCAGAAACTTTATAGACATTTCCATCAGGAAATTACCAATTATTTTTACTTCAACTTGACTTTACCTTTAACTCACTTGCTTTTTAATCATCCAATAAAATTTCTATCAGGAGCGACTTTAACAAAAATTCATTTTACAAATTTTAATGTAGGAGGAATGGGCAAAGTGTGTTGCGATTAGACTCCACCATGATGCCTTCATGTTTTTTAAGGCATAGTTAGGTAAATATGGAATAGGATACCCCCCTATGGAGTCTAGACACTGGTGGTGTTGATAAGGAATGCAGGATCAGATGAGGAGTAGACTTATGAGAAGCTGGACTGTGACACCAACGGGGTGGCTTGGAGGAGACTGAGGTACGAGGATAAGATGAGCAAAAGACCTGTGAGGTTCTGGATGCTGATGAACTCAATGGAGGTGGCGGGGGTGTGGAGGGTCGCAACGCCCACAGTGAAATAACAGAAGAGAGGACAACAGATTTAAAATACGATAGGTGCTTGATGATTTGGTTAAATTAACCTGACACGCCAGATGGATGTGTTTCACACATCCATCTGGAAAACCTCCCATAGACTGTGTTTGGGAAAGGGCAGAGCCTTTGAAAAAAATACTCAGAGGGTGATTGGATGAACGTTCTGTCTGTCACAGCTTTATGGGCCAATCAGAGCAACAAAACACGTGATGTCATAGCCGCAGTAAACTCCATACAGAACTGCAGAACGCAAACCATGGCGACTGTAGACATGTCAGTACATGACGTTTGTTGTTTTTGAATGGTAAACAACTCACTGCTGTTCTTTGTTCTTCTTTTAATGAAGAAATGTAGTCAAGTTCTGATAAAACTGGTGCTGGCAGCATCCACGCTAATGTCTTCTGCCATAAATACACTGGCCTCTTGTCGCTACTTGCTTACGTCATGACTCCCCCAAGCCCGAAAGTACGGCCCATTCGATGCTGATTGGTCCTGTCACTTTCAAGACGGGCCAAAACTGATCAGATGAGAGCTTTGCAAGATGAATTCGCCAGTGAGAAACACAGAAACAGGCAAATCCATCTGCTTTGCAAGGTTATGGTTAAATGAGATTGTGGCAGAATGTGATTAGCTTAGTATTTAAGAGAGTGAACGCTCATAATCAGCTGATCACCAGAGCAGGAAGAGAGAAAGAATAGAAGGGGGAGATATGAACAGTGGTGACTAATGAATGAGTAGAAACAGTTTTCCTGGTTGAACTTTTGTAAAACTCTACATCTACTTAAAGTAGCCCTGGGTATTGCCGCTATTTGCCTGAATCGTTTCAATTCCAATTCACATGGTCCCAATTTGATTTGGGTCACAATTTGGTTTGATTTGATTTGTTTTGAATTTATAAAGGGATATTTTAGTTTCTATATATATAATGCTTAACAAATTTATTAGACCACCTGTCATATTTGTCTCAAAGACCATCCAGCATCATGAAGTGCTTTAATGCAGACTCTTTCATTTTCAGTGAGCTCTCCACGTTTTACCATTTTGAACAGGAATGAGGGATTTCAAACTGAATTCACCCAAATTTGAGCCGGCTCACTGGGCGTCTCTGAGAAGTCAGAAATGAATCAAGCATAACATTCATCCACTAAAACAAATTTTTCTGTTCAGGAATGCAAGTAAATAACTATAATTTGACATATTGATCAAGAAATAATAATGTGCTTTACTATTTTTTCAGTTTTTTGTAAATCAGTAAATTTGAACATTCATGGATAACAATAATAATTATATTTTAGCATTTAAAATATCATTTGGGTTAAAGAGCTTCTACATATTGGTGTATTAACCATTGCAGAAACATAAAAAATGATTTTGGTAATTATCAGTGCTTTTTATTTAGGGCAGCTGTGGTATAAACCTTATTTTGGTTAAGGTTAGGGTGGTCTAATAAATTTGTTAAGCACTGTATATATATTCTAAAGGGCTTAAATTGGAAATAGTAGATGAGAGCTGATACGGTCTTCATGTAAAAAAATCTCAGGTTGGAGTAGTAGTGCTCTCTGGCTTTAGCTGCTCCTTTTCTGCCCAGAAAGCCCAGAAAAAGCAATTCAAAATGTTGGAATAACTCCCATTAGTTAAAAATAATAGTCTAATGTTGAAATCTGCACTGAAATGAGCCGAATAGAAAAAAAAGAAGGTGGAAGCTTATGCGTGGTATGCACCAAGATACACAAATTTAGATCATTGGGCATAAGTTTCAAAACTCAAATCCAAGACTTCCTCGGGGACTGGATAGCTCAGTGGATTACACCGCTAACTTTGGTCTGGGAGATGGATGGCTCGAATCCCAGTCAGTACAGAATCAATATCCAGTCTGGCCCCTTGGGCAAGGTCCTAACCCCTGGAACACCTGTCTACCTGTATGTACGTCACTTTGGATAAAAGTGCCAGCTAAGTAACATTGTGCAAGGAGTCACCAGGAGAAGGCTTATATTTAAAGACTGACCAAAATCTCAATAAGGGCCAGCAACAACCAAAAAAAGGAGCCTTGTGTGTTTTGTTGTTGTACAACATCAGAAAATTTCACCTTACAAAGCAAAGATGATGAACATGGTGAAGACTGTACCTGCTAATCATCACCATGGTGGTGTTGTCTTTTTAATAATGACCACGAAAAATATATTAGAATTTATCCTAAAGCTCTACTATTAGACAGCCATAGTGATGCTTTCACAGCTGCACTCTTATAGGCTGACTGCAACATACATTTACCCATAATGCAATAGCTGGTGCATTGATTAGGATAATACAGTGAAACCCTGAGACCATGTAGCTGCCTATAACGTCCTTACAGCATGCTGTACATTAGCCAGCGTGGCACAGCTGCAGACTCCTCTATAATTAAATATAATGATACTGTTAGTCTGTCTTGTATTTTGTCCTCATCATGTGGATTGATTCCCTCCCCTCATCTGTTCTCAGATTTACAAATTTACATTAACAACCTCTGTTGTTCTTCTCTCTTTCTGTTGCTACCTCCGTCTCTGTCCTCGCCTCTTTCTTTCTGCCTTTATCCCTCCCATGCACTTTATGCTTTAATGGCAGATCTTCAAAGAGCAGTTACATACACGGGTGGTGCTCGTTGCTGTGGAGATCTGGACTGACAAGGATCAGATCCCTATCAGTGTGAAGCCACTGGAAATGCTGCGGGATTTCTCCAAGTACCGACAACAGAGCATCAAGCAACACGCTGATGCTGTGCACCTCATCTCGTGAGTTAATTATTGTCATTATTGTTATGTATGTCATAGCCTGTGCCAATCAAATCCACAGTTGAATCACTCTTAAAGCCAGCTGTATTAATTACTAGTAACCTCATCTTAGATGAACTGACCTCAGATTTAGTTTGACATATTTTTTGCAGCTTGGTGCATGCTCTGACCTGTTTTCATTCTATCTTCTTTGTGCATCTTTGGACATTTACAGTGCAGCTATTTAAAACTGCAGTGTCCTCAGATGTGAATATTCATGTCCTTAGTTTTACTCCATTTTGACTCTGTGATGTTTTTCTCTTTTGTTGTCTTTCATCTCTCTTGTAGAAATGTGACCTTTCACTACCGCAGAAGCA
Source organism: Cheilinus undulatus (assembly GCF_018320785.1). Classification (NCBI taxonomy): domain Eukaryota; kingdom Metazoa; phylum Chordata; class Actinopteri; order Labriformes; family Labridae; genus Cheilinus; species Cheilinus undulatus. Next base: position 41,797,358 of record NC_054879.1, read on the forward strand.
GTGCTGCATACTTTGCAGGCATGTGTTCTTTGAGCCGTGGAGTCGGGGTCAATGAGGTGAGATTTTTCTGTCAGCACTGAACATCATTCTGAATCACAGCATGTGTTTGTGGGGCTGCAGGTGAATAATCCCTGGTCTCTTCTGTGTTGACAGTATGGCACCACCTTGTCCATGGCAGGCTCTCTGTCCCAGAGTTTGGCTCAGAACCTGGGCATCCAGTGGGACCCGGCGTCCAAGAGAAGTATACAGACACACATGGTGTTATCTCACAGCATGTTTATGTGAACCAAGAAGAGTCAAAAGCACAACATAGCATTCTCCTATTAAACCTGTTGTATTCTTTCATGAAAACTTTTACCAAATTTGTTGAGGACCCTGCACTCTCCCTTCTTGATTAGTCTTTTCTCTCTTCTTGCTCTGTTGAATTAATGAGCTTCCCATTTAAGTGAGGAATGAAGACACTGCCAAGGCAGAAAACTTTTTGGACTAAAGCTCAAAAAGATATTCTAGCAGTTTCTCACTAAATAATTTAAAAGAACGATAAAGAATACATCAGAGTCTGCAAACCATCTCACTCTGGCATTGGTAAAGTTGAATGCTGCTATTTTAAGTTGCTAGAGACAAAGCCATCTCTAAATGATTCTTGAGTGAAATTTTTGAGAAATTGATTCATTTATTTCTAAGTTTAATTTATTCAGTAAATCAAATTAAACAATTTCAATCCAACGTAAAAGCAGAAAGAAGAATAATTGTATGTAATCTGCCCCTTCTTCTCAAAACATTAATCAAAGCATAAACAGAACAGTGCAGAATTTTTAGACATGTTAGGGCCAAACATTTAGACTGAAGTGGGGCGTTGTTGTGATGAATAAGCCACCTTAGGACACCATCAGATGGGAAGGAGGATTGACACAACTCCAGCTGTGCTCTGGGTGTCCATGCATATTACCAGAAGTATGAGAAAATGATCTGTTGAAAAAAATAACAAGTACCACAAATTTAGGCCTTGGTAAGGGGTGGAAAGTAAGCAGAGGGGGGTCTGGCTGCAGTGCTTTCATTTCTATCAGGAGAGACTTAATATGAGTTTGATAATGATTTATTTTATAAATTGAATGAAAGAGAATTGTGCAAAGTCTTTGGCCATTAAACTCCACTGTGACGATATATATTTGAAGGGGTAGTGAAGCGAATGCAGGAAAAGGATACCCCTTTGGAGTCTAGACACTGGTGGTGGTGTTGAGAGTTGCAGGATCAGAAGAGGAGTAGACTTCTGAGAAGCTGTCCAGGAACCCAGGAATGCAGGATAAGATGAGCAGGAGACCTGTAAGGATCCGGACTAGATGCTGAATAACTGAATGGAGGTGGCTGGGGTGGAGGAGAGTTGCAATATCTGCACAGAATGACTGGCTGACTGTGAAAGAGAGAATGACAGATTTAAAATCTGACAGGTGCGTGATGATTGGACAAACAGGGTTGTGGCAGATTCTGATTAGCTGAGCTGAGTACTTAGGAGAGTTAACGCCCATAATCAGCTGATTGTCAGAGCGAGAAGAGTAAAATGATTTTTGATCTAATGAGTTTTTTACTTTGTGTAACAGAGTCATTAATTTCCATACTTTCAGCTTTAAGTGATCCATCTGTGATTTCCAGTTCAGCTTTTCATCAATCATGACAACTACAAATTTAGTGTCCTTTGCTCTATGGATTCAGTACATTTTAGATTAACCTCCTGGGACTCGGGCTTTTGTTTGGAATACATTTTTAGTTTCTCTTACTAATTTGGAATTAAAAGAACCTAACAAGTATGAAACCTATGTCTTTTCGTTGAACAGGATGTAGTTTTCACCAAAAATGTCTGTGTATGTGGACAAACGGTCCCATCTCATTATAAGAAATAAAGTAAAAAAAGAAAATTTTAGGTGTTTCAGACAGGGGGCGTTCAGTTGGAGAAAATGGTGTCTTCGGTCAATAGGGGATGTATGGTGCCTTTTTTTTTTTTGATGATGGATTATAGAAACTTGTTAAAGCAAGATGTAAACTAAATTTACTCTCAAACTTCTGGAGGTCTTAAAAAAATTCTTATAAAATTATTTGAGATTCCCCAAACATAAAAAATCAACTTGATTTCCCCAAACCTTTCCGTAAACTTTTCTGAAAAAAAAAAAAAAAAAAAAATCCAAACAAATGGTTTGGAGTAATGCAACCAAAAGATGTCTGATAATGAAGCATTTTCTCCTCCCTGCATTCTCAACATTAGAAATAAATGTTTACATTATACCTGCAGTCAGGCCACAGAGGTATGTAAAAACAACCTCCACTTAAATGTCCTGAGTAAAAATTCCAAGTTATTTTGGTGGCTTCCATCTAAAAGGGTGGGGTTTGAATGTTAGAAAGTTTTATTTCCTTTTACATTTAAAAGAACAGATGGTGCCTAAAAACCTACAAGGTGCCTTTTGTTTGTCTGTAAACTCTTCTCTGTGCCAGGAGTGACAGATGGAGAGACACTCTGATTGTCTTGGAATAAGTGGTCCAAAAATGATTCATTGAGTCATGGTAGAGACAGACTTATGCCATTTGTTGTAAGATCTCAGTGAGAAAAAGCAAATAAGGTTTCTTCCTCTGGGGCCATAATTGGCTGATGTTGATGAGAGACTGTGAGTGTAACTTTGAACAAATACTTCATTAGTCACCTGAAACTTCAGGTGCTAAAACAACGCTGATTCTCTTGAGTGAAATACAGTCATGTGTTATTTCTTTTTATAAATATTATTGTCTTTTTTCTGATGCCATTTTTCACTTTGTTTTCTCTCCTCTGTCATGTTTGCTTTTTCGGTCTGCAGAGGAATGTGGTTGTGCTGACTCGTGGACCGGCTGCATCATGGAGGACACTGGGTAATTTCCAAAATACCCTTATAAACACCCACTCACAAACACTCAAAAGAATGGGAGATTCAAGCCTTTATTACAGCTTAATAAGCAGATGTTATTTGTCAGATTGTATTTTAACAATTGAGATGTAGTGTGCTTTCATCAACTACAATTTGCTGGTTTATTTGACAAAAGGAACAACCACAATATATCATGACGGACCAACAAGTCTCAACTTATCATTTTACATCAGGGCTTTTCTTTCCTGCCTTTCTTTAAATAATTGCAAATGATCCGTTTGTTGTTTACACATAGCATTTGTGTTTCCCCCTCTCCTATTGGCAGTCTTTGAAGAATATAAATTCTGCAGTTTCATCAACAAAAGCTTGGCAGTGTCTTTGCAGTAATACTAATAAAATTCTCTGGATCTGATTTCAGGCTGTCAGGAGATATAATACACTTGTAAAGTAAAACAGGGATTGTTCTAACAGCAGATTACACAAAGAACTGCCAAACTCTGCCCTAGGGAGTCTCAATCAGTGTATCAAACACTGTCAGACCGGCCACCTAGACAGCAAGAGTTCAGAAGAATCTTAAGCCCAGTCAGACAACGAGACTGTTTTAGGACATTGCAGGGGACCGTGATTGTGCCTACCATTCATTTCCTCAAATTGCATGTTTTTATGTTGCAGGCAAGGTTTTTACAGATAACTAAATCTAACTTACAAAACTGAGTAAAATAATATATGAGACAAAATCTCCTTAGTTTTAGTCTTTGACAGCGGCATACTGACTGACATGGTCACCCAAGCTTGGAGAGAGTAAAATCACCTGATTTGATTAAAGAAGACTTCACACAGTGGTAATTTTAGGTCTTGAGTTGTACTCAAATATCAAAATTAAATAAATAAATAAATGAAAAGAAAAGAGGGGGTCCTGCCCCTGACACGTATCCCATTCTGCAGAAAAAAATCTATCTTAGACTTAAACTAACTAACTAAAATTAAGCATTTTTTCAAAATAAAAGCTAAGCTTACCTAACAAACCAGCCGTAAAAACTAATTAAAACTAAACTGAAATGAACTAAATATGTGTTCCGACCAGACTTCTGGTGTTCCTGCAGCCAACCTCAAGTAGACACTCGCCATATCACAATTTTTTACACCTACACATTGGTGTCATTTTTTCAGGACCAGAGGTTGCTGCTTGGTTTGGACATTGCAAGCAAATATAAGTAGGAAGAGGTTATCTTTTTATAACAGGCTATAAAGGCCAACGAGTATTTGTTCGGGGTAGAATATCTGGCTAGATAAAATAATGCTGTAAATTTTATAAATAATTACACCATCTTTTTTGTGCATGTAAAGATTTCACCTCCTTGGATGTTTTACCTATTTTTTGATTTTGTAAATCAATCATGGTCAATATATTTCGCTTTTCTGACAAAAAAGAGGCAAGAAAACCTCTTTGATGTCAAAGACAGAATTCTACAATGTAACATCTTTTAAATACAAATATGTAATGTAAAATAAGTGACTGCATAAATATTCACCCCCTTCCTTTTAGTGAACTCTAGTGAAGATTTTATATGAATACCCTTCAACTGTGGCTTTCTCTTTTTTGTCAAAAATGCTCAGTTAAGTGTAAACCAGGTAAGGGTGGGAATATTTTTATAGGAACTGTATGTGGATGCATTGGAAGCATCTTAGTAGTTTTTTTTTTTTTTTGTTTTGTTTACTAAAGCACCTTTTAAGGAGATAGCCTCTCCCACTCATGGCTGCCCTCTGCTGTTAATTATCCCTTTGTTTTCTCTCTGCTCAGGGTCCAACATCCACGCAGATTCTCCAAATGCAGCATCACAGACTATAAGGAGTTCCTCCGAAAAGGCGGAGGCTCGTGTCTGTTTAACAGGCCAACCAAGGTTACACTCCTGTCTGCTGCTCTTTTGATGTCACTACTATCATGAATCATAGATGTCTGCTCCAGCCCTAACACGCTCCTCCTCTCTCTATTCGGCAGCTGTTTGAGGCAACAGAATGTGGTAATGGATTTGTTGAGGTGGGAGAGGAGTGTGACTGTGGAGCAAGATCAGTAAGTGTGTTTTCTTTTAGTCTGGTTTGTTGTCTGGCTGTTGTTTCAATGGATGAAGCGCCTCCCTTCCTTTTTCAGGACTGCTACAAGGATTGTTGCAAGAAATGTTCCCTCGCCAACGGGGCGCACTGTAGTGATGGCCCGTGCTGCAATAACACATGTCTGGTACAGAGTGTTCTCAAAGTCTTACAACATAATATGAATGCATGCACCTAAAATCTGAACTTCCTCCTCTCCTGTTCTTACCAGTTTTATCCACGAGGTTACAGTTGCCGCTACGCTGTGAATGACTGCGATATCTCAGAGACGTGCTCTGGGGACTCTGGACAGGTGTTTTTGTGTTGCACCCTTACATTCACTTTTTTTTTATTTTAACCCATGCACTTTTTGGCATGTTGAAAATAATAACAGTAGGGTTAAGATGCTGTTTTGTGTTTGTGACTGTTGGTAGTGCCCTCCCAACCTTCATAAACAAGACGGTTACCTCTGCCAGGTCAACCAGGTATGCAGTCCATCCAAAGCAGAGCATTCATGCATCACTGTAGCAGTTTGAGAGTTTGAGAATGCATTTACTATTTCTGTCTGTCTGAAGGGCCGCTGCTACAGCGGAGAGTGCAAAACCAGAGAGAACCAGTGTAAATACATCTGGGGACAAAGTAAGATCAACGGCTCACATTAGTAGAATGTCATCAGTGTATAGAGAAACTGTATGGACTAAATTTGTAGTCATCTTTGCTGTGTAGTTCATCCCTCCCCTCTTCTCCTCAGAATCTGGAGGATCAGAAAAATTCTGCTATGAAAAGCTGAACACAGAGGGAACAGAGAAGGGAAACTGTGGGAAGGACGGAGACAAATGGATTCAGTGTAGCAAACAGTGAGTTTCAAAGAACATCAATGAAATTAGCATTTCCTGTGTGCATGTTAGCGGGACATCTTTTTAATTTCTACGAAGAATCAGAGATCTGCTCCTATGTCGCTTTGTTTTTTAATAAAGTAAAAGTAATTTCAAAGGTAATTCTTGCAGGTAAAACTAGGCATATTATTCAAAGGAACATTTGCTTGTGTCGGGACAAAACCTTACAGTACAGTACAGTACAGATTTTTCCCTCTTGTACTTTGCAGTGACGTATTCTGTGGTTACCTTTTGTGTACCAACATTGGCCGCAACCCACAGATAGGAGTAATAAAAGGAGAAATTACCCCAGCTTCCTTCAACCATCAAGGCAGGCTGGTAGACTGCAGGTAAACACATTAACACCATGTCAAACCTCGTTTGATGTATCATGTCTAGATCACTCTAGATGTTATATTCCTATGTCCCTTCCCTCTAACTTTTCTTCCAGTGGGGGCCATGTCCTTTTGGATGATGAGACTGATTTAGGCTACGTGGAGGATGGGACTCCCTGTGGGCCGTCAATGATGTGCCTTGACCGCAAGTGTCTGCCCATTCAGTCACTAAACATGAGCACCTGCCCCACTGGACCTAATGGACAGGTGTGCTCTGCCCATGGGGTGAGTCCTGGTGTTAATTAACCCATTGGTTCTCCTGCATATGCTTTCACCAAGCAATCAAGGTCAGTTCAGGTTACCACACATTGATACTTATTTTTGAAAGGTTTCCACAACACCTAACAACAGCACCAGCAAAACCACCCTAACTTATCCAGTTTAATAGTCACTCCTCTGCTGAAGTAGCTCTCATACTGAATCAAAGCACAGGTGAAGCTACAAACATTGCAGTCTACTGATTGGTTTACAGGATCTGAAATTCATGTGAGACAACTCAGTGAAAAAGCCTTTTAAAATAGAACACTGATTGAGATAGAAAGTTGTCGTAGGCAGTGGTTTGCAATTTCACAAATGGTGATACTCTGACATCTTACTAAGGTTGGGATGCTCAATTTTGTACTGCCAATTTGCAAATCATGCAAAGCACAAACTGTGTAAAATATGGATGGAAGCAGAATTTTGGACTTTCTGAGTCTACTTAGCTACACTTTGAATTATGCAAATCCCCCTCTCCCTTCAATATGTATCCAAAAGTACATTAGCTATTTAGGCTACAGTGCCTATAAAAAGTGTTCACTCCCTTGGATGTTTTACCCTGTTAGTGATGGTCAAGTGGAAACAGATTTCTACAAAGTAATGTCAATTAAATAAAAATATTTAATGTAAAATAAGTCATTGCATAGTCACCCTCTTGAAAGTGGCCGACCTAATTCAACAAAGATTCAGACAATTGGTGCTAAAAGTCTCACAATTAATGAAATGAGGATCACCTGAGTGCGGTGAATGTGTCTCAAGTTGTTGTAGTATAAAAGCACCTGTGTCTAGAAGGTCCAGTCATTGGTTAATTATATTCCTAGCTACCATTACATCATGAAGACAAAAGAACACTCATAGCAACTCAGAGAAAAGTTTATTGAAGAGTATAAGTCAGGGGATGGATACAACAAAATTTCCCAAGACACTGAACATCCACCAGAGTTTGGTTAAATCCATCAGCAAGAAATGGAAGGGATATGGCACGTGTAAATCTGCCTAGATCAGGCCGTCCTCACAAACTGAGAGACTGTGCAAGAAAGAGACTTGTGAGATTGTCCACCAAGACACCTATGACTACTCTGAAGGACTTACAAGCTTTAGCAGCTGAGATGTGAGACTCTGCTTACAACAACTGTTACTCGGGTTTCTTCACCAGCCAAAGCTTTATGGGAGAGTGGAAAAGAGAAAGACACTGCTGAAGAAAACTCATTAAATTGGGACTAGAGTTCACCAAAAGGCATGTGGGAGCCACAAACACATCATCCACATTGTGAAGCACGGTGGTGGCAGCATCATGATGTGGGGATGCTTCTCAGCAGCCAGCCCTGGAAGGCTTAGTGTAGAAAATCCTGGAGGACTATTTTATTCAGTCACCAAGAGAATTATGTCTTGGGAGAAGATTTATTTTCCAGCAAGACCTGAAGCATACAGAGAAAGCTACACAGAAATATTTTACAGACAACAAGCTGAATGTTCTTGAGTAGCCATGTAAAAGCCCAGACGTTAATCCAATAGTGAAGGTCTGTTTGCATCCGATCCCCGTGCAACCTGACAGAGCTTGCGCAGTTTTGTAAATAGGAATGGAGTAAAATTGTATTGCCTAGATGTGCAAGCTTGACTGAGACCTATCCACACAGACTCAGTGCTATGATTGCAGCCAAAGGTGACTGTACTAAATACTGACTTGAAGGGGGTGATTATTTATGCAGTCAAATATTTTATCTTACATATTTTTGTTCAATTATTTCATCTAGCCAGATTGTGCTCTAGGTTGTCAAAAATAAATGTGTGTTTATTCTAAGATTTATGAAGTACAGCTAACATGAGAGGAAACCTGTGTGTGTTACCAGCTGTTCCTATGCTTACCATTTAGTTTTTAAGAGTGCCCACTGTCACCTTGTAACCTCAACAGCTGCACTAGCTATTGTAACTGCTATTTTGAATATAATTGGAAGTTACAAAGGCCCTTTCTAAAACAGTGCTGGTAGTGTTGCTAATATATTCAAACCAAATAAGTACATAAAATCATTACTCTGCTGCTTGAGAGTCCACCTGCTCATTTGAATTTATGCACACTGAATCCTGGGATTTGCTGGGCCACAAGGATGCACCAGATTGATCCTTCATTACTATGGCGGATCACCCTCTAAAGGACGCAGCCCCCTAAATGGGACATCAACCCAGCTCCTCCTCAACTTATCATTTATCTCTGTCTGATCTGTGCAGGTGTGCAACAATGAAGCCACATGCACCTGTGACACCACCTGGGCCGGGACAGACTGTAGCATGGCTGACCCGCCTAAAGAGCCCAAGCCCACTGTGGAAGGACCCAAGGGTCGGTTTCCATCTTGTACACTCTCTGGCATCATATAGGAATTAATAACACACTTTAATCTCCATTCTTTCAAATGTCAAACTTCTGTACTGTTTTATAGGCTGTTCTAATGTCTTGTTTTTTTTGCCCTTCATTCTTTGTTAGATCTGACTCAGCAAAGATTCTAAGACACAGTTTCACAGGTGTCATATAGGATGGCGCTTGGGGAAGATACTGAAAGCAGTGTTACTTTATTAAATTTGCTTCAGAAGATAAAATTAACACACAGTTCAGCTGTACTTGCATACTTTGTCCACAGGGGGGTGATGAAGTTGTTAAGGGGGTGGGCAGCATCACAGAGGAACCGGGTCACTTCATCCATTGCTGTTTTTGACAGGGTGGTAATAATGCTCCTTTTCCCTCTGCACAGTGAGCGTGGCCACTAACAGGCTGATAGGGGCAGTAGCAGGGACCATTCTGGCCCTGGGGGTGATTTTTGGAGGCACAGGGTGGGGAATAGAGTAAGCATCTTTAACCCTTTCACAGCTCTTCCTCTCATAGTGGTGCCTCAGTGTGCGGGCGGTCTCGTGAGCCGGCCTGAGCCCGTGTGTGCGTCCCGGTGGCTTTGTGTTTTTCTTGTGTGTTGGTGATGACCATATAATTGTCATGTGATTGGATGTTTTCAGTGTCGTGTGATTGATTGATGGACTCCTCCTTCCTTCCTTCCTTCCTTCCTTCCTTCCTTCCTTCTCCTGCCACTTCCTGTTGTTCCCCATTATTACAAGCCTCTCTCTTCATTCCCCTCCTCCTCTTCTCGTCCCTGTCCTTTCTTGGATTCTTAGTCATTATGTGGTTGCTCCTGTGATCCTCTCCTTTCTGGGGCATGTGGGGCATTTAGATGGAAAGCAGTTCTGCGAAGAGTCCAGTTAGTGACCTGGCTTGTCAGTCAGTGAGAGGCTGTGTGGTGACTGGGACCCTCAAACACATTCTCAGGCCACATTGACATCACATCTGTGCTGAATTTAACATTTATAGTGATGGATACCAAGGGCCTTGTCCTCTGCACATCCTTAACACTCAAGCCACTGATAATCTCTACCTCATCTGATTAAAGTAAAATCATCCCAGAGCCTATACTTCATTATCTTTATGTTAAACGTTTCAAAAGGGGCTGAAGCATGCAAAAACATTCTCAGAAAATCATTTTACTGTAGTAGTATAAATATGGTTATGTTTTTGTTCCATGTGAAATCCTCATTGTATAGATACATGTTATTAATACAGTAAGTGAGTATAGCAACTCATGTCTTTTTCCCCATAACCCTTTACAGGTCCTAGTGCCACCAATCTAATAATAGGCTCCATCGCCGGAGCCATCCTTGTGGCTGCCATAGTGCTGGGGGGGACTGGATGGGGCTTTAAGTAAGCAACACGTCGCATGCCTCTCCTGCTCTAACTCTAGCATCCCTGCTGCTTCTAGACACCAGGGTTTGAGCTCCTGCTACATAAAAATGGACTCCCAGGGTGGACAGTGAGCAATCATTTCACACCACACATGGAAAACACATGTTTATCATGTGTCTGGTTGTTTTATAGAAGGGTGCACATGTGAAAGGGTGATTTGGAGAGAGACCAGGCTTCATGTGTGGGGGTTTCCCTGGATCTGTAGCAGAACCTCAAACTGATTGGACGGGCAGAGCTAAATACTTGACTTGCATGTTAACTTAAGGCTTGATAACAGAGGGGAAAGACTTTTTCACAGCTAAATAATTCTAAAAGTCTTGTGTATACCTATATTGGTATGGCTATTAAAAATGAGACTATTGCTGTAATACAGTTTAATTGAACATCGTCTTTCTCCATCAATATACTCCCCCGTCTTTTGGGTCTTCCACTGAAAAGCAGAGCAGTAGGTCTTCTTCGGACTCTCAGAACCTGCTTTATCGTTCTTTTCTTCATTTCTGACACAGCTGATGTCACGCGGTACTAGATCAAGTGAATAGAGAGGGTGATCAAGCGCTGTGATTTGTTTTTGGACCAGAAACTTTTTACCGAGAGAGCGCAGTGTGAGGTGGCACATTCCTCAAACTTTTTATTGCTGTTTTTCTAGAACCTGTTTGTAGTAGTGCTGATTCACCGTCGACCCTTCTTGAACCCACTCCTCCAAATTATACCCTTAAAGGCCCTGTAAAGTGAAATCCATATTTTGGGTATTAACACTCTAGATATGTTGAAATAATGTTGCATCAAGCATGTGAAAATGATGAGATCTATATTTGACTGATTTTTGGATTTAGACCGTTAGAAAGTTGCCCACCTCTTTCCTAGCTTGGTTTTATTTGAGCAGGGCAAATATAGGAGACTATGACATCCCCAGGCTTGATGGTGAATTACCCCAAACCCCCAATGCTAAAATGATAGAAAATAACCGAGTAGTTCATCTCAGTACAGTCTATTGTTAGCTGATGTCATTGCCTTCATGGAAAGTGAGAGAAAAAAAAAGAGATTTGTGCCAGAAAACAGTAAATTTAATCCCCAACTTCTGGCACTGAGTCAGGCAGCTGCCTTTGATTAGAAGCTATCCATCCATTTCCTTCTACTTATCCGGGGCCGGGGGTACCAAGTTAAGCAAGTCCAGTTAAGCAAGTCCACCCAGACGTCCCTTTCCCTAGCGACACTTTCCAAGTCACTCTGGGGGATCCTGAGGCACTCACAGACCGGACAGGATATGCAATCCCTCCCAGTCTCCTCCAAGATGGACGTGCCCAGAATACCTCCAAAAGAGAGATGACCAGGAGCCAGGAGACATCCTGATCAGATGACCGAACCACCTCAACTAGCTCCTTTTGATTCAAAGGAGAAGCTCCTCTACTCCTAGCTCCCCCCGGATGTCTGAGCTCCACATCCTGTCTCTAAGGCTGAGCCCAGACACCCTTCAGAGAAAACTCATCTCGGCCGCTTGTATCCGCGATCTCATTCTTTCCGTCAATACTCAGAGTTCATGACTATAGGTGAGGGATGGGAGGTAGATCGACTATGCTTGTGAACAAGACCCTAAGATACTTGAACTCCTTCACTTGGGGCAAAGACTTGGGGCAATCCACCATTGATTAGAAGCATTGTTTAAAATTTGAAGATCGTATTTTTTTTGAGTGGGCTTGGCTTCAGCTCATCAACAGACACGCCCACACCATCCAAGAGCACATATTACTGCCTCATTTTTCATGATTTTGAAGCTAATTTTGCAAACTTAGAGATGTTTTTCATTACTGAAATTTGGCACGATGTTTCATAACGCTGTGCCCTGTCATACAACAAACCTAGAAAATATATTTTTTCATCACTTTACTGGGACTTTAGTGTCAAAGAAAACAATCAGCACGGCCTTGAATTTGACCTTGCTTTGTCATGCTTTCTGCATTCTTGGCCACGGTGGTGTTTTCCAATGCAGTGATCGTATTGGAAGATCCTAGTTTCATTACATTTAATCACTGTTAAAAGATTTGGATTATCACAAATTTTCCTCTTGATCAGGAGTCAGAAGTTTTTGAACTTTGACAACATTTGCCTTGTTTAAATTTTCATGCAAAATTTGCAGGATTGTCTCTTTATCAATGGAGACCAATTATACAGTAATTCTTTTACTGAGGCAGCAATCATTTCAAATGATTAGTTCAATTTGTTGAATGTTTTCTGAAGTTTTTGATGTGCATGGGCACCCAGATTGTTTACCATCATAGTACCATTAATGTACCTAAAGATTCTGCTGCTGTTTTATTCAAATTTGCCAGAAATTTTAAGTTTATACATTGCTCAACTTTTAAGCGAATCATTTTCTGACGCCCTAGCAAAAACACGTCAATTCAGTCAATAGCTAGCAGTGATCTAAAGATGTCATTTACTGGAAATTTAAAGCAGTTGTACCTGAATACCCAATCTTTAATATATAACACTCGGTGTGACTTTGAACCAGATGCAGTCTCTTTATTTAATAGCCATACCTTGTATTTTAATGTAATTTCCCCTCTGAAATCCAAAGATAGACCTCTAACATCCTGTATATCTGTGTAGCTAGTTTTTATATAGGTCATGTTTACTTAATTCCTTTCAAGCCTGCTGTCTTGAGCAACAGGGGTGTTACGCATCTTCATCTAAATAGGTCTCAAGAGTAACTGAAATCTTGCAGCCACCAAAGCATGCGAGGTAGCAAAGCATCATCAAAAAACACACACAAAAGAAATGACAAAAATAGAATAAGCAACAAAACATTTCTGCATGTTGACTTGTTGATTTGGAGGGGGTCAGTTCATTGCACAAAGGCTGAGCCAAACCCTGAGCAATCTGCTCCAGGGTTGTACAGCTCTCATCACTTCCATTATCTCTTTGTCAATCCATTACTGTTTGAGGGAGAGACTTTAAATGGAGTATTGAGAGCCACACAGAAGCCAGGACGTTATTGTTGGCCACGCAGCCTTTGTGCCATGGCTGGCCACACCCACCTCGACGACCAGGCTCCGACCTAGAGCAGACTCTCGGACCCGCCCACACCAGCTGCCATTGCTGCCCGCTTCACAGACCTGGTACAGACACGGCGCATTGCACTGCATGACCCACGCACAACAATAGTGCCACCTTCAACTGGCCTACTATTGGAACAGGTGCATGACAGAGTGATAGAAGCCCCACAACAAGCCACAGTACGGGGAGGTTATGCATCACTCCTGTTGTCGTATTCGTTGTTGTCCCACTGTTGTGGTAGTAGTTATTGTTGCTCCTGCTGCCGCTGCCGCTGCTGCTGCTGTAGTTGTTGTTTATGTGGTTGTCTCCTCTCTCCCTCCTCTTTAGACTATTTTATGTTAGATCTTTTCCTCCCAGATGGTTATGTTTTGAGTGGAACTAATGTCTTTCCCATCAAAACTGGTAATGAGACGTGTCTCCTACACTTCTTCACCTTGTAAACTGATGTTGCACGCACTACCCTTTTGGCAGCTGGCAATAGAGGATGTTTATATTCAGAGCTGTTAAAAACAGGATATATTAGTCTTTAACTTCTTCTATTTAATGCTCAGTTTCAAATCATCTCTTGATGCTGGCTTCACTATATATACCATACTGTCTTAGGGATTTTTGCATATAAATATCTCTTATTGCCTTCCACTGCCAAATGGTTAATATGGACCAGCCTTACCTCACTTAAATGTCTTCAGCATTTTGAACTTCAAAATTGTTTAATTTTGGCTCTTAAATGTAAATCTAAATACAGATTTTTGAAATATTTCTCTTTCTATAACCTGAAGAGATGAGTGTGGTTGCTTGTCCAGGTTGTACTAGCTGTCATGCTGATGTGATTGTGACATAAACTGACTCATTTTCTCTATCTCCTCATAAGAAATGTGAAGAAACGGCGATACGACCCCAACGCCACAGCCATTTAACCCAAGAAGAGATGGCAATCACAGATGGACTTCTCCAAGGCTTTCTTAGTTGGCTACCTGACAGCTGGACTGCACTTATTGCTGCTGATCTTTGGCATTAGATTTACTTGAAATTGACATAGTGGACATTTTAATAAATTCCCATTGTAGTAACATTAGAAAGCAGCCTTTTAAAACTCCACCACACCCATATAACAAACCCACAACCCCCACCTCTGATCTCTAGGTTGACAGAGCTCCTCTTCCATCCTTTAGTGCCAGTGCGGAGGCGTTCAGGCGGAATTCACACCACTTTTTCAACTGGCATGACATCCGCACACAGCGTGCTGCTTGCTGGCCCCTCCCCCGGCATGAAGAGCCCCCTCAGCAGGGCTCTGCATGGCTATGAAAGCTATGAATTCACTGCAAAAAAAAAAAAAACAAAGGTTAAAAAAAATCTTATGCAGGAGATAGCCTTGTTAAAAACCAAACCCAATGGAAAGTTGGTTAAAGCTCCTATAGTTCACTTTAAGGTGCTGTATATGATAAAGGGGGCTGCATGTGAGGACTTTTAAGGGCAGTGCATTTCACATAGTGAATGCAATCACAGACACACACAATGTACATAAATAAGGAGATCAGGTTTTGAACTAACTGCATATTTTACAAGGACATCCAATGCTTTTGTTTTTTTTTATCTCAGCATGTTGTATAGCGGGTGTTTTTGGCAATGTTATTAAAAAATGCAATTAGGATTCAGGCCAAAATATGAGCTGCACGCTGCACTCGGCCTTCTGCCGTCGTCTGGGTGGAGGCTCTGGTGTCGAGGAGAAGCATGTCAGGTCTAGAAGAATCAGACTGATATCATGTCGGATCAAAGTCGCAAGAGTTCCTCCCCCTATCCTGAAGTATCTTCAACAGTGACTCAAAAGCCAAAGAACCAATCACCTGAACATATGGATGTTGTTGCACACAGAGCACTTTCCCCCTCTGTCTGCAGCCAGTGGTGCCTCTCCTACTGCTGAGGGCATGAAGTCTGTCTATGCAGGCGCTCACCTGTCCAGCCAGGTCTCACGTAACAGTCCTCATCAACACCCACTATACTGGCTTTACCTTTTTGCTCTCATAAACTCTTAGCAGATACCAAGTTCAGCTCTACTGGAAACGCTGCATGCAATCACTATAGTGGGCTTATAATTCTATATGGGAGTCCCCGAAATCCGCAAGAAAATATGCTACAAAAGATAGGTGCATGTCAACAACAGAAACATTTAACTTTTATTTACTATGCAAAGAGAGAAATTGCACAAAAGTATGGATAATAACAATATCAATGTAGACATGGAATTGCAGAATCCTCTGCTAATCAGCTAATCTTTTGTATTTGGCCACTCCCACGTCTCGTTTCACTTTGCTTAAATGTACTCAAACTGTCAGTGGACAAATACAATACAAGAAAAGAACTGAATTAATATTTCCAATGAAAAAGCGAGAGAGCACCCTTTTACATCTGTGGAACTGAAAATCATTTTTGTGTGTTTTTCATCTGATCTGATATTTTTAATCACACACAGGAACAAACATGTACACTAACACACTGTATGGTGCCTGTGCGTATCGAAGACTGAGGTTTCCTTGTGCAGGGCTTTTCTTCGTAGTCCAGCTGATAGTTGGTGTGTTCCAGGTGCTGCCATAGCACTGGCATCGTTGTAATAACTCCATGTAACTCATTGTCTGGTGTCCCTCTCTCACTGCATCATGTACAGTTGAACTGATGAATAAACTACTGACAAATTTTATTGGAGCGTTGGTGTGTTTTTCCCTGAAAAAATATTCAGGACCGATGAAAAGTATTTACCCCTTGGATGTTTTACTCTTTTATTGATTTATAAATCAATTATGGTCAGTACAGTTAGGCTCATTTGACAAAAAAAAAACTATTCGATGCCAAACAGATTTCCTCAAAGTAATATCAAACTAAAATATGTAAGGTAAAATAAGTGATTACAGGGCGCGCCCAAAGTCGAGTAGTTAAGGCGTGCACTATGTATGCAGGCAGCCCGGGTTCCAATCCGGCCTGAGGTCCTTTTGACGCATGTCTATCCCCCACTCTCGCTCCTGTTTCTGAGTCTATCCACTGTCCTCCTCTATCCAAATAAAGGCATGAAAAGGCCCAAAAACAGATCTTTAAAATAAATAAATAAATAAGTGATTGTATTAAAAGTCATCACCTTTAAAGTGACTGACCTAATTCACTTGGTGCTAGCAGTGTCACAATTAGTAAAATTGTGATTGACACCTGTGTGTCAAGGGTCCAGTCACTGGTTAATTAGTATTCCTTGTTACCATTACATCATGAAGACAAAAGAACACTCCAAGCAACTCAGAGAAAAGGCCATTGACAAGTAAAGATAGAAGGTAGAACATCTTCCAGATATCATTTACATCCATCATCAAGACATGGAAGGAAAATGGCACATGTATTTCTGCCCAGATCAGGACGTCCTCACAAACTTAATTACCGTGCAAGAAGGCAACTAATGACAGAAGCCACCCAAACACCCATGACTGCTTTGAAGGAGTTAAAAGCTTCAGCAGCAGAGACGGGAGAGAGTCTACACACAACTGTTGCCCTGGGTTTTTAACAGTCAAAGCTTTCTGGGAGAGTGGCAAAGAGAAAGCCAGTGTCGAAGAAAACGTTTTAGACTCCACGGTCAAGTGGAAGAACGTTGTTTTGTCTGATGGTGCTTTTCGGCCATCAGACAAGATGCTTTGTTTGGGAGACACAACTCCACAAACACACAGTCCCATTGTGCCACACTGGTGGTAGCATCATGCTGTGGGGATGCCTCTCGACAGCCAGACTTGAAAAGCTTGGACAGGTAGAGTGTAAAATGACTGGCATTAAAGAGGGTACTTTATATTTTTAGACTTCACAGCCCTGTTTAAGCATATAAAAGTGTATTTATTTTCTAACTGAGAGCTAGCTAGCTAGTTAGTTAACATTCCAGGAACCAGGCTATCAAACTTTTCCACATTTGACTTAATCTAAGAGACAGCATGCTAGTTGGTTGCTTTAAATTAATATTACAGCAGAGTTATACAGAGTGGGATCTTTTTCATCAAACACAAGGATAAAGTTTTGGTAAAGATACCATTTTTTTAATCTAACGGCTTGTAGGCGACAGTTAGCTAAGCTAGGTTACACCATTACGGGATGCCAGAGTCACTCTGCAAAAAATAAATGAATGATAAAAGCACAAATTTAATATTTAAACTATGGTCTGTTTATGTTTGTTATTTAGGGTTAAGGTTAGGGCTATTGAGACTCTGGGTTGTGGTTGATTTCTTTGGCTTGTGCAACAGCCAGCTGTAGCTTTTTTACCCTGATGCTAGCTTTGATACTGCTAACTGTTAGCTAGTTGCTTTGATCCTATTTAATCCTCTGTCATTACACTGCCCCTATACTTTTTGAGTTCTTTTTGAGTAATATCATATTTTCTATTTCCAGCTAATAAAATAAGGAGCTGGAGTGGGTGTTTAGCACATTTAGCATACCCTGTTGGAGCCAAAACTGCACAGGACACGGGACCAGAAATTGGTAAGTTGCTGTTATTTCACATGATTAAATTGAAATAACTTCATAAATCAAAAATATGTGCATGAATACGTAAAGAGGTATTTTTTGTTGTTTAGAGACACATACTGATCATTTTTAGTTACAAAAAATAAGTTTTTTAGTTCATTGCCTCAGGTTAACACTATGCAGTTAGACCACTTTTGTTGGAGCAATCATGCTGCATTAAAGGCTCTCACCTCTAAGAGACACCACACTCTGCATGCTTCAGATGCCTGACTACGTCAATACACATGATTTAAATGATCAGCTACTTGTCCAGCACCTGCTGTCATTTAAAATCCATTTGATCGAATACATCAGGTGAGGGGCAGGAGAAAGGGTCCCAGGGACCAGGACCAGGAGTCTGAGTTTGGCAGATTACCTGCCTGCCTGCACTGTGCTAACTGTGAAGTTTGGTGGAGGGCTAATGGCCTGGCACTGCTTTTCAAGGTCTGTGCTAGTGAAGGCACATCTTAATTCTTCAGCATACCATGCTATTCCAACATGACTGATGACACAAAGCAAAGACTATAAAGACCTGGTTTGATGAGTTTGGTGTGGAAGAACTTGACTGGCCCACACGAGGCCTGACCTCAACCCCATCAAGTACCTTTGAGATGAACTTGAATGGAGATTGCAAGTCAGGCCTCCAAAATCTTGTGGAAAGCCTTTCAAGAAAAATGGTGGCTGTTGTAGCTGCAAAAGGGGACCAAGTCCATATTAAAGTATTTGGATGCAATGTCATTACAGTCCCTTTTGGTGTAACGGTCAGAGGGCTGAATACTTTTGTGTATGATTTATCCTCTGCCACCTAAAGCAGTGGTTCTCAACCTTGGGGTTGGGACCCCTGTTGGGGTCGTGAGACACTAAAGGGGGGTGGGTCTCCAGATGCCCTAAAAAACTAAGAATGTTTTTTATATTACACTGTTGCCACTTTACACCAATTATGTCACTTTTTTTAACCCCTTTCCATCATTTTTCGCACCAATTTTAACACATTTTTGCCATTTAACACCTATTTTGGTCAGTTTTAAACTCTTTCCACCACTTTTTTCTTCCTTTTTTGCCACTTCTAAACCAATTCTTGCCATTTAAGCTTAATGTTGCCCCTGTTGCTCCATAATTGCTACTATTAACCCCTTTTGACACCCAATATTTCCCATTTTAACCACATTTCATCATTTGATATGCTAAATTTTGATGGTTTTAACCAATTTCTGCAAATATCTGCCTATTTATGTCTTTCTCAGTTAACCCTTTTTTGTGATTATATCAATTTTCCATTCCATTTCACCAAATTTTCACCCATTTTTACCAATTTAAAGACATTTCAGCCACATTTTAACTCCCTTTACCACTATTTATGCCCATTTTTGCCACTTTAACCCATTTTTGCCATTATTAACCCATTTATAGCAATTTTTTAAACATTCTACTTTTTCAAGATTTACATTTTAAGAAGGCTTTTTACTACACACATGACTAAAGATATTTGTTTCTTTGATAAGAGTGGTTATTATTCAGGTCAAATATACATATAAAGTACAGCTGAGGCAAAAGTCTACCAGCTAGGCCGGGAATCACTGATCCATCAGACAAGATGATCACTGAGTAAAGAAGAAAATCTTTGTGGGCTTGTCTTTCATAACAAATGCTCATTCCCATTTTACCGTCATAATTAGAGCCTTCCAGCCTCTCTTCCTGTCTAGAAGCATCCTTACATCGCATGTTGTTTTGAAGTGTGAATAGGAAAATGGTATTAATTCAAGTTATAATGTTGGCCTTGCAGCGGAAATTGTCTTTAAGTCTGCGTCTTTGCATCATCAGTAGGATGAATGACTGAGTAAGAAACTCACCCAGTACATTTAGTGATGGCCCCTCACTGTGACAGTAATTACAATTGAGGTATGCATGTGACATTTCAGTAAAAGCACGAAATGTAAGCACTCTCTGGAACACTTTGCAAGACTGGGCTTCTTTTTACAGACAGCAGAACCACCTAATGTTCGCATATTGCTTATATTTGTATTAATTTTATTAGATTTTTTACTTTTTATTCAGTTTTATTAAAGAAAACACCAGTCCCATATTAAGAAAATAATCAGCACATGGATCAATTAATTTTTAAAATTCAAAGTGAGTAAAGAACTAACTCTGTAGCACCGAAAATTAAATAACACCCCTAAAAACCAAATCACACACAGTTTAAAAGTTTTGGGTAAGATGATAAATTCTAACTGGACTCCTTTAACTGTATTTATCACTTATGAGCTTTTTTTTTTACAGTTTAAAGGAGCAATTCAGCATTAAATGGCCTCCCATACCTCTGCATTATTCATGTATACAAGATCAAATTTATTAGAAATAGGTTTTAATTTTGCAATATTTCAAATACTGGTTAGAAAAAGAGCTGAACTCCTTATACCAAACACATTTATGCATCAGTTGTATAAGAATCTGTGGGCTAAAGCTGCTCACAAAGGAGGGAGGCACTGACGTCAATTCGGACCCAGCACATATTACCAAACTTCAGTCAACACTATAGTCTACAAGTCGGCCAAGCTTTAGTGGTAAGTACATTTTTCACTGAAAAATTCTCCTCTGCTCTTTATTCAAGCTGTTATTAAAAATAGTAATAATATTGTATCCTTAACTTGAATTTCAATGTTCACCTAGTGCATGTTAGGCCTGTGAGTTATTTTCCCTATAAATTATTTTCATGTTTCATAATTCAGTGTACGAGGCCTTTTTGCTTCTAGAATAGTTGACCTTTTGTTTACTGAGCCATTAAATCAGCTGAACTGACCTGATGGACACCGTTACCTGACTGAGTGGATAATCAATAGCACCAGCAGCTGATCTGTGCTGCGTCCTCCACAGATGGCCCCGGTGCTCCTCATCGTACACGTGCTCACTGTGTTTGTGCTGAGCTGCGCGCGCGCCGTCCCGCTCCGGGACCAGGTGGACCCCTTGACGGTCCCCCGGGCGAACCCGCAGTGCTGGGAGTCTTCCTCGGCTCTGCTGCTGGAGATGCGATCCCCGAGGATCGCTGACACGGTGCCCGCCCTCTGGGACGTGATGAAGTTCCTGCGAGCGTCAGACAACAGCAAACACACGGCACTGTTCTGGGACCTGGCCCGGGTCTTCTGGGACCTTTATCTGGACTGTGTGTTGTCCCGGAGTCATGGCCTGGGAAGGAGACAGGTGACCGCGGTACACTCCCTCATCACTGACAGTAAGTGGAGTCTAACACATTCACGCACGAGGGGCTAACTGCATCGTTTTCCTATTACTTATTATCATCAATATTAGCTTTGCTTAAATATCAGTTTAAATGTTTTAGGTCAAATCTGCAGGAGATGAGTAGAGCTACTGAATTATGAAAATAACATCTCAAACAAGGAAAAAAGTAATCAGTGACCCCAATTCTCTCCTTTTCAAGTAAGTGATTGAAATGCAATGAAAAAAAAAAGATCTGAAACACTTATTATAATTATTAATGTTACACCTATATATCATACAAAATAGTGGCCAGTGTTACCAGTAGCAGGCCAGTTTTTAACATTTTAATGTCAGAATGTCAGATAGGCACACCAACTTAGATACAAATTTAAAGTATTTTACCAAAACATTTAATTCCTTTATTCTCTCATGTTTTCCAGACTATATTAGTGTAAGAATACTTAATACTTCAGTGTTTTCCTTTCACGTTTGGTATTGTTGCACAGACTTTAGGAAAATAAAAAATCTAATGCACACTTTATATATGATGTTATATCATGTGTTTGTATTAAGTCTATTGATCCACCTTAACCAGCTGCAGAACTAAATTGACACATCATTTCAATCAGCTATGGTGAAACGATAAATAAGTATAGTCTTAAATCTGAATCTGAATTTGTACTCCACCTTCAGTGTCCATGTGGATATCATCCATGCAGCTTTGTCTGAGAGGTAGAGAATAACTGCTAAGAGAAAAAGAGGTTCCATTTCTACCAGTAGTAGCAGACAGTGATGAGGTAGTGTACGGTGGCCTGGAAGTGCAATAGAAAATTAAAAAGTCTTAGACACTTTTGCAAATTTTCAAACAAATTTACGTTAAGCAAAACGTTTTTACCAGGGCCGTCAAAAGATTAAAATTTTTAATTGCTGTTAATCTCAGAATATCTTTGCAATTAATCGTACCCTTTTATCACATTTTAAAATTTCACTATTTTGCATTTTAAACTTTTTGTGGCATTTTTTATCCCTCTACTGTCTTAAACTAGGAGTGATTGACTTCCAGTTTAGATACAGACCTGCTTTTATTGGTAGATTGAAGATTTTAACATGACCCTCATCACAGAAAAAAGGAATTTGTTATGGATTGACAATGAAGTAAGACAACATTAAAGGTCACATATTTTACTTATTTAAGACAAGTTAATATTGGTCTCAGAGGTCCACAAAACATGCCTGTGAAGTTTGTTGCTGAAAAAACACTCCAGTATTGGATTTTTGCATGTCTAAAAACCCCTCCGTTTCAGTCTGCTCAGAGCGAGCTGTTTCTGTGTCTGTGGCTTTAAATGTTAATGAGCTGTCTGACTCCGCCCCTGACTTCACCCCTCTCAGGAAATGGATGTGGCTTATTGGGTGTGGCTCTCATGATCGTCCTCTTAGATCAGGAGAGGAGTGTGGAACTTTCTTCCAAGCGGGGAGGGCCAACTGAACCTGGGGGCGGGGCTAACTCCCCACATGACATCATGAGGGGAAAATGTAAGAACAGCTTGTTTCAGCACACATTTTCTGAAAGGTGGAGAAAGGAGGGGAGGGAATGGATTTTTCTGATTCTTGTGGGGGTTGTGGACAGGCCAGGTGCACATATTTTTGTTAGACGAGCCTGAAAAAGTGTATTTTGCATAATATGTGACCTTTAAAGAGGATGTGGCCAGAAAGAAGAATCCCATGCATATTCATCATCTTTTGTGTGTCTTTGTGTGTGTATGTGTCGTTTTCAGAGTCCTTCAGGTTCAACAGATCAGGAGTGAACTCGCAGGCGTGGATCAGTGTCAGAGTGAGACGTAGAGGACACATAAAGACCCTGAAGACTAAACGTGAATCAAACACAAACCACCACAAATAATACAGAATATAATCATGCTGTATATCATTTTTACAGTAGATGTTTGTTGTAAGAATTATTTTAAGATTACCTGCTATTTTGTTTGATTTTTAAAATTGTAATAAATTGATTAATCATGGCTGTGAATGGAGAATCATCCTTTATCTAGATCAGCTATCTGTCTGTAAACATTTGAATCAAATTAGTTGGCCATAGATATGTGTGCATGAAAAAATTTGAGTCAAGTTTCTAACATTTTCTCAGATATTTATGACTTAATAAACTCAGAAGTTTTAATTTTTCCTTCAACAAATAGATCATTTTTTTCACATATTTACTATTTTATTTAGATTGAACTTACTATGTATATATATAATTTTGGCTCAAGAGCCACACATTATCACTGGTCTAAAGTCTATTCTCTGAGAGACAGGGAGCCAGTGTTAAGACTCAGAACAGGACTGTTATGGTCCAATTTACTTCTGCTTTATTTTGTAGATACAACCCAATGAGCAGTGGATCTGGGTTAACTATTAAATGAGGGTTTTTATGGAGGCTTTGACGTCATGCTGACAGGACACAGATAACATAAGGTTGCGTAAGAACGAGAATGTTCCCTGAACCATCCCAGTTTAATGAGTCAAAGTAGATCATACAGATTCAGCAATCTTCAATGGTTTACGTCTACGTGTCGACTTGAGTATCACACAAGTGGAGTCTGCGCTGTGACGTAGTCGCTGGTTCCCAGGCCGAGCGTGAACGTCTTTACTTTCAATTTCCACTTCCGTATTCAAAGGCGTCTTCGACAAATACACTGCGAAGTCAAAGCTGCGTAGAAAAAAAGAAAATTATCGGTTTTCATAACCAACCTACAGCTCTTCGACTATGCTGAAGTCTACCTGAGACTACATCCTGCTCGGCTCACCGCTGGAAACTCTTTTTACAGGTAAAAATGCACGACACGTGTTAAAGGTAGATACACCTGGTCAGCCTGTCGGGCAGAAGTTAGAGACTACATAAAAGTTTGTGGATTTTAAACAGTTTAGGGAGATTTTTTAATAAGACAGTGTTATGATGAAGCCTTATCAGGCCGTCGAGAGCCCAGATTCATCTGTAGGCTCTCAAATCCTCCCCCTCCTCCCATTTGTCATTGGCTGCTACACGCACGAAAGAGTTATCCAAACTTCATGACGCATTAGTTGCAAATGTTAAAAAAACTGCTTCTCTAAAATGTCACTCAATTGTTAGCACCTTCTGAAGCATAAAAAGCCATGAGATCCGTGTGAGTCTGTCTTGTTTCTTGTTTTCAGAGGACAAAATGGTCTTCCAGAAGCAGCTGTTAGACGCAGGGAGGGCCCTATCCAGGGATGAGGTGAAAGCTTTAGCATTTCTTTGCTCTGACCTTCTTGGTCGAAACACTTCGTCAGTGGAGTCAGCCACAGATCTCTTCACTCGCCTTAAGGACCAGGACTTCCTCTCTGATGAGCAACCACACCTGCTGACTGAGCTTCTCCTCATCATTCAACGCACACGACTGATCAGAGAACTCGGGCTCCCTGACCGAACTCCTACAACCAGAAACCTCATCTCTCCATACAGGTAGAGCATCTATATTCAACAGCTAATGTGTGCTGTCTTTATATATAAGAAAATATCTAAGATTAAACAGATTTTATCAGGGCATTTTGGCTGAAAACTCTCAACAGTGGTTTTTAGTTGGTTGTTTTTCCTTGACCTACCATGGCAAAGAGGCCGTCAGAGACAAATGTCATTATTTCTGTAGGGCTACTGTGATTTCTTATGTCTTAATTTCCTGCTGAGGCGAGGTGAGTAATGAGTTGATTGTCACTGTGCTGCAAAAACTGCCATTTTTGATCCTTCCATAGAAGTAGCAATACATGACTGTTGCAATAAAGCAGGATAAGATGAGAGGGAAAGCACACCAAAGAGATAAGATGTCCACAGAGGGCGCCAAAATGCCACTTACCTAAAGTTAACCACGGGAGCTTTATTTACATTTGCATTTTTTTTACAATAATCTGAATCACCTGAGATCTAATCAACTGATGAAAAAGTCAGATTTTAGTATTGTAAAGTGTAGGATCAAGTACAGGATAGAGAATTTAAACTGAAAATTATATCAATGATGCTCCAAACAAAACCAAATAAAGAAACCAATACTAACATTAACTACTGTTTCTTTTTCAGGAAGCTGCTCTACGAACTGTCAGAAGATCTAACTGACGAAAACTTGAAAGAAATTAAATTCTTGTTGAACGGGAAGCTGCCGCGTAGAAAACTGGAGGAAAATGTTGTGAGTACAATGAAACATTACCTTGAACAACTCAGTATTTATCCCTGTTTCTTTAAAGAGAAAGGTTTGATCAGTGGTTCCCAACCTGGTGTTGGGCACTCCTAAGGGGGGTGCCAAAGATCTCAGGGTGGGCGTGGGACCCTGTCTGCTTTGACACTGTCAAAATTAGATGTGCATATTTTTTTAATCATGATTTGAGACATAATGTACAATGACGTACTAGGGGAAACCGAAAGGATTAGAAAATAAAGATAGTTAATTAATCTTAGGGCTGACAGCCTCAAGTCGATTGGTCGATTAATTGGTCGATGACCTCATGTCCGACCAAAATCCAATTGGTCAAACAATCATGTATGCCACTTTAATTGGAAGAATCCAATTTTTTGCAGGGGTGAGAAGGAAGATGTCATGTGTTTTTTTTCTGTTATCTAGTGTTACAAAATATAATTTACAAAAAAAAAACTATGAATATAACTGTTCAATTATATAATTTACTCGTGCCTTTAAGGGTAATTAATTACAGGTTAAATGCCCAGAAAGTCAAAACGTCACCAGGACCCTCCCACCTTAGAGTAGAGCAAAGCCTATGAAGCACGTTTATACACTGTTTCCCGTTAATTGACAACATGTCGAAAAAGTCAGCGTTGTGGCAACATTTTGTTAAAAAGGAATATTATTTAATTAAACTATAAGGTGGTTATACTGCAAAAATTGTATGATTTTTAAGTTCATTTTGGGTTCATTTTGAATTTTAATTATCACCTAAATGCACTGACTACATTGTCAATGATAAGTTTGATGTGGAAATAACATGAAGGTTTTTTTTGGTCCCTCCCATGACCAATTGATTAATTGATGATCTGGTGTGATTTTAGTCGACCAAATTTTTCTTTGGTTGACTCTAGCCCTAATTAATGTTTAAGGAAAAAAGTCTAATTTCTTGGGGAAAAATATATTTTTTAAGATAACAAAGTTGTAAATTTACAAGAAAACCAACTCAGAATTTCAGTTCAAAAATGAGAAAATTTATAAAAAAATAAACACAAAATTTACAGGGTATAAAAAGCCATAAACTTTAACACTAGAACTTAAAAAATTTACCGTTCAAAATGGTAAATTTGCAACAGTTTAGAGTCAAAAATTAACAAATAACCAAACTGAAAACAGTGGTTGAATTTTTTTTAACTTTTCCACTTTATAATCTAAAAAGATTAAAGTTTTGGTCCATGTACATTTACAACTTTTTAAACAAAAAAATTTATAGCCTTTTCTTGAAAATGAACAGAGCTTTATTATTTTCTATTACAGTGGCACTAAAACGCTGTTGTAATAATGGATAGTTTATATATAGATCTTTTGTCAAGAACAAGTGTATGTACTGAAAGACTATTATGTTGGGATTGTGTAAATTAAAATGATGTGTAACTTTTCCAAATGAGTCGGGGTGGGGGTTAGCTTTTCTTAGATATAAAAAGGGGAGGCCCTGAGGAAAAAGGGTTGGGAACCACTGGGTTAGATTCTTGGACGTCGTTAGGCCCTTTTTGGGGGGGTGCTGAAGCCACCCTAAAATTTTCCTCAGACCCCCTAACAATAATTACAGTAAAGATGGTGACAAAATCAATTAAGGCATGCACCACACCAGTACATTACTTTCGGCTTAATGTATAGAGTAGAGATACTCAATCCATGGCTCTCCAGTCACCTGTAGCTCTGTAGTGCCAAGTCTTAATAAATACTTTTATTTCCTTTAAATCTGTATATTATCATCATCGTATACCTACAACTGGACAATTGAAACTTGTCCAAACATGGGTGTTTTATTTGATCTTCAATGCACTACTGATGATAAATACTGTCAGAAACAGGAAACCAAAACTACAGGATGAGGCAGGGTGGAATGATGTGTCTGCAGGTGTAAAACAGGGTCACTTTTAGGTATTATGAGGCCCAGGGCAAGACCAATATGACCCCCCCCCCCCTTAGCTAAAAGCATCAATAATGAGTGGAAAAAAAATAGAAAACGTCTCTTTAAGTTAAACAGAACTATAGTAAGCGTCCCAGTGTGAGATATTAATACCCAAATAGCCAACTATCATTCAACAACTCTTTAAAAAAAGAATCTTAGAGCTCAAAATAATATTTTAACTGGTCATTAGACCAGGTGGATCTTGCATAAATAAATAATATACGCTCACTATCAGTGACATATCCTTTTTTCTGACACTATAGACATTTTATGTGGCCTTTTGCATCCCATTTAACTACACAATAATCCAACAATTCAAAGTTTCATTTTATTCCACCTATGGATCAGCTGATCTATGGATGTTCTTACATCCCCAGCTTTGGAATGTGGCTCTCGCTAAAGTATTTTGAGACAATATGGCTCTGGGTAGAATAAGGTTGAGTACCACTGGTATAGACTGTCTTCGAACACAGAGAAGTATCTGTGGCAGGCAGAAATAAACTAGTTTTATTTGGAAAGCATGAACAGCTTGAAAGCAGAAAGAGATGAGTTATGACACTTTATCTTTTTTTAGATATTATAATCCACATTTATATTTCACTAAATGCATTAATGGATATGTTTTCCAACATCTTTTCCATGAACTCCCCCCAACATATAGACTTTCAAATACAAACTCATAAACTCAATCAGGCCGTTATTAGAAAAAAAGGAAGACCTCCTGAAGGCTTAGGAAAGGGCAGTCTTTTAAGGAAAAGAGAGTGAGCCAGATTATAGGTCCTGATACATGCTCTGCAACTTATAGTAAATAAATTAATGAAGCTTTTTTTTTAAATGGTACATGCTGTATGCCAAGCATTACCTGCAACCCTTGAGGCTAAGCCCCCCCGTCTTTCAATCCTAGTGACATCCCTGGTTAGATTATGTATCATAGAGTAAAATCGTATAGAAGCTCTCCATACTTTAATCCCTTTTGACAGCATGGGATTCAAACTGACACCTTAGACTATTTTAACCAAAACCTTAACTGTGCAAATCAGTTTGTGTTTCTCCGAGTAAGATGATGTGTGGGGCTTTTTTTTCTACAAATTTTTGTGACTAGGATTGGACTTTAATGGTATCCAAAGAATTTTGTATTGTTTGATTATGCTAGTGTGATTTCTAAATTTAAACCTACGTTTGAATTCTACAATGCTTTAATGCATGCACGGTGTTAACTCTTAATTTGTTTCGTAGACTACACTGGAGGTCTTCTTGGAGATGGAGCAAATGGACCTGATAAACAACACTGACCTAAAGTCACTTGAGTTGTTACTTCAGTTCTGCTGTCCTGTTCTGACAGAAAAGATCAACAGGTTTAAAGAGCAGCAGGGTAAGCTGTTAAAACTTCTACCAGTTTATAAAACTAGTTGCTGGCAGTTACGGTGCTGTGAAAAATTACTTGATTTCTTTTTTTTTTTTTTTTTTTTCCTTTTTTTTCTTTTGCATTTGTCACACTTCAAGCAAATGTTATTGTTCGTCAAAGATAAGCTGAGTTAATACAAAATGCAGTTTTTAAATGATTTTATTTATCAAGGGAAATGTATTTATTAGGTCAGCAGTGGTTTTGGCCCAGACTCTCCCATGGATGCCATTTTTGCCCAGTGTCTTTCTTATTGTTGAATCAGAATCACTGACCTTAACCGAGTCAAGTGAGGCCTGCAGGTCTTTAGATCTTGTTCTTTTGTGACCTCCTGGATGAGTTGTCAATGTGCTCCTGGAGTAACTTTGGTTGGTCGGCCACACCTGGGAAGATTCACCACTGTTCCAAGTTTTCTCAAATTGTGGATAATGGCTCTCATTGCAGTATTTAACCGGTCTGGTAGTAATCAGGCCTGGGTGTGGCCAGTGAAATTGAACTCAGCGTTCCAAAAAATGCAGTTAATCATAGTTAATTCATGATCTAACAAGTTTACTTTACACATAGGGCCACTAAGGTTTGAACTACTTTTTCTATTAATAAATGAAATCATCATTAAAGAACACAACTTTGTCAAAATTTGTTGGTTGATTTGAAACAATGAAGAGTGACAAATACGCAAAAAAAAAAGAATCAGTGAAAATACAGTCTTGGTCCAGGAAGAAGGGCTGGGAAGGGTTTTGTAGTAGAATAATACATGGAGCACTTTCAAGTCCAAAATAAAATCAGTTCAACCATGACCCAGAGTGGATACACATGTAAAGTTTGATGAAGTCCCCTCTAAGCATTCTTGAGATGCCGCATTCACAAGAATGTCCTGGATGGACAGGAAACCCAGAAACAGTGCCTTCAGCCTTTGCTTTAGCCGGCATGGAGGCATAACAAATATCTAAACAAATAAACAGGAGAAAAAATGTGCAAATCTGCTACATAACTTCACGCAACACTTAGACAACTTTCAGCCTAGTCTTACAAGTGAAGTCTGGCTGTTGCTTTGTTGTTGAAACACAGACAGGGGAGCACAGGGTGAGGTTTTAATTTTATACAGCTGTGTAAATCATGTTGAAAATTTTAAACCTGTGTTTTTTCAACAGCAGTACCTCACAGTGGCCTTATAGCACAAGAGACAGGCCGTCCCAGATCCATGACCTACCCTCTGGAGCCAAACAACAATCAGGTTTGTTTGACCATGTTACTTCAGTCCCTCTAAGTGTCAAAAGATTTCGACCAGTTTTCATTTGCATTTTTTCTTTGTGGCAATTTCTGCTGGATCTTTCTTGCAACTAAGTGCTTTTTAACCAGAGTAACTGCACTTTTACTTGAGTACAATTGTTGTGCACTTTTTCGGCCTCTGGTAGTAGGGTTGTCATGAACCCCTTGTCATGCTGTGGTTGATCCAAGGGCCCGAAAACCACCTGCAGTCTCTGGGTGTATGACCAGGGGTGGAAAGACCTGGACAAAAGAGATGCTGTTGAGCTTGACCTTAACTGGCGAGCAACACACATGTGTCAACACATGTCTTGCTTGAGTCTGGATGCCCTTCCCTCTCTATTCCCGGGCTGTGGCACATTGGGCCCCTGTGATGAATCCTAAGAGCCCTACATGCCTAAAACTTTAGCACATGATAGAAAACCATACATTTTTTGTCTTTAATTGTTGTGTCCTTTTTGTCCCATGTAGTCCACCATGAGTTCTTTTACCACTTCCATGGGTGAGTCTTTTGGTTTCCTCTTAATATTTAAATCAAATTGAGACGGAATAGTTGTAATTATTGTGATGTTTCATTATGTCTAGATTTTACAAATGTGGCTCATGGTGGAGATAACTTGGAGGACCTGTCACATGAAATGAGTGGTTTGAGCACCAGAACAGGCAGCTGCTCTTCTATGACTGGTAAGTCAGATAATTTCTGTATTTTACTATTTTTGAAACCAAATATTAGAATTTTTTATGAATTAAATATTTTGACAATTCTTTATAACTTTTGTTTTTACATCTTTGCCTTTTATCAACTGTCCCACAGTGAGAACTGATGCCTTAGCAATATCACAGTCAGAGTTGAATGTGAGCTCCTCTGAAAAGCAGGTTGCTCCAACTACAAACACAAACACTGAGGTGTGTGACTCTGACTTTTGTAACCTTATTTAATGTAAAAAATTGAACTAAACGTGTTGTACTACGACTGTACTTACTTGAATTATCAAATTTGGGTTTATCTTTGAAGGAATTGGGGTCATATCCCATGAATGCTGAAAAAAGAGGTTTCTGTCTGATCATAAACAACCACGACTTCAGCAAATCCAAACAGTATCTCCAGAGGCGAGAAGGGACCATGGTGGATGAAGGTATACTCGATTTTGAAAACGACAGATCAAAATTGGTGCATGTTTTTTCTGAAGTGGTGTTTGAACATTTGTCTGTGTGGTTCCCAGAGCGTCTCATCAAAGTCTTTGAGTGGCTCCAGTTTGATACAGAGATTAAAAGGGACTGTAAGAGAGAGGACATGCTGTCTGCGCTTCATGAGCTCAGCAGAAGAGACCACAGCAATGTGGACTGTCTGGTGTGCTGCATCCTCAGCCATGGCGAGCTGGAAGGTGTGTTCGGTGTGGATGGAGTCACTGTCAGCCTGAAGGAGCTGAGGGAGCCATTCAATGGGTTAATGTGTCCATCTCTAGCAGATAAACCAAAGCTGTTTTTCATCCAGGCCTGCCAGGGCAACGACTTGCAGAAGCCTGTTGACCTTGAGTCTGATGGTCCCTCAAGCAGGCATGTTGTTAGTGATGCTGTCAAATACTCCATCCCATCTGATGCAGATTTCCTGCTGGCGATGTCCACCGTGCCTTCGTTTGTGTCTTTTAGAGAAAGGGTCAACGGAACGTGGTTCATTCAGACTTTGTGCCAAAACCTCGTCCAGATGGTGCCAAGGTTTGTGAAACAAAACGTCCAATATGGTTGAATGATGTGATTTTTTTTTTTTTAATGGGCATTAAATGTGTTTATATGCTCAATTGCTGTATTTAAGTACCATTTTAGGATGCTGAATATTAGTGAGCATTTCAACACCTAACTAATTATATGTAAGCTCCAACTAGCCCAGATGCTTAACAAATGTGAGGCTTACATATCAGTAAGAATATTGATATAATTACATATTCATACAGCAAACATCACCACGTGCTGTTCTGCATAATAATTTCTAAAGTCCCTGTAAAATAAAATTCAAGTTCTTAAACATACTACAGTCATGGACGAAAATGTTGGCCCCCCTGGAATTTTTCCAGAAAATACACCATTTCTCCCAGAAATTGTTGCATTTACAAATGTTTTTGGCATACACATGTTTATTGCCTTTATGTGCATTAGAGCAGTAGAAAAAAATTGAAGAAGAAAGCCAAAATTGACATAATTTTACACAAAACTCAAAAAATGGGCCGGACAAAATTGTTGGCACGCTTTTAAAACTGTGGGTAAATCATTTTATTTCCAGCATGTGATGCTCATTTAAGCTCACCTGTGCC
Organism: Cheilinus undulatus; assembly: GCF_018320785.1. Taxonomy (NCBI): domain Eukaryota; kingdom Metazoa; phylum Chordata; class Actinopteri; order Labriformes; family Labridae; genus Cheilinus; species Cheilinus undulatus. The sequence continues at coordinate 41,829,567 of NC_054879.1, forward strand.
AAGTAACAGGTGCTGGCAATCTAGAAATCACACCTGAAGCCAGTTAGAATGTATAAAACTTGACTCAACCTTTGTGTTGTGTGCCTGTGTGTGTCACACCAAGTGTGGAGAAGAGAAAGAGGAGCCAAGAACTGTCTGAGGACTTGAGAAGCAAAATTGTGGAAAAATATGAACAATCTCAAGGTTACAAGACCATCTCCAGAGATCTAGAAATTCCTTTGTCCACTGTGTGTAATATAATCAAGAAGTTTATAACTCATGGCACTGTGGCTAATCTCCCTGGACGTGGACGGAAGAGAAAAATTGACAAAAGAATGAAACGCAGGATAGTTGGAATGGTGGATAAACATCCTCAGTCAACTTCCACACAAATTCAGGCTGTCCTGCAGACTCAGGGTGCAAAAGTGTCAGCTGGGACCATACGTGGTCATCTGAGTGAGATGAAGCGCTATGGCAGGAGACCGAGGAGAACCCCACTGCTGACAAAGAGACATAAAAAAGCCAGACTGGAGTTTGCAAAAATGTACCCGAGTAAGCCTCAATAAACCTTCTGGGAGAACATTTTGTGGACAGATGAGACAAAGGTAGAGCTTTTTGGAAAAGCATGTCATTCCACTGTTTACAGAAAACGGAATGAGGCCTACAAAGAAAAGAACACAGTACCTACAGTCAAACATGGTGGAGGTTCAAGGATGTTTTGGGGTTATTTTGCTGCCTCTGGCACTGGGTGCCTTGATTGTGCAAGGAATCATGAAATCTGGATACTATCAAAATTTTTGGGCCGCAATGTAGGGCCTAGTGTCAGAAAGTTGGGTCTGCGTCAGAGGTCATGGGTGTTCCAGCAGGACAGTGACCCCAAACATACTTCAAAAAGCGCTAAGAAATGGTTGGAGACAAAGCACTGGAGAGTTCTGAAGTGGCCAGCAATAAGTCCAGATCTAATTCCCATTGAACACCTATGGAGAGATCTCAAAACTGCTGTTGCAAGAAGGAACCCTTCAAATCTGAGAGACCTGGAGCAGTTTGCAAAAGAAGAATGGTCCAAAATTCCAGCTGAGAGATGTAAGAAGCTTGTTGATGGCTCTAGGAAGCTATTGGTTTCAGTTATTATTTCCCAAGGGTGTGCAACCAAATATTAAGTTGAGGGTGCCAACAATTTTGTCCGGCCCATTTTTTGAGTTTTGTGTAAAATTATGTCAATGTTGTCTTTTTCCTTCGGATTTTTCGTGTTGTTCCAATGCACATAAAGGCAATAAACACATGTATACCAAAACATTTGTTGATTGCAACAATTTCTGGGAGAAATTATGTATTTTCTGGAAAAATTCCAGGGGTGCCAACATTTCTGTCCATGACTGTATGTTGGAATATGGTTGCTGTAAACATGAAAACACAGATCTATGTGAGACTCAATTTTAAATTTATGCAGTTAGAAAATTGTTTACCTCTTGCCTGGCTTGGTTTTATTTGAGCAGGGCAAAAATCTGAGCCCATGACATCACTGGTCTTGATGGTGAATAACCCCGCCCCCTTGAGGCTACGATGTTATAAAATCCCAGAGCAGTTAATCTCAATACAGTCTATTGTTAGCTGATGTGACAGACTTCATTGAAAGTTAACAGGTTACATGCTGTGTTTTTGTTTATTGGGAGATATGTTTACCAAATCTATCAGCCATGGTGGCCTACAGGTCATTGAGGTATCATAATGTAGATTTGTGCCAGAAAACAGTAAATTTTATCCCAAACTTCTCTCTACTCTGGCACAGAGCCAAGCAGCTCTGATCAGAAGCATTTTTTTCTTCATTTTAGAGGTTTGTGTTTCTTGTGAGTGGGCGTGGCTTCAGCTCATTCAATAGACACGCCCACATTCCTAGAGCAGATTTTTCTGCCTCATTTTTCAAGATTCTGAAGCTTAATTTGATCAACTAAGAGATGTTTTCCATGACTGAAATGTGTCCCGGCGGTTGATAACACGGTGGCCTGTCATACAATAAAACCTTAAATAAAGGTTGTTTTTTTTTTTTTTTTTATCATTTTACAGGGACTTTAAGGAAAACTCTGATACATATATGCCCCCATCATATACTTAAAGTTACTCAAACATGCAGAACTTTTACTTGTAATTCACTGTCTATGTAATTGTTTTTACTCTAGTGGTACATTGTTTTACATATTCAGCCTCTTACAGTTGTAACAGCTGTAGTATCTGAAATAGAGAGACTGAGATAGTAGAATATTATATTATCTCACAATGACTTCATTTTTTTTAGGGGAGCTGACCTTGTGTCCATATTGACAAAAGTGAATGGAGATGTGAGCAAAAAGACTGACATCACGGGCCAGAAAAAACAGATGCCTCAACCAGCCTTCACACTCAGGAAGAAGGTAGTCTTTCCAAAACCCAGCATCCCTCCTCCAGCCCTCTGACACGGACTGACGCCAGTGGGATCAACTCATGCAACAAATCATGTCTACTGTGTTTTTTTTACTTTCCCTGTTTACAACCTCAAATCTGCTGTGCACAAATTAAATCTTATTTTTATAGCAATAACTGAGACAGTTTGATTCACTTATGATAATCAGTGATGTGGTAAGAAGCTCTGAAACAACTCAAGTGAAATTATTTTAGCATAACATGTTATTTGTTTAAGATTATGATACGGAAAAAGTACACACAAGATCCAATGGTCACTTTGTTTACAACCTAACAAAAGTATTAATTTAAAATGATTTTAAATTGTTAACCATGATGTATTTTGTATGAAAAATTAAATGAAAAATTTAATTTCACTTGAACTCTGTAAAACCTGGATGTTTGACAGAAGCAATAACAAAAATGCCATTGTTAAGCAAAAACACCAAATGTGAATGTGTTATTTTGTTCTTTGCTATAAACATTTAATGCACATCAATTTTCTGACATATAACAATAAATTTTGTCCGCCTTGTTATTTTTTGGGTGCTAAGGCTGTCTTTTGTTTGTTAGAGCTGCAAATCACATCAGCAAAATGCTGAAAGTTCAATGCAGGTGTCAAACGCTTTTACAACTGAATACACATGTAGAAATTAAACTTTTTTTAATAATACTTTTTGTCCATTTCTTAGCAACACTTTTAAAACAAATATAGATAAGCTAAAGCTTTGACTCGCTACTTTATTGATTTTGTTTAATTTGCACACATGTAGGATTATATAAAATTGAATTATAAACATAAAACGTGTCAGGGGAGGTCAAAAAGCCAGCAGGCTTACACAGGGACCTCACTTTCTATGAGACAGAAAAGAAAAAAAATTAAACATATGATAAATATTTAACATGTTCAGTTAGAAGTTACTTTGAGATTTTAATCAACTGTGGTGAATACTAACATTTAAAAAATTATCTTTTATTTTGGGAATGGATAAAACTACGTTTGAACGTTTGGATAAAGGAAAAAATCATCACTAGGTGGCAGTAAACGTTGCTATGAGCAACCAATCCGCTACACGACCCGCTGATGACCCGGATGTTGATATGATGTATATTAGGTAATTTCCTCCCCGGCTAGGCTACAATGGAGAATTGAAACCAAATTTAGGCCATTCATACTTGAAATTATATTTTAAATAAATTCAGAGAAATATATTGTCCTAAAGTTGTGTCATAGTTCACTGGGTTACCTGCAATAGTATCTTTAATCAGATCGTAAGGGACAGAAACATTTGAAACATGTCTAAAGAAGAATTTCAACCAGCAGCAGTACAGCCCCCCTCTGACACGAGGTTAGTGGTTTTATTTTATTATTTAATGTGTTTAATGGCTGAAAACAGTTGACAGTAACATATTAGTAGTACTTGACGCGTTCTTACAGTGTTTAGTGTCAAATGATTTAAAAACTGGCAAATATAAACGAAGTTACTCGTGTATTCAAAAACGAAACTGGTGGTGAATTTAGAGATATAAATCTAAATAATTCCATGATACATAGCTTTTGTTTAGCTTTACGCTTTACGTTGTGAGAGATTACGTGTTCTTTTCTCGTTAGCTCTGTAGCTACTGTCCGACTGATGACAGAATGTAAAGTCGGAGTTTATTTTCCCAGTTGTTGTGGTTTTAGACGCCTACATGACGATATTTGTGCCACTAACTTTTTAAACAGGGGCTGCTCTATGTCCCTCTGTAAAGAGCTGAACAAACGCACTTTTGCTTGTTTGACGGGCTAAATAACGTAACTCTCGTGCGCGACGGTTACCCCGATTAGCAAATTTTACAAACGTTCGGTAGTGGTGGACGATACTGCAGAACAAGGTTATAGTTTGGGATTTTTCATTAGTTTTTCATTCTGTTTCTTTTTCACTTTCTGTGTTCGATTTCAGTTTAATTTTTATTTGTTTTGGAAAAATGCTTCGTTTTAGTTTAGTTTTTTAAAATCAGTTTTAGTGTTAGTTTTAGTTTTTTACTGATAGATGTCAGGGCTGAGTGAACGTCATACATTTTAAAAACATATTAAAACAGGCCACTCTTCACTTTTCCTTTTATTTACTTAATGATGATGTTTGAATACAACTCCAGGCATTGAACTACCACTGTGTCTTAACCAATCAGGTCAGACAATTTTACACTCCCCAGATTTGTGTGTCGGTGCCAGTCAGTATGGTTGTGTCAAAGACTAAAACTAAGGATATTTCGTCTCCATTTTTATTTTATTTTATTTTTATTTTAGTTAGTTTTGTAAGCGCACTTTACAGTTTTTGTTAGTTTTGTTTTTTTTCGGTAAAGCTTAGTTTTTATTTTGTTTCAGTTAACTAAAATGCTTTTTGAATTCTAGTTTTAGTTATTTAGTTGGTTTTATTTAACTATAGCAACATTGCTGCAGACTTAAATATCGAAAACAATTAGTGACAAGTAAATTCAGGACTAATACCATCGTTATTGATACCGTATACCGAAAGCAGTAGTATATTTCACAAATTATGATACTACCCCCCCCCCCCCATTAAAAACAAAACAAAAAAACAAACAAACAAAAAAAAGATAAACTTGTTTTAAAGTAACTTTAAACAAATCCCTAACTATTCAAAGAAAAAAAATAAAGCAGGATTTTAAATTATTTTATTATCTTAATTTAAATTTCTACCTATACTTAACCTTTTATATCTCTTCACAGGCTACACTTGACCTAATATTTACTTATTTTTAATTAGTGGACTAATTTCTGTTTGGTTTTATATATTAAGTAGATACAAATGCTTAAATTAAGAAAATGTTTCCAAATTATAGGATAAAAGAACTCTTTTAAAGAAGGGGAATAGAAAAAAATGGGACAAATTAAAATAATTTGTATTAATAGTCAAGAAAAGAACATATTTCACTAAACATAGCTCAAAAAGGTTAATCTTTAAATGGTTCAAGAAATGTTTTGGTAGTTTAAATGCTAATAAACTGTCCATAAAGACTCAAAAATTGATTATTTATCAACCAAACCCAGTGTAGGTACAGTGATTTTAAATTTTTCCTGCTATAAATTGCGTCTATCATTTGCATTTGTATGTCTGGTTTGTAAACTATAGTTATATCGGCAAAGAGCATGTGAACTGCAGCCACCTTATAACTGAGTTAACATGATCCTGGTTTACTGTTCAACACCCACAGCATGGATAAAAATGAAGTGCAGAAGACCAACCCTGCAAAGACGCCAATACAAATCCTGCATGAATATGGCACCAAAAGTGGGAACCTCCCTGTGTACGTGATGGAGAAGGCTGAAGGAGAGGCTCACCAGCCCAGCTTTGTCTTCAGCGTGAAAATCGCTGATGTCAGCTGCACAGGTGAGTTACTGTCACAGCTGGCTGTGTTGATGGCTGCAGTCCCTTGATGAAGCCTTGTATTAGTTATGAATAAAGTTCTGATCATTCAGAAAGAACACCTTAACCAGCAGTTCAGGTTCAGGGTTTGAGGAGGTGAAGTGCTAGGTGTTAAAACATTTTTCAGCCTCATTATTCTCATCCTTTTCATCAGCATCTTGGATAAACTTTAACTTTCCAGAACATACACCATTTGGGCTTGAAACAGATTTTTTTTTTAAAGTATTATCAATATATTAGTCATAATGGGTGCTTAAAGACTTTGGCAAGCAAAGCACTAAGTCAAACACGTAGTTTGTTATGAAATCACCTGAAACTTGTTTATGTGATTGTTTTTAATTCAGGTCAGGGTCCAAGTAAAAAGGCTGCCAAACACCAGGCTGCCGAGGCTGCACTGAAGATCCTGGACATAGACGCTGGAGCAGTGTGAGTAAAGCTGAAATAATAACAATATTTATTTTGAAAAAAAGCCAGGTATTTTACGGAATTTAGATTTGCTTTAGACTTTTTTGATGTCAAACTGTATGTGTATGTGCTTTGATAAAATAACGTGATTTGCATTTCATAACTGCTTACTTTAGTCATTGAATTTTTTTATTTCCAACTGGCCTGTAATAAAGGTTAATGCAACAGCCAGCACATACCAAAATTTGACATACTATGCTGAGAGCAGAGATATATGCAGAAGGCAGAAAGAGGAACGTCTTTCGTATCAATCAGAAAAGATCCTGAAACTTCCTTCTTTTCTGAGAAGAGGTTTTGGTTTGTTTCTAACATCTTCAGATCAGAACTGCTGTGAAATAATTTAAAAATAATTTTTTCTTTCTCCATAACACTGCTGGACACTGTTCTTCCTTGATCATCCATTGCTGTGTGCTGTTTTTCTGTCTGTCTGCCCGTGGCACATGATTAGGTTTAATCCAACATCAAAAATAATTACCATTATGGCAAACATTTTGACAACCTTAATAAATGCACTACGAGGGAATCAATTTATTGGTGGGGGTATGTCCAACTCTGCTACACAAATGACATTATGCCTGTAGAGCCTCTTCCTCTCATAGAGTACTTATACACACTGTGCTTTATTTTTGGTACAAATAAAAAGAATGCCACACCTCTAGCTCAACCTTTCTCAACCAAGGTGCTGTGGCATCCTGGGATGCCTTCTGGTATTATCTAGGGTGCATTTAAGGTGATATATTTTACCCTTTTAAGACAAATTTATATTGGCCTCAGTGGTCCCCCAAAAACATGCCTGTGAAGTTTGTTGCTGAAAAAACACCCCAGTATTGGAATTTTGCATGTCTAAAAAGCTCTCTGTTTCAGCCCTCAGAACGAACCATTTCTGTATCTTTTTGACAGATTAATCCACAGTGGAGGAATATCATGGATTTCGAATGTCCGACAAAAACTAAATTACATTTTAGTCTGGTTTTAGTCATCTTGACGAAAACTAAACTTAGCTTTTGTCAGTTTTAGTCATCGCAGATCTATTTTTGTTAGTTTTACTCTAGTTGGCTGTCAACGAACAGTTTTAGTCATAGTTTTAGTCGACAAAATTGACACTGGTTTGTGGACTGAATAAACATGTCAAAATTTGTTTTATGTTTACTACAAGTCATTTGTTTTAAGAGAGTAGAGATTTATCATGCTAATTCTATTCAAACATGAATCCCTCTGCAGTCATAGGGATGAAGAATGTTGTAACTGGGGTGAATGGAGATTTTTCAGAATTTCAAATGTGGCTTGATGGAATAAAGGTCTAGAAGACAAACATTCCAACTACAGCTTTTTAATTGTTTAAATAGGGATGCGCATATTATTGGCCTAATATTGGTATTAGTAGATACTAACTTAAAAAAGGCAAATATTGTATTGTCAGATTTCAAAATTTCTGCTGATTTTTACATCCCTGTATTTTGGCCTTGGATATCAGCATATATCAATTATAAAATTTAGCCGTATATACTAATAAATTAGTGGAGTTTTAGGATGGACCAACAGACCTATGCAAGTTGAGATCCTTTTCTTTATTCATCCTCATTCTTTAAACTTTAAAGTGTGTTTTAAGAGGAAAAAAAAGTTTTCTTTTTTCATCCTAACACCTCAAATTGTGTCCAAAGGACGGTATTTTTAGTTATGTTAAACATATTTAAATATCGGTATCAGCTAAAATTAATCTGTAAATATCGGTATATGGATATCAGCAAAAATCCAATATCCTGCATCCCTAGTTTTGAGAGGGGTAAAGTAAAATGACTCCCTCTGCAGTCATTGTTTTTTATCAGCATTTTTTGACTGAAATAACTTGAGTTTTTACAAATATTTAAGGGGGCCCTGAAAGAAAAAAGACTGAGAAACTCTGCTTCAGCTTCTGCTGACATTCAAATGCAGAGGACTGCTTTGTTGAAACCTCCAAAGGCTCATTAATGCTCACTTTATATGCTTAAAAAGATATGGGCATTTTAAAAAATACAACCATCCCTGCCCACATACTCTACAGTTCCTTCATTTCTGCTGGCCCAGCTGCTCTGTTGTAGTTGTCTCTCTCTTTGCCTGGGTTTTGAACTGTGGCTGCTTGCATCAAGGACAACAGCCTCTGTATATAGGGCACGCTTGTAGGTAACCAATGGGCCACCAGCACCCCTCATGCTTTAAATTTTGACATAAGGGCCTGTAGTGAGTGTTGGTTTGTTGCAGCTGTGTTACCTGCATCAGTGTGATTTCTCTAATTTCCTACAGGAACATTCCTGTGAAGTCAGAGAGTAATGGAGTGGCAGCAGAAACAAACAACCATCCTAACTCTGTTGGGGTTCTGCAGGTGTGTAAATCACTGTGTCTCTGTCATAGTTTATTTGTTATCATTTTATGAAGATTTTCAGCCAAGATAAACTACTCTTCTAATCTTGAGAAATGTTATTTTCATGAAGTTTGTCACAAATTTAGTTGTATGAGGTGTTGATTACAATCACTAGAAGTATCTTAGAGAAAAGACCAACTGTTTTTATCTGTCCTCTTTATTTTTTCTGTCTCTTTGGATGTTATTTATCAGGAGTTAGCTTTGCAGAGAGGATGGCGTCTTCCTGATTACACAGTTTTAAAGGAGGCAGGCCCTCCACACAAGAGAGAATTCACAGTTACCTGTCGAATAGAGTCCCTGACAGAGAAAGGTACAGCTTCATCTCTGTAAAATCTGTTAAAGTAGCTGTATCTTCTGTTATTTATCCCAATCATAATGTCTGTCTCTTCTTTTTCCAGCTGTTGGAAATTCAAAAAAGTCAGCAAAGAAGGCTGCTGCGGAGAAAATGGTGGCAAAGCTTCAAAGTCTGTCAGGCTGTTCTGAAATCACATGGGTATGTTAGGTATTTATCAGAAGCAGTTGCAACATTTCTGGGAAAGATGTCAGTGAAATCTCCAGTGTTTTCCCTTTTTTATGCTTTTTACAGACTCCTAAACCTAATGTCCGATTTGAGAACTTGAGAAATTCACAAGCAGAGAAGATAACGTTGCTGAGGAGAAACCCGCTGAGCATTCCTAACACAGATTACATTCAGATGATGCTGGAGTTGTCCAAAGAGCAGGGCTTCGAGGTCACATACTTCGACATCGGTGAGAAAAACACTCACACTCTTATTTGCTGAGAGACGGTGCTTTCTATGCAGCGTTTGCATCCCTCACTAGTGTTTGTTTAAATGGAGAATGCCATCAGATTGCCAAGTTAATTGGTCTATTCTAGTGAGAAAGAAAAAAGAGAAATACATTTTTATCTAGAAAAAAGTTTAGGAAGTAAGTAATTAAAATGGTCTAAAAACTCATAAATCTGTACTTGATTTTTTTGAGGTTGCAGCTATGAAATGTCAAAATGGACACACCTGAAACAGAGTAAAGAAGAAATATACATGAGGACAAAATTATTAGCCCCCCTATGAAAATGTCATTGAACTTTTGCAACGAAGTTGGAAGCATAGCATTGCCCAAAGTGTCTACATACTGAAGCATTAAGATTGTCCTTCACTGGAGATAAGAGGCCTAGCCCAAACCCTGAAAACCAGCCCCATACCTTTATCTCTCCTCTACCAAACTTTACAGTTGGCACAATGCAGTCAGAGGGGTAACGTTCTCCCGGCATCCGCCTAACCCAGACTCTGCCATCTGACTGCCAAACACAGAGATGTGATCTGTCATTCCAAAGAACACTTTTCCACTGCTCCACAGTCCACAGTTGATGTGCCTTACACCACTTTATCCAACACTTGGCATTGGACTTGATGTGCTCACATTAATGCCAGTGGAAGTTCTGGAAATCTTCAGAACTGGCTGATTTGCTGTTATTCCTAAATGCTTCCACTTTCTAATAATATCACCCATGATACGTCTCAAACCGTCTTATTGTAAAGGTGGCATCCATCAACACCTATATACACCTGTGAAAAATCTGATTAAAACACCTGAAATCAATAATTAGAAAAGCACTCGGAGAGCGCAGACCTCTGCCATTAATAATGATAATAATAATAATAATAATAATACATTTTATTTATAGGTGCCTTTCAAAACACCCAAGGACACTGTACAAACCAGATAAAAACAAACAGTGAAAAAACAAGTTAAAAGGATGTAGCAGTTAAAAAGAGGGGAGATCTACAGTAGCCCTATCTCCTAATAGTAAAGAATCCTTTAAAAAATTCCTGGATCCAGACGGTAATCCAGATCACTCCCAAAATCTAATCAGTTCTTCCTTATGCCATGTCTGACATTTCCTGAAAATTTCATCAAAATCCATGGTAACTTTTTAAGTAATGTTGCTAACAAACTAATAAACCCTGCCAATCATATAACCTCCTTGGCAGAGGTAATTGGCAGGTGTGGCTAAATACTTTTGTCCATATAGTGCATATTCTGTGTTGGTGTGCCAATAAGGCTGTGTTTCCACCCAGCAGGTTAGTGTAGTAGCTAATTAATGTGTTTCCACTAGTTACAAAAGTACCAAAGTAACTGATCTGTACTGTCCTCTTTATTCTTTTGGCGCCCTCCTGCTGGGGTTTCAAGCATACCTATCGGACACAACAGCTTCAGTACTAATTTATCGTGTTGTAAATGGTCTCTATTGTTCTGTTGCAGATGAGCTGACGGTGAACGGCCAGTACCAGTGCTTGGCGGAGCTGTCCACCTCCCCGGTCACCGTGTGTCATGGCACAGGTATTTCCTGCAGCAATGCCCACAACGACGCAGCACACAGCGCACTCCAGTACATCAAGATCATGGCCTCCATCAAGTAAACGCCACCACAGTCGACATGTGCTGCACCTGTACTGTCACATTAACAAACTGACATCCAATCAGGCAAGGATTTAGTTACTCTTCCCTCTTGTCTTCATCTGCGTGGACAAAATAAGGTTAAGGTATATTTTTATAATAATGTACATCATAAAGCAGATCTTACTCTAAAACAACACATTGACTTAAACCAGGCAGTTTTAAAGCAGTAGCTGCAAAGTTTCCAGGTTGTACCATCATGTTTTATTTAATTAAAATTAAATTCATACAGTTTCAAATTATGATCCACTTCCATTTTATAAGCTTAGTTTGAGTTTTTTCTGCTTTCTTGTATTTTTTGTTTTTTATATCAGGATGGCTTTAAGGTTCCTGTTGACTTATTATTTTTTTTTATTCCACATGTTTATTTCTTTCAGAATGAAGTGTATATGTATGAGCTGATCTTAAACTTTTAATTTACTTCACAGATATTTTCCTTTCTTAAACTGAACAAAAAAAGTCAGATGAAATTGAGCTAGAAAGGAAAGTGAGATTATTTTTAATATTTATTTTTCCTACTTCCACTCCTCCACCAGCCATTATGCAATCCATACTTCAACCCCTGCTGACTTTATCTGCTGGACTCTGAAAATAGATAAAACGTGCTTCTTCATATTCTGACGCCCTGTTGCCATGTTTTGCAGTGTGCCTCATAGCAGCGTGTGATAAATTTAATAAATAAAAACTTGTAGGTCGCTGTGCTCTGCTGTGTGAACTGAACCCCTGTGGAGAGCAGCAACATTAAAATAAACCATGACACTAAATGCTAATGAGTGTTAGTTTCTCTTAATGGTCACACAACAGTCTGTCAGGATGAAGAGAAAAGATTGCAGCGCTGCATTCAGAAGCCTTTTGCAGTGTTATTGAATGAAAAGTCTGTGGAGGGAGCTGACCGCCTTACAGCCATCAATTCATGAGGCTGTACACCCTGCTGTATTATTACAACGGCAATTACATCAGAGCCTGTGTGCTGCTTCATTCACTCTTGATTTGTGTGGGTAATGAGACACAAGCACCTGCCAATTCATACAAAGGAAGAAACACATTTATGTTTAAATAAATATGTTATAACAAGGGTTTAACAACAAAAAAGCATGATGATTAGTCTTAGACATTAGGGTTGTAAAATCCAAACCGTATATCCAGTTTTTACCCAGCTTCTTTTACTAGCCTACTGTTGTTGCATGTTTTAACATATAGAGGTGGGTTTTTGTAAGCTGCCAGCTACAGTGCAGTGAAAAAGTATTTGCCCCTTTCTGATTCCTGATTTTATGTTAGTTTTTTGCATATTTATCACAATTACATGTTTTGGATCATCAAACCAATTTTTTATATTTCACAAAGACAACCCAGGTAAATACAAAATGCAATGTCTGAATGATTATTTAATTTTTTAAGGGGGGCAGGGGTGGGAATCCAAACCTATCTGGCCCTATGTAAAAAAGTAATTGCCCCCTGAACTTAATAACCGGTTGTTCCACCCTTGACAGCAATAGCTGAAATCAAGTGTTTGTGATAACTGGTGATGAGTCTTTTGTAATCGCTGTGGAGGAATTTTGGCCCACTCTATTTTGCAACATTGTTTTAACTCAGCCATACTGGAGGGTTTCCACCATGAACTGCCCGTTCAAGGTAACACCACAACATCTCAATTGGATTTAAGTGCATACTTTGACTTGGCCACTCCAAAACCTTAATGTTTCTTTTTTTGAGCCATTCAGAGGTCATGATTATAAAAGGTGAAAATATACAATAACATTTTCAACTCTGAATCTAATACACATGGGATAAATAGTCAAAACCAAAAGTGGGTTTAATGGTGGGAAGCAAAATTGAAAATATGAAATAAACCAGTGGGTCAGTTAGAATAAAAACACAATATGATCTTGCAGTCTAGGTACAACTGAACCACGGGCTAAGATTGGCCCCCGGGCCTTGAGTTTGACACTAATACCTATTACACTAATACCTATTACCTAATACCTTGTGATTTCATCTGTACCCATGGTACCTCCACTTCTCAAAAATGGAAGGGTGCCAGTGTTTATATTCTACATTATGTTGATAATTGTAGCTGTTCAGTCCATTTTATTTTAAAATGCAATCTAAACCAAAATTATTTTGAAAACATTTAAAATGGCTAATTTTGAAACACTGTTTCAAATGGTGTTTTATTTTGAAATGCTTTTGTTTAACGCTGTTTCACATGGTGTCTTATTTTGCAACACCATTTTATTTTGAAATGCATGGTAGCCGCAGGTATGGGGAGAGAGGGACTGGATAAAGAGACGCAGAGGTTAAAGTTGACAATCTGTTATGTTGGTGCTTCATTTAAAATGTTCGTGGCTCATGGTGGCGTGGCGCCCTAGGCAACTGCCTATATCACCTTTGCCCAGAACTGAAGATTTAGCGTAACAGTATGAATGCGCATCTAAAGAATCAGAGCACTGCCTCTTTGAGTCTCCTGCATGATGATCTGGATACATATGAAATAATTCTTAAGCCTCCAGAGATGGAAATAAATTTAAAACAAAATTCTAAAAAATAAAATTAAATAGCTTCATTGTAAGGTATTGTGGCATAACCTTTTGACATTTGGCTCTGGGTGACTAAAACATCATTTTCACGATTGTGTTTTTCCATATCTATCATCAGTTCTTGCTACAGCCAACAGCAGTATTTACTGACGTTCTACTTTCCCAGTCTACATTTACTGTTAGTTGTCGTTGCTGCTACTTCTCCATTTATAATTCAACTTGACTTTGATGCACAATTAAAGCAGATGAAGTAAGAAAATAAGTCCCTAAGTGACAGTTTGTGTACATAGATTAGTGGTTCCCATTACGGCTGTGCAATTAATTGCAAAATTAGATTAAATCGCAAACTGGCCTGCTGCAATTTTCAAATCACAGAAGGTGCAATATTTCTTTAACCCCAAGTTTGTGTCAAAATATGTGAAACTTTTTTGCATCAGAGATGTTATATATTGCACATCATGCAATCATTCTAGTGGCATATTTTCTTAATTTTTGTATATTTTTTCTTGTTAAATATTACATTGATTTAAGAATTATCATTCCCTTTTATACAGTTCATATCCAATTTGCAAGATGAGTCAAAATCCTCACAATTAGATATTTTTTTTTCACAATTGTTCAGCCTTAGTTTAATCTAACATTGTGTTGGCTTTAGTATAGAAGGAATTATTGCTGGTTTTTGTTGGAAAATAAATGAGATGAGGAACTTAAATAATCACATATTACATCACAATTGCAATATTGGGTAAAAAAAAACGCAATTAGATTACTTTCCCAAATCACTCAGCCCTAGTTCCCATGGTGTGCCGAGGCAAGTTTAAGTGTGCAACCATACTTTATTAAACCAAATATAAACTAAACATATGCTGAAGAGGCTATTTTGCATGGCTATAAAACAGTGAGCCTTGATATTTCAACTTGACCTTAGGTATGCCTGTGGAAAAGTTTGAAAACCACAGACACAGATCAAAAATAATAAACCCTCGGTTGACTGAATAAAAAAAGCTTACAAACTTTGGAATAATCCTTTAATTCGTATTGCATTTAAGTAAAATATTCCTGAAAATATGGGGAAAAAAATCTATTTTTTGCTTTATTTGACTGAAAACTGTGAGCCTTTATTTTTTGGAGTGAAATAAAGTAAGAAAATGATTTGTCACTTCTTCCTGGGGACTGGCATGTTTCAGTTTTTTTCTATTCAAACACCAACAGATTTCTTTAAGTATATGTGCCCTGTTAACGGTGAAATCCTTAAAAAAGCACACACACTCCTCTTGCGTTGAGTTTTACAGTTTTATTAGAACAAGCACTATATAGCAGCAGTGTACAGTGTTCATGGAAAGATATGTACTTTGTTAAAATTGCACTTTAGAAGGTCTCCATTAGGAAAAAGATCTGAAAGAAAGAGAGCTGACACAGTGCTAAGTGATGAATGTCAGTCCAACAAAATAAACAAAAACGATGGTCCAATTTAAAAAAAACAATACGCTTTTTTCTCTGTAAGGCATCTGCAACATTCATTGGCAGGCTAAGTTGTCTAGACATGCAGGCAGAATAATGGATGAAAAGCATGAGGAGGTTGTTTTTTTTTCTTTTTTACTAGTCTGACTGATATCAAACACTACACAAAGCATCGCCCCGTCCACACAGCTGCTGTGATTCAGTCTTTTTTTAAGTGATGTAGGAGGAAGAAACAGAATCCACATTTGTAGTAGTGACCTGTCTGCTAAATGTGCTGTATTTACAGTGATGATGGAGAAGCAGAGCAGTGCTGAACATTTTCTAACACCACAAGCATTTTTTCCTTCCTTTTTTTTTTTTTTCTGATCTCCTTTGAACCAAAGACACTCTGTACTCAGCTTAACCCCAAACTCTTTCATATATTTTATCATCTGTAGGCATGTGGAGACTGGATAATGTGCGGTGTACGACTTCTCAGCGTGAGAGGTTCTTATCAGTAGTGTTTGTGGGTGAGGCATTAATAAATGCATTAAGGCACAGCAAGTGAAACTGACCGGTTGTAGCACTGAGTGGGAATGGAAATGAAACGCACAAAAGTACACTTTAAAGAAGAAGGATATGGATGCAAAGCAGAACTACCTTTTTGGTTTTTATTCTACAGTACCATATGAACAGTGCACACATAATGGATATTTATTTCACTCTTTTGCTCTGTCAGCGTCCTCTCCCTCCAGTCCTGAATGATTGAGGAGAACGGCATGTTTGTTCTGTTTTCTTAGTCTGTAACAGAAAAGTCTGGTTCAAAAACATTAAAGCTAATCTGCTTTGCAATAAATACACAAACTGCATAAATGTCATTGATTTTAGCAGTAAACTCTCTGAGGAATCTGACTCATTCAAACATCAGCACAGGATCATTTTACTCTCTTACCTTCAGTGTGCTAAGGCTGCATTTACACAAAACAACCTGTAGGTGGCTCTGATGTTACACCGTGGTGTAGCGGCATGATTGTGGCTGAGTGACTCATAGGAGTGTTGACATAATTATCTAATTAATTAATTAATTTAAAGACAGCTTCATTATTTATGTTAAAATAGAGAAGTAGGTGTTTTAAAACAAGAAAATACAAATATTTACTTGTAATTTTTTTGCAAATTATATCAATTTCTTTAATTCTTACAGTTTTCTACTCATATTTTTGGTTGTTAGTCAGAGCTAAGATGACTTTGCTTTAAGTCTTACCAAAAAAAATAAGGTAATGGGTCAACATTTTTACATAAATTAAATAAATGTTTGATATTTTGAGGAAAAAATGCCATATTGGGATTTGTGTTGCAAACAAGTATTCAGCCTGCTAATAAGGAGACACTCTTACAGTCCCATCAGAGTTATTATTAAAGCTTGACAATATTTGATCTCAGAGAGATTAACAATCTAAAAAATTCACAACACAATCACTTCTTTGTCCTTCTTTTACATCCAGCGTTTCGCTATTTCACCTCTTTCCTGGGACTAAATCCCTTTTCTGCTCCACATTCATGCAGTCTGAATGTGTGCCCACTATATAAGGAGGGAGTCATGTGTGTATTTATGTAACTATATGAGTCAGACATGCTGGTCTCATGTCACCATGTTTAAAATTAGACAGTGGGGCAGGGCCGCTGAGGGTCTCCCTGTATTTACACATAACTCCACTGTGAGGAGAAACCTGACCCTGTGACAGATCTGTGTTGATGGTTTCAAAAAAAGAAAACAACCGTAAAGGTTGGGGGTGTGTCCTGCGTCACGTGTCCAAAACACTGGGATGAGTTTTTCATTTTAACGTCCTACCTCTCCCTCTGACACGTGATCAGCTCTGAGAGCTTCAAAGTATTCATTTAATATTCCATCTGTGGACGCCACACTTCCTCCGCTGCAGCCGTGATTAATTTTAAATGAGCGGGTTTCCGAGAGAGAGCACTGCTACCACATAGATTCGACAGTATTAAAAGGCAAAAAATGAATAAAATCTGCCGATTCACATAATGCTAATTCACTAAATTCTGAGTCCAGGATATTTTACAAAAATATCTCTTTTTTTTCTACAATATTGATGATATAGTAAATGCGGCTTAATGCCGGTGAAAGCTGCTCTCTAATCATGCATGATATTGTAGGTAATCAAACGTCTACATTAGAGTCTAATCTAACCCAGTCAGAAATCAAATGGCTTTGACTAAAAAGCGCTAAACTTGTGTGACTTGTTCGGCATCTTTTTAAGGCAAGGACATAATCAAAAGTCAAGAGGAGCTGAGGGAAGATCTACAGAGGAGCGGTACCATCGTTGTCCTGACAACCCAGCTTCACAAGCACAATGCAGGTGATCCTTCAGGGTTTTCCCGTGAATGGATGACCTTGTGGCGGTGCCACTAAACCTTGAATGTGTCGCTGAGCGTCAGGCCGTCAGTTCCATGCACATAGATGTCTTAACATGTTTCTCCCAACACCTTGTTGTGCATAGGTAACAGCTTTCCTTCTTGATATGATGATATGACGATCCCAGTGTTCCCCGTGTGCTACCACAGGCTCGCTGTAGGCTCCATGTTGATGAAGCCAGGGTTTTTGCGAAGCTCCCAGTACGTGTTGTTGGAGACCCACCTCTCCCTGTGATTGGCATCAACCGTTTTCCTGAAAGAAATTATACATATATTTAGAATTATAGAATTGTGACTGATAAACTTGATAATAAAAGTCTGGATTTGGTGGATTTATCACATGGGGTGAAAGAATCTTCCACATTTTAATAAATCTTTATCTTATATCCATGAAATAAACCAGACCTGTGGAAGCATGCTTTGACATATTAGAGGTTACAGTGGTTGAGCATAAACTCAAAGCTTTAAAAAGTATTTAAAAGTCTTAAATGCAAACAGCATTTTTAAATTTGGTTGTTTTTATCTTGGTAATCTTAAGACATTTTAAAATGCTTTAAAAATCAGAATTTAAAGTATTACAATTACACTGAAATGGGCAATAAAACCTTGTTTTTATCTCTTAAAAACTAAAGGTGTGCCGTTCTACTTTTTAGCTTTGTCTTCAGTGCAAAACTTGTAAACAGGTACTTTTTGATGGAGGTATAACTACTTGGAGGCCGATTAAGTAAAGAAATAAGGCCTTCCATTCAGCTACTATATGGTATTGTTTTTTCCCCCCTCATAGTCTAATCTCCAAGAAAGCCTAATTCACATTTACAGAAAATAAAATCAGCATTTTACTTTCTTTGGTGTCACATTTTTGTCTTAATATCAGCCCTGAGCATACATGTAACTGTGTTGTTAATAGGGCTGGGAAATTAATTGCAAACTAGATTAATAGTGGCAACATGGCTATCTGCAATTTACAAATTGCAGAAGTTTTAATATTTCTTTAACCTGAAATATGTCAAAATACATTCATTTTTTGCAGCAGCAGCGATTTTATACACATTATGCAAACATTCAAGTGTCATTTTTTTTAAGATGGTTTACTAAAAAATCCTCCTTTTCTTGTTTTATGTATGTTTTTCTTCAAACAAGTGACATAAAAATTATAATCCCCTACAATAAAAAACAATTGCAATTATATATTTTTCATTGTTCTGCTCTAGTTTATTCTATCTAATATTGATGAAGCTTAGCATTAGTTCAACAGCTGATACCAATTATCAGATCCCAGCTCCCACAGCCAATCACAGCACTTTCTCTCAACACAGTGGTTCATTTAAATATGACATACTTCTCACTAATCTCTGCTTTGCATCAATGCTGACGCACCACGCAGCTGACAAAGCTTCACCTCCTCCACCCCAGCTACCTCCTTTATAGCTTAAAGCTTGATGCACCCTCATATTCAGATTCATGCTACTATGGATTAATGACCTCTGAAATAATTTCATTGTTTTCTATATATGCAGTCATAAATGTATTTATCCATATGGGGGTTTCTAGCTATGCACTCCCTGGAAAGTCAATGCATTTTGCTTGACTAACACAGGAGGCATCTTTAGAGCAGAGGCTTCTCTGCCAAGTAAAACTGTATATCCATTTTGTAATAAAATAATTTAATGTATGATGAGTGTTCTTGACTGGTTGTAGGGCATGATATGGAAGGATTTATTGCTTGAATTTGTTGAAAAATACTTAAGATGAGTAACCTAATAATAATCGCTTATTTAATCGCAATAAGATTATTTTTGCAAATCATTCAGCCCTAGTTGTTAATGTAAGGGATTAGAAATTGAAGATGTGATAGAGTTTTGAAATATATGAAGAGGGTCTTAAAAAGGTCTGAAAAGGTATTAAATTTAATGTTAAATCTTCTATACCCTGTAACTAACTCACTCCCCAATGCATCGCTCCCATCTGTCTTTGTGGAAATAAGACAGCCCAGTATCCTCCACAGTATTCAAGACTTAAACGTGTCAATAAACTTCCTAACAAAGATTCATAACAGCACTCTTCATTACTTTACTTGATGTGGTGGTCAAAAGCCTGCATCTGTCTTGACACACCTGACACCTCAATGAAAGCTCCTGCATATTAAGACCTACACTACCTGAACCCAGAGGTGATACCTGCTCGAAAACATCTGTAGCCCCTAGATATTGCTCATACAGATAAGAATAAAAATTTTGGTGGGCCTGCTTACTTGAAGAAGCGAGGCTCCTGTTTGATGTCATTCTCCTCTTTCCACTTCCTCCTGGTTCTCTGAAGGTCCTCAATTCGCTGCTTCTCCGATGATGCCATCTCCAAGTTCCCCTCCTCCAGGTGCCTGTGTGACCGAAACACCACTTTAAATAGTCAGATCATAATACAGGCAACAGAAACAACGCCTTCTATGACGTCTCATACCACGCTTATCAGTGGCATGTGCTGCTATTGCTGCATGAGCTCTACCTTTGATCAGGCCTGAATCGAGAATCTGTTCGAGGCAGGGCATCGTTAAGCTCGGGGCAAAGCTCATTCAGTTCAATGGCGAACCTGGTGAATCCATAATACAGCTCATAGTCTGTGGGCATGGAGCCTGAAGAGGAAAGAGACCAACAGAAAGCTTGAAAATTAAAAAACAACCCAGCTGTTTTCATTGGAATGTGTCAACATGTAGTCTAAATATATTTATATATACACACTGAGAACCATCTCCACATTCCTTTAAAAAGCCTCCCGTGACTAAAGCACACATACCCGGCCTCCAGATGCATTTGGCCGAAGGTGGTACACCACAGTAAAGACCCTCGTGCCATTTCCCAAAAAGCCTGTGGATCACTTTCCCTTCTTGGTCCATCACAAATCCTTGAACCTCATTCACATTAGAACTCCAGTAGTTTCCCTAAAAGACAGAAACGGTGCAGTTATCCCCCACTGAAGAGGTGAATAATATTCCAGGGTAGTGGTGGCGATAGGCTGGTTACAGTGATAACGTTTCACCTTGACGAAGGTGAGTTTGCAGAGACACGCGCTGCTCTTTGTGTTTCGGATGGTGATCTCCCCATAGTGTTCGATCCACCGTCGTCCGCTGAGGATGTTGTGGACACATGTGGTGACTTTGTTCCATTCATAGTGATCTCCAAACCTGAATGTCAGCAATCACAGATAATTAGCCTTTCATGAAACTGTCTTACCTGATAATGAAATCTATTTCTCAGTTACCTTGGAATCATGAGATTAACCGTCCCAATTGGTAAAATCTCCATCGATTTCCCCCAAAACTTGTTTTTCCATCTCACATCTGAAAAGCAAATCAATGAACATCAAAAATTAAAAACACTTTGCATTTAGTAGAAAAAAAGTTACTCCTAATCAGTCAAATTTCATGAAACAGGCAAAATGAGGCTGACACACTCTGCTGCTAAGCCAAAGCTCTCATGATATAAAATTCTCTCTAACGAGGTTTGAAACCAACCTTGCCAGAAGGTGAAGTTCTTTGACTCGCAGTGGCAGGCGGAGATGGGCGGGTGGTGGCTCACCTTTGGGACGAGATCAAAAAAGCAGATTCGGCGAACAGCTGTTGAATTCATCTATCGTATACCTCAGTGGTTTGACTTGATTAGTTAACTAGCAAAATCTAATTAATACATTTTTCTCTTTGATTAATCATTTCCATTCCTATTCTTTGTCTAACATTGTGGTTTATAGATTTTTAAGGGGGTTTAAATTGTCAGTATGACTGCGCGGATGACTAAAATCTATCCACTGAGGGTGCCAAGGATCTTCATAACAAATGTTTTCTATAGACAATTATAAAGGGGGCAGCTGTACACTGTTCTCTCTGGTGTTTTATTTTTTGCAATGACCAAACATTAATCCACCATGAGCACAGCACCAATTAACATTTGCAAACAGGCAGAAACCTCGAGCAGAAACAGATCTATCTTTAACAACCATCTACAGAAGCTGAAATTGAGCAGAGCAGCTCTTTTCCTGGCTTTAGTTTTATCAAATTAACTACTCAAGACTGCACCTTTGAAAAGTTCAGTCAAATGTATGGTGGAGTCGTGCAAATTCAATGCAAATTAGAGTCTCTGTGCCATTATCTATTTTGATAAACCAAGTGCTGGAGCTCCTCTTCTCAGCCGTGCCACGGAGCATGATTGCACAGACGGCAGTTTCCAAGTTCAAATGCTTTATGCTGCACAAAATCCCTTGAAACTCTGTTTAATAAAATCAGTCTTCCTTTTAGCTGGTAAGACACAAGTTCTGTTTTAAAAGTCCCAAAAATGACTCCTCAAGACCTTTCCTATCCACTTTTCGTTGACCTTGATTAAAACATCACAGGACTAAATGAAGGCATGAAAAGAGAACAGCTGCAATAAGGGAACCCAACTTCTCTTACACTTAGCGAATGTTATGGATGTGACATGGGTCTACAGCGTATAAAACTTGAATTTACAAGTGATGAACTACATATTCTGCATCCATAGTGCCTATTAAAAGTATTCACCCCATTAGATACTTACCCTTAATTGATTTTATAAATGAACCATGATCAATATAATTTAGTTTTTTGACACACAAAAAAAAATCTTTATGTCAAAGTGATGTCATTTAAATAAAATATGTAATGTCAAATAAGTGACTGCATATATATTCACCACCTTCAAGTCAGCATTTAGTAGAGTCACCCTCTGCTACAATCACAGCTCTGAGTCTGTGTGGATAGGTCTCAATGAGGCTTGCACATCTTCATATTCGTCTTTGTAAGAATGCTCAAGCTCTGTCAGGTTACACAGGAATCAGATGTGTATTCAAGTCCAGACACAAATTCTCTATTGACTGAGCTTAGCTTTGACTCAGCCACTCCAGGACATTCCCCTTGTTGTCTCTAAACCATGTCTGTGTAGCTTTCTCTGTATGCTTTGGGTCATTGCCTTGCTGGAAAATAAATCTCCCAAGCCATAGTTCTCTTGCAGACTGAATAAGATTGTCCTCTAGGATTTTCCCATATTTTGCTGCATTCATTTTACCCTCTACCTTTACGAGCCTTCTAGGGCTGGTTGCTGAGAAGCATCCCCACAGCATGATGCTGCCACCACCATGCTTCACAGAGGGGATGGTGTGTTTGTGGTGATGTGCAGTGTTTGGTGTCCATCAAACATAGCGTCTTTTCTGACCTATCATCAGACCAAACAACTTTCTTCCTCTTGACCATGGAGTCTCCCTTATGCATTTAGAGGAACTCTAGTCCAGATTTAATGAGTTTTCTTCAACAGTGTCTTTCACTTTGCCACTCTCCCATAAAGCTTTGACTGGTGAAGAACCCAGGCAACAGTTGTTGTATGCAGAGTCTCCCATCTCAGCTGCTGAAGCTTTAACTTCTTAAGAGTAGGTGGCCTCTCTCACTATTCTCCTTGCATGGCCACTCACTTTGTGAGGATGGCCTGATCTAGGCAGATTTTCACATGCCATATTTCTTCCATTTTTTGACCATGGATTTAACTGAAATCTGGGGGATGCTGCCTTGAATTTTTTTGTATCCATCCCCTGACTTGACTGAGTTCTTTTGAGTGTTCCTTTGTCTTCATGGTGCAATTGTAGCCAGGATTTTGATTAACTAGAGACTGGACCTTCCATATACAGGTGCCTTAGTACTACAATCACTTGAGATTACTTTGTAGAAATCTGTCATCATTTTGACATTAAATACATTTTTTTAAAAAATTTTTTTTTTGGGGGGGGGGGTCAAAAAGCCAAATTGTATTGAGCATGACTGATTTATAAAACATCCAAGGGGGTGAATACTTTTTATAGGCACTGTATCAAGCATAGAAGCATACATCCAGGATAAGACTCTGCTTTGAAATGCATTAAATCCGGTGTTTGCAGACTTACCTGTTCTGAGAAAAAACAGAAGCCCTTATCTTCTCTAATACATTCATAAGTCTCTCCAAGTAGTGGGTTGAATGGCTTACTTCCTGCTCTGTAATACGTGGATGAGTAGCCTGAGATGGCAAAAGCTGCAACAAGAACCTGTCAGGAGAGTCAAAACAAAGCAGCAGACACAGAGAGAGGATTAACCCATGCCTATTAGCAGACAGCTTTGTCACCAATAAACACAACATTAGTATGCACTGGATGGTATCAAAAGGAGAGGAGACAGATAAAAATAGGAGGATTCAAGGTCGACGGCTCCACTGGAGCGGCACAGACTCTGCCTCTGAGTGAGACTATTTATGTTGGCTTGTGACTGGCAATGTCACCTCATATATTAACAAAGACGGGGATGATAGACACTAAAAAACAGGCAGAATGTTTCTGAAAAGTTGCAGAATCACTCTAGAGCCTGCAGCTTACCAAAGAGATTACCAGACAATTAATGTTCAAATCTCCCATCATGCAACACCTGGCCTGATTAACATGTGATGTAACAGCATGTTTGTGACTGTTACCATGCGTTCAAAGGGGTCCTCAGTCTCTGCGGCCTTGTCCAGCAGCTCGCTGTACTCCAGCTCTTCGCACATGCGCTGCAGGGTGTTGAGGGGCTCGTTTAGCTCCACAGGCATGGACACTTTGGACAGGTCTTTGCCGATGTTGTTCCTCAGGATGTTCCAGAGGTTGATGTTGCTGGTGTCGGGACACGGAGACGGCAGGCAGGTACGCCGACCGTTACGGAAGGCACTGCCAGCAAAGTCTCCATTTGCCACTGGAAAGTGAAAATAGCCTTATTATTTATCTATTTATGGTTGAACATAATCATTGATTGACCTGATCCAACTAGGATCAACATGTGCAATTTTTTCTTTTGGTGCTTTGAAAAGCACAAGAAATCACAAAACAAAACAAAAAATTCAAACAAAGCAATTTAAGTGGCAACCTTAAACCCAATACAAGATATATCAAAGATAAGAAATTAAGAGACAATTAAAACCAAATAGGATGGCCTCTTCAGAATGGCAGTCTTTAAAGCAGGCATCTAATAGCTAGTTTAAATTCAGCTTTTGTCATTTCAGAGTCCTAGACGAGCGCTGCAGAGGATCTGTCTTCTACAGCTATAAGCCGCCTGCATTGAAAGTAAAAACCAGGCCTCAAGTTAATCCTACTTTGAGTCAGTGCGGAGAGGCTGGGAGTTGTGATGTGCCCATGGATCTGATTATTCTTGATTGGATTTGACATATTTTGATTAGTTTATATGTTGTGTGCTGATGTTCCCTGGCAAGATCAGTATCAGCTAATCCATGACACATCACCCTGATGCTCAAGGGTTCACAACGTCAAATTAGCTGAATGACAGCTGCTCTACATGAACAAGTTAGTACATTTATCATTTGCATTTGCATGCAATCCCTTTCAATATGCCTGAATAATAAAGGAATAGGTCATTAAATTAGAAATTAGTGATATTCAACGTGGAGCCACATGTGGCTTTTTTGTTATGATTTGTGGCTCTTTTATGTCTTAGTTTAAAATATTATTCCCCCAGAAAACCTTTAAAAAGGGAAACTTTGACCTCAGAAATTATCCATTGCATGAAGCATTATTCAGTTTGTTTCCCACACGTCAAACTTAATTGCCAATCTTTTTTGTCTGTCTCCATTGTCCTCATTTGCAATTTTTGCCACGTTAAATCATTTTTTGCTGCTTTTAGCCCATTTTTGTCACTTCTTTATGCCACTTTCTGCCAATTTTGCCACTTTAATCTCATCTTTGCCATTTTCACCACCTTTTGCCTCTTTTATTCTGCTTTTTGCAATTTGTTTTTTTTTCTCCCTTTTGCCCATTTAAGCTGCCTCTTCCCATAAAATGTCACTTTTTCCATTTTTTCCCATTCTTCCCACCTTTTTGCTGTTTTTACTTATTTTAAACACTTTTTCACTATTTTTTTGCCACCTTTTTTTTACCACTTTATGACCATTTTTTCCACCTGTAACTCCTCTTTTTGTCACTTCTCATCCATTTCTGCCACTTTTCTCCCCATTTTTTTTAAATTTTCACCCAGTTTTTGCCATTTTATACCTAATTTACCCTCGTCACCAATTTTGAGCCACTTTTTGACCTTTTTTTAACAGCTTTAACTTATCTTTAGTACCACGTTAACCCATTTTCACCACTTTGATTGTGGCTCTTGCAAAGGTATTTTTTTAACATTTAGGCTTCTTTTTGAGCAGAGTTGAGTAACACTGAATTAGACCATTTGTACTGTGACTGGATTTGCCAATGATTTGTCAGAATAACCGTGTGTAAGGTTGCTGGATTTAAAACACTTGTTTTGAAGCATTCACAAACCAAACTGATAACATTTTCTGGCATTCAACATCTTAATTTTTCTAATTTTTACAGATGGCCTTGCAGTTAGGGCTCACTGCATGTAAATTGTGTTCAATATTATTATACAAATATGATATTTGATTTTTGTAGTTTTCCAGTTCAAGCTTCTCCTGTCAGTTTACATCACTGACATCAATCTCAGACAAGTTTGGTCATTAGTTTGCCAGGTGAGCCTAATCAAAGGAAACTACTTAAGGAGGTTGTTGTACGAAAAATGGACAAAAACAGTATATACATAATAATTTGTAACACAGTGCAGACCATGCAGCACATCAGCTTCATGCTCTGTACTGAAACTATGTTAAACTGCATCGTCCATATAAAATAAATAAAATTCAATTCAATTCAATTAAATTACCTACACTACATAGTCTTAATAAAAAATCTTAAGATCTTCATAAAAATACTAGGTGATGCCCCGGATGTGCCACTGTCAATACGTAACTTTCAGTATGTTTTAGTGTATTTTAAACAATATAACAATATTATGAATTATAAACGTATTTAGGTGTCACAGTTGCACAATCCTTAAGTTTGCAAGAGTTTTTTTTTTTTATAGACAGAGAAGATTTAATTGGACCTCCAGAGATGGAACAAATTACCTCTTTAACTTGTGGGTTGATTCAAGACAATTAAAATAAACTAAATACCTCAAATCCTATTCCTCCTTCAGACTCTTCTTCTTTTCCTTTCTGTATCTTTTTAAAGAACACCTAATGCTGCTATACTTCTGATATCTGGGCTGTCAAGCCTCCTAAGATTCATAAAAACAATTTCCCCAAAGTACCCAAAAGATGGAGGCTAGCCTTTCTCAGTGTGCTGCTAATCTCCAGAAGTCTCCCAACACTCCCTGCAGCATCTAAAAGCTAACACCTGCGCTTCATCTTCTCTTCCTTCTGATCTGTTAATGCATCCATATCACTTTCTTCTTTAAAAACCTGGAAACAATTTACTGAATATTTATGATCTCCGTCCATGCTTAATCCTATCTGCAGCCCTAACCCTAGTCTTAGATTCTTCATTTAGAACATGATATAAAGGCTCTACTCTTTTTTGTGATCTCTATTTTGATGAGATAGTTGGAAGTTTTGGAAACCTTGTTACCAATTTGGCACACCAAATCATAAATTACAATTTTGTTCATAACTGCAGACTTACAGGAGTTTTTCCATCACTATGAGATACTTGAGAGTGTTTGTTGACTAAGACTGAGGAGGGAGATCCCATCCCTCTGCGCACAGACAGCTCTCATAAAGTTGAAGCCCTTGGCACAGAGCAACCCTGCAAAGTCAACTGCCTCCGCCACGGTGATAAATGAGCCTGCTAGAACCAAGCTGGTGTGTATCTCTGTGTGTAGATATTTTAGAGGAGGCATCCTCTGAGTGGGAACCCCTTGCTTTATTAATTTCCCCTCCTTTCATAAAGAGAGAGCTGTGGATGCTCGACTAGCGGTGGCGCAGAATTGGACCTACTTTGCCTGGAGACGTTATCGGTCACGCTGGCGTTGTCCTCGGAAATGTTATCACTCACATCGCTGACGTATGACTCATCATCTGAGCCCTGTGAGGCGGGACAGGTACAGAGCAGAAGGAGTGAGTCAGTGCGGAAGAGTACGACACAAAGTGATCAGATTCACACATAAAAACACACACATATAAAGACAGCTTCTGCAGTTTGCCGGTGGCGACCAAACTGCAGCATTGGTCTGCTTTCTGTCCCGCTGCAGTAATCACAGGACAAGACACTGCAGCATTTTCTACTTTATATTTAGCCAACACAATGAGGCCATTGACGCCTCCATAGCGGAGCATCTTGCTGTGATAGCCTTGTTACAGCAGCCTGCTGCTGCTGAAGTGTTTGCTCACAGTGTGACACAGGTCTGAGTGGACCTGCTGTTTGAGCTAGAGTACAGGTGGTTGATGTATTTCCTCTGTGAGTAATCCATCAACAGGCCTCAATGTATGCCTGGGGAGCTACAATGCTTAACTGCTCTTCAGAGACCACATATATTCTGAGCAGGGTGTTCACAACAGCTTAAAAGGAAGAAGGAAGGAGTGATTGTTTGAAGAGATGCATCAAAGTGTCTCTTTAACCAGGGTAGAGGCTACAAATCAAGAGCAGATGAGGAGGACTGCTACAATTTTGAGCCTTGAGGCAGTTTGAAAAGAAGCTGTCCTGTGTGTCTGCGCTATCTCTGCTTTTCATGTCGCCCTCCTTAATTGCTGACTAACTCCAGCTCCACTCACTGCCATCACAGCGATGTTTTATCTAGCTTCACAACAGCAGGGCTATTTTAACCCCCTCCTTCCTTCCTCCACAGCCTCCCTCCTCATGATCCACACTGCTGTCATAGTTTTTTGAAAGCCCTTTCTCAAATGCCCTCTGTTGTACCTCATTCTCCGATGAGCTGGCTGACAGAAGCACTTCCTGGGCATCAAAGAACTCGGAGACCGACTCCGACATGGAGAGTCGGCTCTCATTAGAGGCCTGCTGAGTCAGAGGGATCCCCATCTGTTCCCCTTCCTGCAGGCAAACACATGCAAACGCATGAGATGTTCATAGCCACAACGACAGGTTTAAGAATCAGAAACAGACCAAAAAGAGCATCAGAAGACGACATAGACTTGATTTAGCAGCATTTATCCTTGCTAGAGGGCGAGTTACCATCCGTTTCTAATTAGTCATTTGTTCCATTAACCCTGATGTCAGCTTCTGCATTGAATAAAGATCCTTTAAGCTCACCTACCACAGCACACTGGTAAAACCATCAATATGTAAGGACAGGAATCAATAATGTTATTGACAACCATAGGAGAGAAACACTAAAACTGGCCAGCCTTGGAAGCCTTGTTGCTTTATCAATACTAGAGTCAAAAATGTAGCAGAAACCCTGACCACCGTAACCTACCTCATCAGGCGTGGAAATGATGTTCACACTGACAACTTGTTCAGTCAGAACAGATTCAGAGTGGATGCGATTCAGCCGGGTTCGAAGTTCTGCATTTTGGGACAGGGCCTAAAAAATAAAAGGAGTTTCATTATTTAAATGTATTTTAACTAGGATTACTAGGGATTGACCAAATATTGGTCTGGCCAATTATCAAGGGCAATATTCAGCATTTGGCTGTTTTTTCTGCATCTTAATTTACCAATAGCCAATAAATTTAATTGATCAAAACATCCATTCTTAATCTGGAAAGCATCAACCAGGGCAACACGTTCTTGCTTTTCTTGTGCCTACAAGGAAAGTCTGAGGCAGAGAGAGAGAAGCAGCAAAAACCAAGAGCAAAGCAGTGACAACAGAAAGACATGATTAGGTCAGAAGCTGGATAAAGGAGGAGCTGGGGTGGAGGAGGGTTGCAAAAATTGGCTTGCAAAGGGAGCAGCAAAGCGTAGCTAGGCTAGAGCAGTTTCTTTCTGTTCCTTTGTATACAAAGGCAGGTGGTTCAGGCTTCTCTTTCATGTCAAGGCTATCTCTCCACCTTACATATTCCATATGTATAGGGACTGACCCCACATGGGCAGTTGACATGGACAGTCTTTAAGACACACCACCTGTGGTGTCCACGCACTGATTAGCTGACCGAGGCTATATAAGCCACACGCATGCATGGCATCTTTGGTTAACTTTGATTGGAACACATTTCTGAGCTGCCTTCTGGCTGGAGAGATAGTCTCTCCACTCAGAGAACCTAAGTTACAATGTAACCATCTGTTCTCTTTCATGTCAAGACTATCTCTCCACCCTACATATTCCATATGTGCAGGTACTCTGTAAGACACAACACAAGGAAACCCAGCAGATGCCGCTGCTAATAACCACCCATGTGCTCAGATAAAGGAACTATTTACACACCCATCACCTAGGCGCAAGACGCCACCAAGGCTCAACTGGCCCCGCCAGATGCTAAGGCCAGCCATAAATGGGTGGAAGGCCACCTAGCCTGAACCTAGGTTATAATGTGACCATCCAATCTGATCAGGATGCCTCCTGGGCGCCTTCCTGTGGAGTTCTTCCTGGCATGACTAACTGGGAGGAAACCCCAAGGCAGACCAAGGATTCGCTGGAGGGATTATATATCCCATCTGGCCTTGAAGCACCTTGAAATCCTTCAGGAGGAGTTGGAAAATGTTGTGGGGGA
The DNA here is from genome assembly GCF_018320785.1 of Cheilinus undulatus. Lineage (NCBI taxonomy): Eukaryota > Metazoa > Chordata > Actinopteri > Labriformes > Labridae > Cheilinus > Cheilinus undulatus. The sequence continues at coordinate 41,859,651 of NC_054879.1, forward strand.
GAGGGACGTCTGGGTTGACTTGCTTTGCCTGCTGCCACCCCGACCCCGGATAAGCGAAAGAAGATGCACAGCAGGGTTGTCAGGAGCCGGTTGGAAAGTAAAGTGGATTTTTTCTCTTGGTTTGCTAACAGGTATTGATATTGACCATGAAAATCCAATATGAGATGACCCTTAGCAATAATCATAAAAACTTGACTGAAAACACAGAAACACTACAACTGAACAAAATGTTTCCAAGTGTATGAGAAACAAATTAAAAGGCATGACTGTAGTGAAAAGCAGGGATGACAGAAAAGCATGAATAATGATTCTTGCTATTTCTGGTAGAACATTTGTGCATAAAAGGCTCACTCCAAAATACCAAGTAATCAACAAGTGTGGCTATGTGATGTCTTTTTTCTCAAACTACGCTAAAAGCTCCTGTAAAAGTGGGGATGAATTGAAATATTCAAATAGTAATAACATAAACTCAGAGAGGGATCCATTATTAATCTAAAAGTTAGTTATTATAGCTGACCAAAGTTAATCCAACATTCAGAATACTGTGCCAGTTATACCCCCGAGGGTCTTTAGTAACTACCACTGAATAGATTCATCTGGGGTCATTTTTGAAGCAGCTGTGCACAACTGACAAAAAAACAATGAGCAGAAAGGTTGTATAGTGTTTTTGTTAAACTGGGGTTTGGTTCCCTAAGGATCTTTTGTTATATGAAACACTGATATAAGCTGCCTTTAAGTTGCATTCAAAAGAGGACTAAATGACACTTAAGAAAAACTCAGTTATTAAAGTGAGATAAGAAGAGTAGGCAGGAGCAGCTTTAGCTGTAATAACAAAGACTCCAGCCTATCAACATCCCACAGATTCTCTCCATAAAAGCCTGACCTCCAGCCTGCGACAACATTGTCACACAAGCCTCCAATTAGGAACAAAGCGGAGATAAAGCAGCAGAAACATTTTACTGAAATGATGTCAACTGTTAGCAGGAGAACAGCCCAATTAAATCACTGGAGGAGAGAGACAGCCCTAAGGAGTGGAGTTAATGAACTGTATGGCACATTTCTTTCTCAGCCAATTAATATGGGAAAAGATGATTGAACTTTCACTACTCACTTGCCTTCACTCTCATCTCCTTGCATCATTTTTTAATCAGGATTAGCATGGCTGCTGCTTGGCATAAACTGCAGCCTGTGTGGTTTATCTGACAGCTCGTCATGATGTGCTTATTTTACAACATGACAACTACAAAATGGCTTTGACTTTAAACACACATCGTTAAATTTACAGTGGTAATTTCACAGTAATGTCCTGATCGCTCCTGCTAATTACATCTTAATACGGAATTATATTTAACATTGCACATGGGATGTAGCCAAATATGTCAGACAAACAGCTCAGCTTGACTAGCCTGAGCAGAAAACAAGCTGCATCATGGGTAATGTGTGAAGAAAATGAGTGAAGGCAACTCATTACCTGTGAAAGAGACTTCCTGAGAGAGTTGATCTGGACTGACTGGTCCGTCTGCTCCTGGTCTGACAGAATTTGTTTGATCTTTTCTTTCTCGATGGCCACTGTGTTGAAGGCCGACTTCAGCAGAGAGTGGACTGCACAAAGACATGACAAAAGAAAGTTAACACCCTTTACACTGCACAATTTGTTCTTTTCACAACCCTTAAATGAAAATGTTGCATGCAGTTCTCACAACTTTGAAGCACTTCAGTGGCACTTTTAATGTTTGGTGATTTGGCGCCCCCTGTGGACAATTACTGCTTCCTTTCAACCAAGCAGCAACGACTGTGCTTAAAGGTCACATATGCAAAATACACTTTTTCAGGCTTTTCATACAAGAATATATGCCCCTGGCCTGTCCACAGTCCCCCCAAGAATCAGAAAATCCATTCCCTCCTCCCTCGCTTTCTCCACCTTTCAGAAAATGTGTGCTGAAACAAGCCGTTCTCAGATTTTCCCTTCATGATGTCATGTGGAGTTAGCACCGCCCACAGGTTTGGTTGAAGAAAGTTCCACCCTACTCTCCTGATCTTCCTCCCAGCTGCCAACTGAGAGAAGGATCGGGAGAGCCACATCCATTTCCTGAGAGAGGCGGATTCAGACAGCTCAGTAACATTGAAAGCCACAGACACAGAAACGGCTCGTTCTGAACAGGACTGAAAAAGACGAATATTCAGACATGCAAAATTCCAATACTGGAGTGTTTTTTCAGCAACAAACCTCACAGGCATGTTTTGGGGACCTCTGAGAACAATATAAACTTGTCTTAAAAGGGTACAATATGTGACCTTAAAAAAAATAAAGCTAATACAAAAGTATAGAATACTGCAGTCCCTTATATAAATGTTAAAATGCTGGTTTTGACATCAGAAACAAACATGGTTACAGCCTGGTTTAAGAACGATTTTAGTCAGAGTAGTTCAAATCCTAATGGGTATACACTATATGGGGGTTGGGATAGTTTTTTTCTTTTCTTAACTTGTCTGTTTTGTTTTTAAAAGTACACAAATGATGTGTACTGAGAGGCATGGCTGATATGACTGCATGTCTGCACGCTGTAGTTATCTGTCAGGACTGCTTCAGCTGTGCCTCTTTCTCTGTTCCTCTGTTGATTTAAAGATAGTTTGAGGCAGCATTGTCAATATGGCAGCAGCTGTGGATTGACCCCAAAAGCCCTTTTTGTGTAATCAAATGGCTAACGTCACTCAGACTTTGCCCAGTATTTTTTACAGTCTGTGCTTTTAATGCTAAAAATGACTGCTCCGTCAGTATGCTTAAAACCCTCTCATCTGACACCTTCCCTCTGGCTGTTTAAGGCATTTAAATTTATTTATTTGAATGAATTTAACCAGGAAAACCTCATTTACATTAAAAATCTCATTTGCAAGAGTGCTGTAAATGAGAGTGCTACAAGAGTATGGGCAGCAGCACAATTAACAAAGGCACAGACATAAAAAAACAGAGCAATTACAATCACAGAAAAACCAAACCGTCTTGGCCTTAACCCACAACATTTGGATTCATGCAGACATATTCCCTTATCATCTCTCTTACCACCACCTTTCCTTGCCACTAAATTAAGGTAAAGTGGATAGGAAATAGGGCTGGGCAATTTATTGCAAATTAGATTTAATCACAATATGGCCAGCTGCAATTTACAAATCACACAAGTTGCAATATTTCTTTAACTTCAAATGTGCCAAAATACCAGTTTAATAAATCAAGTTTTTGCAGCAGCAGAGATTTTATGCACATTATGCAAACACTCAAGTGTCAAATATTTTATAATGGTTTACAAAAATCCTCCTTTTTGTGTTTTATGTATGTTTTCCTTATTTAAAATGAGTGACATAAAACGATAATGACCTTCAATAAAGCAAATGACATAAAATTTTCAATATGAGCAAAAATTAATTGTTGATTGATGAAGTTCAGTGTTAGTTCACAAAATTCATACTCCAGGTTGCAATTAGCTGATAACCAGCTTCACCTCCTCCACCCCAGCTGCCTCCTTTATAGCGTAAAGCTTGTTGCACCCTCATATTCAGATTCATGCTACTATGGATTAATTGCTTCTGAATAGTTTCACTGTTTTCAGTACACATTGTCATAAATGCATCTATCTGTATGGGGTTTTCTAGCCATGTGCTCCCTGCAAAGTCAAAGCAGCTGCTTGACTAACCCGGGGAGCATCCTTTAAGCAGAGCCTTCTCTGCCAATTAAAACTGTAGTAGATCCATTTTCTAATAAAATGGTTAAATGTATGATGAGTGTTACTGGCTGAATGTAGGCTGTAATATAGAATGATTTATTGCTTGAATTTGTTGAAAAATACATATCCATCCATCCATCCATCCATCCATTTTCTATATCCCACTTATCCTGTTGGGTGCTGCGGGGTGGCTGGAGCCTATCCCAGCTGTCATTGGGCGAGAGGCGGGGTACACCCTGGACTAGTTGCCAGTCAATCAAAGGGCTGATGTACAGAGACAGACAACCAGGCTCACACTCACACCTACAGCCAATTTAGAGTCACCAATTAACCTAACAAGCATGTCTTTGGTGGGAGAAAGCTGGAGCTGGAGAAGCTGGAGAGAACCCATGCACAAGGAGAACATGCAAACTCCACATAGACAGGCCCCGACCGAACCAGGGACCTTCTTGCTGTGAGGCAGCAGCGCTAACCCCTGTGCCACTCTGCAGCCTATAAACTAATGTAAATCTGTAAGTAAGTCTTTATTTTAAAACTTGAAAAACTAGTCTTGGCTGGTTGGGACTCGAGGGATGTGTGCCTTATTCATGTTGTGTCTTGGCCTTCCCTTAATGAGGCATAACATGTAAATCCTCTTTTCTGACAGCTTCCCTGTGGCACTTTGAAAGGCTTTAAAAAGTACTGGATGGAAATCATCAGTCTTGTCGCTGATGGTCTTGTTCCTTTTCATAAAAGTCTTAAAGAGGAAAACATTTTAGCCAGTTTCATAAACAGCAGAACTCCTCACAGGACCAAAGTCCTGCTCCTGGCTCAAACTGTTGGTTTCTCCAAGTTGTTTTTTGTCCCTGGGTAATTTTTTTCTCAAATTAGTGGCTGATATCTGGGTAACCTGCATCATAGTGAGAAATAAACTTCAAGATGATTGCAGTTTGATTGCAGACTCTTTTATCTTATACAGTATATAATCTTGTTATAATCTTGCTAATCATCCTGCGCTGCAAGAAAAGCTATTTACACAGTATCATAGGTCAACTGTGAGACAGAAAAATCAGTCTTAAAATGTGGTGGATGGAATACTGTTTGGCCAGTTTTACTTCTGACCTTTGCATCAGTAGTCTTGACACATTTATTTAATTCAAAGCTTGATAACTCAAACAGACACTGCACTAAAGTTAGAAATACACATGAAAAAAGGCCAAGGTGTCTATGTTCAGTCCAGTGTTGTTGCAGTCATGCATGCAGCCTGCCCACCTTTCTGTGCGATGGTGCAGAATTCCTCCTGAAGCTTAATGTAATCACTGGCACACTCCACACTGTCAGTCAGCCGGGAGACGGGGGGCTGGAAGTCGACCAGCTCGGCACAGAGGTTTGGGTTGGACGAGTGGAGGCGGACAGGGGACATGCTGGCAGACAGAGGGACCTAGAGCGGGATGATGACCACAGTGGACAAGTGTCAATCAGCTGAGAGATACCGTGATGTGTAGTGGGTCTGACAGCCAGAGCTAGGTTTTAAGAGCAAAAACTTAGTTGGATAAACTAAGCATATTTAACCCGTTAAGCTTTTTGCTCTTAAGAATTCAGAGATTCATCAGTTTGACTTTGAAATCTACAAAGGACTAAAAATTTTTAAGACTCTCTATTAGCCGAAGGTTTGGTTAAAAAAAAGTGAAAAGAAGTGACTGAAAGCCAATTTAGTCTTTACACAAGTAGCACAAATAAATATCTGCAAATTAAAGGAAAATGAGAAGAGATAGAACTTGAGTCACGACACAGTGCACAAATAAAGCCCTTTTCATACATGCAGTCAAGAGTTTTTCAGGAAAATACAGAGTCCTCAAATTTCCTGACTTGCTTGTTCACACTTGTCTGGAAGTTTTCCTGCAATTTGCCTGTCAGGTATGCGGGGTGGGCTAGATGGAAAATTATGGGTCAAGTCTGGGTGAAAAATCTGTCTGTTCACACGTGCAGCTCACAAGGAAAATTCTGAAAATTTTCAGTTGTTGTGCAAGAGGGACTTCAGTGAAACAGTGGCAGAAAAATCAATAACTATGTCATATTACTTTGTATGTGTACTGTACCAAACTCCCACCTAAAAATGGTGGAGAAAGCAAGATTTGTCTTCTTTATATTTTGCCCAGTGGTCCCTGGTATGAACTGTATTCAACCAAAATGACTGAACATAAGGTACAAAGTAAGTGAAGTTACTGTCATTTTGACTGTATTTCTTCAATGTGCTGGTGCAGAGATCACACTTCTTGTAAGCTGCATGTGTCATTTTATAACGGGATGGCATATGCTTAGGCTTGGTTGGACTTGGAGGTGCAGTAATGGTCAACTGGCTCTAGTCTAAGTTCGCGGTAAGGCCAGGTGTATATTTGCTGTTAACTACACATGTGCAGGGACAATGGGGATGGGTACCGAATTTGGTACTTTTATAGGTACCAGCTGAATTCAGTCAGTACTACAGAGTATTGATTCACGTAAAATCAAATAGTACCATATTTGGTACCTAAATGCATCTTTTTGACTGTGAGAGAGAGGAAGAGAAGGCGATTTTGCATGCTGCAAGCAAACAGAGCATTGCATGAACGACAACGCAAGCATGGCTGATAGGAAGAGATTGAAGGTATAGCTTCACTCTTCAAGATGCGATGTAGATTATGCTGCATTATTTGGGACGTGTAGTACAAGGCTTGCCCTGGCAATTCTGCTAATCTGAGGAAGCAAAGTAATGAAAAATGATTCAGATCAGTGCTCGCTGCTTCTGCTTCCCTCTCTTTTACTCACCCACCAAAAACTTTAAACAGCACGATTTGCCCGTTTATCATGTTGATATCAACCATGGAAGTATACAACATAACAGCACAAGTTTGTTCTCTCTAACAGAGACTCAATTAAGCTCAAACACACTCAGACACAGCACGGAGTGTGAGTGCGTCCTAAAAGTTGATCTTCATGTCTCCAGCTCAGCACAGCTAGTCCCGTATGAAGTGCTCTGTCAGGATCGATTGATCAAGTGTGATTTTGAAGGAATGACAGAGCCACAGGCTCATCCTCACTTCTTCATTTCATCGCAGTTTGAAACAATTTGCCACATTTTACAAATTTCGCAGTAAATATAAGTAGAATGCAACAGACTCAGTGTGCAAAGTTTGGGTGCCTGACGTTTTTGCAGATTGAGGCTCGGTTGTGCTTTTTGGGTGGACGGCCGCATGATTGATCGATGAGTCTGGAGCGGGCTCTGCTCTTATCAGAGAAAGTTGACATGTTGGTTTTGTGGAAAAAAACTGCATGAGGAAAGAAGATTTCAGTACATGCAGTTTGTGGCAGAAGAAGTAGTTTTTTTAACTTTCATTTGTAGTTTGTAGTATTTTATTTTGTAAAATATTATACCTTCATTTAATGATTTAGACTCCATCCTCTATGGTCATTTATTTTAATCTTTTTTGCCCTCAATGGACCACCAACACACATCTTTCCAAGAGGGAAAAGGAGAGGAATAGGAGGTAGTGGGACTGGGTTTTCGTTTAATATATTCAGTATTTAAAAAAAAAAAAACACTGGGTAGGTTTTTCATGTTTGAGTAATTTGTAAAAATTCTTGTGGTGTTACATTGCAAACAGTGTTTGATACTGCTTTGATATGTTCGATATTTGATCGATTTTTAAAAATGTATATCTAAAAATTCCGAAGTTTTGATATTTTTTAATAAACTAAATAACATTTATTAATACATATACACACACACATAAAAGTACTAAAAATGGGTACCATTGCGTACCAATTTGCAGGTACTGGGCATTGGTACCGTACTGGTTCATATGTGAAAGGTCCCCATCCCTAAGGGACAATAATCTCTCCACTAGAGCTTTCCTCCACTAATATGCATCCTAATATGCATAGCCAAGAACAGGAATTTTAATGATGCTCCTGGATGGGTAAGCAAATGCAAGGTGAAACAGCAAGTATATCTCCGGCCTAAGAATACAGGGGAAAAAAAAGGACTTCTCAGCTGTTTCAGTGTTTCTTTGACCACTTTTCATCTACAGATTCTTTAGTTTTACTATTGATCAAAATCCAAGAAAGAAACAACAAACTTTGTAAAATGTACTGTATATAAAGATAGATTTTCTTTAAAAAGTTAGATGATTTATATCTAATTCTAAAAAAAAAACTGTCAAATTACTGGTATATACTTTTTATTCCATCTGCATTTTTAACATCACTGTTAAAATATATCAGAGGGAGACCAAGTTCTCTAAATTTAAAAACATCCCAAATCATGTATGTGCATGTATGTGTTAGTGCAGCAGAGCAGAATAGTACCTGTAATTGGAATTTTGCATCTTTGCCGACACTTTTTGTTCTCCATCTTCTGTTCAAGCGCTTTTCTTTCTTTGACAATTCTACACAATTGGTCTTTGCAGCACACATGGATCCAAATATGCAACGCGGTGGTGGTTAATAGGACAAAGCAGATGACATTTAAAGCATAAGTTAACACACATCCATTAAAGTGAAATGGAAAAAAAGACAACATCTCCACACATGAGCTGCAAATAAAAATACTAAAGCAAACAGAATGTATGTTGGTGTATAAATAAAACACATCTGCCAAAAACTCTTGGACAAAAACAGTCAAATTCTAGCAGATACAAACTGGATTAAAGAGCTTTCAGATGCTTTGTGCATCCTCCTGAATCCTGTCTGACTTCATCGATGATGAGGACACCTGCTGAGGTTATAAAACCCTTTTCACAGAATGACACACCTACGTAATTACCTTCGTCTGTTCCCTCTGTATCCATGCATATCTGTGTATGTTTCAGACTATACCTGCATGCTGGTGTTTATGTTTCTTCTCTACCTGCATTTCTGTGAAGTTGGGTGCTGACTGCGTCCTCTGTAGAATCTCCAGACTCTGCAGTAACCGACTCAGCTCAGTCAGGTTGGACTGGCATCGAGCGAGCTCTGAAAATTAAATTCACAGCCCACACAAGCACAAACACATTCAGGTCAATGTGTGAGACAATGGTCATAAAACTCTCCTCTCAGAGTTCAGAGGACTTATCACAAGACCTGCGGCATGATTTGATCTCCTACCTTTCATTAGATAAGATTTAACCTTGACAAAGGAAGAAAACAGTGCTTACCCTCTGCACACTTGTCCATTTCCTCTGATTCCTGCAACCAGGCAGCCACCTTGCTCTGTCCGTTACTGTAAGAGGCAGGGAGGCTGTTGGTGCTGCTGCTGCTGGGGGCCACCGGCTGCCACGGCAAACTGCTTGGTTTGGTCTGCTGTAGGGCCAAACACAGAAGGATTTAGCTGCTTAGTCCTTAAATTCATGTTAGAGCTGACACTTTTGTTTCACTAATAGTTTATGCCATAGCTCTTCCATTCTTATTGTTAAAGATGGATTATTCTAGATTTGGACAACAAGAAGAACTGAATGATGTATAAAATGATTATGTTAATAATTGAGGAGTTATTTTGTTTAAAACAGCTGCTACAGACAAAAATACCCAGAGGACAAAAGACAAAAGAGACACCAGACTTGGAGAGGCCATTTTTAAATCTCTATACTCCAGGGTAAGGTCTAAATTCCTTATTTTGTCCAGTTAATGGTCCAAAATACAAAAATAAGCACTCAAACCATATGAAGAAAATCATCATCATCACACATGTGGAGCTGAAGGCAAAAATATATTTTGATTTTTTTTTAATTTAAAAAGGCCCTTTACCCAAAAAAGGCATGTAAACTGCCTGATTATTTCACTGTTCTACTCTGTAAACAAAGACATTATTATTATTATTTAAAGGGACTCCATACTGCATGAAAATTTAACCTTTCTCTAGAGCAGTGGTTCTCAACATGGAGGTCAGGACCCCCTTTGGGGTTGCGAGACACTGAGAGGGGGTCTACAGATGCCAAAAAAACACTAAGAATATTTTCTAAATTACACATTTGCCACTTTACACAAATTTTAATCAGTTTTCATCATTTTTTCCATCAATGTTGCCAATTTAAAAAATTGTCACTTAAACCACATTTTGGTTGACTTTAAACCATTTCCACCACTTCTTTGTCTGCCCACTTCTGCCACTTCTAAACCAGTTCTTGCCAGTTTCTGCCCATTGCTTCCACTGTTGACCCATTATTGCCATTATTGCGGTTTGACACGTGCATGCGGCTTCAGTGGGCTATGCCATGCATGACGTAGTGTTTACGGCCTCCCAAAACGCTGTTTCACTGGGGATGAAATGCTGATACGACAAAAAAAACTACGTATACTCCTGAATTTGTCGGCGTGTGTGGGCCTAAGTCTTGGAGGCTGTTTTTTTGGAGGAGCTCATCAGGCTGCAGCCAGCTGCTCTGAATCTAGATTTCACTGATGACCTTTAGAGGTCTGCTAGGATCACAGCTACAAACTCAGGAGACCCTCAGATGGGTGCATCATCACATTTACACACAGTTCAAATGTGTGAGCAAAGACCAGGGTTTGAATAAACCTGACCAACAACCTTAAGGTCTATCAATTATGGTAAAAAAAAAAAAAAAAACAGCCCAATCAGTGTAACCTCAATGGGCAGATATCTGCCTTCCCATTAACAGCCACTTAATTAACTATTCACTGCATAACACAGCAACCCATCAGGGCAAAATTTACAATAATACAGTGTTTGAAGCATGTTTAATCCAACAGGAGCTTGAATAGAAATCTTTTCATCTACAGCACACTATAAGAACATAAGATCTTTTCCTGAGTTCAGGTCAGCTGTGGATCAGCGGTAGAGTCGGTTATCTCTCAGCTAGAATGTCAGGAGTTTGATCCTCAGCTTCTGCACTCACATCGTTGTACCCTTGGGAAAGACACCTAAGTCTAATTTGCTCCCACTGCTGCATCAATGACATGTCAGTGTGTGTGAATAAATGAACGGGGATTAGCTGAAACTGATGGACGCTTGACAAAGCGGCCTCGACCATCAGTGTGTACATTTGGTGTGAAAGGGCGAAATACGTTAAAGTCCATTCATCATTTACCATGGATGTTCAGTGGCATTTTATCTCCTGTCTCCTGGATCATACTATTTTTTACTCTCTCCTAACTTCCAACAAAAACAGAATTTGTCAGTCTCTCCTTTCCCCTGACATACTCTGAATAAGTCATTTCTCTCTGCTTTGATCACACAGTCTACTTTTAAGTTAGACTCACAGTGAGTATGAAGAATGTTGAGCTGCTTTGATAAGAAAGGTCCAGAGAAAGATTATATCTGTAAAGCAACATTCAAGGTTATCAGTGGATCTCTGTTCAGAGCATTAACTATTCATGACTCTGAAATATTAAAAAATAAATCTTTCAAGCAACTAGTGTCCCTGTCTCCCATTATCTGAAGACTTGGACCCTGGCAGAGACATTTGTCTCTATTTGCAGATATTTCCTGCAAATCTCCTAGATGACAAGTAGTTCTTCTATCGGGCACAGTATTTTTACTGTGAGGGTAGAGGGAAGGCTCACCTTTGCTTCACGTACTACAGTAGAGGCAGGTTGAGGGGACTCCATGGCAGCCGGAGGAGGAAACGTTCGCATGGTGGCCTCCCGAGGGGATCGCACAATCTCGTTCTGGCGGTAAAGCCGGTGATGACGCAACTTGCACACCCAGGCATCAAAGATATCTTGAGATTTGACCTGTAGTGAAAGAGAGCACACAGATGTAAAATTGTATTTGTCCCCTTGTTTATTGCTGATTTTCACAGCCATTTCCCCTCTGCATTACCTTCAGGTGATAGATGTGCTCTTCAGTGTCGAGGTCGATGCGGCGCGCCCTCTTCTTGATGGACATGACTGAGAGGCCGACGTCAATGCTACCATGTAGTTTGCCTTTTTGGATCTAATGCAAATGACAGATCCTTTTAGACACCTAAAACATATCTTACAATCAGTCACATCATTTGCACATCTCCAGAAATATTTTCCTAATGGGAGGGGCAATGGGAGGGCTAAAGCCTCTGCACATGGACTACCACCCTACCATCCGAGCCAAACCAGCATCTGGGAAATCATTTTTAGCCCAAGCTGCATTTACAATTACAGTAACCCAGGGAAAACAGACTAATATCTGCTTTAACTGGGGATATTTGGACTCCATAGAGACTACATTTCCTAAAGACTATGTCTGATATGTGGTCATAAATCAAGTTTCCTGAAATGTATTGGCCTGATTTCAAGTCCACAAGGCAGAGCCTGAAGGCTCACATCAGCCCAGTTCCTCCAGTCATCAGTGTGAAACTAAATTAACTTCAAAAAGTTTTGCTGATATGAAGCTTTACATCAGTTGTTTCGCCATAATTCAGTGGTTCATTTACTTTTTTACTCAAGCAAATCTGTATAAAGATCCATCTGTCGTCATTAAATCTGTTTTGAAAATTCAGATCAACATACCCCAGCTGTCTTTCTTTATCTAGTTCAATTTTAACACAAAGTAAACCCTCATTTTCCTTTTTAATGTGACAAATTGTCACGGTACGGCTCTTAAATTTCATATTATGTTGTATAAAGTGTTAAAGCATCAGATACGTACATGAAGCATTCACAGAAATGACTTTAGTATTTAATCAAATAGAAGTTATGGTATTTACAAAGGCTACTTTATTTCATGTGTCATAAATACTGACGGACTTTACTATGTTTTGATCTTTCTCTACATAAAACCTGCCTTGATAATCGTACATCCCGGGACATATAATTAAACCCCTTGTCACCTTAGATATTATTTTATCGTATGGTTGATCTGCTGGGATTTTATGTTCTTTTTTTAAAGGGATATTTCATGATTTTTCAGGTTGGGTGGTATGAGGTGCTAGTAGTGGCATTAGCCACCAGTGATTTCTGTAAAAGTTGTTCCTGTGGTTATAAAGAGCTCAGAGAGATCTGCGACATAGTGACTGTAGATGGGAACATTTTATCCTCGTAGTTTAACCAGTTTTACGTAAAAATGGGGCAAGAAAATATGTTGGCTCGCCTGCATGCTGTGTCGAAAATGTACAAAGCACTTAATTTCTCCCAAAATAACCCCTCTTTGTCAGGCACTAATTTACAATGCAGCTTTCGACATTTTTTCAGTGATATCCTCTGATCAGCTGTGTGGGTCTCCGGGCTTCTACAGTAATAATAACACCACAACAAGCTAGGACAAAGATAATATGAGCAGATGGGAAATAACCCTTTAAGGTGAGAAGAAGGAGAACAGGGTGGAGTTTAGATTATGTTCATCAGGAATTGAATGCTTGTGGTGCTAGTGGTACATCTTCATTTTGTGTCTTTAATAACGTACCGTTACGGCTCCAAACATTTCTGTTAACACATTTCATCAGCTGGGGATCTGTGCTGACCGTGGTGGACATCTTCAAGATGGAGTTATTAAAAAGATGGCAAATTAAGCTGTCTACTGCTAGCTCTCCATTGATTTCTGTCACTAGTTTGAACTTTCTGCCACTCAGTGGAAGGAACAGCAGCGACCCGCGACGGTGACCCACATGAAATATAATTCTACTAAGTTGTAAGTTTCTATTTAGTTATCTTTTTTTTTTTTTTTTTTTTACAAAAATCCTACTTTTCTTTTTCATGTATATGTTTTTCTTATTCAAAACAAGAATAACAAAGCGATGATCACCCCCTTCAATATAGCAATTGATATCAAATTTGCTTTTTTAAAGTTGTTTAGCCCTAGTTTAATTTATCTAATATCGTGCTAATTAAAATAAAGAATAATTTATAGCCTCTGTTTGTTGAACAACACATTAGATAGGGATCGCATATGAAATCGCAATTGCAGTATTGGGGGGAAACAAAATCACAATTGGATTATTTCTGCAAATATTTCAGCCCTTGTATGTTCATTATAATGACAATCATCCAAGGAGTGATAACACTTTGTGTGATTACGTTACACCCAAAAAATATTCAAACATAAAGTTAAAATGACAGAAAGCAGTTCAAAAATTCAACTTTCTGAACATAAAGTATCTCTATATGCAAATGACATGCTTTTGTATTAATTCAAATGATTAAACAACCCATAACAAACACCTACTGTAATAAGTGCTTTTTGCAAAATATCAGATTAATAGGTTAATGCACAAAAAGTGAACTAATGACATTCTTCATTGCTTTTAAAGTAGATAAACGCTCATTTAAATACTTGTGTATATGGATCATACACCATTACCTAGATCTATCACCTATCATATGATCCAATATCTCTATTAATTGATAAAATCTTTTCTTCTGGTATAAGATAAAATGATATCTTCATTAATGTGGAATAACAGCATTAATTTGACCTAACGGTAGTTAATTGCAGCCAGTGCTATGTAACAGAATCATTATTATATAAGTCTTGTTCTTCAATATCTTTCTGGTCATATGTTACATTTTTCTGATTTGTCTGTAAAATTTTAGCTGTGCTGCAAAGTGACATGGCGTGCTGAAAAACACTGAACATCCTGACCCGTGTTGCAGATGTTTCTGCTGACTCATTGCCGAGCAGAACTGATGTCAGGCCAGGCTGCCCTGTTTGTGCCTGTGGTTACAGTCAGGGTTACTTACATCAATGGGGGACTTTGAATACTTCAGGATACCATTGTCCAGAACGAAAAACCGCTGCAGAGAGAGCAGACAGAAAAACTGCATGGTTAAAAAAGGAAGCGAAGATGTTTTATATGACTGCATTAGACCTGTTTGTGTTTGTAATGTTTATTCTCTGGTGATATTTAGCTGTAGGGCATTTGTTCTGTGTGATCGGTGGTGTTATGCTAACAACAGGGACTGGTTTCTGCAGGAATATTAGTGGGACAAGTTGACTTCAAAGGAATTATCTAGTATGCCTGTGAAAGAGGCCCAGAGAGGGAAGCGCAAGGTGTATAAAATAGTGAATTTCTTCCAGGCTACAGGACTTCACCAGATAGAAACCTGCTTAACATTCAAGGAGCGGATGTGTTTGAAATGTTTTTACAGCTACAAAAGCTTCTGTGAATCACTTAACCAGTGTATCTTACCTTGTGCCAGCCTTTCAGAGGCCATTTCCGCTTCTTCAACATAAAGCCCTCATGCTTATCAGGCCTTTGGACATTGCTTTGACCGATTTTCAGCCCTTCAATGATTTCCCAGCTGTCTGCCTCCTGCAGAGGAGTCAAAAAATGTGCTGTGTCAGAGTTAATCCCCAGGAGAAAACAGGAGACATTTGTAGGAATAAAAAGATAGATTCTTCTGTCGTTTCAACAGTCCGACAGACGCAACAACAGAAATACACTTCACACATCTTCTATTCTTTTCCCATCTAGTGCACATTTAAAGAAATACTGCCTCATTCTGATTCCCGCTGCTCTCTCAGCATTTCCACTCCATTAGCTTCTCCTGACTGTGCTCATCCTGGGGTTGGGGTGTCTGTAAATCAAAGCGACTCCTCAAGAGTCGAAGGGCAGCAGGGTCAGGCAGGGACAGGTGAGACTTCGCACTGTTTTCCAACTCAGGGGGGAGTAGGATGTCATGGGATCGTATTTTGACAACAGCAGAGTGACTAGAAATGGATAAGGATCACAAACCTAAGATGCAAAGGCCTATACTGATTTATTCATCTCTTCAAATGATCTCTGTCCTGAAGGTTTTAAATTTCCGAATTGACATGATCACTCTCCATACTTGTTGACTGTGTAGTTCTAGGTAGGGGGTAAATGATATTGGTTTATCCTTGGGGTTCCCGGACCCCAGGTTGGGAACCAATGCTGCATACGACACAATCTGATTGGCTTGATGTCACATGAGCTATGGGCCTGGGTGCTACTGACACAGTGAGCTTATGACATCACTTCCTGTTTTCCTGCTTCTACGAGGATTGAACAGTTTTGGAAAATATTAAATGTCTTTTAATGCCTAGATCGGCTTTTCAAATACATAAAACTCAACAAAATATAAAAACAAAACAAAGCTCAACAATAACTCAATACAGAAAACATAGCAGCATATTACAAAGGAAGTGCAAGATCATACATGACCTTGAGGCTCTGTTAAATCGAAAGTGTTGTATGTAAAGTCAGACTTCTAATTTCACATTTGAGTCGGCGGTTTAGTCTCTTCAAGATGAAACCAAATAACAGCCTGTGGTTCTGTCTATCACATTATCTGATGTCTCTACCTTCAGGACAGCTGGTTGGGTGTGTGATGACACCCGTCCTTGGCTTGTAGGACACTCGACAAAAGGAGGCAACAGCTTGTTGAAACTAATGACCAGGCTGATGAAGCTATCTGGTAATGAGGTCTGTTTCTACGCTGACATCAGCCCATCCTCCGAGCAAACCCTCAAGGAGCTCAGCTTCATTGGGAACATGTAGCTCACTGTTAAAAGCGAATCTATTATAAAAGGTAGTGATCCAAGCTAAGGCCCAAAGCTTACAGGCTGTTAACATTTAAACAGCTCAGCTGTAAAATGATCAAAACATCACTAACAGCCTCTGTGTTTAGAACATAAAAGTCTCAAAAATGATGAGTAACACCTCAGTGAGAGCCTGTCAGACAAACTTTCTGTGTTATCTGCAGGGTTACAAACACACTTTCAAATAGCTTTCAATTGATAAATCAATACCACACTAAATAAAGAATGGCTCTCCCTGCAAGCATTGCAACTCAATGCACTTCCCTGATCGTTTAAGCACCTAAACCACCATCAAAAAATTCCACATGAAGACATCCTGGAATAACTCCCAAAGTCTGTGCCAACTATCACTTTATATGAAAATTATTGCTTCAGTCACAGAATCTGCTTTTGTTATTTGACCCCGGATACAGAAGTGAATTAAGCCAAAGTGATTTCCTGCACTCTGTGCTCATTCATTGATCTCACTGCAGAATAATTTAAAGCTGAATGAGCTGAACTCTCAGTGAGTTTACGACTTTAATAAAGGATCTTGTTGCAGAATTAGGAAAAGGCGGATTGCTCTCCAATGTTAGGACTTAGACATGCTCATTTTGTGAGCTTCTTCTGTTAATACTTCTTCCATTTGACCTCATTTATCTTTCTTTTTTTCAGTTTTCTTCTCCGTGGAAAAGGACTCAAACCATATCTGTACAAAGAGATGGTTCCATGACAGTTTGAAAAATCTGTATTTCCAGTTAGCATTTTTTTCTAGCAGTGCCAGTTTTGCATGCCAACTCATATGGTATTCACCCAGCACTGACATGGTAGCAGAGAAAAGCTCTTAAAGCAGCAATGAATCAAACTATTACAGTTACGGTCTCCCTGAGCAGCAGAAAGGACAAACACTCCTTGGGGAGCGCTTTGGCTAGATCAGCTCCATAAATACCAGAGCAGCAGCCCAGTTGTAATGACAAATTTCTCACATCTGCTGTTCTTAGAGACACTGATGATCCACATGTCGAGGAAAAGTCTTCACTGCTGAGTGAATAAAACAATGGAAGGCTGGGCAATTAATCGCACATTAGATTAAATCTTAATATGATCTTCTGCAGTTTTCAAATCACAGATGGTGCAAAATTTCTTTAGCCTGAAATATGTCAAAATACTGGTTTGATACAAACTTTTGCAGCAGAGATTTTATGCTCTACACATTATGCAAACATTCAAGTGTCTTTTTATAGCATGGTTTACAAAAATCCTACCTTTGTTGTTTATGTATATGTTTTTCTTGATCAAAATGACAATAATTTGTAAATGATCATCCCCTTTAATGTGGAAATTAAAATCAAAGTTGCTATAAGAGCCAAAATCGCAATTTGGTATGCCTTTCAAAATCGTTCACCCCTTGTTTAATTCATCTAACTCTGTGCTGGTTATAATTTAGAATGATTTATTGCTTGTGTTTATTGAACAATACATAAAATGAGGAACTCACAAATAATTGCATATTAAATCGAAATCACAGTATTGTTAAAATAATTGCAATTAGATTATCTTCACAAATCTTTCAGCCCTAGTGCATTACCGAAACAGAGAAAGTTCAGTTATTTTACAAGATGATAAAACACAATATGATACTCTGCAAAAAGAATGCATACTTTACAGTTCCCCAATTTTATCTTGCCTGCTGTACACCTTTAACTAGCTCCATGTTAGCATCAAACAGTTCAAAACAATTTAAAAAAGAAAGACCAATTTAGATTAGGACTGGCTGATGATGCAGTAATGCCATACCCTGGGATATTTAGAATAACCTTTGCTTTAATAGCAGTCATGAAAGAAATCTGCTTAATGCTTGCTTATAATAAATGCCTTCAAGTATATACTGCAGGAAAACTGGGGAAGGTTTAAAGGGGACATATTATGCAAAAATCACTTTCTCAGGCTTTTAAAACAAAAATATGTGCCCCTGGCCTGCCCACAATCCCCTTTCTCCACCTTTCAGAAAATTTGTGCTAAAACAAGCCGTTCTCAGATTTTCCCCTCATGATGTCATGTGGGGAGTTAGCCCCGCCCCCGGGTTCGGTTGGCCCGCCCCCTTTTGAAGAAAGTTCCACCCTCATCTCCTGATCAGGAGAGCTACATCCATTAAGCCACATCCATTTCCTGAGAGGGGCGGAGTCAGGGATGGAGTCAGCTCATTAACATTTAAAGTCACAGAAAGAAACAGCCTGTTCTGAGCAGGGCTGAAACAGAGGGGTTTTTTAGACATGCACAATTCCAATACTGGAGTGTTTTTTCATTAACAGACTTCAGAAGCCTGTTTTGTGGACCTATGAGACCAATATAAACTTGTCTTAAAAGGGTAAAATGTGTTCCCTTTAATGATTCTAAAAATGGATACTGCCCAATCCTAATCCATACCTCAAGAGAGATGCAAAAACAAAAAATAGCCCAAAAAATTTATAGCAAAAATACCTAGGCTATATGTTGCAAATTATAAAAAAAAAAAAACAGAAAAGTGTGAATTTTTTTCTTTTTTGTTTCATAATGGATCAATTAAACCACAGATTAAACTACATTAATAGCTTGTGGTTAAAAATGATATTTCACTGCAGGCCCAGCTGCAAGAAAACAACTTTATTTTGACATGAACAAATAATTTAAAGATTGCAACCACAGCTATTCTCAGCTTCTACTCTGTTACAGAGTCAACATTTCTCAAAGCACACAACTTCCCAAAAAAGAAACTAAGAAAAGGGAAAAAACAGAAAAATAGTGGGAGAGTTAGAGAGGCAATATATGAGTAAAATTTGATTCTCTATAACAGTATAATTTTTTCTTTGGGGCAGGAAATTGATGTGACATTATGCCTTCCTGTCTGTGACTCTGTATGGAAATGCTTTTTATTCTCACGCTCATCCCTTTAACTTAAAACAATCTGATGCACTTTCTCATAGATCTCTGCTTATTCTTAATTTTGAAAGTACACAGAAACGTTTCAACGATTTCCTGTGGTGCTGTAATCTTGTTAAGTTTATTTAGTTATTTTATGAAAAGCAGTATTTTTACTTTTATTTTCTGTATTTATACACTCTGTGCTGGGGTCTCTCCTGCTAAAAGTACCTTTATTTTACTGAGGCTCCCTGATTAAATAAGGTCATGTATGAAGGTGGGTGGTGGGCAGTTGGGATGGGTAAATACTAAAGAAGGTGAAGAGGTGGTAGATATCTTTGTTAATCTGTGTGTTTATCTTGAATTATCTATTTAACTACTCAAACTTACTTCAATCTTATCACACTTCCAAAAGCCCTTTTATGATTGTGTGTGTAGTTTCTAGGCTTAAAATCAGTTTGATAATTGCGTAGACAGAAAAAAACCCCACAAACCCATTAACATTACTTCCAGTGTGTGGTTTCCTGTCATACCTATACAGCATGAAAGAGGAATGGAAATAAATGCACTATGAAACTGTTCTCCTTCATAGACAATAGCTGTAAAAATTCCCCATCTCGTCTACAACAATCCCCCACCCCATCCCCCCCCCGACACTGATATTATCAGCAGGTAATGACCACATAGGAAGTGCTGTGAGAGTTGTGCGGATGGATCCACTGTAGGGTCTGCCTGCCTCAGCTGTAAAGCTTAGAGCAGAAGGCCCGACTGCCACATGGATGAAAAGTTAACACCTCAAGAGACTGCATATAAGCACGGCACTGTGCTCAGTGTCCTCAGTTTGCTACTCCTCATCTTCCTCCTGCTGAGGAAGAAAAGGTCCTGGTCAGGAGGCCAGGCTGACAGGCGTGGCAGTGCTTCCTGGGGAGTGCGAGGGCTATCGCGCTGCCATCAGTGAGTTTGCTGCAGTTGCTGAGGAAACCACTTTCTCCCCTTTAGCCTCAGAGAAAGGTCCAGTTTCCCCTTTGGCCTTTCTTCCCTTTTGCCCCAAGGAAGTCCCAGTTACCCTGTTTGCCATGAAGGACGCCCCTGTTGCCCCCAAATGGAATCTTGTTTGTTCCTTTTGCTCCTGGGGCTCAATCTTGAGCCAATAAATATTGATCCCTGGAGAAAAACACCTCATTATTCAGGACTTTTATATCATATCAGAATATATATAAGACAACAGGCTGAAATCCCCTCATATTAGGCAATAAAGCATAGAGATAAAGGAGGTTCAAGTCATGGAGAAATTAAAACCACCTCTGATTAAGTTTTAATTTTACCATCTCACATTTCCTCTGCCAATCATTTCTATTGAAATCTTTTTAAATGGCTAATGGTGTGGCGAGAAAAAGTCAAATTGAATAAATAGCTCATTTTTAAATAACTGTAATGATAGACTTCTGTACAGGAGTGAAGAGATACTCATTCATGGAGCTGTCTGTAAAAGAGCTCCTTTATTCTTACACTCAGAGTTCTATTGTTTTTTGCTGATCATTACAATGAAATAGTCTCTCTCAGGGCTCAGAGGATCAGAAAATTGATTACTAACTCTCAGAGATCAGAGGGATCGTTCTTTATTGGACAAAAGCTGTGATTCTATCTATTCCTCCGTGCATCCCAGAGCTGAAAACGTCTTATCTGGACAGGAAACAACAGAGTAAAAAAATGATAGCTGTGGGGGCATCCAGATCAGTGTGTTTATGTGTGTGTGTACTTTTTCTGTGTGTTTGAGTCGGATTGCAGGTGGGGCCAGTAATTGCTCTCATGAGGGTCTCGACATTGAGGAGTCATCGTCAGTGGAGGGGAAAGTGATGTGTATTGATTTGAAAACGGGGGCTGGATCTTATTAAGGTTTTCCTTCAACAAAATGCCCATCTTTAATTTTTCCACAAAGTCAGAGTCTTTGCCAGGCTGTAAACCAAATCTATACCACACAAATACTAGGGGTGGGAGAAAAAAACGATACAGCATAGTATTGCAATATTTTGTCTGATATATTGTATCGTCATCCACCAAGTATCGATTTTTTTCAAATTAATTGCTAATAAAAACTGAAGTCTATGATAATGGAAAATAGAATCAAATGTTGGATAACTGTTTGTCCAGTGAGGTCGGTAAAAGTGACGGTCACAGAGCAGGAGAAAGTTAGTACAACAAACATGGCAGCATCAGGGAAAGGACATTAGGAATACAACCAGGGCACAAACGAGGTGGACATGACATATCAGGTTTGCAAGAAATGCTACATGAAAATAACTACACTGCGGAAATACGACAAACATGAGGGCAAGACCAATGCTAAATAAGCTAAACTGTTGAAAAAACTGTATAGATCGCAATATATCGCAATACATGGTATTGCAATACTCACTGTATTATGAAATGTTAAAAATCGCAATAATATCTAATTTTGACCCAGGTATCACGATAATATCATATTGCGGGCGACTAGCGATTCCCACCCCTAACAAATACCAGACCTAACTTAACCCAGTGGTTCCCAAATGAGGGTCGGGACCCCCTGGGGGGTCACGAGACACTGAGGTCCCGTCGATACGGAGACAAATTCAGGTGTATATGCAAAAGTTTTTTGTCGTATTGGTGTTTCATCCACACGGAAACGGCATTTTGGGTGACTATAAACGGGTCCCAGAGTGCATAAATCCGTAAACGACTACCGTTTCATCTCTATGTGGGCAGCTATCTGCATCTTTCCTGAAACGATTACGTCACACACAGCGTAGCTCCCTTAAGGCGCCTGCGCAGGTCCGGCCAAAACAATAATAGCGGACTACACGGTTGCATTCGTGTCGCAGAAGCTACTGAGCTTGTTATGAGTTTTACAGAAAAATCTGATGCTCCTTTACCACCACCGCGAAATGCACACACCATTTGTTCTTAAATCCAACACGGAGAACAACCAGAAAGGCAACTAGAGGAGAGTTTGTGTCAGTTTACTGTGATGTTTTTCTTCTCTTTTGGTGCATTTCCATGGCAGCAACACAGCGCCACGTACAGGCTTGGCATATGCACTACAGCGTTTTCAGTCGATTCCAGTGGTTTCATGCTCACCCTGATATTTCCTGAAATGATCCCGTCTTTATGGAAAACTTTTTCAAAACGAAACGGCAATATATTGTTTTCGACTCCATGTGGACAGGGCCTGAGTGGGGGTCGCAAGATGCCTTCCAAGAAACAAAGAGTATTGTTAACTGGTTTTAAATTGTGCATTTTGTGCATTTCTGTAGAAATATACTAGGGGTGGGAATCACTGGTGGCCCCACGATATGATACTATCACGATACTTGGGTCACGATTCGATATAATTGCGATTTTAAACATTTCACAATACAGTGAGTATTGCGATATGATATATTGCTATCTATACCATTTTTTCTACTGTTTAGCTGATTTAGCATTAGTCTTGCCCTCATGTTTGTCGTATTTCCACAGTATTTTATTTTCATGTAGCACTTCTTGCAAACCTCATGTGTCATGATCATCTAATCTGTGCCCTGTTTGCATTCCTAATGTCCTTCACCTGGTGCTGCCATGTTTGTTACTAAGCTAAAGTATAAAAGAGTTTGAATGACAAACATGGCATATGCCTGCCTCATACAGCCCACATAGCACAAAAGTCCTCCAACAATTAGGAACTTTTCCTATTTAGCTTTATGATTTTTTAAGTAATGAGGTCTCAAATTAAAGAGATCTACTTGAATAAAGGCATTTTCTTTTATCTTGGGAGCCTCTTGGATTTGTGCCTGACTTAATTAAACACATTCAAAGACATGAATAAGAGAAGTACTAATAGATAACCTCACTCTTAGATTAAACTGGCTGTGAGATTACGGAGCTTCTGGAAAATTAAAGGCTGTGACCTTTCTCCCATGAAGGCTTTCTTATCAGAAGAAAAGAGCTGGCATTAAAGATTGGGACAATAAACAGAGATGCTGCTGAAAGGGTTAACCATCTGCCCCATCGAGCAGCAGGCCTTCAACTGTGTACTTTCAAACCGGCCTCATTTCTCAAACACACTCCTTTTTTTATTTTACTCCATCACAAGCTGTGTACCCACTCAGCATACCAGAGTGTGCCACATGTTCAATGGAGCACCGAGCCTCCGCCTGTCCCTCATGAAATATTCATCAGCTTGTGCCGACGGAAAAGCTGTGATGTCAGAGATTCCAGTTTGGGTGTCTTGTTGCTGCGTGGCCACAGTGACACAGCAGCTCGGTGAGGTCTGGGGGCTTCAGATGGCTCAGTGCTGAGGTTAGTTTTAAGCACTCCTGGTTTAACCTGTGAAATAAGAGCCTATTGTTGCTAACAAAGAATCTACAAGGTGTTTACTTACTAACCAGGGGATTAAGGATGCTCCGTCTCAGCTGATCAGACATCTAATTGATTTATAATGTCTGCAGGGTTGAATGTTTATTAAGTCTTTTTTTCTAATAAAACAGTTTAAAACCATTAATCAGTGGTCAGTATTAGAGGATTTGCTTCTGTGTGCCTGGGGCCAAGAACAAAGATAAAATAGATTCATATATAAACTATAACTATTCATTCTATTATAACTATTCATATATAAACTGTAGGACTTAACTCTCAGCTTTACAGGAATTAGAGCTACTTTTGTTTACTTTCAGTTATCTAAATTTCAGCTTTCCGACATTAGTTAATTCCAGTATTTATATGATGATCTTTAAGTCTAGACTTCGGACAAGGGTCTACTCTCAGTCACTGTGAGCAACATAGACTACTAAAAAGCCATTACTGTAAAATAGAAATTTCATTTTTATAGGCTTTAACACAAACAAAAATGTTCAAAGCTGATTTTTAATCTCCGCCAAGGAGGTTATGTGATTGGCAGGGTTTGTTAGTTAGTTTGTTAGCAACATAACTCAGAAAGTTTATGGATGGATTTTGATGAAATTTTCAGGAAATGTCAGAAATGGCATCAGGAAGAAATAAGGCATAAGGAAGAACTGATTAGATTTTGGGAGTGATCCGGATCATCGTCTGGATCCAGGAATTTTTTAAAGGATTCTTTACTATTGGGAGATAGGGCTAATGGTGGAGGTCTGCGTTCTCAGGGTGCTTTTCTAGTTTTTAAATAAAATCACGCTGTGAATATTTGGAATAATTAAACCAATTTCTTTTTACTTTCTACATGGAAACTTCAGCCTGATAAACACTCCCATCCTCTCCATCAGCTGTTAGCAGGAACTGGTGCCATTTGAGCCAATACATGGGAAATTCAAGGCTGTAGTTGCTAAATTTAAAGGTCACATATGCAAAATACACTTTTCTGGCTTCTCAAACAGAAATATGTGCCTCTGGCCTGCCCACAATACCCTCAAGGATCAGAAAAATCCATTCCCTCCCCCCCTTCTTTCATCACCTTTTAGAAAATGTGTGCTAAAACAAGCCGTTCTCAGATTTTCCCCTCATGATGTCATGTGGGGAGTTAGCCCCGCCCCCAGGTTTGGTTGGCCCTCCCCACTTGGAAGAAAGTTCTACCCTTCTCTCCTGATCCTCTTCTCAGCTGCCAACTGAGAGCAGGATCAGGAGAGCCACATCCATTTCCTGAGAAGGGTGGAATCAGGGGCGGGGTCAGACAGCTCATTAACATTTAAAGCCACAGACACAGAAACAGCTCATTCTGAGCAGGGCTGAAACAGAGGGGTTTTTAAACATGCAAAAATCCAGTACTGGAGAGTTTTTCCAGAGACAAACTTTACAAGCATGTTTTGGGAACTCTGACCAATATAAACTTGTTTTAAAGGGGTAAAATATGTGAGCTTTGACAAGACATTTCAGGACATTTAAGTTACAACAAGACTGAGCTAGCATGCATTTTTGATTTTTATACGTGCCATAAAATTTCAATATAAGCATAAGAGCTAGGGTTAGCTTGAATATGTTTTTGGTTGAGGACAATCTCTTTAAAAGACCTACATAAACATGCAGTGTTTGTAGAGGAAATGCGTGGTTGCACCATCTTTTCTCTTATTTGTAACCTTGAATGGTAATTCAGGCTGATGTCTGATGTGGCAGCTGATTTTATAAAAACTGACAAGGTCATCACATAATTGTAGTGACTTTTTTTGAACAAACCCAAGCTGCTGAAAAATCTTTCCTGATTTAATTTTCCCTGGCAGGCCTACTCTCCTGCTATCTGCCTTTTTTCTCCTTACATAAAATGTCTCGCAGATGACTGAAGACTGCAACAACCACAAATCATATTCACTTCTTCCAGTGAAGTTCGATTCATTCATAACCAGAAGATTTCCAGAAACTTCAGTGCAGTGTATAAACCTGCTGCTGGTTAATTACCTGCCGGCTGTCCCTCTGGGAAGAGGAGGAAGAGGAGGCGCTCTTGTGAACCGGTGTGGAGGTCTTGTTGCTTGTGGTGGAGCTCCTGTCCTCTGAGCTCATGGTGCGGCCACTGGAGCCTCGCTGGTAGTGTTGGTGGTGAGACATGGTGGACCTCCCTCAGCGCTGGGACCCGTAGATCAGGTGCATCCTCTGACACTCTCTCTCACTCTTGCTGCTTGATGCTCATCTAAAAAAACCACAACATCAAGAGTTAGCAATCACACCAGCGCTGTTGTTTACAACAGATGCAGAGACAACGTGTCATTGATCACACAACCCTTCATTTGGTTTATTTCCTGAAGAAATGAGTGTCTGGGCCTCTTCCCTGCTATCAAATTGTCTCCCATCAACTTTAATATGTTAATCGAAATTGAGATGCTCTGTCTAGACATGCTGAGCTTTACTTTAAAGGCTGGGTCTTTAAGATCCTTCTTGTAAAGTGTGCTTGATTTAAGCTTTTTGTTAGGTTTGCTGTGAAACTGATGATGGAAACCCTCCCACTTCAGACGCTGAAACAAATAAGGGTAATTATTCACCTTAGCTGATTTCTAACTTTGAGCCTTCCATTTACGATAACATTGCAAGAACTGCATTCTGGTTGATCTTAAGAGATTAATCCTAATGACAGCAAATTAATCAGCAGCTTTTAAACACTTAAAACTTAAGGTTTGGAACTGTTTGATAGTATTTGTTGATCTCATCTTTTACTCTAAATGTGAGAAATTTGGTATACCAACCTGTACACCTGAATTCAGTTGGCCAAATTTGCAATAATCTTTTATGTGATCATTATTTCAATGATCAGTGGTTTCCATAAGTACCAACAAAAAAGAATAAAATATCTTCAGCCATATTTTTACCTAAAAATGCTGTGACTGAAAAAGAGAGAACAGCACCGGTCTGTCAAAATTCACAGGTTGTTAGGGCACTGATAGCCTGGTGGTTTGGAGGCTGTAGCCCTCGAAGAGGGCGTCTCATGTCCAGGTCCAATGTGGCCCCTTTCCTACATGTAATTCCTCACTCTTACCAAATTTCTAATTCTATCTACTTTGCTCTATTTTAAGTGAAAACTGAGATGGGACATTTAAAAATCAAATCAAGACTTAATTTACTTTAAAACCCAAATTATATTAAAATAGTTTTCTTTGCATTTTTGCCAAGTAAACAAAAAATAAACAAAATATGGTGCCGATGTTCAGGTTCTGATATCCTTCAAATTCCCCATTTTTCACCTTCAAATTTTAAAATTCTGATATAACGACAGCCCTACGTCTGAGTAAAGTCTCTGTCTCTGCTAAAGAAGATTGAGCTCATCCTATAGGACTAATGCAACATAAATCCTTCACCATCTAATGACCTCCATGTTAATGGTGGCAATTAAGGGAGGATGCTCTGTCAATATCAGAGGCATGGACAGCTCAGCTAAACGCTAACACACTAGATTATACAATATCTTCTTTTTTCACTCATGAACTGGCAGTGGAGACCATATCTTGAATAAACTCACTTCTGGGCAATTAATTAAAAATTAGATTAAATCGGAATTTTCAAATCACAGAAGGTGCAATAGTTCTTTAAACTGAAATTTGTGTCAAAATAGCAGTTTAAAACTTTTTTGCTACACCAGATGTTATTCACTACATATCATCATTGAATAAGAATGACCACTCCCTTCAGAAAACAATTCATATTCAATTTGCAATACATGTCAAAATCATCACAATTAGATATTTTTCAAATTTGCTTAGCCAAAGTTTAATCTAGTATTGTGTTGGTTTAAATATAGAATGATTTATTGCTAGTTTTTTTTTGTTTGTTTTTTTGGAAAATACATGAGACTTGGAACCTAAGAAATAGTTGCATGTCAAATCTTAATTGCAATATTGGGGGGAAAAATGCGATTACGTTATTTTTCCAAATTGTTCATCCCTACTTCAAAGTAACTTTAAAGTCCCTGTAAATTGATAAAAAAAATCTATTTTAGTTTTTTGTATGACAGGCAACAGTGTTGTGAATCACCAGGCCAAATTTCAGTCATGAAAACATTGCTAAGTTTATAAAATCAAGCTTCAAAGTCATAAAAAACGTGGCTTTAATATGTGCTCAGTTGACCGAGCTGAAGCCACGCCCACTCAGGAGAAATACGTTCCTCTAAAATAAAATAAATTCTTCTGATCAGAGTGCAGCTGCCTGGCTCAGAAGTTGGGGATTATATTTACTGTTTTCTGGTACAAATGTCTCTGTTATGATGCTTTTAATGACCTGTAGTCCACCGCAGTTGATAGATTTGGGAAACTTACCTCACAATGAACAAAAATGCCGCATGTAACTGGCTGTTAACTTTTAATGGAAGCAGTGACATCAGCTAACAACAGACTGTACTGATATGAATAGCTCTTTGTTGTAACGTTAGGGGGGTGGGTTGATTCCCAATCAAGACCGGTGATGTAATGAGCTCAAATGTTTGCCCAGCTCAAATTAAACCAAGCCAGGAAAGAGGTGAACAGCTTTCTAATGGTCTAAATCTAAAATTCAGTCACCCATAGATCTCAGTGTTTTCACATGTTTACAGCAACATTATTCAAACATATCTAGGGTGTTGAAACACAAAGTTTGGATTTCACTTTACAGGGACTTAACCTTCATGTTCAGGTAGAGAAGCACAGCTCTGGTTTTAGTCATTAGTCATGGCAGAGCAGCGCTCCATGCTGACACTATTGATAACATCTGCAATGGTGCTGTGTAATTGTCTGATGCCCAGGAGGTCTCAACAATGATAAAACATACGTATACTGCAAGATAACAGAGAATAAATAGATAGACAAACTCTGTTCAATTCAGAAAAAGACACATGGTGAGATACTGAAGGTATTACAGGGCCGTCACAAGGATATTAGATAAAAATAGTTGTTTTATTGTAACTGGAGCCACATGCCAATAAAAGTCCCATGGTTGGTCAAGAAGAAAGGGTAGAAATGTCATAAAAAGGACCAAGCATGCACCTTTGACCTCCAAAATCGAATCTGTTTTTCCATAAATTTAAGTAACTGCAGAATACTGTTATCTTTGGGTATCAGATTGTTTTTCATAAAGAAATTACATTTTTAATATCTATTTGTAAATTCTAAAACATGTAAACAATTTCAAGTTGTAAGAGTAGTAGTGGTAGTATTTTGCTTACAATATGCCTTGACAGCTATGGAAAACTTTTATCCTTATCCTTGCCTTGAACATACATAATTCTGTAGATTGCACTGATTGCACTAGACTCTTTACACACGTGGACAAAATTACTTTTGTCAGATTCAAGTTATTTCTGTGGGTACCAACAATTTTGTCCACGTGTGTATAACTTACTTAATGCTATCGAGTTATAGGTTTGTATCCGTGTTGTCTTTATCCAGCAAATTTTGTTGTACAATGTGCAATGACAATAAAGCTATTCTATTCTAGAAGTAGTAGCAGTGTTAGTAGTAAGTTGGTAGTAGAAGTAGTAGTATGGTAATGGAAACAATGAAGCCAGGGACAAATGTAGGTAATTAGTGCAGAATTTTCCAGAGCTACTGTCAGTCGTCCTGTACTGTGCTGTATGACTTGTGGGAATTGTATACAGCTCTGGAGCCTCCTGTGGTTTTCACTGTAGGATGTGTCTAAGTCTCTCCTGTGTGTCAGGGGAACTCCCTCGTCCACTGTGCAGCTCTGCACACTTCAGCAGTGTGCTCTCTCACATGCAACGCCACTGCACACACACACACTATAATCTATAATTCAGATCCTTTTAGGACGTCATCATCCCTGCCCCATCTTAAGGCAACCGCAGTCTGAGCTACTGTAAGACAAGGCTCTAAGTCCATTCAGATAGAGTATTCCACTTAGCCTATTTAATAGATCTGCTCTCCTTGACCTAATAAGGAAGCAGAAAGAAAAGGGCTTTGAGTGCAGAATCAACTCTTTTAATACGCTGTTCAACGAGGTAGTAGGACAGAAGCTCTGACAGGGGTATTTACTGTAAATTTAAGACATAATATGCCGTGTATTAGCATGACAAAGGACACAAAAAAGGAGTGTTAGTAAAAGTGAAGTGAGACTTTTGCAGAGAACGTGACTTTACCATTGTTAACACCAGGAACATGCTGCTTCCCTCTGGATGCATGCAGCAAATTTGAAACACTTTCAGAACTGGATGTATAGCTGCAACTAACACTGAGTTTGGTTATAGAGTCATCTTTATTGTTCTGTCTCAATATATCAAACAATTACAATTATACCACCATGATATTACAAAACAGATTTCATTTTATATCCAGATCTTATAACGTGAAGCATCACTGCTGATACGCAGAGCCGATAAGGCAATTGCAAATATATTCAATACAATATTGAACATTTTAAGATCATATCTGCTGATATCATGGTGATAATATATCTCAGTGTAAAAGCTGGCTATCTTAAGCAATGCAGAGTTCATGTTTATGCAATCTATGAAACAGCTACTGTCAGAGTGTCTCTTAGACTCCCATTAATACGTATATATTCCTATTATATTAAGTGCTGTTTAATAAGAGCTTGTTACCATGTTGGGGAACGTCTGATCAGGATCTGATTAGTCATGATCTTAATCTTCTAAATCCTGTCACTGTGATTACGGTCCTTCAAGCAGGAGGACGAGGCAGATGCAGCCATGTGTGCACAGCTCCTTAAACACCTGGTCAACACCTCAGGTCTGATAAATGATGGTGATGCGTGTGCTATAATATTAATGTCATACTAGTATATCTAAGGTCTTTTGCTTTGAGCTGAGGATCTCATTGTTTTACATGAATTGTCTTTACTGCTATTGCGTCATATCTTTTTAAAAGATTAATATCATTTCTGTTTACTGCTACTGATAAGTCTGCTCCTGCAGTGCTGCAAGGAAAATTTCCAAATGTCTAAAAGACTCAAGGGGAGCTTTTTGAAATGATTTAGAAGTTAAAAAAAAACCTTGTGTGATGCATCATAGAAGAACAATAGATAAAGAATCCAAGCACTCAATTACTAGCCCAGGGAGCAGATCATTAAAAATAATGATTTAAACATAATGTGCTCTAGATTGCAAATTTTAGTCAATTTACAAAGATTAAGAAACTACAAAGAAATGTACTGCAAAGAGTCAATAAAGACAAAGTGGTATTTTCTGTTTAAACATAATTAAAAGTCTGGTTTAAAAAACTGTCAGGCCCTGATAGGTGAAAGTGGGTGGCATGTTTGAAAGTCCAGCCAGACAAAGAGCAGCCTTCAGCTGCATGAAGGCACAACAGCAGCAGTATGTAAAAGTCAGAGGAAATGACTGCCCTGCAGGCATTCTCTTCATGCCATAAGCTGGAATAAAATGTCACCATCTTTAACGACTCTAACACACGCACTGCTTCAATGATGCGCACTAAGGCTGAACAATTTTGGAAAATAATCCTAACAAACAAGCAATAAACCATTCTATATCATAACAAACACAATATTTGGTTGATGAAACTAAAACTGAACAATTTTGAAAAAGTATGGTTTAGAGAGGCATCTGGCTGCAGACCTCTATAGCAGAGGGTCACAAACTTTCAGCCCACAACCCCCAAAAAATAAAGGTGCCAGAGACTGGGGACCCCCACTGTAGCTGAAGGTGGTTGAAGCAGAGGTAAACTTGCACAGAAAATTCAAGAAATTCAAGGATAGTTTTGAGCAGTCTTATCTTTTAAGGATATTTAAAAAAATACTATGATTTAAGCACCACCAAATGATCATGCTTTAATTGTACATTTAACTCATTTTATAACCTGACACACCAGATGGATTTGTTTAACACATCCATCTGGTAAACCTTCAATACTAAGCATTTGGGAAAGGGCAGAGGCTTTGAAAAAAAGCTGGAGTGTGATTAGATGAACGTTCTGTCTGTCACATCTTTACGGGTCAATCAGAGCAACAAAACACGTGACGTAGCCACGACCGAGGTGCGCATGCACAGCTACCAAGGAATAATGCAAACCATGGTGCCTGTAGACATGTCAGTACACGACTTTTGTCGTTTTTGAAAAGAAAACAACTCACTGATGTTCTTTGTTCTTCTTTTAACCAAGACATGTCGTCAAGTTCTGATAAAACTGGCGCTTTAGCAGCATCCACACTAATGTTTTCCATAATGGCACAGGCGTCTTGTTGCTGCTTGCATACGTCATGACTCTGCTGTGCCAAAAAGTACTGCCCCTTGTCGCTGATTGGTCCTGTCACTTTCTAACCGGGCCCAAACGGTTGAGACAGGAGCCTTGCAAGATGGGTTCGCCAGTGAGAAACAAGGAAACGGGGGAATCCATCTGCTTTGCAAGGTTACTCATTTTATGCATATATATATATTTTTTTTTTAAATTGATCAAACATAAGATTTGAAATCAAAATATTCTTTGTTTTTGGAAAGCATCTAGTTATCCCCTCTCAGTGACTTGCAACCCCCAGGGGGTCTTGACCCCCATGTTGAGAACCACTGCTCTCATCTGTTGCAGACCTCTACAATGGGGGCGACCTCAACCATGGGGCAGGAAGTAATGTACTAACCCTTGTTGGGTTTTATTGTGTGTTATTTTCAATTTCATCCCCTTACCTTAACCCTAACCTTTCGGGTACGGGTGCCTAACCCTAACCCTCTTTAGGTTTTCCTTCATTTGTGGTATGTTGTACAAAAATATCTACTTACTGTTACCCATGACAGAAAGCAGAAGTCATTGATCATTCAGTACGTCATTCTGGTTCTGGGTAATGTACTTCATTTCCTGCTCCTTCAACAGATGTATCAGTACTCTGTATTGGCCAATACCCAACACCTTGGTGTCGGAATCATATTGGGAGGGAAAAAATGGTATTGGAACATCCCTAGATAATAACACTCCATACTGATGTTACTAGATCTAAATTGATTACATTCTAATTAACCTTGCTGTTAAGTCAAACAAGATAAGCAGATTTTTCTTTTTTCAGAGAAAGCAGTTCAAGCAGTTTCTAATAAAACACAATGTCTTGTTGCCTTTAAAAGCATAAAAAAGAAGAGTTTCCCACAAATACATGGAGGAGATGTGCACAGCCCTGCACAACAAACTAATGAACATAACTGCATGATCTCTGCAACATGCAGTCTGTTTTACTGATGCATAAAACTCTACAAATAACTCTATAAAGAAATTAGCCAACCCTCTGCTTAATTTCCTCATAATGCTGCCATGTTCCTGAAACGTCTGCATAAGTGAAAAACAGTTTCACTTCCCTTCCCCATCCCTCACGCTCACCCCCAAACGCTCCCTCAGCTCAATCACACGTGAGCTCTGAAATCATTTCATGCTCCAGAAAAATAACAGTGTTTGGTGAAAGGTTAACTCAATCAAAAACTATTAAAGATGCATTAAAATAGCGTCAACTGACTTATGAATACATTAGTTACTGTTTTTTAAACTCAGGGCTAGGTAAAGAATGTAGTATGCTGCAGTTCAAAGTGTATTACTGGTAATTTAAGAAGCATGATTATGTTTTTCAGTGATACAGTGATGATATTAACAGGTTTTTGTTGCTTGTATCACAAAAGTCTTACTGCTGTAGCCAATGAGACCAAATAGGTTATTACAAACAAATGCTACATAAACAGTGAACTAACAGGCCATATAATGGAGCTTAGCATCTGTCTAATTCACTCATAGCTGTTGAAAGCTCACGGTTGTGTCTCTCTACCTAAACTCTGCAGCTACTGCGTTTGTTTCTTTGACGGATTTGATGCAATTCTTTATTAGACATTAAAGTCACCCGAACATATTTGAATTTTTGGACTGGTTGGCAAATAAAACACCTAATATGATCACATAAAGCTGTGGGAAATTGAAGTTTAATCTACAGATGAATTAGATATGAGAAATCCTCGTTAGCTGTAGACTGAAATGACTCTCACAATCTTTGCTCCATCAGCTGACTCATTCTGCAGTTAAGTAAACTGAATAAAATGTCAAGGTCTTATTTGTCTCAGAGCATCAATTGAACTTAAAAAGCATTAGCATTGGATGTATTATTGCACTATTATTGCAATTAGAAATGTGTTAAACAAGGCACTTGCTGTGCATTTAAACATCTTAATAAAAATTGAGTTACTTTAAGTGTTTAAGTTCCTATGAGGAGATTTTTTGTTGTTTATTAAACTTATTTAAATTTACAGTGATGCCTCTTTGTGGCCTAAAAAGCAAACAAATCCAACAGAGGACAGGACTGTCCACTTCTGGATAGTATTCTTTAACGTCTGTAACCACTGTCCCAGGGTAGGTGTCACAAGAAACAAGTCAAAGCACGCAACAGCAAGCTTTTTTTTCAATTTTACAGTAAACATTTAGAAAATGTGATGGTTTGTCAGAAAAAACCCAAGACAGTCTGGCTGCAGACCATACATCTCAGACAGCCCCATTTATGCAAGATATGGTTTCTGTCAGAACAGAAGTGCCGTAATTTGCCAGTAAAACATACTTCCTGTCTGGCTTTTACGTTAATGAAATAACCACAGGCAAACAACACAGCCTAAGCAACATTTCATGAATAAATCAGAGAAAAAGGGTCAGAGGTCTAACCCTGGATTAAATTATGCATCAATGTGTTTTAGAAGTTGTTACACAAACAGTGGCTCACTTTAGCTTTGTTAGCTTTAGCTAAAAATAACATTGCTATGCTAGCTACAAAATCAATGTTACTACAAGACAATGAAGCTAAGTTAACTTTAGCAACATGAGTTTAGCAAATGTAACTAACTCTAACATAGTTATGTGGATAACGTAGCTATGTAGCTCATGTAGCTGTTTTGTGAGGTTAGCTTTAGCTACATTATGTTGCTACATAGTCACAATAACTGCACTAGCTACAAAAGCTACATTAACTATGTAGCTTACACAGCTATAATAGCTTACACAGCTACAATAGCTATGTAGCTTACACAGCTTCAATAGCTACATATCTTACACAGCTACAATAGTTACGTAGCTTACACAGCTGCAATAGCTATGTAGCTTACACAGCTACAATAGCTACATAGCTTACACAGCTACAATAGCTGCAAAGCTTACACAGCTACAATAGCTAAGACAGCTTACACAGCTTCAATAGCTACATAGCTTACACAGCTGCAATAGCTTTGCCGCTTACACAGCTACAGTAGCTACATAGTTACACAGCTACAGTAGCTGCAAAGCTTACACAGCTACAATAGCTACATAGCTTACACAACTTCAGTGGTTACGTAGTTACACGGCTACATTAGCTACATAGCTAACACAGCTAGCACAGCTATGTGAACTGCACTTCCTTCCTATATAAGCAGACCATTTACTCGGCTTCATTAAATGTTTTGTGATTAGGTTTTGCTGGTCAGGTTTTTAAATTTAAGTTCTGGTATTCTTACCCTCACCCTAACACTCAACGGAAGTTTAATATGATTTTACTTCTAAAGTCTGCAGCCAGACTCCTCTCGAAAAACCTACCACTACAGATTCAGGACAAGATCAGCAAAGAGAGAAAATGTGTTGCTTTGTCCACAAAGGACCTTTAAGACGTATGTAGATCATTGTGATGTTGCCTTTAAACCCCCAAACAAAAAGGACATGAGGATCCAGTTATGAGAAGTATAATTTAGATTAGTAATTCAGCTGAATTTGCTAGAATAAAATTTTTAAACACAGTTTAGTCCCTGTGATCATCAGAAGCTTATCAAACTTCCATGATTCCTTGCTACTTTAAAAGGATAAAGACGTGAGGATCTTTGTCAAGTTTAAGCAGGTTGGCACAGTACCAACCACATGCTCCGGGTGCAGTCACCTGTAATAACAACAATCTGCTCTGCTGAAATGTCTTTGGACAAGATGATAAATTCCAACAGGCTTTGGGGCTTTTTGTTGCCGAATATGTGCTGTGACCTTAGGGGGCGATGGAGAGTGAGAAGTCAAATTTGTCCCGCAGGGGATCAATAGAGTAACATAAATGAAGTAGTAGTTATCTGTCCTGACATGGGTCAGCAAGGAGCAGTGCAGAGCTGTCTAGAGAACCGCGGTAATCCCTCTATCTGAGTGCACTGCTCTGAGAGATCTGAAGGGGATGAAGGAAATAAAGTTGAGATTTAGACACCCAATATGTCAAGCAGCTCTGTAAGACCCGCAGTCACATAGACGGACAAAAATAAAGAAACAATCATGGATCAAATTCCACTGAATACATTGATATAGCTGCTGCTTGAACACATTAAACATCATTAATGGCATCACTCCTCATAATCCCGTAATATGATGAAGAATGGTGGTAACTGAGCCTTAACAGAGGAGGAAAGACATTTATGTTTATGTTGTCTCCACATCCAGGCCACCCACAACATCACATTATCGACCAGCACTCTACGGCGTACCAGGTTTGCTGTTCTCCCCTCTCTGTTGCATAATTAAAGGGGGCCCAACAAAAGCAGACTTGTGTTGTCCCAAGATTATATTACAGGCTCTTCAAGGACAACGATTGTTTGAATTTACAACTGGCTAATAATGCGTATCGATCAGCGCAGCAGTGTTTTCACCGTTCACCTGCGTGTACGATAGCAGGATGGATGCATGTGTGTGACATCTGAGAGCAGAGAGCAGCTCATCTTTTAAAAGTAGGCCTGTTTTCCTTTTTTAAACATGAACTGGACAGAGCCAGTTTATCCTGTGCTGCACATATTACATCATCTAGGTAGAGCTGGGAATCACACTGCAATACTTTTCCAGTACTCACTGTCTTTGTGCCCATATTGGGCACTGTCAGGAGCTGGAAGTTGGCACTGAATACTTGCCTTGGATTAGACATATTGGTTTAATTTTGTGCATCTGCAGCTTGCATTGAAAACTGTTCATATTAATTGGATTTTTGAGGTCGGGGTAAATATTAGGGATCATATTTACAACTTTGCAGCCAAAAAAGAGAATAAAAACAAATTAGGCTAAAGGCACATTATGACACTAATGATTTTTAAGAATTAAAGCACATGAGTTTTTCCATGAGCCTTAGAACTACACTTTAAGCAATCTGCTATGAAGAGTGTGTAAGCTAATTAAATGAGAGGAAGGTGCAATTATCTGCTTTTCTCCTCAGTGTCAATATTAATGATGTGCAGTAAAAAGAAGCCAATATTTTGTGCATCAGAGTGACGCCAGCCTCTTCTTTTTCCTGTGTAAAGGCACAATAATCTAAGAAAAGACTGGGAGCTTTCAGCCTCTCCGGGCCTGGCAGAGTAATGGCTATCAGAGGATCAATCATCTCTGCTGATCAGGGCAGCATCTCTTCAAGAAAGTGCCAGTGACAGACAAATGCACAGAGCCCCCTGGTCCCCTGTGCTGTGTTTTAATCTTTGTGATTCTGATGTATTTTAAACAACTGCAAAGTCACAGGCTGACCTTCAGATTAAAGGAGGCTGAGTGATATTGTGGAGCAATTCAGCAGAGTGAGAGAAGTTGGCTAACTTTCAATTAGTTAGCATCTCAACGCTGGCGGCATAATGACAGGGTATAAACGATTATGAATGGAGATTATGGCCCTCAGTAATACTGTCATGTGAAAGGGGACAGCTGTCTTATGGGACCGTAGAAGAAGAGCTCAGTTAGAAAGGTGAAAATGTCAGTGACGCATTACGTTTACATCATCAAAGTTAGCTGCGTGGCTGTTTTATTACAGCATCCATGTTTAAAGGTGTCCAATGTCATTGTTGTGCCCCTTGTTGTTGGGAAATGTATTTTTTCTTAAATGTTGATTTTATCCCTGTTTGTCAGGTAACTAGCAGCTAGCAACATCAGCGGTAGCTAGGTGGAAATGTCTGACTGGTCCTCGGTGATTCACTCAGGATGCAAATACAAAAGGATGGGATGCTGGGGACTCCGTGTGCACAGAGCACCAAAGCATGAGTAGTGCAGCTTACATAAACATAGCATTAAAATGACATTGTGGTTTCCCGTTTAAAGCAACACTGCCTCTAAAGTTGGCTTGAATGGCAGAGAAAAGCGCATTGACTTACCACAGATGCGATGTAATGACCATGTCTTCACAGTTCTTGGCGCAGAAACAATTGAGGGGGTCTTCCTTGACTGGGCAGAGGTTCCCAGCTTCTCAGAGACAAACGGCCTCCATTAAAGGGTCCACGTTGAATGAGCCTGCTTCTTCTTTTTGGTGATGTCAGTGATGTAAGGAGGCTGAAGCACTGAGGAAAGTCAAATTAAAAAGTGCTGTGTTTGCCTGTTTCCTTGAATGCGGGATGTGATGCTCAGCTCGGCTCAACTGCACTCCGGTCGCTCCTCCCTGCAGCAAGATCGGCTTTGAGCGGGAAGAAATTGCAGGAGTGGATCAAACTGTGGCGGTCTGCGGCTGCGCACAAAACACGGAAATGGAGCCGAGAGAGAAACGGACTCTGAGTCGGTAAGAACAGTCAGAAAATTGTTGCTCTGTACAGAGAATAAAAGATGTACAGACAAAAAAGCTATAAAACCTTCATAAGTAGGCAA
Source organism: Cheilinus undulatus (assembly GCF_018320785.1). Taxonomy (NCBI): domain Eukaryota; kingdom Metazoa; phylum Chordata; class Actinopteri; order Labriformes; family Labridae; genus Cheilinus; species Cheilinus undulatus. The sequence goes on from NC_054879.1 coordinate 41,897,654, forward strand.
TGAGTTTGCAGTGAACTATAAGTGCACAGGTACGGAAGAGGATAAGGGCCAAAAGTCAGAATTCTGAGATTAAAGTCAGAATTCTGAGATTAAAGTCAGAATTCTGAGATTAACGTCAGAATTCTGACTGTTTTCCTCAGAATCCTGACTTTAATCTCAGAGTTCTGACTTTTTCCTCACAATTCTGACTTTTTTCTTACAATTCTGCCGTTGTTTCAGAATTCTGGCTTAAAATCCTTATTTTGACATTAATCTCAGAATTTTTACCTTTATTGTCGGAATTCTGACTTTATTTTCTGAATTCAAATTTTTTTCTCACAAGTTAAAAAAAAAATTGTGTCTCCGTTTTTTTTAAAGTGACCCCAAACCTCTCCCGTACATAGGAAACAAAATCAAATGCAGAAATGTAATAAGGCTTTAAACATAATTATGTAGAAGCCCTGATAAAACATGCCGATTTGTAGTGCCTATATAAAAAAAATCAACCCATCAGTGTTTTAGCCTTTAATTGATTTTATGAATCGATCATGGTTGATATTATTTGACTTTTTTGACAAAAAATGTTTTTATAAAACTCTTTAATGTCAAACTGAAAACCGATTTCTACAGAGTAATGCCAACTAACCAAAAAATGTTACATAAAATCTGTGACTGCATAAATATTCACCCCATTCAAGTCAGTATTTAGTACATGCACCTTTGGCTGAAATCACAGCACTGAGTCTGTGGTCTAAATTAGGCTTGCACATCTGGAAACTGCAATTTTACGTCATTCTTCTTTGCAAAACTGCTCAAGATCTTTCATGTTGCGCAGGAATGGAGGGAACAGCCCGTTTCAAGTCCAGCCACAAATTCTCTATTGGATTGAGGTCTGGGCTTTGACATGGCCACTCCTGAACTTTCACCTTGTTGTCTGTAAAACATTTCTGTGTAGCTTTCGCTGTATGCTCTAGGTCATTGTTTCATGGGAAATAAATCTTCTCCCAAGCTGTAGTTTTCATGCAGACTAACTACAATTGTCCCCCAGGATTTTCCTATATTTTACCACATTCATTTTACCCTCTACCTTTACAGGCCTTATAAGGCCAGCTGCCAAGAAGCATCCCCACAGCATGATGCTGCCACCATTGTGCTTCACAGTGGGGATGGTGTGTTTGTGGAGGTGTGCAGTGTTTGGTGTCTTCCAAACATAGCGGCTTGTCTTATGGCCAAAAAAGCAAACCAGATAACTTTCTTCTACTTGACCATGGAGTCTCCCACATACCTTTTGGCAAACTTCAACAGTGTCTTTCTCTTTGACACTCTCCCATAAAGTTTTGAGTGGTGAAGAACCTGGGCAACAGTTGTTGTATGGAGAGTCTCTCTCATCTCAGCTGCTGAAGATGTGACTCCTTCAGATTAGTCATAGGCGTCCACTGTGAGTACGGCCTGATCTAGTCAGATTTACACATGTGCCATATTCCTTCCATTTCTTGATGATTTATTTAACTGAACTTTGAGGGGATGGGCACTGCCTTGGAATTCTTTTGTATCCAATTGCTTGGAGTGTTCTTTTGTCTTCATGGTGTAATAGTAGCCATGAAAACTATTTAACCAGTGGCTGGACCTTCCAGACACAGGTGTCTTTATACTACAATCCCTTGAGACACTCAGATGATCCCCAATTCACTAATTGTGAGACTACTAGCATCAATTGGCTGGACCTCTGTTGAATTAGGTCAGTGACTTTAAATGGGTGAATATTTATGCAGTCACTTATTTTACCTTACATATTTTTGTCTAATGACATTGCTTTGTAGCCAGATTGAACTGACCATGACTGATTTCTAAAATCATATAAAGGGTAAAACATCCAAGTGGGTGAATACTTTTTCACATGATGGTTACACATACATAATTATAAGCTATTTCAATGAATATGGCAGCACTTTTCAGGTTTTGCAATGGAAATGAGACCAATATAAATTGGACATCATGCCAATTTAGGAAGGGGAAAAACACCATTAAATAAAACTGAAATAAAAGAATCAACAAATTTGTTTAACTGAACCAAAATAGGGAAATCTTCATTAGAGAAGACTTTACAACTAGACCATCTGCACTCCATAACAAAAACAAAGTTAAGAGAAAGTCTGGGGGGGATTTTTGTTATGTAAAATGAGAAACGGTTAACTGTTGGTTAAAAGAAAATACTTGAGTTGCCAAACTCCAGAAAATAGTCTCAGCCATTGATATGAGTTGTGAAGACTCACCAGACTCACTCATCTATGCCAGCTTTGAATTTCCATTGATGTTACATGGTTGGGATAAATCAAACTAAATATAACAGACCACATGATCATATAGGTAAGTATTTTGATTGTTTTAAGGTTGGTCAAAAGCATTCATGGAGAGACCAAAGACTCCTTCTCCATGAGTACAGAATTAAAATAATCTCCATAATCCCCACTGTGTGTGAAACCCTCAGGAGTGCACTCGTATCTAAGATACTGTGGCACCACACACTAACAAGCACCAAACCACACACTCACTGGTGACCCGGCCCATTCATGCATTTAATGAAACTTAACAGGCTTGTTGAGCTCCTTCTCTCTCCTCAACAGGAACAAGTATGTATGATGTGTTCATTGATAGGACTCTGAGGTCACCTTGCCCCTCTTGTTATTTGTGTTTGGTAACTTGATAGGCGGTCTTTTAGGGTAAGGATAACCATAAACTCTCCTCATCTGTCTGTCTTTCCTAAAATGGCTGGATATCAGATTTCAGACTGACATGCCCAACCTGATCTTTGACATTTTAACTCTTCTTTTCTTTCTCTTTCTTTTTCTCATACCTTGCAACCAATGCACAAGACTATCTGCATGATAAAAGTTTGTACAGATAAGCTTCCTTGAAAAGTTATATCATACCAGATATGAAAAATTCAGTTAATATTTACAGCTGATATATAACAGCCATAGGAGCCAGATGAGTTAAATATCCAGGGCTAAGCCCAAACAAAGGACAATCAGGGGGGCTGCTTTCATAACATTTTTTGCTTATCAGACAGTTATACACACTTTTTTAAATTCAAAATACTAATAACACAATGCATCGTAAGGGAAGAAAGGATGCCATTCAACCTAAAAAAAAAAAAAAATTTTTTTAGTTTTTTTTTCCTTAAAGTGGATTATATTCAAAAATTATGATAAAAGTTGAAATTCTAGTTTTCACTTCCGCCTCCTAAAATGGCTGAAGTTTATTTTTATAGTTAAATTGCTTAAGTAGGGTAGAAAATTGGTTATAAAGTTTACAACTGAAACAGTGTATTTTCAGACAAAGAACAGGAAAAGCAACAATCGGGGGTTGTGGTGTTGATTTGTTCACAAAAATGCTCAAAAACAAAGGGGTACAGGGGAAAACTTTCTGGGGCCCAGCCAACTGGGGCCCATGGAGGTCAGCAAAATGTGCACAGATGTCAGGATATCACAAATAAAGCAGAAAGAATTCAAACAGCTTTATGGGGAAATAATTGAATAATTTCAAAATAAAGGTCAAAATTTTCAAAAAGGGGTTAAAAGTGGCAAAAATGTCATAAGAGACAAAAAATTTGCAAATATTGGTAAAGAAAGGACTGGGGGGGGCACTATAAATGATGAAAGGCAGTTGAAAAGTAGCACAAATTGGCTAAAGGGCAAAAATAGATAGTTTAAAATAGTTTTAAAATAATCACAAATTGGCTAAAAGGGGCAAAAAGGGGTTTATTGTGGAAACAAATGTGGAAAAAATGAGCAGAAACAGATAAAAAGGGTTCAAAGGTGGCACAAATAAAGTGAATATCAGAAACCAATAATAGTTTCACTCATTTTTCAGCTCCACAATGAGGGAACTGTTAGCCAGGGTGCTAGCACCAATGCTACTGATCCAACACAGGTGCACTGATATCACCAACACATCACAACTGAGGAGGAGTCTATTCTGTGGGCAGGCCTGCGACGTTAGTGAGAGATTTACCTGAAATCAAAGCATTTGCATGGAAATGCCTTGTTTTTGGAACAAATGTATGAAAATAAAAGGTAAATATTTGAGTCTCATGTTATTGTTGCACAAGGGTTTTGGTGGGACCC